>NC_135307.1:76548281-77185628 GCF_048772815.1 Callospermophilus lateralis | reverse complement strand
AAATCAACAAAATGAAAACAGCCTGTAGAATGGGAGAAAATCTGCAAACTACCTGTCTGATAAGAAGTTAATATCCCAAATATACCAAGAATTCATGCAACTCAAGAGAGAGAGAAAGAGGGTGGGGGGAAGAGCTGACTAAAAAGAATGAAAAAAGAACCTGAATAGAAATTTTTACAAAGACATACAAAGGACTAACAAACAAATATGTGGAAAATGTGTTCAATATCACTTATCATGTAATCATCAGGGGAATTCACATCAAAACCACAATAAAATAAATACCAAATATTGATGAGACTGTAGAGAAAACAGAACCCTTATACATTGTTGGCAGGAATGTAAATTGGTACAGCCTCACTATGATAAACAAGGTGGTTCCTCAAAAACAAAATAAATAAATAGAACTACCACATGATCCAGCAATTCCACTTCCTTGATACATAGCCAAAGAAAATAAAAACAGTTCTGTCATTAAAGAGATATCTGCGCTCCTATGTTCACTGCATCATTATTCACAATAGCTGGAATATAGACACAACCTAAGTATCTGTCAAGGAGTCCTGCCATTCGTAACAACCTGGATGAACCTGGAGTACATTATGCTAAGCAAAATAAGCCAGACGCAAAGTGAAATAATGTCAGGATTTCATTGATACATGAAATCTAAAATAAAAAGTCAAACCTATAGCATCAGAAAGGAGAAAAGTGGTTACTAGGGGTTGTGGGTGCAGAAAGTAGTAAAAAATTAATAAATTCTGGAGACTTAATGTACAGTATGGTGACTATTACTGTACAAGGTCATATAATGTATTATATACTTGAAATTCTTAAGTAATCTCACCATGCAGGTGTACAAAAAAGGTTACTATGTGAAGTAATAGATATGTAAGTCAACTTTATTATAGAAATCATCTCCCAAAATATATGTATATCAAATGTCATGTTGTATACATTGAATATATGCAATTTTGTCAATTATGCCTCAATACAGAGGAAGAAAACATAAATAAATAAATGTATATGCTCAAAGTATGATTTATTTGGTACACAGCTTCAGGTATATTTAATTTTGTTTGGGGACCATAAAAAATAACATAAAAATTTAAAAATAAATCTTATGTGCATATTTAAGATATGTGACATGGAATGTTATATAGATAGATAGATAGATAGATAGATATAGTAAAATAGTTACTAGTGGGGCAAATTAACATATCCAACACGTCACAATTATTCCCTCGACCCTCATGGCAAGAGGAGCTATTATCTACTCATTTAGCAAAAATCTTGAATATGATACACTATTATTATCTATAGTCCTCATATTGTACATTAGATTTCTAAATGCCTATCCACAAATGGATAAAAAAAAATGTCAGACACACACATGATATTGTCCATAATACAGACAGACCTGGAAGATATTATGCTAAGTGAAATAAGCCAGACACAGAAAAAATATTGCATGATCTCATTTATATGCAGAATTTATGGTGTTAAAAAAGGAAGCATGTGTGTTCAAATACAAAGATAGAGACCTGAAACAGTGGTTACTTATGGTTGGGGGAGAAGAAAATGAGGAGATGTAAGATCAAAGGATACAAAACAGCACAAGTGTAGGAGGAAGACCATGAAGATAATTCACTCCTTAACAGTACATGAGGGCAACCCTGTCAACAGAAGCATGGATATACCAAAGTTCTATCCCAAGTAGAAGGGCGTGGAATTTAAGAACTACCAACTCATTAGGGTTGGGGGTATACTCAGTGGCAGAATCCTTGCCTAGTTTATATGAGGCCCTGGGTTTTGTCCCTAGCACCACAAAAAAATAGCGGGGGTGGGGAGCAAGTACCACTTTAAAGTCTGAAGTCTCTCTAAAACTTTGTTACACAGCCATCATTATGAAAATATTTGTTTTACACCCTTTTATTCAGAAAAGCCTGGAATGTGGCAGGCATTCAGTCAATGAACACCTCTCCAGTAAAACCTGTTTCAAAGATCCTTGTGACTAGGTTCTAATTCTGGGCTTATTTCCACCGGCCACCCAACATATAACTGAGTGTCTCTCCCATGGCTCTGTCACTTGGGCTAACAATTAAATCCACTTTAAAAATTGACCTAAGGAGACACTTGACAGGTTAAATCTATTAAAATACATGTTTGCAGAGTATATCTACAATGCACTCCAAACTAAAAATAATCCACTTTTGGAGAAGTCATTTTAGAATATCTGAGCTACTCTCCTTTCATTGGCCTGATGTGGCTCTACCACACTTCAGTGCCTCTGAGTGTTATTAGCACTTGCCATACTAAGACTGGCAAAAACATTTTGAGTGCATAGGAGTTTATACTCATTTTTAATTAAATGTAAAAGATGTCCATACTGCCTCCTTATCTGGGCTTCAATATTTCCTCTGAGGTTATTTCTTTAAAATACATCCTAGGATTCCATTAATTGGGATTTCTAAAGTTCTATTATTTCATTCTTTCTAATGGTAAATAATGGGATAGTAATTGTCAAAAAAGATAATAAACTGTGAAAGACCTTCATTTGCTTTAAGCCCACACAAATATTAATCCTATCAAAAGAGAAAATAAACTGTGAAAGACCTTCATTTGCTTTAAGCCCACACAAATATTAATTCTATTTTGGTCTAAAGAAAGGGCAGGTCCTGGTTATAAGGTTGTTTACACAAACTATACTCGTATTAAACTTCATAGGCTTATATATTCAAAGCCAATTTTCTGTAAATTTGTTAAAATAGATTGACTTACAAAAAGAAACAAAGAAAACCAAGGGGTAGTATACAAGGAAGATTTTATAAGTCCCAAGCAATTAACCATTAGTTATTTGAACAACTAACACTGAAATGCTATTAACAAAAGAATTTACAACCTATAGTAAAAATAAGTGTAGTAGGATTTTATGTCAACTAATGGGCATTTATAATAACTGACCAAGTTCAGAGAGATTCATTTGGAGCCATTAATCCACTCTGAAAGAATGATTCCAGAAAAACCTGCAAATGCTTTGCTAAGCAGAAAAAAAAATTTTTAAATATTTCTACTGGGGCTGAGAATGTGGCTCAAATGGCAGCACACTCGCCTAGCATGCATGAGGCACTGGGTTCGATTCTCAGCACCACATAAAAATAAAATAAAAGATATTGTGTCCATCTAAAACTAAAAAATAAATATTAAAAAATATATATATTTCTATTGGCATAGTGCTTACATCTTGTACTATAATTTCCTTAATATATGCTAAGCACCAATTATATACCAGGTTCAGTATTCTGGAATGTTAAACTTCTATTTTAATTTTTTTTTTTTTGAGGTGGTGGGGGTGCCAGGGATTGAACCCAGGGGCATTTAACCACTGAGTCACATCCCCAGCCCTTTTTACATTTTATTTTGAGATAGAGTCTCCCTAAATTGTTTAGAGCCTTGCTAAATTGCTGAGGCTGGCTTTGAACTTGGAATTCTCCTGCCTCAGCATCATGAGCCACTGGAATTACAGGTATGTGCAACCATGCCCGGCTTTTAATTTTTTATACCTTTATTTTATTTATTTATGTGGTACTGAGGATCGAACCCAGTGCCCCAGACATGTGGAGCAAGTGCTCTACCACTGAGCCACAACCCCAGCTCCTAAATTCATTTTTTGATCACTCAAAACTTTTTGACAATAGGCCTCAACAAATGCTTATTAAGATTAATCTGATCATTTGTAGAGATCTATACATTTTTATTTCAATGACTTCCTAAGGTAGAACAACTATATGCTGCCCTGGCTCAAATCACAGCTGATATATTATAAACTGAACCCCAACTCTAAGCCAGGCACCCTGTGCTACTATAAGATGGTGATGTGGAAACTCAAAGCAGAAGTGGCAAGGACAGATAACAGGAAGGGACAAACACATAAGACTATTAACAATACAGAATTCACAAGACTTTACAACTCATTGGATACTGTAAATCAAACCAGAGAATATTTTAAGTTGTATTTCTAAACATTAGGTGAAATTTTAGTTTTTAATACATTTTCTAGCAATATTTACTAACTTGTTTTTTTAAGTGCCTAGGATCTGTACCTCCTATCAGCTCCCAATGAACATCACTCACCACACTGTAAGGATCATACCCTAGTTGTTTCTGTTTACCAAACTCTTAAATCAATGTACACAGTTTGTTGAATAAATGATTTGTAGCACTCATCTCTTCTTGTCTTTTGTTCTCACCACTTCTCCCCTCACTCTCATCCCTTCTATTATTGGTCATAATAGAACTAATGTACACTTTTGTTTTATTTTTTTAATGAGAATTGATGATCTGTGTTTTTAAGTACACCATTTTAAATTTATCTTAAAATTGTTTTTTTTGCTGTGCTACCCTATTTACCATTCCTTTTTGGGTTTTGTTTTTGTTTTGAGACAGAGTCTCTCTAAGTTGCCAGGCTGACCTTGAACTTGCAATCCTCCTGTCTCAGCCTCCCAAGTAGCTGGGATTACAGGTATGGGCCACCACATCCAGATAGTTCACTATTTGTTAAAGTTGACTCTGAAAAACAACCAATCTTGTTTAAAAGGGGAAAAAAAAAAAAACAAACATGTTTTTGGGTTGGGGAGTACATCAGAGGATATTAATCACTAATCAGAAAAAAAAATGTAGAAAAATTAAAACTTCCCCAATTTTAAGCAGACCTCTAAAAGGTTACTGGAGAGAAAGTGAAAGTCAAAGAGTTAAACAGAACTTCTTTCCATTATTCAAACCTCCAGAATATCATTGAAAATGTTACACTGGACATGTTTGAGCACTGAATATGTTAAAGACTTATTTCTACCTTATTTATTTTTTAAATATTTAAACTTTGTGTATGTAACATTTGTAATCAGATGGAAATGAGCCCTTTTTCCTTTCAAGTACTTGATTGTGTGCTGTTTGCAATCACAGAAGGTGAAGGGGCTTTCCAATGTTCTGGTTGTAATGCAGCAATTTTCTTTCAAGTTCCATTACAGGCTCCCAGATATTGCTCATCTCTACTCCCAAATCACTCAGCAAAACAAGATCCAAGAATTTAAAATAGTGAAAGGGACAGCTCCCATAAAGTGCTTCTTTCCTCCATGATAATGCAACATACCCCTACACACATAGATGTTATTTCTGATCATAAATAATAAAATCTACTTAATAACTTGGATGCCCCAATTTTGTATAAAATATAACCTTTATTTGATAGAAGTCCCCCAAAAGGTGACTTTAAGAAAAAATGACTTTGAAATATAGTACACTGAGATGCAGGAAAACTGTTAAGTTTGAGATTTTTTGCTTAGGGAACTCAATATCTCTTACAGAGAAATAATCATAATAAGCTTGTAATCAAACTCCTTGGCCATCTTTCCATTCATATCAGCTTTGAAAGTGTCACGATAAGAGATCTTTACATTCAGGAAAAAGAAAGCACAGGGCAAGAAGCCACAGGGCAGCCAGAGCCCCCCAAAGATACCAGGCAGCTGGGCTTGGACACAGAAACAGTCACACAAAGCCATTCTCCCGCCTGACAACAGAGAATGAGAGCATTCCCCAGGCTACAAAAGCCCGATCTGGCCAGAAAAGTTGGCGAAGACATCCAGCATAGGTACGGGCTACACAAGTTCCAGGTAAAGTTAGAAGTTACAAAGACCCAGATTCTGTGAAAATAGCGAATACTGAGAATGGGTGCTCACTGTCAGAACACCCCTTTCCCCCGGGGAAGCGAAGGCCAAAGGAGATGTATAAACCAACTTGGTAAAAACATAGAGCAGGCACTCACATCCCTCTCTCGGTCCCAAGCGCCTCAGGGCGCGCTGAGGTCCAGGCTGCGGTGGAGGACCGGTCCTCGCCCACCCAGACCAGCTGCCGAGGACTCAGACCTCGGTGACGAAGCACAGGGAGCTCGTTCCGGGCCACAGGAGGTGCAGTGACGCACTCCATCCCCTCACTTGCCGGTGTCTTCACACCAAGCGCGCAGCCTGGGCAAGGGGTGCTAGGACCCAAAGCACCGACGCGCACACCCCTCACCTGGCAGAAGCACCTCTGCGCCGCCGTCTCCGGGGGCTGCTGCCCACCATGGCCCGAGCGCAGCAGCCACACAGCACCCAGAAGGCCGATCAGGAAGCCCCAGCCGCGGCCCATAGCCGCTCCGGCCGTTCGTCGCCCCGCGTCTCCGAGTCCCCAGCACTCGGGCGCAGGCCGCGCGCCCTCAGATGAAGCCCAAGCGGGCCGGCCCCCGGCGGCGCCCCACCTCCGGGCCGCCTCCCAGGCCCGCCCTCGGTTCTCCCGCCTCTCAGGGGCCGCCACCTCCCGGCAGAGCCTGCGGACGTGCAGTGGCGCCCGCGCTGGCCGCCCGGGGCCTGGGGCCGGCTTCCTTCCCGCCGCGTGAGGCTGACGCACGAACCCGCTTCCCGGCTCTGTCCGGCCGCGCTCACCCCAGGGCCCCCGAGCCCCCGACTCGGCCCTGCCCAAAGTCCCCAGACCCCGCGCCGGTGTCGGGGTCCAGCCCACCCCCTGAGGAAGCCAAAGCCGGAGAGGCCTGTGTTTTCCTGCGGGGCCCCGCCCCAACCCGCTCACTGCTGGCCAATCCTTCCGTATCTCAGTGCAAGGAAATCGCCCGTACGAGAATTACGTGTCCTTAGTGCCCCTGACAGAGTCTTAAAGCTGAAAGGCATATTAGAGATCTTTTAGACCAGGGTTGCATATGTAATTTGGATTTTCTGGTGGCTACATCAAAAAAGCAAGAAGAAACAAACGAAACTATTTTAAATGTAGTTTTATTTAATTCCAATATGTGCTAAATATTTCAAAATGCAATCTTATTAATTTTATTCATAAACATTTCAGTTTTGTTTTTAAACCCAGTGTGTATCCTATACGAACTAGGCACATTTCATAGCCAAATGTGGCTAGTGTGAACTGGAATGGTAAGTTGTTGTCAGGACCACCTTCTGATTTTATAGGTAAAACAAGCCTAGAGAGGTGAGATTATATGATAAAGCCAAGTCCTAGTCCTGATCTTTTAACACTCAGCCAAGGAACTAGTCTATGAATTTTTGTTGTTATGATTGTTGTTTTAAAAAAGAACTGATGCTTTTCAACATCTTGTATATTAAAAGTTGGAATATTTTGGACATGGGGCATAGCTCAGTGGTAGAGTGCATGCCATATGGTCAGGCTCTGGTTTTTATGCCCCCACCTCCCATCCTGTACTGAGAGGCAGGGAGGATTTTAAAAAATTAGAAGAGGAGCTGAACTGACATCTTTCCAAAGAATACATACAAATAGCTAACAGGTATATGAAAAGGTGCTCACATCACTAATCATCAGGAAATGCAAATTTAAAACACACCTGTTAAAATAGCTATTATCAGAAAGACAATAGCCTGGTGTAGTGGAACAGGCCAGTAATCCTAGCTACTTGGGAACCTGAAATCCCAAGTAGTTGGGAGGCAAGAGTATCACAAGTTCAAGATCAGACTGGGCAATTTAGGGAGACTTTGTCTCCAAGTCAAATTAAAAGGGCAAGAATGTCATTCAGTAGTGCAGCACTTGCCTAAGTAGGAGACTCTGAGCCACCAACGATGCACAACCAACTTGGAAGACAGTATGGAGGTTCCTAAAGAAACTCAAAATTACCTTATGATCTTTTGGATCTATACCACATGTCATATATACCCACATGAATTTAAATCAGTAAATCTGCACTCTCATGTTTGTTTCAGCATTACTATGTAATCTTATGACATTACTCTTTCAGCAAGGATTATGTCTCAAACATACCTGAGAGTCCCAGAGATACCAACAAGGAACTTTTTGCACATGTTTTGGAATGAATGACTTTCTTATGACAATAGTATTAGTTGAATATCAGACCATCAAAAATGAGAATGGTAGCTCAATGTAGAGTGCTTACCTAGCATGTGTGAGGCACTGGGTTCAATTCACAGCACATAAATACATAAATAAAATAAAGGTCTACCAACACCTAAAAATATATATATTAAAAAAAAGATTCATTGACCACTAAAACATTTTTTAACAAAATGAGAATAAAGCTTCAGAAGGAAGCATGAATCAGCTCAAGATTTCACCCTGATGCAATAGTCTGCAACCTGGGGGAGCTTAAAATTTTCAATATCCCCATGATAGAAGTTCCATTCCAGATCTTGACAATGCTCCAGTAGCAGCTGCTGCTCTCCAATCTTTGCAATGCCACCCAAAGATGACACGAAGAAAGATGCCAGAAAGTCGGCAAGAAAGACAAGGACCCCCAGTGAACAAATCTGGGAGCAAAGCCAAAAAAGAAGAATTGGTCCAAAGGCAAAGTTCAGGACAAGCTGAATAATCTAGTCTTGACAAAGCTTCTTATGTCAAACTCTGTAAGGAAGTTCCCAACTATAAGCTTATAAGACCCAGCTGTGGTCTCTGAGAGACAGAAGATGCAAGGTTTCCTGGCCAGGGAAGCGTTTCAGGAGCTCCTCAGTAAAGGGCTTATCAAACTGATTTCAAAGCACAGAGCTCAAGTAATTTATACCAGAAATACCAAGGGTAGAGATGTCCCAGCTGTTGGTGAAGATGCATGAACAGGTCCAATCAACTGTACATTTGGAAAAATAAAACTTAATAAACAACAACAAAAGAAGTTCTATTCCATAAAACTCAAAATCTTGCTCAGAACAGATTTCTAACAAACTTAACAGAAATAATATGCATGTAAGACATATGTTTTTACTTTATTGTCTTGATAGTTATAATTTTTTCTTTCAGATTTGTGAGGGATTTTTAGACATGTCAACTAGTTTTATATCACTGACATTTCCCTGAGAGTCCTTTAAGTCAGTCTTTTGTGTGAGTGTACTTCAAATAGGCTTAGCTGAGCATTAGGCTCATCTGTGTTGGCCCATGAAATAAATGATTAGTCATTCAACAACTATTTCAAGAACACTCACAGGGTACATAGTTCAATTTTTGATTTCTGAAAGCCTAGCCTCCCATCTATTATGACTTTACTAAACAACATTAAATTTTTTAGAGATGAACATGGTCACAACCTCGTTATTCTAATGCTAGTGATTATAATAACATAACTTAAAGTACACAGCATTTCTTGATGGAATTCTGATTACTGTGCAAATGACACCTATTATTATTTATTTACTTTTTAATGACTAAAGTAGGAAGTGGCTTGAGCCCAATTTCTCAAAATGAGACATGGAGATTTCTATGGGTAACCTCTGAGTACTTACACTTTTTCCAACATTCAAAAGATAAGAAAGAAAATAATGTGAAGCAGAAAAAAAAAGGCTAAGTAAAATTTAAAGGTTTGATACTATTTGATTAGAGCTATTTATCTAACTAATCTTTATTAATTATAAATGTGCATGTTACATTGTTAGATGCTTCTCTTAAGGTGTTTAGGATCCTCTGAGATGGGAAGGCAGGCCACCTAAGCTCTGTTTTTGCCTTTACCTCAAGTTCCTGAAAGAGGAGCTATATATAGTTACTGATGTCACTCCTTAATTTCCATTTCATGCCTTAACCCACTGTGCAGTCTGGTTTCTGGCTCCATTCTCCGGAAACATCTTCCTTTTCATATGACATTCTTATTGCCAAATCCAGTGATCATTTTTCATGAAACCTCTGCCGCATTTTGATAAAGCCAATTCTTCTCTCCTTGAATTCCACATTCACCACCACTCCAATTTCTCCCTATACTTTTCTGATATTATTTAACCATGTCCTCTGGGAGCTTTTCCCCAGCCCACTTCTAAGATGTGAATATTCCCCAGGATTCCATCTTTTGTTCAATGTTCGTCTAAGCCCACCACAGGAGAAAATCACCCAGTCTCCTGATTCTAAATACCTCCTCTATACTCATCACTCCCAAATCTGTATCTCTAGTTCAGATCCCTCCCCTGAGCTTCAAGATTCATGTGTCTAGTTCGACACATCCAACTGGTTTCTCAGAAACACTTGGTTATACCATATTTATCTAGTTATCTATAAAGCAGGAAGCTATCTTCAATTTCTGCTGCTCTCTCACTCCCCACGATATGTTGATACAGCAAGTTCTGTCTTCCTGTCCTCCACATATATCCTCATTGACTCCTTCCTCTCCATCTTTACAACCAAGGACTTTATTGTCCCTCACCTGATTTATTTCCTCATTCCCTTAAATAATCACCCAGCTTCCAGGTTTGTACTCCTCAAAAAACATTTTCCTCACTAGGTTGATGTCTCAAAAATGTAAATCTGACCACATTATACCTTTTTAAAAAAACCTTCAATGCTCCCAGTTGTCTGAAAAATTAAGCCCAAGACTCTCAGAATGTCACTCGGGGTCCCCCTTGATCTTTCCCATCTACTCCAGCTTCATTTCCGGTAGCTCTCCAACTTAAAATCATCAAACTGCTAACATTCCCCCATCCATGAATGTTGTTTCCAGTCTTAAAATCTTTCTACCTGAAATGAGCTTCCATTCCTGAAATGTTTACTACCCTGCCCCAAGCTATGGGACTGACTTTGGGTGACTTTAACTACTTTAAGATTCTGCTCAGGCCCTGTTACCTCCATGAAGTCTTCTCTAACCCCTCCTCTGAGGTTGGATTAACTCCTCTTCTTTGGTCCATAAGGTTGTGTAAGTGTACTTACCATATGCAATAAAATATATGTTTATGTATAGGCTTTCTCTCATTCAACAAGTGGGTAGAGGACTTGTCTTGATATTTTCAGGTTCCTCAGCACTTAGGACCATATATATGTGTTTCAGAAGACAACTTGTGAATGCACTAATGAGTGTACAAATAAATTAGTTAATTAACAAACCTGAAAATATAATAACAACCTGATATGTCACAGGGCAATGTGTTGTTTAAACAAACATATTCAAACAAATACCATAAACTTAGAAGCCAAGGAATAATATTGGACAGAGTAATTGTGGGTGGGAACACAACAGAATTCAAAGTGACAAGGCAAAAATACATAAAAGGTGATGCAGGAAAACCAAAGACAAAGCAGAGGTCAACTATCAATTGAGTCATGAGAAAAAAAAAATAAAGTTTCTAAATTCATTTAGAAAATAATTTTAAGTTCAGTATTATCTAGTCTAGAATGGCTACAAACTCTAGAGACTCTAAATTCAGAACAATTCCAAAGAAAGGTGAGAATTCTGAACTGAAGAAAAGAATGGATTATCTGAACACTTCCCCACCAGCTACTCTATGTTAAAATATCTCCCTCACCTCCAGATCACTGGTAGTGCTCAGCTCCCGGACTGCAGCCTGTGTGCACACTTGCTTTCACTCACCCCATTCTGCCCAATCCCCATTCTTAAAGAGGACTGTAAGATTCTTCCAGGAATAAACAGTGGCATCAAAAAAAAAAAAAAAAAAAAAAAACAACAAGATAGGGACTAGGGTCAATGGTAGAGTGCTTGCCTAGCATATGTAGGGTTTGATTCTCAGCAACACATATAAATAAAATAAAGGTCCATTGACAACTAAAAAAATTTAAAAACAAACAAACAAACAACAAGATAGCTAGATGCCCCTCACATTCATTAAGAATTTCACTGCCTTTATAGTGCCTCACTCAATGATCAGAAAGCCAAGGCTCATGAGGAAAGCCTCCAACATGAAGCAGGCCAAAACACATAGGAAACAGGAACTGAGGAAAAAGAAGAGTGAAGAAAGAAAAACAAAGTGATAATCAATATCCTCAAACACATAAGAAATGAATTCTACAAAAAGCAACAACCAGAGAACAAGAAAGAGCTCTTGTAAACTAAAAATAACAAAACAAAATGTTTCAACAGAAACATTCTAGATAGTGGAATAAATAGACAAAGAAGTAGAAGCAGATGAGAAAAGATGACAAATTAGGGGATTAATCCAAAGGGAACAGAGGAACAGACTCTGACTAATTCTAAGAGTATCACTAAGACAGAACATGAAAACAGAGAAGAGGAAATAGCCTTTGAAGTAATTCAAGAGAATATCCAAAGCTGGGCGTGGTAGTACATACCTATAATGATTTGGGAGGCTGAAGCAGGAGGATCAAGCAATTTAGTGAGACTCCATCTCAAAATAAAAAATAAATAGGGATAAGGATGTAGCTCAATAGTAAAGCGCCCCTGGTTTCAATCCCTGGTATAAAAAAAAAATAAAATAAAATAAAAAATAAAAAAAACTAGCCAAAATTCAAGGATGGCTTTTTAGATTGATAGGGACCATGAATGCTTACTTCAGTAGGTAGAAAATGCCCCTAACAGAGATAAAACTTTCAGAAAAACCAGAAACCTGGTCTGCTGCCAAGAACTGAGAATCAGAAGGGAGGTTTAGAAGCACTAGAAGCTACAGGACAATGAATCAAGGCCTTCAAAATTCTGAGAATTCTATAGCCAGGCAAACTCAAGTGTCAGAGTAGATTTAAGATATATTAAGATACACAGGTCTCAAATGTATAGCTTTGAATCCTTTCTGAGAAAATTACTAAAAGAATGTGATCCAACTAACCGAAGGAATAAAACAAAAAAGAAAACTGGAATATCAGGAAAGAGAAGATAGCACATAGGAGAGGAGTTAGAGAAGTTGTAAGAATTTAGAACAAGAAGATTGAGACTCCAGAAGCACTGTTTGTAGTTGAAAAGTAGAATTGGGGGGAATCCAAGATGTCACTGATTTTCTGAACAGCGCTTGTCAGAGGTTTACAGTTGTGTAGAAAAGTTGGGGAAAATCAAAGATTAAATAAAACAAAACTGAGCCTATTTGTTTAAAAAAAGACAACTTTTTATTCCAGACAGTTCAAAAAGGTTTTACAATAAGGCAAATATAACTATAGTCTTTTTCTTGACATACATAGCCCCGTAATGAAACTATAATTAGGTAGAAGTAGGAAAAGTGGGGGTCTGAAGTGATATAAACATGGTAAATCTTTACCTTCTTAATTGAAAAGTGAAAAGATAAATTCTAGCCAAGCATACTTATAATCCCAGTGATTTGGGAGGCTGAGGTGGGAGGATAGCAAGTTAGAGGCCAATCTTGGCAATTTAGTGAGACCCTATCGCAAAATAAAAATTGAAAAAAGGTTTGGAGTGCAGCTCAATGGTAAGACACCCCTGGGTTCAATCCCTAGTAACACACACACACACACACACACACACACACACACACAAATCCTAAAATCGGTATATCAAGAAATAGCCAACATGCTGGGCACAGTGATACACCCTTATAATCCACGCTACTCAGGAGGTTAAGGCAGAAGTATCACAAATTCAACACCAGTCTGGGCAACTTAGTGAGACCTGGTCTTTAAAGAAAACAAGGATTAAGGATGTAGCTCAATGGTAGAGCACTGGCCTCGTATGCATAAGGCCCTGAATTCAGGCTCAAGTATAGCAAAACAAAGGGAAAAGGAAGAAATATATGCATATTTAGAAATATAAAGGTAAATATAGAAGAAGCATGTCTTTAAAATGGGGAAATGAGACTCAGGGTTAGAGTAGGGTAGGGTAATAGACTCTTTGTTTTCAATCTATGTAGTATTTTTTAAAATTATATAAAATTATATGTATATTTTTAAAGTTATTATTTAAAAATGTAATCATTATTTTGGTTAAAAGAGTATTTTCCAGAAGCCTACAGACTCCAACTTCTATTCCTACCTCAGTTATCGTTCTGCTTAGCCTTGGACCTATCTAATTAAGTACCTTCTGGTAGGAATTTGGAGTATGTATTTGGAATGAAAATTTTCTAAAAATTCAAGAGTCTGCTGGCCATGGTGGTTCATATCTGTAATCCCAGTGACTTTCATCTAGGCTGAGGTGGAAGATCACTTAAGTCCATATGTTTAAGACCAACTTGGGCAACATATTGAGATCCTGTCTCAAAGTTATGGTTGATATGTGAGCAAAAGTAGTTGCCACCTGCCTTCATGGTAATGTTTCCTAATTTCTCTCTAAAAAAATATGAGTTCCTGTTGTATTAGTTACCTACCACTGTGTAACAAAGTTAGTGACTTAAAACAACAAACAAAATTTGTCGTCTTACATTTTTTATGAGCCAGTGATTTAGGAGCTGCTGTCCTGGGTTGTATGACTCAGTCTCATGCTGTTGCAATCACAACTAGGCCTACAGTCATCTGAAGTCATACTAGGGCTGAGTGATCCACTACCAAGGCAGCTCACTCACTCACACACCTGTTGACAGGAGGCTTTGTGGATCCTTACTGGCTGTGGGCCTTTCTGTAGGTCTGCTGATACATCCTCTTGGCATGGAGCTGGCTCCCCAAAGGGAGTGCTGAGGGAGAAGAGGAAGGCATAATACTTTTTATGACCTTGTCTCAATAGATGCCACACTGTCACTTCTGCTTTATTCTATTCATCATAACAAGTCACTAAGACAGCCTGGATGTGGTGGCGAATACTTGTAATCCCAGTGAGTTGGGAGGTTGAGACAGGAGGATTGAAAGTTCAAGGCCTTCCTCAGAAATTTAGTGAGGCCCCAAGTAACTTAGCAAGACCTCGTCTCAAAATAAAAAATAATAAAAAGGACTGGGGATGTAGCTTAGTGGTTAAGTGCACCCCCCCCCTTCAATCCCTTGTATTAAAAAAAAAAAGATACTAGTCTGGGGAGAGGAATTAGGCTTAAAGTAGAAACAAACAAACAAACAAAAAAATGTGTACATATTTTAAAACCAGCACACCAATCCGTGCTGGATTGTAAGAGAGTAGATTGGGAGACTATCCTTACATGATTTATGAATGCCTAAATCTAGCTCATCACTTTTTGTTATGATATTACTCTTTATGACTCCAAAATAAACTGATATTGCCCTACCTTCCTATATCACTTCTATTCTGATATTTAAAACTCCTTGAGTACCAGTGACATTTCTTGTCTTCTTTTTTTGTATCTCTGCTTAACCTATTTATAATAGTGCTTGAAATATTCTTTCATTCTGTATATGTGAATACACTTACATGTAAGTCTCCTAATCTACTTATATATGCACATATACATATGTATCTCTCTCTCTCTCTCTCTCTCTCTCTCTCTCTATATATATATATATATATATATATATATATATATATATATATCTCGTGTTTTTAGACACTGTGCTATATACCAGTAATACAGTCATGAGCAATACATAGTCACAATCCTTGTGTAAATTCTTGGGCTTAGTCTACTGGGGAAGGGGAAGACACTAAAGGTTTAATCACATTTGTGAACATATAATTACAAATTGAACTACATTTGCTGATGGAGAGAAATATAGTCTTATAGGTGCATATAAAATAGGAACAGGGTTAGTATAGCCAAAATAGGTGAAAATAGAAAGTTCATCAGAAATTGAATTTTGCCAAATGGGTAAAAGAAAAAGAACAAGGTTCCAAGGAAGTTACAATATTAGTAAGAGTGATGTTAAAATACTTCGCTAGTATGTGCTCATATTTGTTGATTTGAACCAAAACTGACCTTTTTTTTTTTTTGCCTTATCTTTCCTTCTTCTTGATATCAGAGGTGATATATTTTGGTATGGACAGACTAGTCTAACCAGAGTAGTTATAACTGAGTGGGAGAAGGAACTATCTCTGCCCACCTCACCTTGTTTACTGTCTACTGCAAACAAAGAAGTCATATTTAAAAAAAAATATATTCACACATTACCCATATGATTTTTTAAAATAAATTTGAAGACCTCCTTTCTGTGACATTTGATAATTCACATAAATTTGCACCTTATTTGTAAAGTGTAGAACATATATGTGTGTATGTGTACATATATGAATTCATTTGTTTATTTGGCAATGCTGGGGATTAGACTTAGGATTATTACATATGCCAGGCAAGTGCTGTACCACTGAACTATACCCCCAGCCCAGAAATAACAATTTAAAAGAACATTATTGAAGGCTTACTATGTGATGGATGTTGGGTTAGCAACTTTAGGTACAATTTCTTATTTAATACTCATGGCAACCTTTTAGATAGGTCCAGTTATGCTCATTTTACAAAGATAACCAAAGACTAAGCAAATTTTCCAAAATCATAGAAATCTGACAGTTTAGCGCACCTCAAAGACCCTGTCTCAGCCACTTCAGCATTCTTATCTGTGCTCCATCTCTCTACTCATTGACTCCCTCTTTGTTTCTAGAAGTAGCTGAGCTCTTTTTCACCTCAGGACCTTGCTCTTGCTCTTCCTCTGTTCAGAAGGTTCTACAGTTTGGTGCATTCTCATCTCAGACGTTTGTTCTAAATTAATTATCCCCATTTGATTCTATTACATCACCGTGTTTCATTTCCATCATAGCACTTAACACTCTAAAACTATTAATTTCCCTACTAGATCACAAGCAGATCTATCAGTACCTCATTCTTTTTTTTATTGGTTATTCAAAACATTACAAATCAGTACCTCATTCATTCGCTGAAACTTTCTACTTGTTCTGTAACTGCAGGTGTTATACGAAAAAGCCATCTGTGTTACACCGATAGGCTCTCAGACCAATTTTGAGGTATTACTCCTTGTTCCACTCCCTTCTCAGTTTATTACAACTGAGCTTTCTGTGGTTGAAAGGTCTTTCACTAACCCGCGCCCTGCTTTACCCTTCCTGGTCGGCAGGGAGCGGTATAGTTGGAGGCCTTGTTTCCTGTGCAGGGGCACTCTAGGCGAGACAAGACACCGAGGCGAGAGACGTAAGTAGCAAGGCGGGGCTAAGCGGAAGGGGCGGGACATTCGTAAATCCGCCCCTCCAGGCCGGCTCTCCCCCCGCTCGCCCCGCCCCTTCCCCCGCCCGGGCGGCCATGGCCATTCCCAGCATCCCCTATGAGCGACGGCTTCTCATCATGGCGGACCCTAGAGATAAGGCGCTTCAGGATTACCGCAAGAAGCTGCTGGAGCACAAGGAGATCGACGGCCGTCTTAAGGAGTGTGAGTGCACATTTCTTTCCACGTAACCTCGTCTTTGTATTCACTTATGCCTCTGACAAAGCGGAGGCCTTTGGCCAAGCCTGGCAACCGAGCCCTGGAGATGAGAAGGCCCCTTCCAGGGACAAGGCGCTTTGTCATCCGGCCCAGAGCTTGGGAAATAGCACCCCTTCAGGTGGGGAAATGGCCCAGTCCAGTCCGAATGACATAGAGAACATCCACGGTTTTGAGATGGAAGTGGGAAAGGATTAGACAAGTGGGGAAGAAGTAGGCCAGGGATGTTTCCCAGGTTTGGGTGCAAGGAGGCAGTGTTGATTCGGGAACCGGGAGAGGGGGAAGGCAGCTTGGCTTGTTGGTGGAGGAGAAAAGGGGTCCAGTGGTCGTAATAACCCTTCTCGTGTTTCATGTTTAACTGTATCAAGCATCCAAGCTTTACACCCTGAGCACTTAACGTTTTTCCATAATGCACCATAGAAAAAAGCCTGAGTGATTTAATTAAATGAAGGAAGACCACAACCGTATGTTTCTGTGGAGAACTACATTTGTTAACTTTATTTAGGGTAGAAAACCAAGAGTAATCCAGGTAGGTAGGTGAAGCAATGAGAAAGAGCCTAATTTACTGACTAAATCATTTGGATTTGTAGTTGCAAATCCTGAAGTGTAAGGATGTCTGTCTGTAAGAATGTAACTTAAATTTGCTTAATCAAGTGAGTATTACAGATCAAGAAAAAAAAGATATGTTGCTTTTTTTGATAACGTTTATTTTTACACTTGTTACCTATTCATTACCAACGACAAAGTTTCTTATTGGCTTGATACAGTGATGGATATGAAACTTACATAAAGTGAAATAGATTTAAGTAATGCATTAAGATTATTGTTCAATTTAAAACATTTAAATTATGTTGTTTCAGTAAGGGAACAATTAAAAGAACTTACCAAGCAGTATGAAAAGTCTGAAAATGATCTGAAGGCCCTACAAAGTGTTGGGCAGGTAGGTAGTGGAGTCTGGGATGTAGAGGATGATGGTATTTTTTAGTGGTTGGCAACAAGTAATGCTTTCTTTCCTTTCTTAGATTGTGGGTGAAGTGCTTAAGCAATTAACTGAAGAAAAATGTAAGTGGATTAACTTATTAACAATTTTTGAAATGCTTATTACTTTAGTGACAGTAATGCAAGGAGATGCTATTCTTGCATGGACTATGTTTTAACTATTATCTTCTTGGAGGACAGAAATAAAACTAAACTTTCCATTGATGTGGAGATACTACACACACGTATTTTTACTATTTTTTCAATTTATTCTTTTGTTTTCCTCTTCTAGTCATTGTTAAAGCTACAAATGGACCAAGATATGTTGTGGGTTGTCGCAGACAGGTAATGCCTGATGTTTGTATAGTGCCTTATGATTGATAAAAGTGCTTTCATATACCTTATATTTACATATTGAAGCAAGCGGATTAGGCAATATGCTCAAAGTCTAAGGTTGATTTCTTCATACAGAGAAAGTTATTAGCAAAGCATGAATTCAAATCGTGGGTTTTGTCCCCTAGTGTTCCATATATTCTGCCATATTGCATTGCTTTAATCAAATTTGCATACTTAAAAATGAAGGAATTTTATAACTGGAAAGTAGATCTTTTATTTTAATGTCTTTTTTGAAGAGGACTTAAAAAGTATTAGACACTATGAGTTATCTATTTAAACATTCAAAAATCTTTCATATTTTCTATATTAGGGGCTAAGTTAATTTTGTTAGAGGTAATTTACATTAGAAAAGGCAAATAGAAACAACTCTAAATTCATGTTAAAGTCATCAAAACCTGCCAACAGATAGCTTAGAATCATTCAGTAGCATCTAAAATTAAGTTATGTTTTAGTCTCCTCTTAAGGAAGTGTTCTAAAGTAGAGCATCCTTATATATTCATTGGAAGAACTTTCTTTGAGAATGTGTTACAACAGGTTCAGGTTTTAAAAACGTTGATAACAACATGCCTATAGAAGAGAATTTAACCCAGGGAATAAATCTCATATGAGGATTTTACCTAGCATATAAGTTAGTGACATTTTTCTAAGTCAGATATTAGATTCCTAATCTGACAAGTGATTTTCCTTTCCCTTCAGGGCCCTCTGGATGCCAAAAGTTGGCATTTCTAAGATATTTCATGTTTGCATGAGGGTAAGGGAATATTTGGAAAGTGGAATATATCAAGAACTGTTAGTGTATATATTCCCTATGGATGTAAATAAACATTGAGTTCCATATTGAGTAAAAAAAAAAATTTTTCAAGTACCTCACTTATAGGCAATATTTTTGGCTTAGTCCACTTATCCACACCCTCTCCTGTTCTTAGTATTGGGAATTATGTCCAGGTCATTGTGCACACTAGGAAAGTGCTTTACCACTAAGCTACATCCCTAGGCATTTTTATTTTTATTTTGAGCTACAGAGTATCATTAAGTTGTACAGACTGGCCTGGAACTTGCTATTCTCTTCCTTTATCGTCCTGACTAGCTGGGATTATAGGTGTGTGCCATGGTTTGTTGGCTAGCTTAATCCATTGTATTAAACCTAATATTTTGTCTATCATCACTTCATTTTAGTTAACACTTGGTACTAAATTTGTAGCTCTTCATAAAATCCCATGGAATGTGGTCAGTAACTTAAAATGTATTGATGAACAGTTTTTAAAACAGCAACTTCATTTTTGAAAAGTAACATCCTGAATCTATTGGATAGAGTTTATCCAATTCTAAACAAGTAAATTACCATGCTTAGATATACCAATAAATTGTTTAGTATGATTCACCTTAATATATAATGTGCCTGGCTTAGGGTCTAGCATATAGCAAAGGCATGAATGATAATGTCTGGGTTTGGGCTTGTTTTGCTTGTTACGAGTTTTGTTGTTGTTGGTTGGTGTTTGGGTTTGTTTTTTTTTTTCTTTTTCATTCTTTAGTATGTTAATAAAAATTTCAAAGAGGAAACAAAATCCATAAATGCATTTTCCCCAGTTGTCTGTGAATTAAGTAATAATTTTTTTCCCCAAAGTTATACTTCTCAAAATAAATTTAAATGGCACCTTTAAAATGCACTTTTTCCTTCCCAGAATATTCACCACAGGATTTTTCTATAAATGTTTTAGTACTGGTTCACAAAGTCACTTCACTTCAGGGCCTGAACCAAAATAATAAATAAAATTATATTAAGTAGTGTTTGAAAGTAAAATTCTAGGGCTGGGGTTGTGGCTCAGTGGTAGAGCGCTGGCCTAGTGCGGGCAGGGCCCTGGGTTCGATCCTCAGCACCACATAAAAATAAATAAATAAAATAAAGGTATTGTGTTCAACTACAACTAAAAAATAAATATTAAAAAAAAAAGTAAAATTCTAAAGTCCACTCCTTTTTCAAAAATGAGGGGGGCTACAGTTGTAGCCCAGTAGTAGAGCATTTGCCTCGCACAAATGAGGCAGTGGGTTCAATCCTCAGCACCACATAAAAATAAATAACGGTATTTTTTTTAAAAGGACGCCATTGCTACTTCAAACTTTGTCAGTGATTTGATGCTGAAATTGCATTCTTCTAATAAGCAGATGGAAATAATTTTAAATTATTACTTCTATTGGCATGGAGTTTATTATCGATATTTGTGTTTTCTTTGAAGGGTAAAAGTGAGTATTTGGGTAAAAGTGAATGTTAAGTTCTTGTTAGAGTGTTATTCTCCATTTTAAATGTTTATAATACCTTTGCTTTATAAAACCAGCTTGACAAAAGTAAGCTGAAGCCAGGAACAAGAGTTGCTTTGGATATGACTACACTAACTATCATGAGGTGGGTTTTGTATTCTGTTTAGTTTTCTTTTATTTTCACCAAGGGAAGGTCTTATCCAAAATATATGCTTCTTGAAATCAATAAATGTTTTGACACTTTTTACCTGTTACTAATTTCTAATTAATTAAGCATCCTTATAATATCACCTACAAACAAGTTATTTGTACTCCATAAGCTGAGAGAAAATACATCTTTTAAAAGAAAAACAAATGCCTTTTTATTCTAGATATTTGCCAAGAGAGGTGGATCCACTTGTTTACAACATGTCTCATGAGGACCCTGGGAATGTTTCTTATTCTGAGATTGGAGGTCTGTCAGAACAGATTCGGGAATTAAGAGAGGTTAGTATGTCATGCTTTGGTCTCTGAATTACTAATAAATAGTACAGGTTTTGATGCCTGAAGGGAGAAACAGAATGAAAAAATATTTTTTGTCCAAATTATTTTTTGTTCTTGAATATTATGCATTTAACACTCTTCTTGAGAGAAGAATAGCATTGAATTTCTAGGCATGAGAAGTATTGGCATTTGTTAATTTGGAGATTATTTGATGTTAGAAATCTTGCTCTTTCTGTGGTGAAGCAGATATATAATCTGGTGTTCTTTCCATCTGTGGTTTTAATTGTTAAAATAGTTATTTTGGTTGGAGCACATTTGGTTTTGGTTTTGGTCTTTCTTTTGTGGTTGTAGATGGACAGAATGCTTTTATTTTATTTGTTTATTTTTATATGGTTCTAAGGATCAAACCCAGTGTCTCTCACATGTGCTAGGCAAGCACTCTGCCGCTAAACTGGAGCACATTCGGATAACATGTATTTTATAGTTTTTGCTAGCTTCTCACTCTTACAGTGGAATAAGTTATCTGTGCCTTAACTAGTTTTTTTTTTTTTTTGTTAAAGCTGTTTGATGCTATTTAGGAAAAATACTGACTATAGGAATGGTTTAAATCTTTGAAGCTTTTAGGTGAAGGATCAAATAAGGATTGCCTTGTATCACAGCACAGATGGCTTCTTGACAATTATCTGTAAAGCAAATTACAATGTCCTATTGATTTTATCTGAATGTAAAATGAAAATATTTAGAAATGCATGGAAATGATTGAAAAGTCTTACCTCCATTGATTTAAGCCCTAAGCCAGTAGTTCTTAGATTTCAGCACAGTAAATTTTCTGATACAGTTGTTAAAAGACTGGGGATGTAGCTCAGTGTTAGAGTGCCTGCCAACCATGTTACAAGTTACATATTACATTTTGGGTTTAATCCCTAATGCCTCCAAAAAAATTTAAAAATGAAGATTTTTAGGTCCTAGGAATTAGCATTTAAACAAACATTCTAGGTGATTGTGAAACCAAATTTTTCTTTGATCATACTTGAGAAAGTTTGGCTTAAGTGTAAATTGAAAACCAGTTCTCACCGTCTATTTAGTGAAAGGGCAGCCAAGGGAAGAACAATGGTTTCATGGAACAGAAAACCTGCTTTCTACAGTGATTTTGCTGCATCACTTCTTTAGCATAGGAGCAGAAGAAATCACGTCCATGTTCTTTTCATCTGCAGGCACTTTAAAATTTTGATTTTTTTATAATTTTCATGTGTCCTAGTCACATCTTATAGACATAGCTATTCAATAGGTGTTTATCTCACAAGTTACTGATGGTACTGTGAATAATATAAGTTGAGTAGTCCTCAATTTTTCTATCCTCCATTTTCTTTTTTCCTGTGAATTGCTTTGACAGGATATTGAAAGTTGAGCTCATTGTTTTTTTAAGGCTGCTATGGTAAAATGCCAATAGGTGAAATTTTATACACAATTTTCTCTTTATCAAATTCCTTCCCTGTTTCAGGATAATTTTGTGTTATATTCCCACAAGCAAACTAGTATAAAACTTTTTTTTCACTGATTTTTTTTTTTTTTTGTACCAGGGACTGACCTCGGGTGCTTAACCACTGAGCCACATCCCCAGCCCTTTTAATGTTTTATTTTGAGACAGGATCTCACCAAGTTGCATAGGGGCCTTGCTAAATTGCCAAGACTGGCTTTGAACTTGCGATTCTCCTGCCTCAGCCTACTCAGTCACTAGGATTACAGGCATTTGCTATCTACCCTGGCTTCACTGATTTTTGTTGTTGATGTTGGGATATAATTTACATTTAATAAATGCACAGATTTTAAGTGTACATTTGAGTATGTTTTGACATTGTATGCCTGTGTATAATCAAGAACGTAGTTTGTTAAAATAGCCATTGTGTAATATATTTCAGAAAAACTTCTATCATAAATGGTTTTACCTAGTGCAGAAATCTAGATGTCTTATGGATTATGTGTATGTCCCACTCTGTTGATATTAGACTTTGGAAATGTCTTTAATATGCAAGTTACTATTTGAAAACATGCTAAAATGTCTACTAACTTTTTAAGAAACATGCGACTTCTTTTCTAGGTAATAGAGTTACCTCTTACAAATCCAGAATTATTCCAGCGTGTAGGAATAATACCTCCAAAAGGCTGTTTGTTATATGGACCACCAGGTTAGTATTGAATTATTTCTACCTCACCATAAATGAATGAATTAAAGAATAAAAAATAAGGTGGGGATTTAATATGGAAAATTCCAGCCTCTACTACATTTCATGAGAGTGGGATAGGAGAGGTATGTCTATTGCTCTCTGGGACATGCTTAGTTCATTGTACCTCATAATGTATGTATTATAGCGTACCATTTGATTCTAATGAAATATTCCTCAAAAGTGTAATTTACAGATCCAGGTGTCTCTGAGATGCTTTCTTGGGATCTGCAAGATCAAAACTACTTTCATGGCTGAGAATATAGCTATTCAGTGGTAGAGCGCTTGCCTTGTATACATGAAGCCCTGAGTTCCCCCTACCTAGAATTGGGGTGGCTGGAAAGACTACTTTCATGATAGTAACATGTTATATGTCTCCTTTACCATGTTAATGTCTGTGTTGATGGTATGAAGGCAATGTGGGTAAAATTGCTTGGCTCTATAAATCAATTGTTAGTGGCTTGAAACTGTACTTGTAGTCATTGTTCTCTTAATCGCCACATACTTGCAGTATAACAAAAAATTCCAGTTTTTCTTTAAAATGTTGGTAGAGCAGTAAAAGAAAAATTTTATTAAATTCTCAATATTTTGCATTCTGTGTGATAAAATGGAGAGTATATGTACGTACAAAGTATTTCTTCTGCATATTGAAAAGGATAGGATATTTGTATTTAGGAAAAGCACTTGATCAGTTGAGTTGTCAGATGAATGAATTGTTTTTCTTAGAATTCAATTTTTACTTAAAAAAGGATAATTTATAATCTGTGGTCATTCAGACTGGTTATTGCTTACTGGTTGCTCGTTACTGCTAATTCAGACCAGTACACATTTTTTTCTGAAGTGAACAAAGTAAGCTTATCATGTTAAATAAGGTGAAGGACTGGGGGCTTATCATGTTAAATACAGCTGAAGGACTGGCCTTGCATGCTTGAAGACCTGGATTTGATTCCCAGCACTGCAAAAAAAGATAAGTAACAAAAAGAAAACAGATGATATCGTCTGCTATTAGCCATAAAATTTGAGCCTTCAAGTAAATTAGAACTTTTAAAAACTAATGTCTGGTGTTGCAAGTTTGGCAGCTTTCTAATATGTTAATTATTAAAGACTTTCTTGAAAAGATGGGCAGTGATATTAATTAATTGATAAGTCTGTTTTTTAGATGTTATATAATGAAAAATATCAACATTTGGAAGATTTGCAAAATTTACTAAACCAATAGTTTTCAAATAACCAAAGCTTAATGTTAAAAATATGCATAGATAAAAGATTAATTAGTATTCAGGATAAACCATTGCATTTTAATATGTATTTACCATGGTCCATGTTATAAGCAGGATTTGATATATTTTTAAAGAAGGGCTGTTATCAATTCTATTTTCAAATTCTAAATTTTTAGAATGATGACTGACTAACAATTATTGACAAGGATTTGGGGGAAGTGGAACTCTTATACACTGATAGTGAGAATGTAAATTGGTGCAGCCCTTATGGAAAACAGTGCAGACAGTGATACCATGTAATCCACCAATTTCACTTCTGCATATATATCCAAAGGAAATGAAATTCATAGGTTGGAGATACAGCTGCACTCCCATGTTCATTGCAACACTATATACAATAGCTAAGATATGAAAACTTAAATGCACATCAACTGATGAAAAAATGAAAAAAAATCTACACATACACAAAGGAATACGATTCAGTCCTAAAAAGAAGTAAATTTGATCATTCATAAGAATGTGGATGAATTTAGAGAAGTGAAAGAAGCCAGGAGAACAGCCCAGAAAGACAAATACTACACGATCTCACTTACATGTGGAATTTTGAAAAATTGAGATCATAGAAGTGATTTGGCATGGAGAAAGGTGCAGATGTGTATAGGAGAGATTTAGGTAAAGGGTACAGAGTTCAGTTAAATAGGAGAAATAAATGCTAGTGATTTATTTTATAACATGAATGACCATAGTTAATGTATTCCTTTTTTTTTTTTGCACTGTTGGGTATCAAACCCAGGGTCTTGCACATGGCAGGCAAGTATTCTACCACTGAGCTACACCCTTTCCCCCCACAGCCAGATGTACATTTTTTTTCTTTAAAAATGTTTTAGACATTAAAGTAGACTTTAAATGTTCTCACTGTAAATAATGATAAGTGTATGAAGTGATGGATATGTTAGTCTGATTTAGTCATGCTAGTTTATAATCTGTCAGTATCACATTTTAAATATATTCAATTATTATTTGTCAATTGAAATTAAATGACAAATTGAGCACAGTGGTACACACCTGTAATCCCAGTGGCTAAGGATGCGAGGCAGGAGGATCATGAGTTCAAAGCCAACTTTAGCAATTTAGTGAGGCCTTGTTAATAGATAAAACATAAAAAGGCTGGAGATGTGATTTGGTGGGAAAGTGCCTCTAGGTTCAATTCTTGGTACCTAAATAAATAAAAAAATAAATAAAATTACAAGGGCTATTTTGAGTAAAATTTATTATTGAGTATAAGTGCTTAAGAATTTTAAATGAAAATTTTATTTAGGATTTAGCTTTGATTTTGGAAAATTTACTAGCCAAAGGATAATATCCTTAAAAGGCTTTTGAAAATTTGTTTTACTTTACATCTGATTAGAACTTCATTTGTCATTCCTAGGCACAGGAAAAACACTCTTGGCACGAGCTGTTGCTAGCCAACTGGACTGCAATTTCTTAAAGGTGAAAAAAAAAAATTCTTCAGTAGTTGTTGAAATTAAGTTTTATTCAAATTGCCTTATATTTAACTTAATATTTTTTCTTTAATTAGGTTGTATCTAGTTCTATTGTAGACAAGTACATTGGTGAAAGTGCTCGTTTGATTAGAGAAATGTTTAATTATGCCAGGGACCATCAGCCATGCATCATTTTTATGGATGAAATAGATGCTATTGGTAAGAATAAATCTTTTAAAGTTTATTTAAAATTTTTTTAACTGTTATGAGGAAATTTTCTAAAAATTTAAAAGAATTTTTCCCTTCTCTTAACTTGTAATTGTAACTTGTATGAAGTAGATAACAGTGAACTGGATATTATTTTTTAAAGATTAGAAAGTTTAACCAATTTTAGTAAATAACCTTTGACATCGACAAAATGGAAAATATCATACCAAAATCATTTTTAATTTTGTTAGTATAATTCTTATCATTTAATTTTTATGTTAATATTTTAACTCTAGACACTATTACTATTTTATTTTCTTAAACAATGGTTATAGAGAAAATGAGTAATGCATATAAATTTCTAAATCTGTTATTTTAGGTGGTCGTCGGTTTTCTGAAGGTACTTCAGCTGATAGAGAGATTCAGAGAACCTTAATGGAGGTAATATTTGGTACAGAAGGTTCATAAAGAAATGAATAATTATTAAATGAACAACTGAACATTCCATATTTGAAGGTCTAAATATGTATTACAGTTTAAATGAAGAATTAGAAGTAAGCTGGGCATGGTGGTGCATTCCTGAAATCCTAGTGACTCAGGAGGCTGAGGCAAGGAAAGTTGCAAGTTGGAGGTCTCACAAAACACAAAACAATGGTGAGACTATAGCTCAGTGGTAGAGCACATGGGTTCAGTCCCCAGTGCTGGGGGAATGGGGGAAGGAAAGAAAAAGAAAAGTGAAATTTGAAAATATGGACAGGAATGAAAACATTTCTGTGTCAAAGTAAGAAAATGACTATTACTGAGGGGGATGGAGGGATAGGGAAAGGTTGATCAATGGATACTAAGCTGCAATTAGGAACAAGAAGTTTTGTTGTGCTATTGCATGGTAGGATGACTGTAAATAATAGTTATGTACTGTATATTTCAAAAAGATGGGAGAAAAGAATTCTGAATATTTTATCCTTAAGGAAATAAATGTTTAAGAATATAGGCAAAAATAAGGTGATTACAACATTCCATTTGGTATGCATTTGTATTGTTGTATTTTTTGAGCACATCAACCATTCAGATGTTTATATTGTATATTGAGCATCTTATATTATGAATGTGATCTTGTGCTAGCTTTTTAAGGACATTTTATGACTCGCAAACATATTAAAACTTGGCAATAAATAAGTTATAATTACATCTGAGATGACTCAAAATTGTTCTTTCCTCTCTTGCTTTCTTGCCGAGATTGAGAAGCAACTAAAATGGTTTTGATAATTGAGGTAGATGATGGAATGGAGTTGTACACATAAAGCCTTTCCTCACATTTCTTTTTTTCTGGTCAAGATTCTGTGGATGTGATGGCATCATCCCAAATACATTTTTCCACTTCTGCAAATAAGGTAGAAACCAGGTAGTCTAGGCAATGCAATGTCAAATTTTTCTCATTAGGGGAATTTGAAATCACTTTTTATAAATTAATTCTGATGTACTCAGAAGATATAAAATATTTTTGAATTGACTTATAATGTCTCTTAGAAACTTTAAACTTAACTGTTTTAAAGCAACACAGCTGGGTGTAGTGGCACACACCTGTAATCCCAGCAGCTCTGGAGGCTGAGGCAAGAGGATCTCAAGTTCAAATCCAGCCTCAGCAATTAAGCAAGGCCCTAAGCAACTTAGCAAGGCACTGTCTCAAAGGAAAAAATAAAAAAGGGTTGGGGAAGTGTCTCAGTAGTTAAGCACTCTTGGGTTCAATTCCCTAGTACCAAAAAAAAAAGCGCAAAACAGAACAACAGAAATGTTAATTTTATTCATGGAACTGATAATGTCCTCAGCTAACATATATTGTCAGTCTACCTATATTTAGAGTTTGTTAAATGTAGTAAGGTTTTCAACATTTATTGAAGAAAATTTTATGAATCAAAGGAAATGTTTTTGGTATTTGTTAATATTTCTATGTATGGTTCATTTATTTGAGAAGATACTTTATGGCTTATCAGATTTATAGGGAAAGTCTGTATTCACATATCCTAATGTAAATGTTATATCTGATATATTGAGCATTTATATGTTAGATTTTATAAAAGTAGAATTTCATCAAATGACCATTCTCAACATCACATTTCTATCTGTAAGCAACATATTTGAAGGTATTAGGCATTAAAATGTATGTGCTAATTTGTAACAGTATGTTTTATAAATTATGTCTTATAATTTTTTAATGTTTTCAGTTACTGAATCAAATGGATGGATTTGATACTCTGCATAGAGTTAAAATGATCATGGCTACAAACAGACCAGATACGCTGGACCCTGCTTTGTTACGTCCAGGAAGATTGGATAGAAAAATACGTGAGTTAAAGTTCTTTGCTTGCGGGGCTTGGGGATGTGTCTCAAGCGGAGCATGCTTGCCTGGCATGCACGGGGCGTTGGGTTCGATCCTCAGCACCACATAAAAATAAAATAAAGATATTGTGTCCACCGAAAACTAAAAAAAAAAAATAAATATTAAAAAATTCTCTCTCTTAAAAAAAAAGTTCTTTACTTGCTGTTTTTACTTTGTCTATGTCCAGTTCTCTTTTTATAACTTCCCTCACTCCAACTTAATTTTAAAAATGTACATACACATAAATAATTTATTATAATTTCTTATTTTCAGATATTGATTTACCAAATGAACAAGCAAGATTAGATATATTGAAAATCCATGCAGGACCCATTACAAAGCATGGGGAAATAGGTAAGGAAATAACCTATTTATTATGTATTTACATTTTGGTAAATGAAGCAAAAATAGTGTTGAATATTGATAGTCTACCAAATTTACCTTCTCTTTTCTTTTTTTGGTAACAGGGATTGAGCCAAGGGGCACTTAATTGAGCTATATCCCCAACCCTTTTTAAAATTTTTTTATTTTAGAGACAGGGTCTTACTAAGTTGCTTAGGGCTTCTCTAAGTTGCTGAGGCTGGCTTTGAACTTACGGTCCTCCTGTCTCAGCCTCCTGAGCCACTGGGATTACAGGTGTGAGCCAATTAGAAACACATAAAAAGTAGGGATAAGAGTTTAATAAACTTCTAATCACCAGGTACTCACCACCCAACTTCAATGTTATTTAATTTTTTTTTAAAGATTATACAGCCAGAGCACTTCCAAAAAGTTACCTGCATAATTATGTAGTTGTCAATATGATATATATGTAGATTGATTTGAGGGTTGGAGGTTTATTCTGCCTTTTAAGTTTAGTTTTATTTTTGAATATGTATATTTAGCAGCAAAAAAAAATATATGAAGAATATTCAGGTAATTTTTATTGATGAACCACTTTATTTTCAATAATGATTAATTCTTGGCCAGTCTTCTTTCATCCGTAACCTCTTTCTCCTCTTGGTTTTTAAAAATACAACAGTTACTATTATGGTATTATGTAAAAATGTGGATGTGTAACCGATGTGATTCTGAAATCTTTGTAATGTTTTGAATAACCAATAAAAAAATAAAATAAAAAAAAATGCAAATTCTAGGCATTATATCATTTTATCTATGAATATTTCAGAATTAAGATAACTTTTTATAGCCTGTTGAGAAGAAGGTGTAGAAGGACAAGGATAAAAGCAGGAGACTCAGTTAGGAAATTATTTCAATAATCCAGGTAAGAGATGATAGTCAGAGGTGGTTACAAAGCCTTTTTTCCCTCCAACTATATTGAGTTATAATTGACAAAATCTTTAAAAAAATAATGAGACTCTGGGTTCCTTTTGAAAGTAAATGTGACAGGCTTGTTAATTGGATGTGTGGTGGGAGCTAAATAAGAGGACCATGAAAGAGCTAAGGTTTTAACCCAAGCAGCTTGAAAGATGGACATGCCAGCAACTAAACTTGAAAAGACTTGGCTAGGTATGTAGCTCAGTGATAGAGAACCTTGCCTATCATGTTCAAAGTCCTAGGACTGATCCCTAGCATTTTAAAAGAAAAGAAAAGAAAATTTAAAAGACTTGGATTTAAAGGGGAGAATAAGAAATTTTATTCTGGTTGTATTAAATTTGAGATGCCAATCTTTAGATTTTCAAATAAAGATATTGAGTACTAATTCTTTATGCATCTGTAATTCATTGAAGCAGTCTGTGCTGAAGATATAAATGTGGATAATAGCATAAAAACATAGTTTGTAAAGTCTTGCAATTTGATGAAATTTTCAAGAGATTGAATGTGGATAGAGAATAGAAGAGAATGAAAGACTGAATTTGGATAATTCTGAGATTAAGAAGTTGGGATGAAGAAATATCAAAGGAGTTTGAAGGTACATTCACAGAGATAGGAGTAAAACCAGGAGTTGATGGTGTTCTGGAAGATAAATGAAGAAAGGTTTTAAGGAGGGACTGATCCCCTATCAAATCCTAGTAGCTTTTGGTAAAAAGAATTCTGAGAGTATACCTTTCGATGTAACTATGTGAAAGATGTGAAAGTGTGGAGTGAAAGCGTACTAAAATGCCTTTCAGAGAGATTGGGAGAAGATGTGTTAAATTTAGATATTTAAGGAGTTCTGTTCTACAGAGGGGAATTGTACTAACTAGGAAGGGAAAAGGAGACAAGAATTTGGTGGAGATTTTTTTTTTTTTTTTTTTTTAATGGTAGTAGGATGAACTGAGAGAAACCAATAATGCATTTTACTTGAATTGGAGTTGGCCCTATGAGCATACTTTTCATTTATGAAAGTGGAGAAGAGGCAGAATATATAGATGCTGATGATGACAGCTTCTTAGGATGGGACCTCATGGAAGTTTTCTTCTGAATGCTTCTATATTCTCAGTGAAATAGAATGCAAGCAGAGTGAAGATGGGAAAATACTATTAGAGATTTGAGGACAGAGCAGATAAAAATTACATCTATTTAAATAAGGGACTAGTCTAGGGTAGAAGGTAGCAAACCTGTGACTTAGGAGCCAAATTCTTCCTGCCTTCTGTTTTTTGTAAGTAAAGTTTTCTTGTAGTAACAACCATGCCATTCATTTATGTTATTTATGAATGTTTTTCCACAAAACCAGGGTTGAATGACCATAAGCCCTGCAAAGCATAAAGTTGTCACGAGCAAGTATTTACTATCTGGTCTTGTACATAAAAATTTTGCCATCCTTTAGGCTAGGGGAATCTAATATATTTGCCAGGAAGCTTTAAAAAATAAATAAATAAATAAAACCAAACATTTAAAAGATAATGGTCTTCAGTAATTACAAATAATTGATTTTTTTTTTGAAAAAAATTTTTTTTTTAAAGAGAGAGAGAGGTAGAGAGAGGCAGAGAGAGAGAGAATTTTAATATTTATTTTTTAGTTATCGGTGGGCACAACATCTTCGTTTGTATGTGGTGCTGAGGATCGAACCCGGGCCGCACGCATGCCAGGCGAGCGCGCTACCGCTTGAGCCACATCCCCAGCCCAATTGATTATTCTTGTTATTTCCTTGCTCCTGTGAGAGTGTTGAGGTGAAAAGAATGGTCTAAATAAAAGATGTCAAATAATAGGTTTCTTCCACAAATAATGAATTCTTGGTAGGTGCAAGATAATGGGCTACCATTGGAAATTCCTGCTTTGAGGAAGCTTATGATGAACTTGAACCTGTTGGACACTAATTAATGAATATCTAGATGATTGCCTACCTTATATTGCCTCATTAAAAAGTATCTTGTTAAAGTTATTCAAATCACAGTGCCAATGCTTTTTTATTTCTCTTCCTATTCTGTATCAAATCCATGCCTGCCACCCCAAACCTATAGCTCTTTAATTCATGTCTGTCATGTGGGTTAGAGAGCCCACTTAACTATTATTGTTTTCCTAGGTCTAATACTACTTGAAGCTTAACCAGAAATGTTATAAAATTATGTCTGATGTCTGGTTTTGATATGTTTTACATTTGGTTTATGTGATTACATTATTATAATTGGTTTTGAATAGTACAGATTTACTCAAATTAAGGTATTAATGAGTCATAGCATCACAGATCTGAAGTTCATTGTGCATAGTTGTTTCACTGCATAAAAATGGTTAAGATGCTTTCAGATCTTGATGATATTTTTCTTGATTTTAAAGTTTCAGAGATATATCTATTTCTTCTTAGTGCTAGTTAACAAAATTTTTATTTTTCAGTTGTTAATATTGTGGAATGTTTATGTATGTCAGAGTCCACCCTTTTGTCATGTATATATAAAAACAACAAATAAAAAATAATATTGTGGAATGTTTATGGTAATTCATAGCTGCTCAGATTCAAAGAAAGCTCTTCATTTTATTTTTCCATGTAGTCATAAAGCAAAAAAGGTCTTTCCCCACCTTTTTTTTTTTTTTAAATACTAATTTCCAGTGTTATTTCCTAAACAGATTATGAAGCAATTGTGAAGCTATCAGATGGCTTTAATGGAGCAGACCTGAGAAATGTTTGCACTGAAGCAGGTAAGAGTGTGGAGCATACTTTTGCTATTGCTTTTAATATTTTAAATTTGTTAAAACTGTTTTGAGTTTCAAAAACCATAGGCTGGACCTTGCAAGGATTGAGTGTATGCTGTTCTTTTGGAAATTGATTTCCAGTTATCAAGAGCAAACAGGACGAGTGAGATGGAAAGAGAGAAAGCTAACATATAAGGATGCACCATTGAGGCAGCTTCTGTAGACAAGGAATATTGGAATTTAAGGAGACTTTAAAAGAACATACAGAGATTAACTGACAGAAAGATGGGAGACTAGAACATTTATTACTAGCACTTCTTCCCCACTGAATGAAATTTTCCCTTGGAGGTGTTAACTCCTTTGTACTTCTGAAGCCTACAAATGGAGTGTAGGAAGGCAGGCATGTATAGAACATGGGCCCCTTGAAGTAAGTCTGAGACTACAGAATTGTCTATCACACCTGAAGCTAGGATTAGGATGGGCCAGCACCAAAGGTATGTGTTGCAAAATGGATAACATCTATTTTCTGATACTAGTCTATAAGCAGTAATCTTTGAAAGATTGATTTATGAATTCTGTAATGATGCAACTTGTGTAAACTGCATTTTTAAAATATAATTATTGCCCTGGATCATGTGATACATTTTTATTTCTGATACCAACTAACTTTAAAACCCTACCTAGGGCTGGGGTTGTAGCTCAGTGGTGAAGCACTTGCTTCATATGAATGAGGCACTGGGTTTAATCCTCGGCACAAATAAAAATAAATAAATAAAATAAAGGTATTGTGTCCATCTAAAACAAAAACCCTACCTAGAGTCATTTAGTCTTTGTTTTCCATATAGAATCTTAAAGTCCAAAACCAAATTTCTACAGTAGTTTTTATAGTTAACTAACTACATGGGTTGTAGGTGAGCTACTTCTTAAGTATTATAGTATGCGATTTCCTCTTGCCTTTCATATCATGTTTAATGCTATATTAACATTTCTGTAGGAATGTGTTTATGGGTATATTGTGACTCAGTGCCTGGATCAAAGATCGGTAGGTCTACAGTCTATCATTATAAATCATAGTAAATCATGCTCATAAAGACTTGTCAATAAAAATATCAAGAGACAAACTATCATATGATTTGAACTACTTAGAGTAATTTATGACATTCTTTTTCTAAAATCCATATTGCTCTCAGAAGATAATGTTGATGAAATTGTAATCAAAACAAAAGCAATGCTGTGATCTTAAAGGTTGATGCTATCAAATTTTGATAGGTACTTTTTTTTCACAAATTCTTTAGGTCTGTATATATTTATTACAAATGCAATTTCTTTCTGAATATTTTTGATCGATGAATGCAGAATCCAAGTCAGTGACTATAGTAGTAGACATTATTTTTCTTAAAATACATTTTCATGGTCAATTTTGTGCTACATTGTTGAAGACTGGTCAATTTCCAAGAAGTGTTACTGAGACCTTCCTTTAGAACTTAGAAAAGTCTGTAGTTGCAAAGTGGGCTGATACCATTTCTGGGTCTTCTAGTGCAGCTTCAGTGTTTCTGGGCCATCAGGGAGTTTTAGAACATTTCCAGAAACTTCTAAAGAAGGCTGGCTTATAAGGTAATGGTGATGCCCTGGCTTCCTGGCTATCAGAGAGCATCCTGTGGAAAAGCCTTCTTCAGCCTTTCCAGGTACTTGTCAGTGATTTTAATTCTGGTGAATCCTGCATCTTTGAAAGTTTTACTGTGTCACTCACTGTCATTCCATGATGTTTGTGAATCTCTCAGTAGAATTAGAATATATTTAGTGAGAGGATATCCTCCCTGAGGCTTGGAGGCTCCTCAAAGCTATTAATGAATCCTTGTGGAGACATGTAAATTTTTCTGAAGGCTCAATATATCATAGGATACCTACCTAGTCATTCAGGTAGGCCCTGGCACAGGAGGGGACATAGAATATTTCAGGAGCTTGTGCTATGAAAATGCAGTAGACAGTAGAACTGGATCTTCAGGGCAGCTGTGGGTATGTATATCTAATGGGAAAACCTCATAGTCATCTTCTGTAACTGGACACCTGTGTTTCAGAGATCTTGGTCCGTAGGTGGCCAACACTATTGTTCTGGCCTGAGGTGAAGCAGAGCATCATAGTTGAAAGGTGTGGAGGAGAAAAGCATCTCAGAACATGGCATTGAGGAAACAGAGCTTACAAAAAAATTTTTAACTGATACATATAAACATAAACATTATACATATTAATGAGGTACTATGTGATATTTTAATACATATTCATTGCATAATATTTAGATCAGGTTCTCTCAAACACTTTTCATTTTATTATGATGAAAGCATTTAAAATCCTTTTAGCTTTTGAAACACACAGTATCTAATTGTTACTTATAATCACTTATTGTACAATACCACAACAAAACTTCTTATTCCTAACTGTAACATAGTACTCATTAATCAACCTTTCCCCATCCCTTCCTGCCCACTATTCTCCCTAGCCTCTGGTAACCACCATTCTATTCTCAACTTTTATGAGATGAATTTTTTTACATTCCACATATGAGATCACACGATACTTGTGTTTCTGTGCCTGGCATGTTTCACCTAACCTGTTGATCTCTAGTTCAATCTGTATTGCCTCAAATGACAGGATTTTATTCTTTTTATGGCTGAATACTGTTCCATTGTGTGTGTGTGTGTGTGTATGTGTAGCATATTTTTTTTTTGATGGACACTTAAGTTGTTTCCATTTCTTGATAACTAAATAGTGCATCAATAAATATGGGTGTGCAAATGTCTCTTTGATATACTGATTTTATTTCCCTTGGATATATAATCAGTAGTGGGATTGCTGGGTCATATGGTGGTAGTTCTATTTTTAATTTTTGAGGAAACTCCATACTGATTTCTATAAATAGTTTCACCAGTTTACATTCCCATCAGTAATGTACAAGTGTTCCTTCTCCTCATCCTTGCCAGCACTCATTATCTTTAATATTTTTGATAATAGCCATTCTTACTGGGATGAGATAATATCTAATTGTGGTTTTGTTTTACATATTTAAAAATTTCTTATATTATTTCTGACAAAGAATTATAACTTCTGTATGGATTAAAATTTTAGCATTTGTTTTTGTGTGACTGGAGATTGAAACCAGTGGTACTCTACCACTGGGGCTATAGTTCTTTTTAATTTTTGAGACAGGTCCTTGCTAAGTTGCTGAGACTGTCCTTGAACTTGAGATTCTGCCCCAGCCTCCTGAGAATTTGGTATTACAGGAGTATGCCACCTCATCCAGAAAAATTTTGATTTTTCTGGGGAACATATTTACATCTGGAGATATAAGAATTCTTGTTTGGTTTTCTTATTAGACTTTAAGCCTTTTTTGTTACATATTTCCTTAAGTTAATATATACTTGCTTCAATTATAGTTTTCTTTTTCATTCAAGTCCTAACATTATCATCTTTTATTTATGTCTTTTGCAGATTCACTCATTCTCTAAATAGTGATTTGAAAACAGTCATACACATAAGATTTATACAAATAGCTTACCTAATTTAGTTGTAGCTTTCTAAGCAAATTTTGGAACTTGTCTATTAAAAAAAAAAAAAAAAGCAGTCATTTCCTTTCACCTGATTTTAGGACAACATAAAATGAGCATTTCAAAGACTTTTCATATTGAAATCCAGAATGAAATGATAGGAAGTAACCCTTGAAATCTTCTATTCTAACCTTCTTATATTCTTGACAATTCAATTCAAGCAAATCCTCAATGGAAACGTTAGTATGATTCATGTAATTCGTATATAATGACACCATATCAGCTATAGTTCATCATGAAAGTATGATTGTCTCAAAATCCAGGACCCATATCTATAACATAACTACTGTTAGAAAAGAAACAAAAAAGTTTACTCCTTTGTCAAGTAGTATTTGACGATGGGCTAATGGTTCTGATTTTTTGTTAAAGCCTATTGTTTGCTTCTTATAATTTCCCATTCTCTAAGCCTTTGCTTATTTGCAATGAATGGCTATGGAAATTACTGGAGGTGTTTTGTTTTATTCATAAATGTACTTCTTTCTTCCAAAGAATCACTGCCTATAGCATTAAGAAACTAATGCTGAAAATGTATTTGCTGTTGATAGTTTTGGGGTTTTTTGCTTTTGTTTTTACTAAGAGCTAACATTGGATATAGAGACCATGTGAGCCAGATTTTAAATATTCATGTAATTATTTCATCTTTTTAAATTTAATATATTTTTAGTTGTACGTAGACAGAATACCTTTATTTTATGTGGTACTGAGGATTGAACTCAGTGCCTCATGCGTGCTAGGCAAGCAAAGGCCATAAGCGCAGCCCCAACTGTCTCATCTTTTTTATTTGAAAACTGATGCTCACCATAGCTGTGGAATTCAGTTGAGCAAGAATAGTTTTTAACAAATTAGAACTACTGACTCAGAAGCAGTAAATCTAGTTTCCTTCATAATTATTCCATAGATTTACATTATTTTGTTTTCTTATGATGAATATGTAGTTCACATATGATATATAGCAATCATGTTGTTTTATTCTTCACAGGTATGTTTGCAATTCGTGCTGATCATGATTTTGTAGTTCAAGAAGACTTCATGAAAGCAGTCAGAAAAGTGGCTGATTCTAAGAAGCTAGAATCTAAATTGGACTACAAACCTGTGTAATTTTATTGTAAGGTTTTGGATGGCTGCATGACAGACATTGACTTAATGTAAAAATAAAGTTAAGGAAAATAATGTACGTATTGGCAATGATCTCATTAAATGTGAATGAATAAAATATGTATGAGTAACATAAAAATTAGTATGTAATTCAGTAATTCAACTTTTAAAACTGACACAGAAGAAATTTGTATGTTTGTTAATGTTGCATTTATTGCAGCAAAAGTTACAAAAGAAGAGTGTTGAAGCTTTTCGTATTTGCCATGTGAGCATTTTGTAAAACACTGAAAAATAGTTTGAGATAGTAGTACAAGAGAGCATTTCTTAAGACTTATTTTATATCATTTGTTTTCCTCATTCTAACAAAGTTTAATAAAATCTGTTTGATTTAGTTCTACCTATATCTTGTCATTTCTAAGAGTATATTTACTGTGTTCCTTTAGGTCCTTCAGATGTAAACTTTATTTTAGTGTTTTGGTGGGTATTTGAGATTGAACCCAGGGGCACTCTATCACTGAGCTAGTGTGAACCTAGCTCTTTTTATTTTTTTCATTTGACACAGAGTCTTGCTAAGTTGCCCAGGCTGGCATTGCACTTGCAATCCTCCTGCCTCAGCCTCCCAAGTCACTAGGATTATAGGTGTGCAGCATCGTGCCCAGCAGTAAACTTTATTTTGATAATTCAGATGATGTTGCAATTAGTAGTGTTTTTTTTTTCTTTTCTTTTTTTGTACTAGGGGTTGAATTTGAGGGTGCTTAATCACTGAGCCACAACCAGCCCTTTTTATTTTTTTAAAATGAGACAATCTCACTAAGTTGCGTAGAACCTTGCTTAGTTTCTGAGATTGGCTTTGAACTTGCAATCCTCCTGCCTCAGCCTCTTTTGCCACTGGGATTACAGCCATGCTTTACCACACTCAGCAATGTAGGTTTTAAAATTTTATTTTAAAGTTGTATTCACATTATAAGTGTCATCTTTGATATATACCATCTTTTTATATATACCATGAATGGGCATGTCTATATATATATGCTTCCTTCAAGAAAGTATTTACTCTCTACCTATTATGATTAGGCTATTTGATAGTTAATTTTAAAAGTACATAAACATTCATAACTTTTAAGATTATGATTTAAAGTAATATTTAATAATTAATAAATGTGACTTGTTTGTCTCTGTGAGATAATAGTTCGTTTTTGAGAATGTTACAGTTTACATCCTCTTCCCAGAGAAATTCACACAATTTTACATGTACTATAATTTTAGGAGATTTATTATTTCCTAAGCTCACCCTTGGACTCTGTAAGTATCAATGAATGCAAGGCTAAGAGTGTCTAATGTAGGGAATGTTGATGTCAGAAATGCTCAAAAGTTCTGTTACCTATGTACAATTTTTTTTCTCGTATCTGGCAATAAAATTTTAACATTAAACAAGGAAATCATCTTTGGGGATTAATTTAGATTATAATTAAAATTGCTGTTTTAAAAAAGACAACTTCAGTTTTACAAACACTAAAGAAGTGATGATAAATGGCCTGGTTAATTATAAACGCATTCTTCAATTTAAATACAGTACTGGGAGGGTATTATGTGCCTTTTATAATATTTAAAGGTGGAGAACAGTTTATATGGTGATTGGGAACATGAGACACTCAGGCTGGCCATGTAACACTCAAATTGCTCAACAGTTCCGTCTATGGGCAGTGCATTGCATACATATGACTATAAAAAGTAATAGAATGCAAGGGTCGGTCTAAGTCAATTTTCTTGTAATCCTTTCACTTTTATCTATTGTGAATGGCATTTTGTTAATTTTGGCTAATTACTTTTATGCTGGTGGTAGTTTTATAAATCTTTTTATAAATCTTTATACATCTACATTGAGATGTATAAATCTTTGCTTTTCTACCCTGGGATCCATCAATCTGTTTAAAACAAAAAGGATGGTAGTATCTCCCTAGGCCCAGAGAAAGTGTATACCTAACCCTTATTAACAATGTGATATTAACTTTAGCGGAAACTCCTTTTTAAAAGATTCTTGAAGTCAAGTAGTTTAATATTATCAAGGGAGAAACCTTACAGTATTATGTATAATCTATTGAGGGTGAATTTATCTGTTTCGTTTCCAATGACTTTCTATTTGTCATTTTTGGGATTTTTGTAGGTAAACAGTTATATTCCCTAGCATTCTTGTAAGTCCACAATTCTAATTACTTGTTTAAAGGTGACAGGTGTTTCTTTTTCTGTGCAGCATAACATGAACTTGAACTCTTACAGTTTGGGTTATAACTTCACCACGAAATGCAGAATTCTGAGAGGAGCAACTAGTTCTCCTTTTGGGTGCCAGTTTCTGGTGTGTAGGATATGTTGACTGTAAGGGGACCTGCGTCCTGTCTGCAGAGGCAGGGCTGGTTCTGATCTTCTACTTACCCTGAGCCTGCATTCGCCCCCTCCCACTGCAGCCCGTCCCTCCACGCGGGCCTAGCCATGGCCGAGCGCCCCGAGGCCCCGCCCCTTACGTCTGCGCTCTCGCGAAGGGGCGGGGCAGGGCGGCGGCGCGCTGACACCTGGCGGCGGCGGAGGGCGGGCCGTAGGAGAGCGTGGGCAGGGATTGGCTAGGGCGGCGTGGGTGGGGGTGGAGGAGGGAGAGGAGACGGTTGTAGGGCTCGAGCCAGTGCCGGATCCTGGGCTGCTAGGGGGGCGCGGAGACTGGGGGAGGGAGACAGCAGCAGCATGGCGGCTGGGAGGGAGCCGCACAGCCCACCTTTTCCTCACTGTCGCCGCCGCCGCCACAGGAGTCACTGCGACCCTCTAGTCTGTTAGTTGTGAGCCGCCGCCCATCGGACAACCCTACGCTCCACCGGCCCTCTTTCTTTTCGCCGCCACTGCCAGCCCGAGGGTCTGGCCGGCAGGGTAACTCATCCTCCCACCCCACCCACCAGCCCGCGGGTCCGGACCATGGAGGACGTGAAGCTGGAGTTCCCTTCCCTCCCACAGTGCAAAGAAGATGCCGAGGTAAGTCTGTCCGGCGATTGCCGCGCACAGGCCTCCCCCGTGGCTCTGGCCGAGGTGCGACCCCAGGCCCCAGCGGTCGCAGCCTCCACCTCGGTGGGAGCGCCGTGGCCTCCGAGGGCGTCCCGGGACCTCTGGCGGGACCTCCATCTCAGAGTCACGGCTCTGACCAGTTCTGTCTCCTCCGGAGACCCGGTAGGCGGGTAGCGTCTGGTGTACTTACCGTGATGGGATGAGGAAAAGCAATCCCTGATCCCCCGGACTCGGTGTTTGAGGATTTAGTCGGAGTAAGGTTCATCATTTTTGCCAGAGCAGTGGAAAGCTTTGTTCCTTTTTCTCTTCTCTTCTTTTTTTAAGCGACGGGTAAAGTTGTTTTTAATCTCAGCTTGAGAAATGTCTCCGGTGTCAACTATTCACTGTGGGGACACATGGATTCACACGTGGGATAGACCTGGGGCCTATACTTTGGGAGTGCGTCCTCAAATAGTTTCCCAAAATATTTATTTGTTTTTAGGAAAAACAAAAACAAAACAAAACAAAAAACTGAGTAAGAGAATAAAATATCACAAAGCTAGCTCATTTAATCAGAAGTATTGCCTTTAGAGAAAAGTTAATATTGAGAGTAAAATTGTTTATACTTTGGTCTCCTGATATCCTGATTCGGGGTTCTTTTTACTCCACCCTATTTCTTGCCTAAAGTTTGTATTAGGATTTGTTTTTTCCATCTGTTGCAAATATTTTATGGTATTGGAAACTATTAGAATTTTCTGGAGTTAAATTCTAACAGGATAAGGATCTCAGTTATCTTTGGTAGGAACAAGAAAGAAGTCTAAAATTCCTGGAGTTTTAAGTATATTATAGGTAATTGGGAAAATAAAGCCCCCTTTCGTTAGGAGAACATTTGATTTATTACAGATACTCATTCTTGGTGTTCACTTTTTAATTTGGAGGGCTCCCTTGCTTGTGGTAGTGATGCTTAGAACTACATGTTTTAAGACCCAAGAAAAATTAAATTACACTTTTTTTTAACATATAATAATATGAGGAGTATGATTTTATAGCCTCAAAATAATGCAGTTATGTCAGTGCTTCAGACAACTTTAGAAAAAATGTACCGCATTCCCAATTTAAAGAAATTGCAGTTGACTGAAAAAGTCTTATCAAGCTAATATCATATCACAAAACACAAGAGGACTTTGGAATCTTAATTCTTAATTCCTATTGTTTTTAATACATTGCAGTTTTTCCCTGCCCTAATCCTCAGAATTGGCTTTTAATCTTTTGTTGTGTATATAATATGTCTAACCCCTGAAAAAATTATAAATTCTTACTGGGAATACACCTTTCTTCTTTCCTGTAGGGGTACTGTTGAAAACATGCTGTTTTCTCTATCAGTTTTTTGGGGGATTTTTCTCCACATCATTTCTTTGGCAGACATCACCTGGGTATCCTGTAATTTTAGGATTAGATTCCACAGTTTAATGGCTCAGGCCCACAAGACTGCTTCTATCCTTCTCATTTCAGATGCCAATTACAAGTAGAATTAATTTGCTAGAATGGCTCCCAGAACTCAGGGAAATGTATTTACTGGTTTATCATAATGGATATTACAAAGGATATAGATCCTGGAACAGAGAGACACCTAGGGCAAGGTATGAAGGAAGAGGACACCATCTCTTTGACACCCCTGTTCACCAACCTAGATCATCAGTATTCCTTCAAGATTTATCGCAGAGTTTAATCTTCAGCTGCCTTCCACCTTAATCCACTAACTTCCCAGAAGTTAGTGGATTAAGCTAAAAGTTCTGCAGGCCCTAATCATGTAGTCTTTCTGATGATCAGCACTGCTCCTCCCCCACCTCAGGGGCCCCACCTTAAGTCAGTTTATTAGTATAACTTTGATCACAAGTGGCAGTAGAGCAAGCAATAGGCCAGGGAGGGAAAGGAAAGATAGTGGTATTGAGATTGAACCTCACTATTATGTATTATTGTAATGCACCAATAAAAAAGGGGGGGCATTATGAATAACAAAAGACACTATCAGGAAAATTAAAGGGTTTTTATGGAGGAATATGCCCAAGAATCCTATGTATTTCTTCTTATACAGGAGGTTGATGCTTAGAGCCTAGTTGACAGTGATATTGTCTACTGAAAGCCAGTTCAAACTTTATATCATTAGATGTTTGATCTATATTGATTGCAGGTAACAAAAACCAACTCAGACTAAATTGAACAAAGGAAAAGTACTGGAATCCAAAAAGGTAGTGGTATAAGCTAGTATCAGGGACTTAACAAAACCCCACATATTATACTGCATCATAACTACCTTTGCCTCTTGTGAGTCTCTGCTTTCTCTATGACTTCTTCAAGGTGTAGAGCTTGGTTGTCAGCTGCTCTGGGGTGTCATAAGCTTAAAAAGCTTACTCATGGAAGAATCAGAGTGCTTCTCTTCTATCTTTTTGTATTTGGAACCTAGAGAATTGGCCCAATTTAGGTCATGTGCATGCTCTGTGGATCAGTTACTATAGCCAGAAAGGGATGAATTCTACAAGGGGCACAGTCTAGTTATTTTCCCAGTTCCTTGGCAAAGATGCTTAAGTTTATTGTTGGTATCTTTCCCACCAAAATCATAGCATTTCTATAGATGGAGTGTGCTTTTGAGCTGACAGAAATATAAATAAAGGCCATATAAATAAACCATTGAACAGAAGCATATAATCATAATAAACTGGCTAATAAGCAGAATATTAACTTCCTAATTCCTAGTGTGATATGTAAAGTGTCAAATGGTCTTATGTAGTTAGGGTGCATAGCTGGCACTGTTCCACATAGGAGGCACTACATAGAAAGCTCAATTATAATCCAAATCTTGATTTGATAAAAAATTAAATTCAAGTAAATTTTAGTGAATGTTTTTAATAGGTAATGTGATCAGTCTATGATAGCTTTGATTTTCTCATACCTGTAAGAATATTACTTCCAAATTTCTTGAGAAATTGGTTAGGCATCTTTTTTTTAATTTTTATTTTTTAGTTGTTTTTAGACCTTTATTTATTTAAATGTGGTGCTGCGAGTCTAACCCAGTGCCTCACACATGCCAGGCAGGTCTGCTACCGCTGAGCCACAGCTCCAGCCCAGGTTAGGCATTCTTTACATAGGACAATGCTAGCAAAAATTTAACTGTGTAGTACATCAGTTTGCAAAATAATTGTTATTCCTCTGTTTAAACTTTTTTTTTTTTTTTTTTTATGATTTCCCATTGTTTTGAGACTGGAGTTAACCCTTGACATCTCTGCACCGTCTTGTGTGGTCTGGTACTTGCTTATCTCTTTAACTTCATGAACATCTCTTCCCATGCTTCTTTCTTTTTTGTGCCCATGATTTCTTCGTTCCTGAAGTGCTATAATTTTCATACTCAGGACCTTTGCATTTGCTGTTTTCTCCTGCCATGGCTGCCAGCACCCTCCTTGCCCTCACCTAATTAATTAAATGTTTAACTTGGCATAGAATTAGGCAACATTTCTTCAGAGAAACTTTTTGTGTCCAGACAAAACCCTTTTCCTTGCCCCCCAGAATAGTTATCTCCCAGATAAAGTAAGTAGCATTTTGTGCTTTTTTTATTCTTCTGAGAAAAAGGAAAAAGAAGGTCATTGCTTTGCTAGCAAAAGAGAAACACAGGGGACTCCTATCCCAAAGGCTGTGATTCTGCCCATCCACAGGAATAGGGGGCTTTTATAAAGATGATTTAGAGAAAATGAGAATAGAAAGGAGAGATTAAGAAAGAGAAGGTTAGGGAAAAGAAGACCAGGGAGGAGAAGTTTAGGGAAGAGTGGGAAAGAAGGAAAAAAAAATGTAAGTTTCAAAGCCACAAGGGATATAGTCAGTGCATCCGAGAGAACACCTGTTACAATTCCCCACTGTCAATTTCTACGTTCTATTTCTATGGAAAGTGGGCAACATCTCCAAGCTACTTCATGCTAAAGGGGGGCAAAGTTGGGAGGAGGTAACCCAAAGTCCTTGTTCTTTATCAGGTAGGGTGTGGACAGTTAAGGGCATTCAGCATCAGAGCAATCCAGAGATCCACAGGGTAGATGGCAGGTGACTGGATAAGGCATATATAGGTCAGAGATCATGCTAAGGCAAAAATAAAGACAGCAAGGCATTACTTTTTTTTTTTTTTTTTTGTAAACAATTAGTATTTTAGCCGGTCTCTGAAAACCATAAAGGCAGTAACTCAATCTTAGTGAAAAACAGGTCAAATTCAATATAAGAGGTTAGGAAGATTTGTAGGTCTATGAAATCATACTCAAATTAACTCAGGACAAATTTGTACCTTTTGTAATTAGTATTATTAGGCACTCTTCCACAAAACCTTACCTTTATAGCCTCCAGCTTTACTTACTGTTGGTAGGACTGATACAAGTATACATCTTAAGTTACATTAAAAAAAACATTGCTTTTCCTTTTAAATGTCCATGTAAGACTCTGCTTTTAGGCTGTACTCTCCTGTCAGGTATTTTAAGACCAAGTTGGTCAATTGACCTTGTTCCTATCTAAAGAAGGAAAACAGTGATTTCTTCAACAGTGATTTCTTCCAAAAATACATTTAAATTCTAATTCCAGTGAGAAGAGTAACAAAATTATATATGTGTGTGTGTGTGTGTGTGTGTGTGTGTGTGTATTATAACATTAACAACAGGTTACTTTATTCAACTATAAAACATCAAAAACACAAATAAATACAAACCAAATTTGTTATTTCCATGCGAAACTGAGACTTACAATTTAGGATCCAGAGTATACAGTAGTAATAATCACAAGTCTGAATGGGTTAACAAAAATCAAAGGATAGCCTTAACTCTCTTGTAACTTTTAGCAAACAGTGTTAATTATCAGAAATTGACTCAGCCAAAGCAAACAGATATAAGACAGGTCTTAAAATGACAGTGTAGCCCTTCCATGTCAAATACGATATATAAAAGAGATTACTTATTATCTTTCCAGTAAACTTACATAAACTTTCATTTCATAAACTTTTACATAAAACTTAGCTAAGACTTAGATAGTTCTCAATTGTATACATGTACCTAGTTGCATATATTTAGGGTATCAACTATATTGTTATAATCTAAATAACAGTTATTTAACCAGTTACAAAGTAATCATTTAAGACTTTAAAACAGGTACAAGCCTTAATTCCTTTAAGACTTAGTTTCCCTAAGTAATAAAACCTAAAAAATACAATAAAATTATCTCAATAGATAGAGCAGATCAGTGTATGTCCATACCTTATTTTATCTTTCTAGTTTTGGACCCTTTCTTAAATTCCTATTCTGAAACAGACCTTATGAATGTTATCTGTACTTCTAATTTACACAACAGATTTCATCCCAGGAGAGAGTTGGATAATTCATCATATAAAAAACAAAACAAAACTGCTTTAATCTTTTTTCTCCTAGGTTGTATTCAGGGGTTGGAGCACAGGATATTTTTGAGCCTGACCTGTCTCTATTATCATTATCACAGTGACATCAATTTTGAGTTCCCCACTGTCAGTTGTATGCAGAGGCTCCTTTTGGACCTTTTTCTTATACTGAGCATGTTGATATGCAAAGGAGGAGGCCCTTTCCATCCTTTTTTTTTAGGCTTTCTTGAAGATCCCTTTTCAGAAGTTGCCTACAAAACACAAGTTGGCCTTAATTTCTGTCCCCCCCCCCCCACCTCTGGATGCAGTTATTTATTCTGCCAGTCTTCCCAGGCATTTAGTTTCATGGGATACCATAAGTGCAAGAATTTCTTTGCCCCAGTGAATAATATCCCTGGTCAAATGGGGTCTCCTGTTAGATCTTAAAAGAGGAAGCTATTCTTGTCCTTAGGTCATAAACTGACAGTGCTGGAACCTGCTACCATATTGTCGAGGCGGAAGTCTCCATCCCCCCAGGGGCAAAAGGGGCTGAAAAGCAGGGCAAAGACCAGCTTTTCTTTGGCTATTTTCTACAGCCCAGGCAGCTTTTCTGGGATTTTTCCCCCCAGTTTAATACTGGTGTCCTTGACCCACAGTGAGATGATCTGTGGCTGCCTGGGGCCAGGCTAAGAAACAGTGCTGTCCCTCTAAAATCTGGAACAAGACAGGGATGCCCTCTCTCACCACTTCTATTCAATATAGTTCTTGAAACACTGGCCAGAGCAATTAGACAGACGAAAGAAATTAAAGGCATAAAAATAGGAAAAGAAGAACTTAAATTATCACCATTTGCAGATGATATGATCCTATACCTAGAAGACACAAAAGGGTCTACAAAGAAACTGCTAGAGCTAATAAATGAATTCAGCAAAGTGGCTGGATATAAAATCAACACGCATAAATCAAAGGCATTCCTGTATATCAGCGACAAATCTTCTGAACTGGAAATGAGGACATCTACCCCATTCACAATATCCTCAAAAAAAATAAAATACTTGGGAATCAACCTAACAAAAGAGGTGAAAGATTTATACAATGAAAACTACAGAACCCTAAAGAGAGAAATAGAAGAAGATCTTAGAAGATGGAAAAATATACCCTGTTCATGGATAGGCAGAACTAACATCATCAAAATGGCAATATTACCAAAAGTTCTCTATAGGTTCAATGCAATGCCAATCAAAATCCCAACGGCATTTCTTGTAGAAATAGATAAAGCAATCATGAAATTCATATGGAAAAATAAAAGACCCAGAATAACAAAAGCAATTCTAAGCAGGAAGTGTGAATCAGGAGGTGTAGCAATACCAGATTTCAAACTGTACTACAAAGCAATAGTAACAAAAACAGCATGGTACTGGTACCAAAACAGGCGGGTGGACCAATGGTATAGAATAGAGGACACAGAAACCAATCCAGAAAATTACAACTATCTTATATTCGATAAAGGGGCTAAAAGCATGCAATGGAGGAAGGATAGCATCTTCAACAAATGGTGCTGGGAAAACTGGAAATCCATATGCAATAAAATGAAACTGAATCCCCTCCTCTAGCCATGCACAAAAGTTAACTCAAAATGGATCAGGGACCTTGATATCAAATCAGAGACTATGCGTCTGATAGATGAAAAGGTTGGCTCCGATCTACATATTGTGGGGTCGGACTCCAAATTCCTTAATAGGACACCCATAGCACAAGAGTTAAAAACAAGAATCAACAAATGGGACTTACTTAAACTAAAAAGTTTTTTCTCAGCAAGAGAAACAATAAGAGAGGTAAATAGGGAGCCTACATCATGGGAACAAATTTTTACTCCTCACACTTCAGATAGAGCCCTAATATCCAGAGTATACAAAGAACTCAAAAAATTAAACAATAAGAAAACAAATAACCCAATCAACAAATGGGCCAAAGACCTGAACAGACACTTCTCAGAGGAGGACATACAATCAATCAACAAGTACATGAAAAAATGCTCACCATCTCTAGCAGTCAGAGAAATGCAAATCAAAACCACCCTAAGATACCATCTCACTCCAGTAAGATTGGCAGCCATTATGTAGTCGAACAATAACAAGTGCTGGCGAGGATGTGGGGAAAAGGGTACTCTTATACATTGCTGGTGGGACTGCAAAATGGTGAGGCCAATATGGAAAGCAGTATGGAGATTCCTGGGAAAGCTTGGAATGGAACCACCATTTGACCCAGCTATTGCCCTTCTCGGACTATTCCCTGAAGACCTCAAAAGAGCGTACTACAGGGATACTGCCACATCGATGTTCATAGCAGCACAATTCACAATAGCTAGACTGTGGAACCAACCCCGATGCCCCTCAATAGATGAATGGATAAAAAAAATGTGGCATTTATACACAATGGAGTACTACGCAGCACTAAGAAATGACAAAATCATGGAATTTGCAGGGAAATGGATGGCACTAGAGCAGATTATGCTAAGTGAAGCTAGCCAATCCCTAAAAAACAAATGCCAAATGTCTTCTTTGATATAATGAGAGCAACCAAGAACAGAGCAGGGAGGAAGAGCAGGAGGAAAAGATTAACATTAAGCAGAGTCATGAAGTGGGAGGGAAAGGGAGAGAAAAGGGAAATTGCTTGGAAATGGAAGGAGACCCTCATTGTTATACAAAATTACATATAAGAGTTTGTGAGGGGAATGGAAAAAAATAAAGAGAGAAATGAATTACAGTAGATGGGGTAGAGAGAGAAGATGGGAGGGGAGGGGAGGGGGGATAGTAGAGGATAGGAAAGGTAGCAGAATACAACAGTTACTATTATGGTATTATGTAAAAATGTGGATGTGTAACCGATGTGATTCTGCAATCTTTGTAATGTTTTGAATAACCAATAAAAAAAAATAAAAAATAATAATAAAAAAAAATCTCCCAGTAAAAAAAAAAAAAAAGAAAAAGAAACAGTGCTGGGAGAGTCTGCACTGGGTTTAAAAGATTTAAATCTTTTAACCCTTTTTTCTGGTGACCTGCTATCCATGCACACCAGGGGCAGTGCCTTTTGCTACCTTCAACTTAGTTCCTGACAGTTCAGACCCCTTATCATGCAACTTCATAAATGTCTGTACATATAGAATCTGTTTCATATACTTTATCCCTGACAGACCAACTTCAAGATTGTCTAATAAGCCAGAAAAACCATTTAAAGGCCAGATTGTATTATAGCAAACTGTCTTTCTCTTAGTCTTATCCCGCTAGGTAGCCCATCTAGCCAAGATCAATGCAGCATGGTCCATGTCTTAAAGGGCCAGTAACAGGACCCCCCCCCAAAAAAAAGATGAAAGGATCACCAGAACCAGGGCTGATAAACAGGAACTTTTAAAGCAGACCTGCACATACAATTTTCTTCCACTTACTTTACCTTTCACAGACCAACTACAACTGCAAGATTATACAGTAATCTAGAAAGCTATTTAAAAGACAGATTGTTACAATAAAATATTATCTTAGACTCATAGGGGGCCCATTCTTCAACTGACTTTACTTCTGACAGATCAATTCCAATTGCAAGACTATACAAAAAGAAACAGAGACAACCAGAGAGAAGCCCCAAAACCATACCAACAGATGGGAACCTTTAAATTGACCAGCCAAGAACTTTCTCAAGAGACTACTATAGAATCGATGCAGTACTGGCCATATCTTTAAAGGGGATGGTAACAGATTCAAATGAAACAGACAACCAGAGGGAATTCCCAAACCATAGCCAAAAGACAGGAACCTTTAAAACAGACAGACCAGATAGGGAAAATTCCAAGTTCCCAACTCCCACTTAACCATGACTTCTGCACCAGTGGCATCACACATGTCCCTACAAAGAGGGATCAGATGTGTAGAATCAAGGGTCTCGGCCAAATGACCAAAGTTGTCATGACTTTCCTGAGTTCGGTTTCCTTTTTCTCAAAGTAGAGCAACTGATGGAACAAATTGTGCAGTTCTGGGAGAGAAGGTGGAGTTCCCTTAAGCAAAAAAGAGCTTCTGCAGCTTCTGGAATGGTCCCTCAGTCCCTCCCTTTTCTCACAGGAACAGCTCCTCTGGTTCGGTCCAAGGCAAACTCATACCATCTCCCAACTTCTCCAGCGGTTAGCTCTCAACAAACTCACTAGCACCATGAATCCTTAGCATGGAAGTGAGGGTCACTTAGAGCGCCAGACCTGCCCAAGAGAGCTGGAGTAGGAGCTGCTCTTGGCTACTGGCTGGCTTGCCACATTTGTACCCCAAGGTTTGGTCCTTGTCCTGGCCGCCAATCCAATAACAAAGACAAGGTCTTGAGAAAAAGGAAAAAGGTTTATTACTTTGCTAGCAAAGAAGAAACACAGGGGACTCTTGTTCCATAGACTGTGATTCTTGAACTTTGTACTTTGAATACTTTTGTAAAAGTTATTCTCGAAAATTTTGGTCTAGTCTATTTTCTATGATAGACTGAACCTTTCATAAGGAAGTTTAGTTACCATTCAGTTCCTATCTTATTTGCCACTGTCCTGTCTGTTATTATATACCAGACATTTAACAAATATGAATCTTGACTGGCTTTGACAGTATAGTCTTATTTGTATCAAGAGTCTACTAGATGCAAGGAAGAAAAAAAGAATAGCTTATAATACCAGTTTTTAAGCAAATCAGTTTTATATCTGGATTGGTCTTTTTTTTTTTTTTAAGAGAGAGGAGAGAATTTTTTTTTTTAATATTTAGTTTTCAGTTTTCAGTGGACACAACATCTTTATTTTTTTTTTCATGTGGTGCTGAGGATCGAACCCAGTGCCCTGCACATGCCAGCCGTGTGTGTTAGCGCTTGAGCCATATCCCCAGCCCGGGATTGGTCTTTTTTTTTTTTTTTTAATTTATTTATTTTTGCATTACAATTCTTAACTGGATGGGTCTTATAATTCAAAAATTATTAAATTTCATTTGGGTGTAGTAGAACACCCTGTATTCACAGCAAACTCGGAGTTTGAGGCAAGAGGATGGCAAGTTCAAGACCAGCCTCAGCAACTTAGTGAGTCCCCCAATAACTTAAGAACTAGGAATGTAGCTCAATGGTAAAGCACCCTTGGCTTCCTCTAGTACGCCCCCAAAATCACTGATTTAAAAGTCTCTTAATTGAATGCTGTTCTGACTCTGTGTTCCTCCTGATCTCATTTTATTTGAGTGAAAATCCCCTTTTGTTCTTTGATTTAAGCACAGGCTCAGTTACATGTAGGAACTAAAGAAAAGGGATTTATTCTGGAAGGGTCTACCATTTTTGGAAGAGAGAGACTAAGCATATAATCTGTTTTCTGTTTTGATAAATGTCCCAGCTCAGGTATGGTATTCTGATTTCTTCCCCCACCCCTAGCCAGAACTGCTCCTCCTCTTTTCCACCTATGTAAAATTTGAATTCTGTGTTGACATTTCTAAAATTTACACACTTTAGTTCATCTAATCCATCTGATGGTAAGAATTATGCTTTATCTAATGGTTATGGCTAATGTCCTTCATTGGTGCACTTAATACTATACTTTGTAAATGGATGGATTTTAGGAACAGCCTGGGTAGGTTGAGATTAAGAATGAGTGTGACTGTCTAGATGTGATAGGACATGACATCCTAGCTACTCAGGAGGCTGAGATAGGAAGAACATGTTCAAGGGCAGCCTGAGCAACGTAGTGAGACCCTGTCTCAAAATAAAAATTAAGCCAGGCACACTGATGCACACCTATAATCACAGCTACTCAGGCTAAGGCAGGAGCATCACAAATTAGAGGCCATTCTGAGTAACTTGGCAAGACCCTGTCTCAAAATGAAAAATAAAAAAAGGCTAGGAGTTTTGCTCAATGGTAAAATGCCCTCGAGTTCAATCGTCAGTACTGAAAGGGAAAAAAAAAAAATTTTTAAGCGCTAGGGATGTAGTTCTGTGCTAAAGTATTTGCTTAGCATGTGGTAGGCCCTCGGTTCAAGCCCTAATGCACAAAAAAGAAAGAAGGAGTGTGATACAGACAAGTCTTAGTAATATAGTCATATTCAGACAAATGGATTTCTGGTAGAGCAAAACTATGAGCATGAATAACCTTTAAAAAATCTTGATCTAGTATGGTAAAGACCCTAGGAGAGGGCTGGGAATATGGCTCAGTTGTAAAGTGCTTGCCTCACATGCACAAGGCCCTGGACTCAATCCCCAACTCCACCCACACACAAAAAAGACCCTAGGAGAATGAGTAACCAAGGCATGTTTAAGGTTTCCACTATAGACCAACATCACAGAGTGTCTTAGTCCATGTTGTATCACCATTAACACTACCATAGACTAGTAAGTTAAAAGAAAAAAAGTTTATTTTTTGGCTCATGATTCTGGAGGGGCAAGGTCAGGGTACTGCATCTGATCATGACCTTCTTGCTGGCAAAATCCCCGAGTGGTGCAGGGCATATTGTGACAAAGAACAGAGAATATATGTGTGTTTATCAGACTGTCTTCAGTTCTCTTCTTCCTCAGGATTCAATCTTAGGGGCCTTATCTAAACACAGTCACTTTTAAAAGCTCTCACCTCTAAACACCACAGAGGGATTAAATTTCCACCTTGTGGATATGAATTTCAACATATGAACCTTGGGAGACACCAAGCAATATCCAAACTACAGCACAGGGTTAGGGCAATAAAGAGGGTGATCTCTAAATTCAGGATTCAATTTTGGCAATAAGAGTGGTTCTAGGGGCTGGGGTGGTGGCTCAGTGGTAAAGTGCTCCCCTAGCATGCATGAGGCACTGGGTTCGATCCTCAGCACCACATTAAAAAAAAAACTAATGTATCCACCTAAAACTAAAGATACATAAATAAATAAATATTTTTTAAAAAAAGAGTGGTTCTAAATAAAATTTTCTGAAAGGAAAATTTCCTGAAAGGAAAGCTTTCTGTATTTCAAAAGAACTGCATGTATTACAGCAAGGCCTGATTTTCCCCATATAAAGCTACATACTTAATCTGTTCTGTAAATAGTGATAATTTTCATACAACTTGTTTTTTACTCCTATATCATTTTTTGAATGAAATACAGAGATAGTCTGTCACATTCTGTTGCCTGCAACTTTATGGGAAGGTAGAATCTTTCTGAAATCTGCTTTTGCATACAAATTTATATAAAAAGAAAATTTGTATTCTATCCTAAATGTTTAAGTTCCTTCCTGCACATTGCCAAGTTGAATAAGTTCAAGAAATGCTGTTCCAAAAGTATGCTGCTTTACTTTGAGTTTAAATTAAGGTACTTGAAAAACTACAAATGTGGGGAGAGGCTTTCTCTGAACTCCTCATGTCTTACTATGGATATGTCCTCCAAAAGGAAATTATCTGTCATCAGTTCCCACCCAGGGAGTGCGATCAACTATGGAAGATTAACATACTAGGGGAGAAGAAATCAACACCATATCCAGACAGATTTTATCACAAATTTTCATAAATCCTTCTAAGGGCCCATTCATCTTTCCTGAAAATCATTCACTCTCCAAAGTTTGTTGTCTACATCCCCCTAACTCTCTTCTCCTAGGAAGAGGGTATATATGCTCGTAAGTCTCACTGGTGCTTTGGTATTTACTACCATGCATGGTAATAAATTTTGTGTACCTTTCCTCCTATTAATCTGCTTATTAACAGTTAATTTCATAGACAGTTTTCATATCCTCAGAGGGTAGAGAAAAAGTCTTCCCTCCCCTACACAAATATTTCCTACAATACTTGTATAAGTGTCACAGTTTTTTGTGGTTGTTTGTTTTTTACTTTGATTACACTCAATCACAAAATTAGTGATTTCATTTTAGGCAAACTCAAAAAAGTATACATTTCTTTAATTGTCTTTCTTCTCATAGCTCAAATTGCTTTATGAAGATAAAGCTGTCCATTAGACTACTTGAAAATCTTTTGAAAATGATCAATAGAATCTAGTGTTATGGTTCTCCTTAATACACATCAATTGTGTGCATATTTTTCATAAGGCACTTAATATTAGGGGTACCATGACTAAAGGGTGCAGAATCTTTGGCCAGAGTTTTAAAAACTTTTCTTTATTAAAAAGAATACTTAGCATATTGGTAAATTAAAGAGGCAGTTAAACCAGGTATTGTGTCACAGCTATGTAATCCCACTCAGGAGGCTGAGGCAGGAGAATCACAACTGTGAAGACAACCTGGGCAACTTAGACTCTAAGTCTATCTCAAAATAAAGTTGTATAGATAATAAAGGAATGGGGATGTAGTTTATTGGTAGAGTGCTTGCCTAGCATACATAAGGTCCTAGACTCAATTCCCAGTACTGGGGTAGGAGGCAATGAACATTCAATTTGATAACATTTCCTCCTCTTATGGCTTGGAAATGACATTTTTATTTCTATTTTGTTTGTCCTCACAAATCATTGTTATTTTGTGTAGTCAATACTTTTTTACATATGTTCTCCATAAAATTCCCTCTTACACTGAAAGGTTGTATTGTGTAGTGATTAAGAGAATGAACTCTGGATTCAGACTATCTGCACTCAGAATTAAGGTTCTTTTATCTAAAGTAGAAGTAGAAAATAGAAACAATGATACTGTCTTTTCAAAGAACATCTTTTTTTAATATTTATTTTTTAGTTGTAGTTGGACACAATACCTTTATTTTACTCATTCACATTCTGTGTGGTGCTGAGCCACAACCCAGGGCCCCACAAGTGCTAGGCGAGTGCTCCACCGCTGAGCCACAACCTCAGCCCCTCAAAGAACATCTTTTAAATGTTCCTTTAATAAGTGTCTGCCAGTATTCTTGTTCTTGAAAGATGATTTTTTGAGCATATATTTTTTAATGTTTTTAGTTGTAGATGGACACAATACCTTTATTTAATTTATTTATATGTGATGCTGAGGATCAAACCCAGTGCCTCACACTTGCCAGGCAAATGCTCTACCACTGAGCCACAATCCCAGCCTGCATATATTCTTGATATTATTTTGTCTTGCCTGTTTTGAATGAATTACTCCTGTCTTCAATCTTGCAGTTGAGAAGTGAGGGTTAGTCTAATTGCCCTTCCTTTGCGTTTTGTGAGATTATTTTTTTATAATAGGCATAAAATTTACAGAGTGTAATATATATTTAGTGTGCAACTGCATGAGTTTTCATGCTAGTAACTACTACCACTATCAATGTAAGTATTTCTATCAACAGGAAAAGTTATATTCATTTCTAGGCATTCCCTACCCCACCCAACCATAGTCATGCAGTGATCTGATTTCTGTCACCTACTATATTTGCTGTTTTTATAGATTTTGGGTGTGTATGAGTGCTGGGATCAAACCTAGGACCTCACACATTCTAGACAAGTCCTCTACCACTGAGCTGCATCCCCAGTCCTATAGACTGTTTTTTATTATTTAATGGTCAAAACCCCACATTCTTGGATGTCACATTTTCAGCCTTTAATTGGGTGGCAGTTTCCATGTATTTACTTTTATTCTTGTGTTTTCTTTTTAAGGAGTGGACCTACCCTATGAGACGAGAGATGCAGGTATGACAACTTTTTCTTTGTTCAAGCCAACTCATGTTATTATTATTTAATAACCTTCCTTCACAAAGGATTTGAAACCTGCTGGCTCATGGCTTATATAGGCTTATCATTAAGTACTATAAATCCTAACTGTGTTAAATAGGTAAGATTAATCTTGTCTCTTACAGAGATGAGAATCACAGATATGTTTACCTTGATTTGAATATTACACTGTATATTTTTTTTAAATCACATGGTACATAATCTCATAAATACATACAATTTTTATGTGTCAGTTAAATTTTTTAGTTTGAATATGGGAAGTGAATTTTTACCTTTCTTCCTTAAATTACAATCAGGAACATAGTAACATATGTATAAGTTTAATTAGAGGGCCTGGGGTTGTAGCTCAGTAGTAGAGTGCTCACCTAGCACATGTGAGGCACTGGGTTCAATCCTCATTACCATATAAAAATAAATAAATAAAATAAAAATATTGTGTCTACCCACAATTTAAAAAAAAAAAAGAAAAAGAACAAAAGAATGGAATACAATATTTGTATTCCTTTTGAAAGCAGTTTGCTTTTTCGGTCTAGTTTATATAATTTCAGGAGAGTTAACCATAAAGCATATTCAGTTTTTAAAGTTATTCATTTTTGTATCTGATTTCTTTTCAACACGCATAGCTAAGTTTTCCAGAAGAGTTAGTAGAATGTTTTCAGTTTGAAATGAATTAAAGAGGTAGCTAATGTTCATAGCAGTTCCTTTTCTTTTGTATTTCTTAATATTTGCAGCCAACTCTATCAGCCCCAGGTTCAAGTGATGTCTCTCATTCCTTGGAATCCCTTAACTTCTAAAAATCTATCACCTTTTCTCCTAATAAAAATTCACTTTTTAAATACATGTAAGTAGATATGAGTCATTTTGCTTACTGCTGTAGAATGCAAAGATGAGTAAAATATAATTCCTGCCAATACAAAGCTGGTAGGAGAAATAAGTCTTATATACAAATAATTATAATCATAATGAGTGTGTTTGTACTAACTATAGATAATAGTGCTAATCTATCTTGTGCTGCTTTTGATTTCTTGACTAAGGCTTTGTGTAATTCCAGATTTGTTTTATACCTGTTGTTTCTGACTAGAGCAGAGAATAGAAGTAAAATTAAAGAGATCTCATTCATCTAAAAGGCAACAATCAGTGAACTAATCCTACCCAAGCTGCTTATAAAAAGCACTGAAAATGTAAATACATGACTTTTCAAACCTAGATTTAAACTTGGGATGTTTCACTTGACATTATAAAGCACATCTGCATTTCTCTTCCCAATCATTTGCTCCATGTGGTTAGGAAATGCCCCCTAAATAATAAACTTTTAAGCAAATTATTATAACAATTATGAAAAAAAATCCACAAATCCATATTTGTGGCACATATTTGGTATAGACTTAAATTGCTAATGTTAATTTTTTTTTTTTCCCTAGGAAATTTTACCTGGATTATTCTTAGGCCCATATTCTTCTGCTATGAAAAGCAAGGTATGAACTTTAGGTTAGGTTCATCAAGAGACTTTAAAAACCTATGTTTCTTGGGTAATTTTTTTAGTAATAAGAGTTTTCTTTTAGAGAACATTGACAAATACTATCTGTTAATAGTTGTTGTCACTCTGTAGTACCTGCCTCATTCCTAGTTTTACTGGGCCAGTAATTCTCAAGTGTTTTATCACAACAGAGTTTTTTTATTATATTTTTCTCATGAAATCTGTGTGTTTTAAAGATTTACCAAATTGACTCTTAATAACTTGTTTATTTTCTGAAAATATTTGACATCTGTAATTGTATGAGATATAATTAAATCCCAAAATCAGAAAATTTAAAATCCATTTTGCCCATTGAATATTGTAATATATGAGCTCTGGATTATTATTTCCAACATATTAATGTACCTGTGTTGGTTTTATTGAAATATTTGTAAAATTGAAAACTTGGAACTTAATGGGTTAAGATTTTAGTTAACCCTTCTCCATCAAGGGTAGGAATATGTGTTTCCTAGTATATAAGAGACAGATTTAGGCTCTTGGTAACTAGTAAACTATTTCTTTTTGTCAAATTTTTCTATTGTTTGAGTTGGGAGTACAGTAGAGTGCTAACTTTGCATGCATAAGACCCTGGGTTTAATCCCCAGCACCACAAAAAAGAAAAAAGAAATTCTATTGTTTGTAGTTATACGGTCAAAACCTGCTTTATATAAGCAAATCCACTGAAAAATATAAAATACTGTTTGCTATTACATACGTAAGAGTTCTATTTTGATAAGGTTTTCTTTACCTATTAATAGTATAATATGCCTTCAAATCTTGTTAAAGCAAGCTTTTGTCCGCTTGTAGTTTCTCATATAAATAGAGTTGATGTGAAAACTCCAAAGATCATCAAGTGTAAACAAAGGAATGAATATTGAATTCATTTTGGAGGTTGACATAAATGTAAATATTGAACATTGGTTAATTATTAATCCTACCAAACACCTCCTGTCCAGTAACTCAGGATGTGTTCAGGAAATACAAAGATAATTGAACTCTAGTCTATGCTGACATGAGAAAATTTGGTATAAAATTAACATCGAAAATCATTACCTTAATTAGGGCTGCTCTAACAAAATACCATAGCTCTCATAATTCTCATAAGTCTGAGATCATGGTGCCACTATGATCCAGTTCTAGTGAGAGCTCTCTTCTAACTTGCAGATCCCTTCCTATTTGCAATACCATTGCATTGCCAATAGAGAGAGTTCTTAGTTCTTTTTCTTGTAAGGATGGTAATCTCTCCTGGAAGTTCTACCCTCATTTAAACCTAGTTAACTCCCAGATGTTTAACCACCTAATATGTTTAACCATTTGAGAGCAAGGGGTTCAACATTTTGAGAGCAAGGGGTTCAACATGTGAATCTGAAGAGGGGGACAGAAACATTCAGTTCATGACTTCTGCCATGAATTATTATTGTTCAAAGGTGTTAGAAAGTTTAGGTTATTTTGATTCCTCATGCCAGCATAATTTGCTCATTTATCAAATAATTATTTTTTTGATTAGGCATGGTGTTACATATCTGTAATTTCTGAGGCAAGAGGATAGCAAGTTCGATGTCAGTTCAATGTCAGTCTCAACAATTTAGTGAGCTCCTAACCAACTCAGTGAGAGCCTGTCTCAAAATAAATAAAAAGGGCTGGGGCTGTAGCTCAGTGGTAAAGTACCCCTGGGTTCGATCTTTAGTATCAAACCAAAAAAAATTTTTTTTTACACGTAGGTGGAACTGTGCCCATCCACAAATAATTATTGAACTTACTTATTATGCTTTCTTAAAATTATTACCTTACATAATTCTCAACACTGTTTAGTTAATAGGTAATATTTTCCTCATTCTCACGTGATGGAATTGAGCTACAGCATACAGGTCATTAGCAGAGCTGGATTTCTAGTTTTGACTCTCATGACTTTAAACCCCATGCTTTTAACCACTGTTTAATCTGTTTTCCAAGTAAATTGTCTTTAGCATCCTATGAAGCTCTAGAATTATATATATAAAATATCCATGTTAGCCTTTTCAGGACATTATCCTTGAATCATCAAACTGTCTTGCTGATCATTTCAGGTAAATTTTCAGGTAATTATACTGTGTTTCTTCCTGTCTCTTTATTTTTTACAGCTACCTATACTACAGAAACATGGAATAACCCATATAATTTGTATACGACAAAATATTGAAGCAAACTTTATTAAACCAAACTTTCAACAATTATTTAGGTAAGAAGTATTGCTATGATTTATAAAAAATGTTAAGGTTAATAAACATGTATAGTTCCTATAAGTTTATTACACAATCAGACTTTTTTCTGTATGTATCTATCTAAATATTTTTTCTTTCTTTTTTTTTATAGTTGTAGATGGACAGTATACCTTTATTTTATTTATTTATATGTGGTGCTAGGGATTGAACCCAGTCCCTCACATGTGCTAGGCAAGCACTCTCCCATGGAGCTGTAGCCCCAGCCCTTATATATATCTGTTTTGTAATGATGGAGCATACAATACATAATTTTTGAAACAAACTTTATTTAAAATATTTAAATCATGCTCATGATGCAAAGTTTTAAAGGTTTAAAAAATGTATACTGAAGAGGAGGTTTCTGTATACTGTTTCTGTTTCTCCTAGAAACTGTTTCCCTCCCAGATATATCTACTGTTACCTCTTCCTTGAGTATTCTTTCAGATTATATGTTAACTTATACAAGCATATTACTATAAACTTTTGTTTTTTATACTTTTAAGAGTATTTCATATCAGTACTTACAAAGCCATCATCTGGCTATAGTAAAATTTATTCAACCAATCTCTTGTTTTTGGACATTGAGATTGTTTCCAGACTTTCATAGAAATAGATGTAGATGTAAATATAGATATTGTATATTGATTATCCCTGTATATATCATTTAATTCATATATGAATATAATAGAATACATTTGTAGTAGTAGAATTGCTGGATCTAAGAATATGAGCAGATTAAATTTGATATATAATACAAATTGCTGTCCAGTGAGTTGTATTAATTTATAGTCCCACTGTTAAGTGTTAAGAGTGTCTTTTCTGTATTTCACTAAGACAGAATTATACCAAGAGAGAATTTTAAAACAGAGTAAAAATGGTGTTTCATTCAGTTTTAATTTGGCTTTTTCATGTATCTTCTGATAAGTCTAGTGGTTTTTAAAATTCTATTATGCTCTGCTTTATTCTTTATAAAAATTACTATAGCATTTGAATATCCATACCAAGATACTGTAAAACATAGTTTATAAACATACAATAAAATAATATGTAACCAAAAAAAGAATAAAATTGTCTATGTGTATTCATAGATATTTGACATATTCAAAATGGTATCCACAATTTGGTCTGCAGAATTACTTTTAGGATACAGTCGTTGTTGGAATCCTTCGGTTTTATACATTGGATATTCCTTGGATCTTGGGATTTAACCTTTCTGTTTTAAAGCCAGAATTTTTTTGAAATTGTTACCACCTAAAGGATCGTTGAAGAATTATAATTTTTCTATCAAAAGAGACCTATAAAACTAATTTCATAATTTAGTTACCTACAAAGAAGCGACCTTGGATATGTTAGAGATGAGAGTTTTCACAAAATAGAATAAACTTAGCATGTTGATATGGTCTTATTTTAAAGGTTTTCTAAAGTAAAATTCAAAGCCCCATGTTGTGGCACACATCCTAGCATGTCAGGGGACAGAGGTAGGAGGATCTCAGTTCAAAACCTGCCTCAGCAACTTAGCAAGGCCCAAGCAACTTAGTGAGACCCTGTCTCAAAGTAAAAAATTTACAAAGGGGTGGGGATGTGAATCAGTGTTTAAGTGCCTCTGGGTTCAATACCTGGTACCAAAAAAATAAATAAATAAACCGAAATTCCAGGATAGGTGTGTTCTTCATTGTGTTTTATTTTACTGAAGATTAGTTAAAACATTGAATTTTTGATTCATGATTCCGTCAGATTGCTGCCTTTTGTTGTTTTTTTGCGGGGGGTGGGGGGATAGTGGGTAGTTGTCTGCCTTTTTCAGACATTGGGCTCCTGTTGAAATATTCTTTGTCTTTTTGGGGAAAGGATCACAGAGTCATTCAGAGAACAATCTTCTGGTCTTAAGAAAGTTGGTAGAAATAGAAGGCTAATAGTAAGAATTATGGACATGTTTTTGTCTTTATTTTCTAGATCCACTGTGATCTAAAGGAAAATTTCTTTCCTGATTGTGACATTTTTGTTTTAACAAAATTTTTGTACTAAAGTATCAAGAGAAATGTTAACATGTTTTTAAGGAATATGTTTTTTAAGGCTTTAAGTGCTCTACTGTCATGCAATATCTATCAACCTGTTCTTAGAAATATGATACATTGAAAATTATTTTGTATTCTTTTCATAATTACAAAGAAATACTCAAAGTTAATTTCTTTAGAAATAAAAGAGCTTTACCTGAAAGTGTGCTTATCATAAAATATTCTATTTTCAGATATTTAGTCTTGGATATTGCAGATAATCCAGTTGAAAATATCATACGTTTTTTCCCTATGGTAGGTATCATATATTTTAATATCATTAAAATTTAACTTCATTTTGACTGAAAATTGTAGGATTATTTTTGAAAGGAAATAAATTGTTCGTTCACATTTTTTTAGCTCCTTTACAGTTTTTGAAACTTGTAATAGTTATATTTATATTATTTTGGAAATTCATGAATTAAGAAATTAATTGTTTTTTATTCAAGCAAAATAACAGGAGCCAGGTACCTTGATGCATGCCTATAATCCAACTACTTAGGAGTCTGAGGCAGGAGAGTATCCAGTTTGGGGTCATCCCCATCAGTTTAGTGAGAACCTGTCTCAAAGTAGAAAATTTGTAAAGGACTGGGGTATAGCTCAGTAGAAAAACATCTCTAGGTTCAGTTCCCCATTATCAAAAAAAAATTACAGGAAATTGTTTTCAGATTTCATTTTGTTTCACTGTATTTTATGTCATTTTTACATGCTTTATTATGACATTGTCTTTTGCTTTCAGAGTAAGGAATTTATTGATGGGAGCTTACAAACTGGAGGTAAATAATGTTTCTTTCATTAAGCTAATTATTTTTAGGAAATTATTTGTTAAAGTAAGTTTTTAGTGTGTTTTTACCTTAAATTCAGGTAGTTTTGGTTATATATAATAGAGTGTCTCCAAATTTATATTTTCCCATATACTTGTTCATTTGGATAGGGTTTTAAAAACATGTTTATTAGAACTAGTGTCAAATTCTTTTTGAGCTTTAAATTTCTTTTAAAGTCTGTGGTATTTTCTGTACAGTAGAAGATTTGAAAATTAATAAATATTCAGGTGGCATGTATATGACCTAAAATGTTTAAGGAAAGATTTACTGTAGTTTGATATGTGGTTTCAATATATGTTAGCTGCTGACTTGTGTTTTCCTAAGAAAATAACTAGTTCTTATTTTTTTAGGAAAAGTTCTTGTCCATGGAAATGCAGGGATTTCCAGAAGGTATGGAGTTAGAGATAATCTTTTTTTTCCTCTAATAGTTGATTGATGAGTTGTGTTTTCTAAATTTCTTTTCTCTGTCTTTAGTGCTGCCTTTGTTATTGCATATATTATGGAAACATTTGGAGTAAAATACAGGTAAGAAAGTATGTTAAAATGAAGCTTAGTGGTTATGGTCGTGAGTTTGAAGTAAACATGTTTTTCTCTAATATTTATATTTGATAAGCAGTAGCTTATAGCCCATGGTTACTCTCTTAACCTAATTCATCTACTTGTATAGATTTTCTTAGGCTAATGTTTTTGTGGTTTATAGAGCTAATACTATGATTTTAAGAAGTCAAGGTAACATTATAGATGAAATAGTGAACAAGACTACTTACTTTCCACTAGGGAATGGGTTAATCTCAAGTTTAAAAACTCTTGGACACATATGTTAGTGGATGCCTTGTTTAAAAGGCTAATTTATTATGTTTTATTAATAAGTTAAGAATTATTTGTAGCACCTATAATTAGAGTAGTATTTGTTTTATATTTATTTATTTATTTTAGGTATAGATGAACACAATACCTTTATTTTATTTGTTTTTATTTATTTTTTATTTTATTTTTTTTAAAGAGAGAGAGAGAGAATTTTTAATATTTATTTTTTTTTAAGTTATCGGCGGAGACAACATCTTTGTTTGTATGTAGTGCTGAGGATCGAACCCGGGCCGCACGCATGCCAGGCGAGCGTGCTACCTCCCCAGCCCTTATTTGTTTTTATTTTTATGTGGTTCCAGGGATTCAACCCAGTGCCTCACACGTGCTAGGCAAGTGCTCTACCACTGAGCCACAACCCCGACCCTCAGAGTAGTATTTCTTATTAAAAGTCATCTTTTCCAGCATAGTACATAGATTTTTCAAAGGAAATGGCCGTCTTGACCCCAAAAAAAGCAAATATCTAACCAGTGTATAAAGTACACTTCTCTGTTTTGTGCAAGGTAGAAATCTTGTTATCAGTGCCACTTCCATTTCATGCTTAAACATAAACATTTGCTTAAAAGTATCAGGTCTAAGGAAATATTTGAATTTAAATGCTTTTGTTTATTTAATTGAAAAAGATTCAATTAAAAGAATTTCATTTATATGTTAATGTATATGTTCTTTTTCTATTTGGATTCTTATCAGTAATATTATTAATATTGAAAATAACTTCCATGGATTCTATTGTGTCCAATATTATTATAGGCTCTTTTATCTCATTTAATCCTCACAATTCAGGGGAGTTAACTTCTCATTTAACCAGTGGTAATATTTTGAGCATGTGTACTAAATGCATAAGCTCCTCCTGTCTTGACATAGGTTCCCCAAAATAAGTATCCTAATATTCATTTTACCAAGGAGAAAAATAAAGCTTAGAGAAGTTGAACACCTAGAACATATTGTAGATTAGCAAAGCGATTATGATATTTAGTCTGACTGTGCTCTTTCCACTGTTGACTCACTACTCCAATGTGTTAATTATATAGTTATGATTTCCTATTTAGGGAAAGTTTTAGATATTTTGATAAATTCTGAAATGTTCAAACAATTAAATAATAACATTACATTAATTTTCTTTTTCTGTTTTTTAAGAGATGCATTTGCTTATGTCCAAGAAAGAAGATTTTGTATTAATCCAAATGCTGGATTTGTCCATCAACTTCAGGTAACTAATTTCTCTCTTCTTTATGGCATTCAGAATATATAATAGTTAAAATCTGAATCTGTGAATTCAGTTGTAGAATTTACTTTTTAGGTGCTTGGAGTTTGCATAACCTCACTAATTTGATTATTGTTCAAGTTTACACCTCTGTTTGAAAATATATTTTTAAAGGTGCTGTTATCAAGAAAATGGAATTAAAGACACATTGTTAAATCTAACATTAAGGGGCTAGTGTTGTGGCTCAGCGGTAGTGTGCTCTCCAAGCATGTGTGAGGCCCTGGATTTGATCCTCAGTACCACATAAAAATATATAAATAAAATAAAAGTATTGTGTCCAATTACAACTAAAATATTAAAAAAAAAATATCTAGGGTTGAGGTTGTGGCTCAGTGGTAGAGCGCTTGTCTAGCATGTGCGAGGCACTGGGTTCGATTCTCAGCACCACTTATAAATAAGTAAATAAAGGTCCATGAACAACTAATAAAAGATATTTTAAAAATATATCTTTTATTAAAAAGATATTTAAAAAAAAATTTTTATTAAAAATGTATTTTTTTTCCTGTATTTTGATCATGCACAGGTCATAAGATTATTTTGACTCAGTACTGGTTGAACAGCCCTAATTTGAAAATCTTAAATCCTTTAATATTCAGAATTTGTTTCATACTCAGTTTCGAGATTCCAGTGAAGTCTTATGCAAATATTCTAAAATCCCAAACATTGAAATCTGAAACTATTCTGAATCTAAACATTTTGAGTAAGGTATAGTCAACCTATAAATTAAATATAACAGCCTTTTCCCTTACATGTATTGTATCTTCCATGTTATTTCAGATTTTGTTGAGACATGGGCAGATATACTAACTGTAAATTTCTTTGCTTTTTGCCTTGTTCTTTAAAAAATGCATTTTTTAAAACAAATTTTTATATTGAAAGAGTAATATATACTTATGGTTAAAAACTCAGCAATGCTTAAGAATATAATGTGAAGTAAATCTCTTAGTAATGAATATTGAAGATATTTCTATAATATACATTCATTGGCCACATAACATTTTGATCAACAATGGTCTGCACATATGATGATGGTCCTGTAAGACGGTAATGGATCTGAAAGATTCCTATTACCTAGTGATTTCATAGCCATCATAACAGTGTTGTCCAACACTTCACTCACATGTTTGTGGTGATACTGGTGGAAAACTAGTGTGCTGCTACAATTTACTATAAAATAGTATGTATATGCCATAAGCAGTCTCACACATCTTGATTTCAGTGTTCTCTTGCCTTTGATTTATCTTTTGATCATCATGACTTTGAGACTTAGGTATATACCACCCTCCCCCTCCACACACACCCCATAACTTGGGGATATAGTAAACTATACCATCTGGGTTGTGTAAGTACACTGATGTTCCCACAACGAAATCACCTAACGAGCTGGGTATGCTATTGAAAGTCTGTAGAGTCAGCACCTTGGAGCTGAGGCAATTGCCTGGACAATTAAGGAGGCCATCTCTCAAAGTAAAATTTTTAAAAAGGGATGGGGGGGCTATAGCTTAGTGGTAGAGTGCCCATGGATTTAATTGCCAGTAACTATGCACCTCTCATCCCCCACCAAACCAAACCCCAAACTATGATATCACCTGACAATACATTTCTTAGAACTTGCTCCAGTTGTTAAGCAGATTGTGAACCATATATGTAATGAATTACTTATTCATGAGTTTTTGGATTGTTTCTAACCTTTCATGATGATAAACTGTATTGTAAAGATACCCTAATAGGTGCATTTTTTTTATAATTCTGTGAATTTACCTGTGAGATAATTGGTTGAAATGGAATTGTTGGATTATAAATATTTGAAATTTGATAGATATTGCCAAATTGTCTCTAAAAAGGATGAAATAATGTAAACCAGGAAGCAAGTAGTGGCTGCTTTCTCTTCCTGTAAACAACAGTAGCCATAAATGTTCTTATCAGATTTTTTGAGCACTGCCATCATAATGGTAAAGGTAACAGTTCCTTGTTTAATTGACTTTCCTTTGAATTAATGAATTTGGGACTCTTTTTCCATATTCAGATTATTTTCTGTGAACTGGTTATTGGTATTCTTTGCATTTTTTTTTTCAATCAGGTTATTGGTTTTTTCCTCATAGGTTTTATAATAGCTCTTTGTATATGATTATCTGAGATAATCAACTCATTACAAGACATGATATATTTCAGTTTATTGTTTTAGAAGTTCTGTTCTATGATTGATTTGTCCCATTGTTTTAGATTCCTATTAGGGAAGTACATGATGGTCGCATGTAGCATGATATACCCCTATATATCACAAACCAGTGAGCACCTGTAGGTAGGAGTGTTGACCTGGTATTCTCTGTTGCAGTGACTGGTCTAATTTCTAGTCTTTGATCCATTTAGACTTGATTTTTTGTGCAGGATGAGAGAAAGGAAGCTAGTTTCATTCTTTTATACATGGGTAACCCGTTTTCCCAGCACCTATTATTTAAAAAGCTGTCTTTAACGTGTTTTGGCACTTTTGTTAAGGGTCAGATGACAGACAACCCATATCTGTGGGTTCATTTGTGTTTTCTGTTCTATTGGTCTATATGTCTGTTTTTATGCTAATAAAAAATATGCAGTTTTTGTTAGTATAGCTCAGTAGTACACTTTGAGGTTTGGTATTCTGATGCCTCCAACATTGCTTTTTTTCCCATATCTTACTCATTCTTCTGACTTTGTCATACTACTCAAAGGCTTGTTGAATCTATGTTAAATCTTATTTTTGAAAAACTATGAACAGTACCTACTTTATCTGAGATAGCCAATAAGACAGTCATCTTCTCTGCCTAATTGAGTTTGGTTCCATTTTTTAGAAATTTTATTATGAAAATCAGTACATACATAGAAAATACATAAAATTTAAATAAGCATCCATGTAACCATCACCCAGGTTAAGAAATTGATTATTTGCCATGATCCCTAAAGCCCTTTTGAAGCTCCTTTCTAAGTTCTCCTCCCTCTGTAACATAACCACTTACCGCTATCTGCTTGGTGATCAATCCCTTTTTCCTCATTTTTCTATTCAGGTTTAGTAGTGTTTCCTAATTTCATCAAATGTTTTCCTTGTTTTCAGAAAAGGAATAGAAACAGAAATTCTTTGATTCTTCCATCTTTAACTGGAAGCAGAGAAAAAAAAATATTGTCTTGAAAGAATTAGAGAAAAGGATATACACTTAAGTATATTAAATGACTCATTTATCTGATATTTAAAATATTTTACAACAGTATCACTTTTTTTAGGTGCTGGGGATTGAATCCATGGGTACTTAACCACTGTGCCATGTCCCCATCTCTTTTTATTTTATTTTATTTTTCATTTTGAGACAGGGTCATATACTGAGTTGTTGAGGCTGACCTTGAACTTGTGATTTGTCTGCCTCAGCCTCCTGAGTCGCTGGGATTACAGGCATGCACTACCATGCCCCACTATAGCATTTATTTTGACTGAATTTTATTTCTTTTCATTCTTAGAACCATTTAATGAGATTGCCATTTCAGTTTTTGGTTGGTTTTGTTTTGTTTTTGCTCACAACAGACAGAATTAGAGATTATTATAGCTAATGCCCCAGTAGACAAGGACACATACGGACTGGGAGGTCAAGCTTTTGGCATGACCTGGATTTTATCGTTATCAGCAATTATGAGATAGAAATTTAAACCTCAATTTTTCTTACAATATGTGGGCCAGTGTTTTCATTGTAAACTAAGAAAACCAATAATATGCAAATCAATCACTGTTTTTGTGAAGAATATAAATGTATATCCAAGTTAATTAAAATCTTTTTTTAGGAATATGAAGCCATTTACCTAGCAAAATTAACAATACAGATGATGTCACCACTCCAGATAGAAAGGTCCTTATCTGTACATTCTGGTACCACAGGTAAGAACTTTTTCTTTTTAGAAGAGAAAGCTGGAGAGAATTCTATTTTTTAAAAAAAGGAGAAAAGTTACATACATTGTTTGCTAGAAGTTATGCTGAAAAGTTTAAATGTTCAGAAAACTTGGTAAACTATTGAATTCAAATAATTTCAAAAGCATTAATTTTATAATGAATCTGTGTTATAACGAACTGTGTGAATTCCCCTATGCTTAGTCAGTTAGATTAAGATAATAACAGAAGTCTGAATAACAAGTGATCTTATTAAAAATAAATGATAGTTAATACAAACCTGTTTTCAGGTGTGTTTTAGTTCAAAGGCTAACTAATATGGGTTTTTTCTGTGGCCATCAGTATTTTGATCTTTTCCTCTCCTTTGCTATTTTAGAAGCACCCAAAACCCACCTCATTTTCAAAGTCAGGATCCAAGTGTGCTCGCAAAATGTTTTAAACCTTTATCTTCCTTTTCCAAGACCCTGCTACCCTCATTTTTCTCATTCAACTAATAGACTAGACTACTCATCACATTTGTTTATAATTTCTCTGTCATACAGTTTAAGTCTTCTTTAACAAAACAACCCTATAAGGAAGAATTAACAGGTTACTTACCTGAAATTGGAGCATAGGTGATCTGATCCACAAGTCTTTCCTCTGTATTGCATTGCCTGAAGTGATAGGCAATATATTCTTCCCTGAGGCTCAAGTTCCTGGTTATCAGTGACTGTTCTTTCTTTTGCCACCTTTGACTAATCACTTTTTTTTTCTTTTTTAAAAAATTTTATGTATTTATATGCAGTGCTGAGAATCCAACCCAGTGCCTCACATGTGCTTGGCAGTTGCTCTATTACTGAACTATAGCCCAAGCCCTACTAATCACTTTTTTCATCCTATAGGGTCTGTTTTATCAGTATCTTTAAATTCTTTCCCTTTTTTAATGGTACCCTTAATCACAATCTTTATCAGGTATATTGGCCTCCTATCCAAACTTAATTTGGTCCATTCTTTTCATTGTGTCCAGGCTTATTTTTATATAGATAGTTGTGATTATGTGTTTCCTTTACCAAAGATTTCACTGACTTTATTCCACAGTAGGAAATAGGTTACCAGACATAAAGTCCTTTTGATTTTTCTGTTTCTCATGATTCCTGATTAAGAGGAACAGTTTTCTGCAGATTTTCCATGTAGTTTTTTTTTCTCACCTAGAATGCATCATATTACTCTCCCTATTATTTTTTTTGTTCTTATCAGTGCATTATAGTTATACATAACATTAGGGTTCATTGACATAATCATCCAAGCATGGAATACAGTTTGCCCCACTTCAGTCACCAGTACTTCCTTTCTTCCCTCTCCCTGTTTCTCTTCCTTTGTTGTACTGGTCTTCCTTCTGCTTATTTATTTTTTTAAAAATTAGTGCTTTATAGATATACATAAAGGTTAAATTCACTGGTGTATTCATATATACACATAACATAATTTGGTCAGTCTGTCATTCCACCATTCCTCTCTTCCCATACTTCCTCCCTTCTCCTCAATCCCCTTCCTCTACTCCACTGATCTCCCTTCTGTTTTTATAGGATTTCCCCACCCCTTCTTTCCCACCCTTACTTTGTTCTAGCTTCTACAAATAAGAGAAAACATTCAACCCTTGATTTCTGAGTGTGGCTTATTTCACTTAGCATGATGTTTTCAAATTCTATCCATTGACCAGCAGATGCCATAATTCCATTCTTCTTGAGCTGAGTAAAACTCATTGCATATATATATATCACATTTTCTTTACCCTTCATTTGTGGACAGGTACCTGGGCTGGTTTCATAACTTGGCTGCTATAAATATTGATGTGCCTGTATCACTTGTAATATGCTGATTTTAGGCCTTTGGGATAAATACTAAGATGTAAGATAGCTAGGTATATGGTGGTTCCATTCCTTGTCTTTTGAGGAATCTCCATACTGTTTTCCAGAGTGGTTGTATGAACTTGCTGTCCCACCACATTCTCACCAACATTTATTATTATTTGTATTCTTGATGATTGCCATTCTGAGTGGTCACTTTCCCTATTCTTGAGAACAGCTTAGATGTCAGGAGAACATGATTAATGTACTCTTTGACTAGCCCCTCAACATTTGAAGTTCATCTGAAACTCAAAACAGCATTTGCATTTAGCCTCATTTTAATCTTCAGTCTGTTAATTTTATACCAAAACATTAGGTTCATATTAGAGTTTGTCCTCTGAATAAGTTAAAAAAATTAAAGCTTATTATATACTATATCTAAAACATACTTAAAAGTTTCAGCGGGAAAAATATACCCAGTCATGAAGTTAAAAAGTTATTTGGGTAATTTACAAAATAATAATCACTAAAGTTTGCTATAAATTCAGTTGTGAAATTATAGTGTGTACAAGGTATCACTTGATGAAAAACTGATTTTTACTGGCTGTAACATTCTAACATGAATTTATTTACTTTCTCATGTTACATTCACTCAATAACTTTAGGCAGTTTGAAAAGAACACATGAGGAAGAAGATGATTTTGGAAACATGCAAGTAGCAACTGCACAGAATGGCTGACTGAAGACAAACACAAAGGGTGTGAATTTCTATTGGGAAAGGAGACAATTCTAGAAATAATAATAATAATGTAAAATGGTAAGGACACAAGTAGTTTCTTTGCAATTATATGTTGCTTCCAGACATGTTTCTCTGCAACTTGTTGAGCAACATTTTAAGAAGATGTTGGACTTCTGCAATAGATGGCACTGATGGTTTTACTTTTTTTTAAACACTTTACAGTTTATTATAAACCAAGAACTTTGGACTTGCAAAGAGGTATTATTGCAATAATGCACTTTTCATACTTGAAATTTATTTGTATGATATAAAGTTATTACTTTAAACAAAATGCAAGTTAGGGGGGATTTGTTTATAAATTTTGGGTAATTTATAACAAGAATTTCCTAAGGTTTGCTAAAAATTCATTTTGTGTTCTATGTATTACATTTTTAAAATAATTTTACAGTTCAGTTTTATGATAGAGCCTCTTACAGAAACATTAACAAAATACAGGAATCTGTCACATTTTTTATTATAATTCAGTTACTTACCATTTTATTTTTTAAAATTTCTTGATTCTTTATTAGTATTCTTTCAATCATGACATTAACCAACTATCTTTACTGTAATTTAAATTAAGTAAATGCTTCCTTTCATAATTTGTATATTCTATAGGAAAAAAAGGTTTTTAATGATCAAAGAAAGATGTTTTGCTTTATATTACCAGATGCTAAAAAACAAGGAGAGTGTTCAATTTTCAAGTGACTTTCTATTTTGCTTTTTTCTTTTAAGCCAAATTTGTATTTGTTCTTTTCAGAATTGTCTAGCTCTTTTGACCTTTGTCCAAAATGGTTCTAAATAGAATGTGATAAATCGATGTAGCACTATTTTTTTTTCTAAATGAAGTCCCCAAAAAGAAAGTGCCTTGAATTATTTTTGAAGAAAATTAAATTCTCATGACCTCTAAGTTAGTATGTAGAACACTGAAGAGTTCTTAACATTTTTCTGTAATTTTTAAAAAAATATTTAAAAATTAGCTTAAACTGAACGGGTGAGGCTTAAAGAAAATGTTACTAAATTTTTTGAAATATGGAACATTCACTGTTTTATGTTGTATTAATGATTCTGTGAGATTATTCTAGCTCAGACAGAACGTCTTCTTGAAGAAGGATTTATTGGGGGAAATGATTTGTGGGTAGTTTTAATGGTTCTTAAATTAGTAAATTAATCAGTTCTTTGAGTTGATCCAAATTTCCCCCCATAATTTGCATTAGCAGTCACTTTATGAATCTTTAGTTCTTCATACTTTTATTTATATGTACAATAGTTGTTCTAAGAAAAACATTTTTACTATCTTAAGTGTGATGTGAGGGAAGTTTTTAACTTTTTATAGTTGATGACTTTAGGTGTAGCACAAACAAAACTTTGTATCTCACTTTTCTCAGTCCTCTCTTGAGGTGCTTTACTGATGGGAATGAAATCTCTGCATTCCCATAGTACCAAGGGAGGTGTACTTTTCAAGGTAACTTATTACATCAGGTTACTTACTTATTTTCCTATGATGTAATAATACAGAAGAAGAAGAAGAAAAAAAAACTTTTATCCCCCATAGTGGACAGTGAAAATTTATTGAAATTACTGTTGAGTCCTGTTGACATGTGGTATTCTTCTGATTGGCCATCTTCTCTTCTCTTACCACTCTGAAAATAGCATATTATTAACCCCATTGTGGTCCAGTATTCTGTTGTGTGATTACAACATTTTATGTAGTGATCTAGTGAAGTCAAGATTGCATTGGATGTTCAAAAGTTCTGGCTGGTAAAAAATCAGATACCACAGCTTTCCTGTATGTAGATCATTATTGAACAGGTCAGCAAACATCTCTTGCAATCTCTAACAGAAACTGCTATAATCTTCGTAAAAGCAAATTTATATTTAAAAATTAGGCAGTTGAAGTTTTTATTTAATTCACTTTATAAAAATACATATCCTCTATAGGAGTCTGGCAAAGAAATACAAATTTGGCTAGTGATACCAATTTGTAGCTGGGTAATTTTTCTTTTTCTAACCACTATCATTTCTATGTTGTCACTAAAGTGCCTGCCCAGCACTATATACTAAAGACAGTCTCAATCTAGAAAACAGTACTATCATCTTGCATACAATGTTAATGGAACAAAACATGAGGTTTACCCTTTCCTATAAGAACATTGCAAGTCCCCTGACCCCTTAGATCTCTTTATCCACTTAGTGTTCAACTAGCTTTTTTGTAACTCTACTTGTTCTTTATTCTATTTGGTCTCATTTTTGTGCTTTTATTTCCAGTGATGTTTTATGATAGATAATTATGATTAACTTAACTAATCATGATTTATTTTAGAGTATTTGAATAATGTATGAGATATCACCCTATTTTAACCTTAAATATATAATCCAGGCATAATATTTAAAATGAAATTGAATCAAAATGTAGGCAAACTACATTACTATCCATTTTGAAAATGTGAAACTTAAAATACTGAAAATAGTCAAACTGGAATGACCGTATTCTTGTAATTTCAGTTATTTGGTTCATGTTAATTTGTTATCCATTAGGTATTTAAACAATACTTATGTTTATTTGTATCTACTCTGGTGGAAATGTTAAACTGTGATAGCTTTTGCTACCAATTCTCAACCAATTAACTTTTAGAGCAGAATACTCATTTTGCGGGGGGATTTTGTGCTTAGGAATCTTGAGTTTAGAAGTAATGTCAGAAATCGTTAAGCATGTCCTTTTCAAGAAAATATAAGGTTCCTAATTGTCTTATTACCCTGGTAATTCAAGTGAATTAGAAGTATTTAACTGCAGTCTTGAATTATAAAGTTGAGATGTATCTATGAGGATCTCAGCTTGATGTAAAGTAAATGAGCAGTTACCTGGCGGATTTCTTTTTTAAATAATTGGTTTAATCCATAATTCCATTACATAGCTTCACTTCAGTATTTACCTTTGTCCATTCTTTGATAATAATAGGAAGTAGCTAAGAATTACTAAAATATTTTAATTTATTTATTAGGAAAATAAGTTTCTAGGGTATTTGAGTGCTGGATTTTTTTTGTCTTTCCCATTCATGGCAGCTATTAAAAAAAAAAAAAAAAACTCGCTCAAAATATTCAGGTTTACATGTTAGCTCCCTCTCAGAGGGAGTTGCCATACCTCACAATTCAAAGTGTATTCTATAGATCAGTAACATACTGACATGTAATTGCAATTTACTATGCAGCAAAAATGATTCAAGAAGAAAACATTACAGTGTCTATTTACCTTTGTATAAGCAATTGCTTACATTACTCTGCTTTTAACATTTGTACTTGGATAAAATGCTTATGTATGTATAGGAATGTCATAGTGCAAAATGCTGCTACCCGAGGCACAAAGTATTAAAATTATTTTGTGAAGATTGGTGGTTGTATTAAAACTGTTGTGCCATTATACCTCAAAAATACTGAAAAGTTCATGCGTCCTGCTGATGCCTGAGGACTTCTTTACTTATTCTCTGGGTAAAAATAACCCAGTTTTACTCCTACAGATTAAAAAAGGTGAATGAACATTGCATATTGAGAAACAAGAATATCTTTCAAAACCTTGTGGTCAATACACACTCAAAAATGTCTGCAAGCCCCAAATTCCAGTTAGTTGAGCAAGTTGGGAATTCATGTCTGAAGGAAGGATAGGTACATCATTTATACCACCACTTTTAGTCCATTAAAAAAAAAAACTTGATTTTTTAGTACCATCTTCTCTCCCTCATCCACTTTGCTTAATCAAATCTAAGATCCCATCTAAACTATAACACTGAGCAAAATATTGCTGACTAAACTGTAACAGGTCAGTGATCCTTAAATGCATCCAGATTTTAGGGATAGTCCACTACATTTTCAGATTAATGAAACATAAACAAAAAATATGGGTCACCTAAAAATCAGAATTACCATTCATTATACCTTTTCAAAAACAAAAGTGCTAACAAAAAAGTTAATATAGTTTATATATTAAATACAGATTTTTTTCATACTCGTTTACTCACAATACGAATTAGAAATAAACATTTTGATAACTAAAACTAGAGTACTGTTTTCTGCAGTAACACGATTTTTACATACTAAGCCTTATTCTATAACTCTATTTCCTATAGGGGGGATTTAAGAGAAGACCTGAAGAACACAATTTAATGGGATTTATTGAAATACCAGCCTAATAGATAATTTTACTTCAAATAGTTCAGTGGTAAGAAGTTTAATAAAGAATTTAATTTCAACTTTTTACTAGGCTTACTTAATATGGGTTTTTAATTACCTGAATTTACCTAATGAAGCTACAACTAAGATTTTAAAACTCCTGAAAAAAAAGAACAAATTTTACTGCTTTCACTATAGGCAGATGGGTTCATCTGGATAAATGGGTCAGCATATGAGTAGTGTACCTTATTGGTGAAGGATTTCTGTTGTCTTGGAAAGCCAATTTTAGCTGACTGTTTGGAGGGAAACCCAACTGATGTGGTATGAATCGGAGGTGAGAAACAGGTGGTCCTTACAAAGAATACACAAAACTGAAATGTCATGAACCATGAATGAATCTAATAGTTCAATAATACATTCAAGAAAAGCAACAGGCACGATTTTAACAGACAATTTATATGAACAGGTTTAATGTAACATGGAATGCAAAAGATTAGAACCATTAATAAGTATCTAATTCTTCAACTTTAAAAAATAATTGAAATAAATAAAATCAAAACAAGATAATGATCAGAATAATAGTACCATTATAATCACATTAAATATAAAAGCTTCCATCAGTATTTTAACAATGTGGCAATTATAGTACCATACATTTTTAAATATCACTCAAATTTTATAATCTGTCCATGTTTCATAAAAATGTTTGACAAAAGAAAGGTTTCAGATACCCATGAAAAGAGAAACTAGGCTATGCCTAGAGTTGCTAGTTCACTATTAAAAAGGTACTTGACCTTGGGTTCAATCACTAGTACCACACACAATTCCACAAAAGCATACCTTGGATGGCCTGTTTTATTTGCCCTTGGGCAAATTGATTGTTTCACAGTAAGACAGGTGGTACTTGATCTCCATAGGAACTATATGAACTTTTAATGAAACATTTAAACTACTGTACTTAAAATCTTGTCACATTTTATAAGCTATTTTTTCTTTCTTTACAATGTTGACAAAGTTGTTTGCCAACATTAAGATGGACAAACTTAGTTCTAATAATTTATCCAAATTCCTATAATATGTGAGAAATGATACACCTCTAGGTTTATTTAGATGTTTCTTTGAAACAAAATATTTAATTTTGTGAATGTATACTTTTTAAAAATGAGCAGCAAAGATAGCAGACCTATAACTCCTTACTACCCATACTCTTGACTATCAAGAAATGAAGCCAAATTTTAGAAAAATACAATGCAAGAAAAGATTCAAGTTAAAAATATATTCCTTTGGTTAAAAATCATCTCCTTTGATAATATTCATTTGTAATCTAAACTCACAGACTGTCCCACCATCTTAAAGTAATCTTCTAAATGTCATTAAACTTGTAGTAGTCCAATGTTTTTTCAGTCCAGCATTATGGAGGTCACTGGGTTGCAGTAACAAAAATGTTTTTTTATTGTAGGAAGAATGAAGTGCTATAGCATTAGATCCTCTCAAGATTTTTACTGTAGAAACCTCCGACACATGTAGTTTTCTTCAGATACTGTATATCCAAACTTCTTGTAGAAACCAACATTTTCTGGTAGACATTCAAGAGTGATCTTATAACAGTTCAGTTTCTTGCTCAGCAAAGTAAGAGTTGATAATAACCTAAAATTTTAAAAAGGGAAAGTGAGGAGACAGCATTTATTAAAATGAATTTCAATAACAATGTGAATTGATGTTACAGAAAAACAAAACTTCGGTCTTTATTAGAAATAGGTATAAATATGCTATGATAGGCAAATTATAAGTCAATAAGCATTTAAATCACCAAAGCATTTTTACTTAGTTTCAAAAATACTGATTGTAACCTCCAGCTCATTAGTAAACAAGATAAATTACCCTCCAGCTCATTAGTAAACAAGATAAATTACCCAAAACTCTTTAAAGGTACTTATTCATGTTAACACTGAAGACTATCAACTTGTGTAAAAATATGTCCAAAATTATTTAATAAAAGGTCTTTATTATAAGTCTTTGTTATAAATCTATTCAAAGTAATTGATAGTATACAGCCTTCTAACATAAAATCGGTACTTTTAATAGTTTCGTTCTTTAATTTTGTTTGTTTGTGGTACTGGAGATGGAACCCAAGGGTTGCCCACATGAATGTACTCAACACTAACCTTCATCCCTAGCCCCATTAATAATTTTTAAATCAACATAGGTTTAATAACAGATGTACACAAAGCAAAAGAGTATACATCTTTACAAATCCTTAAAAGAGTCACATTCTTTTAAAATGTAATGTGATCTACCCAGGTGTGATGGTGTACACCTGTAATCCCAGCTAGTGGAGAGGCTGACACAGGAGGATCTCAAGTTTGAGGCTAACCTCATCTTAGATTCTGGCTCAACAGAAAATTTGAAAAGGTCTGGTGCATAGTTCAGTGCATGTGACTCTGGATTCAATCCCTAATACCAAAAAAAAAAAAAAAAAGTGACTATTGTTAACAGTATGCTTTCAGTTTTCAAACTCTGAAACTATTTAATATTTTTGTCATTAAATTCAATTCCAAGCTACAGAATAAAAATTAATTCAGAATTAATGTAGCCCAAAAAGAACTTCAAAAAGGGAAAAAAAAAATTAACAGGCATTTTAGCAAGAAATGAAATGAAATGAGTATCCAGTTTACCCAGAGTTGCCTTCTTTGTTTACTTACAATTTGCCAAGCTGCTTTCCTCTGCATTCATCACTAACAACAACATCTTCTACTCTTCCTCTCTGAAAAATAGTTTACAGTGTTTAGGACTACTCATCCAGTTTTGTTTTCAGATAAACCAAGTGATAGTTGGTAAGAATTTATTGATAATGTTTTGTAAACTTGAACTTCATAAGAACCAAAATGAATTTTTTTAACTTATTACCATAAAGGAAATAAAAATAATCAACTTTTAGTTTAATCATTTTCTGGTTATATCCCCAATCTCTCCCACTCCATTGTATTAAAGCAAATCTCAGAATCTGTATCACCAAAAACAAAATCTTTCCATAAACACAGTACATCCATCTTTCTACCCTGCTCAATAAAAATTTGTTTCAGATAGACAAGTAAAATTTTATCAGTTTCTAGTGGCTTAACCCCCACCCCCAAATTCATAAAGCACATGATACATTCCCATGTGTTCTTATTTTCATTTCATTGGGTTTTTTATATATTTATTATATCATGTGAATTTTATGAGAATTGAAAGACATAGTATTCTGCAATCTTTACTAACAGGAAAATAATAAGAAATTTCTGCTAATGCAGTACAAAGTATTATTTTTGGAAAAAACAACATTAGGGATTCTAAACATTACTCCTGAATTTAATGAAACCCGGTTTTTCTATGACTATGTCAAATCTAAAACCTTTATATAACAAGTTTAGTAAGCAGTTAATATACTTAATGTTTTCTTTCATTTATAATTCTCAGAAACACACCAGGAAATTGCTTATTGCTAAAGGATTTCTAAGAAAGCAATGAAAAGCAGTAAGAAAACATTTGTCTAGCAGAAATTCAAAGTCATTTTTGCTAGAAAACACCCATTTTACTCACAAGCATTAATGTGAGCACATACCTTAGCACAGGAATGGATGAATTTATGTTCTATTATCAGAGTTGCTGTAGCAACAATCTGTCCTACAGTCACATCTTCCACAACTGTAACATAGTAATCCCCAGATTTCTTCATATGCTCAAAAGATTCTATAGAAATTGGAAAACAAAGAGTGTTACATGGTAGACTTATTTTATTAGGTGCCATAAAAATACTAAAATTGGATGATTTATTATTAAATACTTAAAGCTATTTTACCATAGTAATTTATATTCCATTTCTAAAAGCATATTATCCAAACAACCAAAGAGTCGAAATATCAACAGTCAATATTAATTGGACTATGGTGCATACATTCAAAATAATCTGCTAGCAAAATATAGTAAGATTGACAGTTATTTTAGATTAATAGTACTTAAAATACATACAAATTGTATATGTTGCTATTTTTATGACTAATTAAAACTTCAATACTTTATTTAATATGTACTCAACAGATATTCAAACTTTGCAGATTTTAAGAATGTGTACTCTGTAATTTCAAAATTTAACAATTTTTTTATTTTCCTTTTGTGATTTCAAAATTACATACTTGCTCTTTTAGATGTTTTGAAAGCATCTTAAAAGTAAGTGAAAAATGTCTCCATTTCCAAGTAGTTTTTCCAAAGTCACATAAGAGGAGCATAGCTCCACTCCCCTTAAGTGATTATTAATGCTTATATTGCTGAAAAAAGAATTTCTCAATGAATCTGATATGCATGCAAAGAGAAATTCAGAAGTTAAAAACCAAACCTAATAGGTCTTGGTACTGTTTATTTGTACAGAGAGGTAGTGGGAAGAAGAAATACATAAATGAGAATTGGAAAATGTTGACCTTCATTTTTACCAGAGTCAGAATACAAAACAAACTTACCTACTAAAAGCAATAAAGAATTGTAGGAAACAGGAAGGGCAGTGTTGGGAGTACTGGATGAAGTTGAAGTTCTGGTCCTTTCCTTACTAATAACTATATCTGTGGTCTTGAGTAAGACATGGATCTCTCTGGATATCCATTTTCTCAAAAGCTGGGATGGGGATGCATGTAGAAGATCCTGGGCTCAATCCCCAGCACCAAAAAAAAAAAAAACTGGGGTCGGGGTAGTGGGCTAGACTGACGAATACCTGCCAACCTTGAAATTCAATATAAGAACAAAAGTACATATGCTCTTGAATTTTGTGGGTAGGGGAAGGTTGGTAATGAAATTTTTGTGAATAATCTAATCATATGGAAGGAAATACTACAATAAATTAAAAGTCTTTTTTGTAAATGTAGGTATTTTGCAAAACAAGGTAGTTACTATATTTGGATTCTACAAGTTAAACATTAAAATAAAAATAGCTAATCTATTACTTGAATAACTTCCAGCTGTTTGAACAAAAACAAGCAGGCACTGAACAGTGGTCTAAACAAAAATAAAATCTTACTTCCCTTTAATTTTATTCAGGAAACAGAGGCTATAGTACTTACTCATAAACTGTTCAGGGTTGACAACTCCAGTCTCTGTTAGCTGACCCAGTACCTTAAAAAAACCTTGTTTGAAGACCAGATTTCAAGTCATGAGGAAAGGCAAAAAGGGAAGACAAAATATGAAAAGAAGTAATATGTTAAGTTGTGAATATGGGCAATCATTTTTCCAAATTTTCCATAATCATCACTTAACTATTTCTTGAATCATACAATAAAGGTAATAAAATATTTGAATAACATTTTTGCCTGCACAAAATTTTTGGAATAGTACAAACTATGTATATTTTTTCGACATACTCTTTGTTAAATTCAGTACAAGGAATGCCAACTTTTCCCAATTTCTTACTATGAACAGATATAAAACATTTATCAAAATATAAATAATATAACATTGTTGACTATAATTTTAAAGATTCATAATTTTATTAAATCTAATATTAAAAGTACACTTAGAACTTTGAGAGTCTTTTCTAGACTCAATAATTAGTTTGACCAAAATTATGTTTCTTCAGGTTTCTTACCCAGAAGTAAACTGAGAAGTAAAATGCTGACTTTTGATTAACAAGGTTTAAGTTAGTTTGAGTTCAAAACCAGCATTAGCAACTTAGTGAGGCCCTAATGAACTTAGAGAGATTGTCTCAAAATAAAAAAAAATTTAAAAAGGGCCAGGGATGTAACTCAGTGGCTAAGTGCCCCTGGGTTCAATCCCTAGTATCCCTGCCACACCCAAAAAAATAAGTAGACAGAAACAGACAAGCTTTTCAACTTAACCAAGGAAAATTATCTCTACTTTCATTTCCCATCTGGCTTCTTAAAAAGATCTAATATGTTATAATAGTATTGTGAAATAGTTCAAATGACTTTAATATAATAGTGCTCCTTCCAAAAAGACTTTTCAAACAAGTATGCAATTATGAATAATTGGAAGTAGCACTGTTATGTTAAAGTCATTTGAACTATTTCACAGAACTATTTAGTCTTAGCCATGATAGACATGTATATTTCATTATAGAGTGAAAATATATTTATCATAAACATATACTGGTCAAAATTCAATTTTCCAATCACTAAAAAATGAAGTCTAAAAATAATCCTAAAGACAAATATTTTTAAAATTTATCAGTGTCATGTTTATAGAGAAAACAGAAGGCCAACTATAATTCTAACCAGGATTTCCTAACGGAGTGATTCCATACCTCTATTTAAGTCAGCAGTGCAAAGAGGCCTCAAAACCAAACCTTCTCCGGGATGTGTTGGAGAAATGGCTGGAGAAAATGTTGCTGTATTCTGACTCCAGTCCACTTCTTTGAGTAGACTTGGATCAAACATTGGCGTTTCATCAGGTTTCATCTTTCCAGTAAGGTCTAAAATAAAAATTTAAATGTTAAGGCATTTTGATTACTAAAAGAAAAATTTAAATGTTAAGGCATTTTGATTACTAAAAGAAAAAATTATTATGGTTGATGATAAAATTAATGAAGCATTCTATAACAGTTATACAAGCTATTTTGCTTTAGCCTACCAAGAATCTAATTTCAAATGCCCCAACTACAGATTGATCTCTTGGTCTCTCAATGTGTGTGGGTGTGGGTGTGGGTGTGGGTGTGGGTGTGGGTGTGGGTGTGGGTGTGGGTGTGGTTGTATTTTTACATCATGCTTTGTTGGGCTTGTTGATGCGTGTCTGTATTCCTAGGAACTCTGGTGGCTGAGACAGAATGATCGAAAGTTCAAAGTCAGCCTGGCAACTTAGCAAGATCCTATTTCAAAAAAGAAAAAAGAAAAAAAAAAGACTGGGATAGAGCTCAATGATATAGTGCCCCTGCGTTAAATCCCCAGTAGAACACACACATACACACACACACACACACACATGTCATGCTTACTATCAGAAAGTGGGATTGTTAAGTGTAAAGACTTATTGAGCATATCACTTTTTTATATTAATCATGATGAATGCTAATTACTGAATTATTTTGTGTTCATAGCAATACTGGTCTTAGCTATGACAGATAAGACACTAAAGCTAAATTTTGTTTTCATAACAGATTTTCTAAAAATCTGTAACATAAGTTACTCAGCTACATCTATGCAGTTTAAGAATAGTCAGTGTTTTCATGCTATTGAAAAATGACCAATTATGGTATGCTTTTTTGAACATTCAGAAATGGGCAGATTCTCACTAGTGATCTAATAAAACAGACTAAATAATAGATAAAACAGTAGGGAAAGATGAAAATTTTTATGAAGTATAAAATGGGGTGGGAGGAGCACTTCAATAGAGTACAGAGCTGCTCAAAGAAACAGGATCTTCCTGCTCATCCAGGGACTAAATAAAAAACTTTCATTTCTAGTCCTATACCCTTTCAATTCTATTCCTATAAAGAAACATTTATTGAAAGAGCAATTTTCTCATAACTTAAATACTTATTTTATAAGTCATAACATGCTTTATGGCAAATAGACTTAACTTTTCTTATTAAATTTCTTTTTTTTTTAATTATGTGAACAGTGACTTTTATTTTTTTTATTTTATTTTTTTAAGAAAGAGAGAGAGAGAGAGAGAATTTTTTTTAATATTTATTTTTTAGTTTTCGGCGGACACAACATCTTTGTTGGTATGTGGTGCTGAGGATCGAACCCGGGCCGCACGCATGCCAGGCGAGCGCGCTACCACTTGAGCCACATCCCCAGCCCTTCTTATTAAATTTCTATGTAACTATACAGGTAATGCTGCAGGTTAGTATAGGCTTTGGGAAGTTAGTGTTGTGTAAAAACAGAATTCAATACTTCCTCAGCACCTACTTCATGCCAGGCACTGTTCAAGGGACTTGACGTATTACTAAGTCATTTGCTTCAAAAATCCTACAGACTAGGTGTTGTTATCTCCATTTCAACAGATGAAGAAATAAAGGTACAGTGATATTAAATATTTTGCCTGAGGTCACAAAATTTAGGAAGACAGGGCATGGAAACAAGTGGACTCGTTAATTCAAATGTCAATTGTGATCTTGGTTAAGGTAATTAAGCTCTTAGAATCGTGTTTCCTCATTTGCAAAATACAGATGAAATTACACAAATTTGAAAAGAATTATTATATACAAGCAAGCACTTAAAATATGTGGCATACCACAAAAAAGCAAGATACATTCTAATTAGTAATAAATTTAAAATTCATTTTACAAGTTCTTTTTGCCTTTAATTCATGATTTAGGCACTGCTGGATACAGGGACTATAAAAAGAATGACAGGTTGTTGTGTTTATATTAAGCCAAAAGTTACTCTTCTTGGATAGGAAAAAATTAAAATGTAGTTTATTACATAGAATACTAAGCATTTTTCCCCCTCAGAATTCAGATCAAGTTGTGCTGTAACACTATACCTAACTTGAACAATATTGAAGAAAGAATGTAAACTGTGATGATTAAAACTCTCATATCAAATTAATAAGCTTATCATCCATCCTAAACAGGTTTTTCATAGGCATATATTTTAGTATTTGTCCCTGGTAGTTGGACCATTGAAGCTGCTGTATAAAATCTCATGAGAAAGATGGGCAAAAAATATTGTTTTTTTTCAGGTATGTAGATCTGCTGGTGTCCAACTAATATGCTGGGAAAAGTAAATTTTTTTAGTTTCTCAAGGGACTATTAAAACATTTGATCATGTTATTTCACATATATAAGCATGACATTTAAAGAAACCTCAAAAGGGAATTTAGATAAATATTAACAAAACTTAAGTTTAACTAGATTCCCTTTTGCCTTAAAGTTGCCAGAATTTATAATAAAATGTTGACTGGAAGCTACACAAAAAGGGTTACTAATTTCATGAGGAAATTACACAGAAGAATTAGCCTGTGAAGCCTTTAATGAATTTCATCAGTAAATATTTATAGTTCTGTGATTTTTCTCTAACCAGATGGTCCTGTTCTATGAGTGATAAAGCACTACTAGCTGACACTTGCATACTTGGTATTTGTTAACTATTTATTTTTTTAAAGAGAGAGAGAGAACTTTTTAATGTTTATTTTTTAGTTTTTGATGGACACAACATCTTTATTTTTATGTGGTGCTGAGGATCGAACCCAGTGCCCTGCGCATGCCAGGCAAGCGTGCTAACTGCTTGAGCCACATCCCCAGCCCTTGTTAACTCTTTAAAACACAATCAATGATACATAATGATTTTATCCCTCTTTTACAGACAAGGAAGCAGGCACAGTAATTTGTTCAAGATACCAGTGCCAATAAGCAACAAAATTTAGAATTTAAAACAAAGCAATAGGGCAGCTTCACAGGCCCTGGATCTATATGGGGCCCAGCACTTAAGTGCCCTGCATTTTAATTTTGCACGGGTCCCTACAGATTATGTGGCTAGTCCTGCTAGGCAGAATGACTTCAGACTCTTAACTATTCCACTGAAGATAAATTAAAAGTAGATGAAGTAGAGGAATCTCCTTCTTTATTGTACATGATCAATCAGTACTTGGTTACCTTTACTTTGGAAAATGAGAATTTCAGACTAATCTGTTTCAAAATAAAAAGGACTGGCAATGTAGCTCAGTGATAGAACACCTTGGGTTCAATCCTTGGTACCGAAAGAACTAAACAGATAATTTTAATTGGCTTATAAAATATTTTAGCATTTTAAGGTATCCACAGATACTCAAAACTAAGAAATTTCACTAAAGGTGAAAGCTGAATCTTATCATCATTAATGGCCTTATATTATTTTGAATTTTTAAAAGTAAACCCTGGAACTTCCAGATAGCTGAATATGTGAAGGCTCCTGGAAAGTGGTGGGTTCAGAGGGCATGAAAGTTCTGCACACCTTCCCACATACCTCACCCTAAACAACTCTAAATCTGTATCCTTTGTAATATCCTTTATAATAAACCAGTAAATAACTGCTGAAGAAGCTGGGTATCCCTGAGTCAGGCCATCCTCATGGCAAAGGTCAGAAATTCAAAGGGGCAAGCAGGAGAAAAAAAAAAAGGGCAATTCTTAAAAGTCTCCACAACTAGCTATGAACAAAGTCAAAAAGTGGGAAAGTCACTCTTTCTACAATGAAACTGTACTAAGGAAGAAGGGAGATGGAAGAATTGTAAACAAATGACTACCACAATTTGCCAATAATAATTTTTTGCTTAAGCAATTTAAAAAATTTATTCATTCTAATTAGTTAGACATGTCAGCAGAATGCATTTTGATTTACAGTACACAAATGGAGCACAAATTTTTATTTCTCTGCTTGTACACAAAGTAAAGTCACACCACTTGTGTCATACATGAACTTGGGTAATGATGTCCATCTCATTCCACCATCTTTAACTACCCCCCATTCCCCCTCCTTCCCTGCTTAAGAAATTTTAATTCCATATGTAACACTAGCTACTAAATAAATAATGCAGTGATTGACTGATCCAGCTAAAAGTATAAGAACCGAAAGTCTTTATATAATTTAATTAAGATTTACAACATGGAGCAAGAGAGGAAGAACCCTCTTTCTGGTCAGGAAACTATGAAGATGAGATTTATGTATTCAGCCTCCTCAAGAACCTAATTTTATAGTCAGAAAACTGTAATCCCAGCGGCTCTGGAGGCTGAGGCAGGAGGATCTCGAGTTTCAAAGCCAGCCTCAGCAAAAGCAAGGCGCTAAGCAACTCAGTAAGACCCTATCTCTAAATAAAATAGAAAACAGTGCTGGGGATGTGACTAGGTGGTCGAGTGCCCAAGTTCAATCCATCCCCAGTTCCAAAACAAACAAAAAACAGAACTATAGAAAATAGTAGACATGTGGAGACTGAAAAAGTTATAATGGTTTTAAGATTCTTCACCCTGTTGTAACTTAATCCACCTTTACTTCTGTACTTCTTGAAGTTTGGTTATGTGGGGAAAAAAATCCCTTAAAAAAGGAAAAAGCAAAAAACCCTAAGCCCCCTTAAATATTCCTCAAGAAACTTTTCTGTTTAACTGCTAAATTAGCATGCATTTACAAGGCCAGGATTGCCTAGCCTAACCTAGTAAATATCTGATGAATGAATAACGAATAATGAATGATGTAAGACTTAACTGGAGATCATATTTCAAGGGAAAAACATTTCTACACTGTCACAAGTGGTATCACAAAAATCATACATCAAATTCATTTTTACTACTATTGAGAAACTTTCATTAATTTGAGTACTTTTAGACACAATTTAAATAAGATGGTTTCCCAGCCTCTATATCAGATTAGAATACAAATGGGGAGAAGTTGCTCCTAGAAGCAATTGAGAGCAACAAGTAATGGACACTGGACATGAAGATTTACAAAGAACATTTGCTGATAAAAGCGCTCAAATGCACCAATTTACAAAAGTATCTTTTGATAGCATTAAATTTCTAACATCTAGACATTATTTCCAGTCGACTGATGAGGAGGCTGGAACACAAAGGAGTTTCAAGACTTGCTTCACTGTAATAAATAAACTGGAACTAGAATCTTGTTTCCCACGTTGAGCGCTACTATAAAGTAAGTACCAAATGGTACTGACTGGTAGTTATTTCCCCTATTCATCAAATCCCGTCTAAAACATGTAAATGATTTCCTGAGACCTATTCTGGATTCATTTAAAGTGATTAGCCTAACAAAATGAATCTCATAATTGCCCTTTCAATTTAATGTGAAATTTTTTAAGAGTTCAGCTTACATAAACACCAGCTAGTACAATAGAAATCACATAATACTCGCTGTTTCTAGGGGCAGAAGTCCTGAGAAAAGACACAAAGGATATCCCTCTCTTCCCGGGGAAGGCCCCCTGATATAGTCGGTGATCTTCAGAGCGATCAGGAGAGTGTCCTCAATGGCTCCCACCACTATGGGATACCCCAGGAAAGGACGCGAGAAGGGAGAGTGGGTCAGTTGGCTGCAGAAACGGAGAGCAAGGGTCTCCATCTCCCACGCCAAAGCCCGAGAGTGGAGTTAGCTCGACCCCAGTCCAAGTTTCTGCTCTGCCAGGCCAGGACCCCTGAATGGCCTGACCGTTGGCCATCATCCTTAACCTCTGCTCCCGGAGCGCGTCGGTTCAACTTCCTGGGAACCGCGCTCGACACCGCCAATTGCACACAGCTGGCGAAGATAAACAGAACCCCTTCGGGGCCTAGCCCTCCTCGGCTTTCGGTAAACCTGAAGACGAGTCCTCGACGCCCTCTGGACACCGGGCCCCTTCTCACCTGCAGAGGCCCAACCGTTGGTGCTCCTTCTCGCACGCGTGGGACTCTCCTCCACCCAGCTACACAGCACCGGATCCGGATCCGGCTTCAGCGGCAGCCCCACCTCCTCTTGCACCGCCCGCGCCACAGCCGGGAACCGCAACCCAAACGTGGCAGGGCCAACACCTCCTCCCTCACCAGCAGCTCACGCAGCGCCGCGCATAGGCGGACGCCGGCAGAGGCCGAGGAGCCACCCGTGGCGATGGGGTGGGGCGGAGCCTGCCGGGGGGCGTGGCCAGGAGGGCCGGCGCTGGGCGAGGCACGCGGCGCGTCAGGGCGGGGCGACGGTGCGGGACGCACAAGCCTTCCTTTCCAGTGTACCTCCCCCTGGTTCTTTGCCGACTTATTGGCGGCGTCACTGTCTCGGTTTTCCCGGAAAACCTATGTGGGAGTCTATGTGGGAAAAGTCTATGTGGGAGCCGGCTAAGCAGCGTTAAGTGGTGACCAGCTTGGCCTCTTGTCCTTTTAGTTAGTCCCTTGTTGCCTATTTTCTCACGATGAGTCCATTAGGACTTGGGTTACTCATGGACAGCTCATAGCTCCTCATTCCCAGGTTTTTGACTCATGGTTTCTGCCTTCTTGAAACTATGTTGGGGCCTCTGCGTTCTAGTCCATTGGAAACGTCGTTTTATTTTTTTCTCAGAACCTTTGAGGATGAACACGAGTTTGGCACTGTGATTTTCAACTGCAGTGATTTGCCTCCCGGGAGACATTGGCAATGCCTGGAGCGTTTTCAACCTCTTATCTGGAAGGGGAGAGTTGGTGCTGGCATCTCTGGATGGTGGAGGGCAGAGAAGAATAGAGGCCAGGATGGCTGCTGACTTCTTAGGGTACATAGGACAGCACCTTGCAACAAAGTCTCTGGCCTGAAATGTCAGTGCTGCTGAGGTTGAGAAACCCTGATAAGGATAAGAAAAGTCTTTTTCCTCCCAGCTCCCATTCCAAAGTGTCCTTTTTATAGATTAGGAAACAGGTTTTGAGACATTAAGTAATTTACAAGTCACATAGCTTAGTAACTCTTACTTATTGAAATTACAGAGTACTCTTTTAAGGAAAAGTGTTCAAAGAGTTAACACCATAGATATTCAGTCAGAAATTGTTTTGGGCTCACTTGTGAGATTTAAATTTAGGTTATTGATTCATGAATTCTCACAGCTTCAGAAATCAATGAGACTGATGGCCCCCAAATTTATGTATTTATCCTATTTTACCTCCATAAATACAAAAGAATATATAAGGCATAAAGAAATAAGAAGTCATGTACACACTACTAATCTTAAACATATAATAGCCCATTTTCTTTTTTTAGTCTTTTTAAATATACATGACACTTGAATGTATTTTGACATACATACATATGTACATGGAGTATAACTTATTCTAATTAGGATCTCATTCTTGTGGTTGAACATTATGTGGAGTTACACTGGTCATGTATTCATACATAAAAATAGGAAAGTTATGTCTGATTTATTCTGTCTTTTCTATTTCTATCCCTCCTCCCTTGCCCTCATTCCCCTTTGTCCAATTCAATGAAGTTCTGCACCCACCCCTGCCTTATTGTGTGTTAACATCTGCATATCAGAGAGAATTTTTGGCCTTTTGGTTTAGGGGATTGACTTTTTCCACTTAGCATGATAGTCTCCAGTTCCATCCATTTACCAGCAAATGCCATAGTTTTATTCTTCCTTATGGGTGAGTTATATTTCATTGTGTATATACCACATTTTCTTTCTTCCATTCATCTTTTGAAGGACCCCTAGGTTAGTTCCGTAGTTTAACTATTGTGAATTAAGTTGCTATAGACATTGATGTGGCTTTGTCACTATAAGTATGCTGATTTTAAGTCCTTTGGGTATATACTGAGGAGTGGGATAAATAGGTCAAATGGTGGTTCGATGCCAAGTTTTCTGAGGAATCTCCATACTTAATAGCCCCATTTTCTTATCAGTGGGGTAGGCCTGTAATCCCAGTGACTTTGGAGATGGAGGCAGGAGTATGGCAGGTTAAAGGCCAGCCTCAGCAACTTAACAAGACCCTGTCTCAAAAAATTATTTAATTTTTTTTTGGTAAAAAAAGCTCTGGAGATGTAGCTTAGTGGTAGAGCACCCCTGGTTCAATGTCCAGTAAAACACACACACACACACACACACACACACACACATGCAAAAAAGATTTCTGGTAAATATTTTCAGTGAGTTTCTCCTGAAATAATCCTGTACATTTTGAAGAATGTCATTGGAATTTTAATAGGTAGAGTGAAATATAATCAATTAAATCACAGAACACAGGAGTTCTAAGAGATACTCCATGAGGTCTTTTGTATACACCTGACTTCCATTGTGCCACAGCAACCCAATTTTTCCTGATTAGTCAAGATCAGTCACTGTGGGCACTATAGGTAATTCCCTCTTTGATGGTTAGTCTGCTTGGTAATGAGGAGACCAAGGTAGCCATGGGACAGTCTCAACTTCCATTTTAATGGAATCACTGGTTTGTCCTTTGGTGACTTTTATTTATGGATGTGTATAAGAAGTGCTGCATCATCAGTATTCTTGACTGCTTGAATAAGGGTATTATGTAGGAAAACATGGATATCAATGATTGAGTTGAAAACTAATTCAGAAATGTTGGACTCATCAAAAAGTTAATACCTTAGTCAGGGACTGGGAACATAGCTCAGTGGTAGAGCACATGGTTAGTATGTATGCGGTTATGAGTTCAATCCTCAACAACCCCCCTGCCACAATTTTTTTAAGAATAGCTTTTAAACAATTGATTTCATTTATATTTTTCTCTTATTGTTTGCACAAGTATTCAACATAATAGTCCCTATCTAACTAAGTATAAAAAAGCTCTTTTAGTAACTAGTGAAAGTTGTAAATACCAGGAGCAGTAGCATGCCTGTAATCCCAGCAACTCAGGAGGCTGAGGGAAGAGGATCATAAGTTCAATGGGGCTGGGGTTATGGCTCAAAGGTAGAGCACTTCCTTTGCATGTGCAAGGCCCTGAGTTCAATCCTCAGCACCATATAAAATAAATAAAAAAGTTATTGTGTACAGCTACAAAGAAATATAAAAATATTTTTTAAAAAAAGTTCAAGACCTGCCTCAGCTATTTAGTGAGACCCTGTCTCAAAATTAAAAATAAAAAGGACTGGGAATGTAACTGAGTGGTAAAGCACTCCTGGATTTAATCCCTAGTATTAATAAACAAATAAGTTTTGTGATAAGAAAATTTATTACAGCTTTAAATGGGCCACATTGTTTCTTTCTTTAGTTTCATAAACTAATAGTGTGTCATAAAATGGATATGTCTAAGACTTGATGAAATATGGCACATTTCTCTATACATGTTCATAAATTATTTCATTTGATCCTTAAGTAGATATTGTGAAGTAGAGTGAGCATTATTATTTCCATAAGGCAAATGAAACAGTTAATTTTCCTTCTAGTGTGGGTGAGGCTATTTTGTCCTGTAGACTTCTGAAAGTAAGAACTTAATAAAGTAGTTCAATTTTTCCATAACATCAAACCACAAATTTAAATAGTTTCACCTAGGACCACTAAAAAAAATTATAAAAGATAAGTAAGAAAACTATTAGTGTTGTAACAAGGACTTATACTCCACTTTTGCCTGCATATGTTTTTTGCCTCCACTTTTGCCTACATAAAAGTAGGATTAAAGATGTGGCATCCATTCTACCAAAACTGTTATACAGATTTAATACAATTCCCATTAAAATTCCAATGACATTCTTCATAGAACTCGAAAAAGCAATCATGAAATTCATTTGGGAAAACAAGAGACCCAGAGTAGCCAAAGCAATCCTTAGCAAGAAAAGTGGAGCAGGAGGCATCACAATACCAGACCTTAATCTACACTACAGAGAAACAGAAACAAAAGGGTGTGGTATTGGTACCAAAATAGACCTGTACACCAATGTTACAAAATAGAAGACACAGAGACAAACCCATACACATATGGTTATCTTATACTAGACAAAGGCACCAGAAACATACATTGGAGAAAAGATAGCCTATTCAACAAATGGTGCCGGGAAAACTGGAAATCCATATGTTGCAAAATGTAATTAAACCTCTATCTCTCACCCTGTACAAAAATCAACTCAAAGTGGATCAAAGACTTAGGCACTAGAACAGAGACCCTGCACCTAGTATTAAACCCAAATCTTCATCATGTCAGCTTAGGACCTGACTTCCTGAATAGCACTCCTAAAGTACTCAGAAAAATGAGAAATTATATCCCATCTATGTATGATACATCAAAGTATATAAATGCATTCTACTGTCATGTATAACTAATTAAAATTAATTAAAAAGTAAAATTAAATTTAAAAACTCAAAATAAATAAATTGTATATGAGCAGATTATATATTTAAAAAAAAGACTCCTAAAGTGCAAGAAATAAAATCAAGAATCAATAAATGGGATGGACTCCAACTAAAAAGCTTCTTCTCAGCAAAGGAAACAGTCAGTAACGTAAGAGAGCCTACAGAATGGGAAAATAATCTCCAGGATCTATAAAGAACTCAAAAAACTTAACACCAAAAAACAAATAATCAAATCAAGTGTGGTCTGTCCTAAGGGCTAAGGAACTCAACAGACACTTCACAGAAGAAGAAATACAATCAATCAACAAACATGAAAAAATGTTCATTATCTCTCTAGCAATTAGAGAAATGCAAATCAAGACTACTCTGAGATTTCATCTTACCCCAGTCAGAATGGCAATTATTAAGAATACAAGCAATAATAAGTGTTGTCAAAGATGTACAGAAAAAGGTACACTCATACATTGCTGGTGGGACTGCAAATTGATGCAACCACTATAGAAAGCAGTTTGGAGATACCTCAGAAAACTTGGAATGGAACCACCATTTGACCCAGCTATCCCCCTCCTCTGTTTATACCCAAAGGACTTAAAATCAGCATAATATAGTGAAACAGCCACATCAGTGTTTATAGCAGCTCAATTCACAATAGCTAAACTATGGAACCAACCTAGATGCTCTTTCAACAGATGAATGGATAAAGAACATGTGAAACATATACACAGTGAAATATTACTCAGCCTTAAAGAAGAATGAAGTTATGACATTTGCAGGTAAATGGATGGAACTAGAAAATATTCGAAGTGAAATAAGCTAATTCCCCCCAAACCAAAGGCCAGATGTTTTCTCATGATAAGTAAATGCTGATCCATACTGGGGCAGGGGTTGGCTGGTATAAGAAGAAAGAAGGAACTTTTAATAATGTAGAGGGGAGTGAGGGGAAGGGTGGGACACTGGGGATGGGAAGGACGGTAAAATGAGACAGCTATTATTACTTTATATACGTATATAATTACATTACTGGTGTGACTGCACCATGTACAGCCCGAGGAATGAGAAGTTGTGGTCCATTCGTGTACAATGTGTCAAAATGCATTGCAGTGCCATGTATAACTAATTAGAACAAATTAAAAAAAAAAAAAAGGAGGCCAGTAGAATAGAAGAGAGGAACAGGGGGATGGAGGAGAGGGAAAGGGGAGAGACTGGGGAATGAAATTCATCAAAGTATACTGTTTTATTGTGTGAATGTATGAATATATTATACAAATTTAAAATATATATTTGTCATCTCTACCTCCATTTTGCATTCATCTCCCTTGTTCTGAGTCTCCTTGGATTCCAGAACAAGGTCTGATCTGATAAACATCACGTGTCCAGTCAAACCCACCCCTCCATCACCACCAGGAGGAGCAACATTTTTTCTGGGATAAGGCCTGACCAATCCTGAGATAACGATGGACAGACCACACTAGATCAAGATCACCTGCTTTGGTAATTGTGAAAAGCCTCCAGTGGTGCAAACCCCCAAACCCTTGCCCTTATTCCCTTTTCTATAAAACCTCAAAGTTATTGTCGGTTCCTAGAAGACAAGGCTAAGAACATGTGTCCCCATGTTTTACCAGGATAGCTACACTGATTAAAATTCCATTCATGATTTTTACCACTGTCCTTTCTGTTTGGTTGTGAGGGCAAGTGGCCAAACCCGACTTATTGGATCCCAGAGTCAGGCCTCTGGCAATAGGATGGTTTGGTCACATGTGCATATGTCTGAAAATTTCCATGAAAAAGATTAAAAACAAAAAGCAACCTTAGTAAAATTCTCATAAGTTTTTATATCTGCATTTTAGAAAAGAAAAATCACAAAAAATTAATAATCTCAAATCTCCCCTGGCAAAAAATTGTTTTTTAACCAAATTACCTCCTCAGAAATGGTGTTTTAACTTGTTTCTTCATGTCCGAATTCTGACTACAATGGTTGCTGTTTTTCAATGCCTAATTGTTTTGTTATAGTGATCTTATTTTATTCTACTTTTTCTATCACTTCATTTAAAGTGGTTGGGTATATAATAAATTGTCTACATAAGTTGAAGGTTGTGAAGTAAAATTTAGTGATTTTATTAAATATAATGACAATCCCTAATAATTTTCACAGCATTTTGTTATGTTGAGAATGTAAAAGAAAAAAACAAAATAAACTGCACAGAATATTATAGCCACAAACAATTTAAAAGTTTTGAGTATTAAGCCAGGTGCAGTGGCACAAGCCTGTAATCCCAGAGACTTGGGAGGCTGAGGCAGGAGGATTTCAAGTTTGAGGCCAGCCTCGGCAATTTAGTGAGATCATCAGCAACTTAGGGAGACCCTTTCTCAAAATTAAAAAAAAAATAAAACATAACTGGGGATGGGCTGGGGAAATAGCTCAGTTGGTAGAGTGCTTGCCTCACATGCATAAAGCCCTGGGTTCAATCCCTAGCAACAACAACAACAAAAAAAACTGGAGATGTAGCTTAGTGGTAAAGTACCTCTGAATTCAATTCCCAATACTGCCCCCACTCCTCCAAAAAGTTTTGAGCATTAGAGAACAAAAATACTTTAAATATTTTTAAAGTAATTATACAGATGGGAGGTTCAATTTGAATAGAAACTTTCTTAGTCACATATTTATGATTCTTCTACTTTTAAAAATGTCCTTTCAGTTATTTACTTTCTGTTGTCATAGGAATAGGCTATATTGCATAAACATTTTGATAAATTCCATCAATGTTTGCTTAAAAATGAGTCTCAACAACTAAATGGTTGTGATTGAATCAGAAAATGAAATCAGCCTAGTTCAGACCCAAAAAGTTTCCTCAACTCTCTTTTATTTGACTGTTGTGAAGTCCACTGGGAGTGTCTTGGAAAGATCACTTCGAACCACCCTGCAGTTAAGGGAAATGGTGACCATGCAATGAGGGAGAACTCTTGTCACATAAAATTTTGTCAGTGTTAGTCACACAACTAGAACATAATGTTTAAAGGAAAATTCATGACATTGCTGAAAAGCTATGTTACAAAAGCTGTGTCAGGCTGCGGGTATAGCTTTTTTAAGATGTATGAGGCCCTGAGTTTGATTCCCAACATCACAAAAAAGAAGACGACTTGCATTTTCATGGCATGGATAACGTGGATATCTGGTACATAAAAGTGCTTTGTGTTTAGTTTTCATAATTTAGCTCATCATCAATTATAAACTATTTTGTATGAGGCCAAAAATCTCTATTTGAAGAGCATTATTGCCTTCAGAAGGAATGATTATTACATTATGCTACCATCCATTGGAAAAATTTTTAGAATTTAGAATGATTCATTTTTCCTTACCAGATTACCTAATTGTAGGTCTCATCTGATTATAAAAAATAGTTTTGGAATAATGGCCAAACCTCAATATCATACATGATGTAAACATGGCATCATTATGATTCAATGGTAACCAAAATTGCCTTTAAACCAAAAAGAGTAATTTTAATCTCTGAATCTCAACTTTTTCATCTGAAAAATGTAGACACAGAATGTCTTCCTTCTGTTTTTTACTGGTATGTTTTGAATACAGCATACAAAAATCCTGAGCCTTGTTCTTCCAAGCAGAAACCCAAGCAAAAGGAGGAATAGAAAATAAGAAAGAAAGACTTTTGGTGCTTTCATATACAGTGTTCTAATCCATGTTTTTTAATCCTCCTCCCAATAGGGAATGTCTTTGGATGTCTAGGAATTGGAGCTTTGCTTTATACTCCCCTATCATATCCTAAATTAATTTTCAGTTATTACTCATTCATTCATTCTTTTAGTGAATAGATCACTTGCCATATGTTAAGATCCTAAAACAGAACAAGAAAAGCACCAACTCACTAAAGACCAACATTATGTGAGTGTTTGCAAACACTCTGAGTTTCTGAAGAAATACAGGATATTATGGGAGCTTTCAACAGGGTATTACATAACCGAATTTGGAAGGTCAGAAGAGATTTTGGAGATATCAAAACTAAAATGAAAAATGAGGGAGTTGGCCAAGCAGCTCCTTAACTAAGAGTATATTTTAGTCAGCTTTTTCACTGAAGGAACCAAAAGATCTGAAAAGAGCAATTAGGGAAAAAATGTTTATTTGGGGGCTGACATTCTCAGTCCATAGACAGCTGGCTCCTTCCTTGGGGATCAAGGTGAGGCAGAATTTCATGGTAGAGTATGGCAGAGGAAAGCAGCTCAGGACATTACCAGGAAAGAGAGAGGGGGTGTAGGTGGGGAGAGACAGAGTGCTCTGCTCATCAAGGACAAAATAATATACACCAAAGGCATGCCCCCAGGGACCCATCTCCTCCAGCTATCCCTAGAAACAAGGGAAGAAAGTGTCCAAAACAAACCAAGCTGATACAATAATAGATTCCATTAATAGCACAGTAGATGAAATGTCAGAGAAGGAGTTCAGAGTGTAAATAACTAAAATGATCTGTGAAACAAAGAATGAATTAAGAGAGCAAATACAGACCACTCCAACAAAGAGATAAGAAAGAAAATACAGGTAGCATAAGACTACTTCAAGAAAGAAATAGAGACCCTGAAAACAAAAATCAGAAATCCTTGAAATGAAGGAAACAATAAGCCAAATAAAAAATTCAATAGAAAGCATCAATAACAGACTAGATTACTTGGAAGACAGAACCTCAGGCAATGAAGACAAAATATATAATCTTGAAAATAAAGTTGACTACACAGTGAAGATGGTGAGAAACCATGAACAGAAACTCCAAGGATTATGGAACAAAATGAATAGACCAGATCTAAGAACTATCAGGAGAGAGAAAGGCACAAAAATATAAACCAAAGGAATGCACAATCTGATAAACGAAATAATATCAGAAAATTTCCCAAATATGAAGAATGAATTGGAAAATCAAATAAAAAGGCTTACAGAACACCAAATGAACAAAATCACAACAGATCCACACTAAGGCATATTATAATGAAAATGCCTAGCATACAGAATAAGGATAGAATTTTAAAATCTGCAAGAGAAAAATTTCAGATTACATATAGAGGGAAACCAATCGGATCTCAGCAGATTTCTCAGCCCAGATCATCAAAGCTAGGAGATATTGGAACACATACCATGCTGTGAAAGAAAATGAATGCCAACCAAGAATCTTATACCCAGCAAAATTAAGCTTCAGAATTGATGATGAAATAAAAATCTAACTTGATAAACAAAAATTAAAAGAATTTACAGGGGCTGGGATTGTGGCTCAGTGATAGAGCACTTGCCTAGCACATGCAAGGTGCTGGGTTTGATCCTTAGCACCACATAAAAATAAATAAATAAAATAAAGGTATTGTGTCCAACTACAACTAAAAATATATATATTTAAAACAAGAATTTACAATGAGAAAGCCTGCACTATAGAATATTCTCAACAAAATATTTCATGAGGAGGAAATAAAAAACAACAATGAAAATCAGCAAAGGGAGGAACTACACTAAAGGAAAATACAAGGAAAAACCAACTTAAGTTAAAAAACCAACATAAGCCAAAATGATCAGGAATACAAACCATGTCTCAAAAAATAACCCTGAATGTTAATGGCCCAAATTCATCAATTAAAAGACACAGACTGGCAGATTGGATTTTAAAAATCCAACAATATGTTGCCTTCAAGAGACTCATATCACAGGAAAAGACATCCACAGACTAATATAAAGTGGACTGCAAACCAAAGTTAGTCAGAAGAGATAAAGAAGGACATTTTATACTGCTTAAGGGAACCATACATCAACAAGACATAACAATTATACATATCTATTCCCCAAACAATGGAGAATCAATGTATATCAAATAAATTCTTCTCAATTTCAAGAAGCAAAAAGATCACAACACAATAACACTGGGTGACTTTAACACATCTCTCTCACCACTGGATGGATCTTCCAAACAAAAACAAAACAAACTATTGAACTCAATAATATAATCAATGATTGAGATTTAACAGACATGTATAGAGTATTTCATTCATCATCAAGTGAATACACCTTCTTCTCAGCAGCACATGGATCTTTCTCTAAAATAGACCATATATTATGCCAAAAGCAACTCTCAGCAAATTAAAAAAATAGAGATACTACCCTGTATTCTAGCAGATCATAATGGAATGAAACTAGAAATCAATGATAAAATAAAAATAGAAGCTACTCCAACACCTGGAGATTAAATAATATGATATTGAATGAGCAATAGATAGCAGAAGACATCAGAATGAGATTAAAAAATTTTCTAGAGGTAAATAAGAACACTGATACAACATATGAAAATCTCTGGGACACTATGAAGTCAGTGCTAAGAGGAAAGTTCATTGCATTGAGCTCATTCATCAAAAGAATTAAAAGTCAATAAATAAATGACCTGGGGCTGTGGTTGTGGCTCAGTGATAGAGCGCTTGCCTACCATGTTCAAGGCCTTGGTTTCTATCCTCAGCACCACATAAAAATAAATAAAATAAAGGTGTTGTGTCCAACTACAACTAATAATAATAATAATAATAATAATAAATAAATAACCTAACATTATATCTCAAAGCCCTAGAAGAAGAAAAACAAATCAACACCAAAAGTAGTAGAAGACAGGAAATAATTAAAATTCAGGGCTGAAATCAATGAAACTGAAACAAAAGAAACAATTTTAAAAATTGACAAAATGAAAAATTCATTCTTTGAAAAAATAAGTAAAATTGATAAATCCTCAGCCATGCTAATGAAGAGAAGGAAAGCAAAAACTCAAATTACTAAAATTTGTGATGAAAAAGGAAATATCACAACAGACACTATTGAAATACAAAAGATAATTTGAAATTATTTTGAAAATTTATACTCCAATAAAAAAGAAAATCTTGACTACATCAACAAATTTCTTGAAACACATTATCTACCCAAACTGAATCAGGAGGACATACCCAATTTAAACAGATCACTTTCAAGCAAAGAAATAGAAGATACCATTAAAAGCCTATCAACCAAGAAAAGCCCAGGACTAGACAGATTCTCAGCTGAGTTCTACAAGAGCTTCCAGGAAGAATTAATAACAATACTCCTCAAATTATTTCATGAAATAGAAAAGGAGGGATCCTTTCCAAACACATTCTATGAGGTGAGCATCAATCTGATACCAAAAACCAGAGAAAGACACATTAAGGAAAGAAAACTTCAGACCAATATCCCTGATGAACATAGAGACAAAAATTCTCAATAAATGTAATACATCACATTAATAAATTTAAGGACAAGAATCAAATGATTATCTCAATAGATGCAGAAAAAGCATTTGATAAACTACAATACCTCTTCATGTTCAAAGCACTAGAAAAACTAGGAATAGTTGGATCATATTTCAACATTGTAAAAGCTAGCTAGGCTAAGCCCATGGCCAACATCATTCTAAATGGAGAAAAATTGGAAACATTCGCTCTAAAAACTAGTACAAGACAGGGATGCATCACAACTCCAATTCCAATGAGGAAAGCATCACAATTCCAGACCTTAAACTATACTACAGAGTAATAGTAACCAAAACAGTATGGTATTGGCACCAAAATAGACATGTAGACCAATGGAACAGAAGACCGACTCACATAAATATGTTATCTCATACTAGACAAGGGTGCCAAAAATATACATTGGAGAAAGGATAGCCTCTTCAACAAATTGTGCCGGGAAAACTGGAAATCCACATGTAGCAAATTAAAATTAAACTTCTATCCCTCAGCATACACAAAACTCAACTCAAAGTAGATCAAGGACCTAGGAATTAGACCAGAGACCCTGCACCTAATAGAAGAAAAAGTAGACCCAAATCTTCATCATTAGGCACCAACTTCCTTAATAAGACTCCTAAAGTGCAAGAAATAAAATCAAGTCAATAAATGGGGTGGATTCAAACTAAAAAGCTTCTTCTTAGCAAAGGAAACAATCATTGAGGTGAAGAGAGAGCCTATAGTATGGGAGCAAATTTTTACCACATGCACATCAGATAGAGCACTAATCTCCAGGAGCTATAAAGAACTCAAAAGACTTAATATCAAAAAAACAAACAATCCAATCAATAAATGGGCTAAGAAACTGAACAGACACTTCTCAAAAGAGATACAAGCAATCAACAAATATATGAAAAAGTGTTCAACATCTTTAGTAATTAGAGAAATGTGAATGAAAACTACTCTAAGATTTTATCTCACCCCAGTCAGAATAGCAATTATCAAGAATACAAGCAATAATAAGTGCTGGAGAGGATGGTGGGGGCAGGGGGAGGGCATACTCATCCATTGCTGGTGGCACTGCAAATTGGTGCAACCACTTTGGAAAGCAGTATGGAGATTCCTCAGAACAGTTGGAAAGGAATCGCCACTTGACCCATCTATCCCACCCCTCCATCTATTACCCAAAGGACTTAAAAATCAGTATACTATAGTAACATAGCCACACCAATGTTTATAGCAGCTGAACTTACAACAGCTAAACTGTGGAATCAACCTAGATGCCCATTATTGGATGAATGGATAAAGATTGTGGTATATATACACAACGAAATATTACTCAGCATTTAAAGAGATCAAAATTATGGCATTTGTGAGTTAAATGGATGAAGTTGGAGAATATTATGCTAAGCAAAGTAAAGGCTGAATGTTTTCTCTTATTAGTGGATGCTGATCTATGATGGGGGGAGGAGGGGTCATGAGAAGAATGGAGAAACTTTAGACTGGGTAAAGGGGAGAGTGGGGAAGGGATATGAGGATAGAAAAGATGATGGAATGAGATGGACATCATTACCTTAGGTACATGTATGATTGCATGAATGGTGCATCTCTACACCGTATACAACCAGAGAATTGAAATGTTGCGTTCTATTTGTGTACGATGAATTGAAATGCTTTCTGCTATCATGTACATCTAAGTAGAGCAAATTAAAAATTAAAAATAAAATAAAAGCTGAAAAGAACAAGATGGGGAGATTTGCCTTGCCAGATCACATTATTAAAAAGCTATAATAAGGGAAGTGGTGTAGTGTGATGCTTGTTCAAGGATAGGGGGAAAAAATGGAACAAAATAGGAAATCCAAACAGATCTCTACCTGTTTGCAAACTTGATTTACAATGGGCAGCTAAAGTTTTAATGGGGTTTGTTCTCCTGAACTCACACAGGAGTTTAATCCCTCAATTCATATGTTAATGATATTGTTATGGAAAATATGGAAAAATTATGGCACTAGAAAGAGACAAGTGGCCCTTGGCGATGTAGAAGGGCAAGATTTATTCAGCACTAATGTGAACTCTGGCAGACTCTTTTCCAAAGGCTCAGCACAGCCCTTTGTTCTCAGTATCCTTTAAGCAGTACAGACTTCTGGAGTTCAAGACTTTCTCACGCAAGTAATCTTGATGTCTGTCCCCTTCTCCAGACAGCTCTGGTTCCTGCCATAGCTGCTGAGCAAGCACAATTACAGAAGCAGAAACTAGCAGGTTGGAGCTAATAACAGAGATAAAAGGAGACATCTTAGGAAGCTGCTTCAGTATTAATATGGTAGGAACCTAATCCAACATGGTATTTAGAGGTTAGGCCTTTAGAAAGTGATAGAAGTAGATACAGTCATTATGGAAGAGCCCAGATGATTGAATCCTGGTGGCTTTACAAAAAGGAAAACGGAGACCAGACACACAGACATGCACACATATGCTTCTTGCCTCTCACCTGGTGGTGCCATGTGCCACCTCACTCTGTCAGCAAGAAAGCTATCAACAGAGCCAATGCCAGGATCATGCCTTTGAACTTCCAAAACTATAAAATTAATAAAATAGAACTTTTTTTTTAAACATCTCCAGCCTTCCCCCCTTTTTTTGTGAGACAGGGTCTCACTTAGTTGCGTAGGGCCTTGCTAAGTTGCTGAGGCTGACTTTGAACATGTGATCCTCCTGCCTCAGCCTCCCTAGTAGCTGGAATTACAGGTATGTGCCATTGCACCCAGCTTAAAAAAGAACTAATATAATTTAAAAGTATGACCTTGGCTCCCTGCCTCTCACAGAGAACTAAAGTAAATTCCAAATAGATCAAAGAGAAAGGTAAATAGATCATGAGACAGGCAAACTATAAAATGTTTAGAAAATCATACAGGAAAAAATGTTATGGTTTTCAAGTTAGAAAAGATTTCTTGAAAAATATTCAAAATGTATAAATCAAGAGAAAAAATGGTTGGCTAAAGATGTGCCTCAGTAATAAACCCTTGTTTAGCATGCAACCAGGCCATTGGTTCAATTCCTAGCACCACAAAACCTTCCCAGTTTCAAACCTGTGTAATTAGAGATAGTTATCCTTTGGTATCCAAGGGGAATTGGTTCCAGGACTCTCATTAGATAGATACCAAAACCCATGTATGCTCATGTCTCATGTAAAGTGATATAGTATCTGCATACAATCTATACCAGTTCATTGTATATACAATTTATATACATTGCACACTTTAAATCATCCGTAGAGTCCTTTTCATACCTAATACAATGTAAATGTTTTATAAGTAGTTGTTATATTATTTAGGAAACAATGCCAAGGAAAAATGTAGTACATGCTTAGTACAGATGAAATTTTTAGAAAATGTTTCTGACCTGTGTTTGGTTGAATCCAAGGATGTGCAACCTGAAGATACAGAGGGTTGGTTGTATATATTTTTTGGTCTTTGTCCCCAGTTCCTGACACAGAGGTCCTAAATTCCTTGGAATTTCCTGGATGATAGGGAATAGAATATCTTTTGTTATAATAGTAAGTTTTTGTATAAAGTTCCTAAAGTTCTTGGAATTTGCTATGTGATGGTATTATCTATTCAAAACAAGCCCTTGGGCTCACACCTGAATTTATACTAATGAGATGATTTAGGATCAGAACCTACGGGTGGGCTAGTCACCAGAAAGACCAAATGAGTAGAAGATTAGAGGCTAGGAACTTTCAGCCCCACCTACCAACTCCAGGAAATGAGAGGTGGGAATTGGAATACACATCCTATAAAACCTCTTAGACTATGAGATTGATGAATTTCCTGGTTGCCTATCTAAGTTTACTGAGATCAAAGTTTTAGGCCCGGTCATTGTACCTGTATACCTCTTCATCAGGCTGTTCATGTGTATTCTTTGTAATATCTGTTATATAATACTACACCACTAAACCTAAGTAAATTATTTTCCCAAGTTTTGTGAGCCATCCTAGCAAATTTATCAAATATGAAGGGGAACCCCAGTTTACAGCTGATTGATGATAAATACAAATCACAACCTGGGACTTGGGATTGGCATCAAAGTGGAAAGCAGTCTTGTGGCACTGAGCCCTTAATTTATAGGATTTGACACTATCCTTGGTAGGGAATTGATAGATCCCAGAATGGTGGGAAATGCCTGTAATCCTAGGTACTTGGGAAGCTGAGACAGGACAATTGCAAGTTTGAAGCCAGCCTCAGCAAATTTGTGAGGCCCTAAGTGACTTAGTGAGCCCCTGTCTCAAAAAATAAAAAGGCTGGGATTGTAGCTCCATGCTCTAGGTTCAGTGCACCTTTAGGTTCAACCCCCAGTACCAAAAACAATAATTGAATTGATAGATACTCAGTTTGTGTCTGCTGAAGAATTTGTCTTTTATGAAATCTTACTGCAAAACTACAGTAATCATGACAGTGTGCTACTATGGATAGGTATATAGATCAGTGGAATAAAATGTAGAGTTCAAAAATAAACCTTATATTTATGGTCAATTTTGATTCTTCTAAAGAATGCCAAAACAATTCAGTGGGAGGAAAATTATTGTTTTCAACAACGATTGCTAGGACAACTGGATATACACATGCAAAAAAAAAAAAAAAAAAAAGAAGAAGAAGAAGTTGGACACCTACTTCAACAATACATAACTATAAACTAGAAATGGATCATAAAGCATTGGAGTAAAATTCCATGGTAGAGAATCTGCTTAGCATGCACAAAGCCCTGGGTTTGATCCCCAGCATCACAAAGGAGTAAAGAAATGGATCATTAACCTAAATGTTAAGGAAACTAAAACTACTAGAAGAAAACAGGAATAAATCCTAATGTTCTTGAGTTTGGCAATGATTTCTTAGCTATAACACTAAAAGCAAAAGTGAAATAAATATGACTTCATTAAAATTAAAAACTTTTGTATTATAAACTACAGTAGTTCTCCCCACCACCACCTCTTTTTTTGTGTGTGTGGTGCTGGTGATTGAACCCAGGGCCTTGTGCATGCACTATTCCAACTGAGATATATCCCCAGGCCAGTTCTCCCTTATTGATAGATATGTCCAGACCCCAGTGAATGCCTGAAACATTAGATGGCACTGAACCCTATAAATAGAATGTTTTCCTGTCATACATACTATGATAAAGATGGGCTGGCTGCAAAATAAAAGCTATGAAAGTAGTACCACAAAATAGACACTGAAGACCAGAAATATGGGCTGGGACAGTAATGGGTCAAGCCAACTAGAAAGGTACAGCTTCTAACAAAGATGGAGCCCAAGCTAGCTTTATTTATAGCGGTACAGATCAAAGGGGGATTGGTAGGTATAATGTTTCAGTACAGGAGGAGTCTTCCCTGCCTAATGGCTCTAATGTCACTCAGTTCACACACGGCCCACAGATGGCTTCCACAGGCAACAATAATAAAATAGAACCATTATAACAATATATTGAATAAGTTATATGAATGTGCTCTCTTTCAAAATATCTTTTATATATGTGTGTGTGTGTGTGTGTGTGTGTGTGTGTATAAATATATATGACTGTATGTGTATATATATATATACACACATACATACACTGGGCATTGAACCCAGGGGCACTTAACCACTGAACCACATCCCCCACCCTTTTTTGTATTTTATTTAGAGACAGGATCTCACTGAGTTGCTTAGGACCTCATTAAGTTGCTGAGGCTGGCTTTGAACTCGCAATCCTCCTGCATCAGCCTCCTGAGCCATGGGGATTATAGACAGGTGCCACCACATGGGGCTCTTTGAAGATATCTTAGCTATACTTTTACTCTTTCACTTCAGTGAAGCACTTAATGGCTTCTCTTTGGCATATCCAAATTGCCAATATCACTATTCTTGCACTTTGGGTCATTATGAACTAAAATAAGATGTAAATGAACTCAAGCTCTGTGATACCACATTGTTAATCTAAACCCAAGAGGACTAGTAAGTGACTAATGGTTGGAAAATATACGTAGTGGGGATATGCTGGACAAAGAGATAATTCACATCCAAACAGGAGATTCATATCTATGGCATGAGATTTCACTACATTACTCATAACAGGGTGCAATGTGAAACAAAAGAATTGTTTATTTCTGGAATTTTCCACATGGTTGAGCACAGGTTACTGAAACTTTGGAAAGCATAAACCATGAGTAAGGGGGGACTTCTGTACATCATCAAAATAATGAAAGGACAGCCAAAGAATAGAAGGAAATATTGGTTGAGGGTGACAAAGAAAATCCTTTGGCAGAGCAAAAGATACAAATGTTGGATATCATGTAAAGGCCAGGGTACAGGGACAGGGCACCAGTTTCATCTGCTTCATAGTCTCAGACTGTCTTCAATGGGAGTATGCAGTTCCCACTTTCAGTTTGTATTTCTCCAGAAAGCAGAGCTGGAGGTAAAAGACTAATGTCTTTACTTTATTACTTTATTAGGGAGAGCAATTCCAAGAACAGGAGTAGGAAAAGGGGAGCAAAATCCAAGAAAGGAGAACAATATGAAATTGCATTATGGAATTGACCATCATTGATTGCTTGATCTCTCAGGATAATTCTTAAGAAGCCTCAAAAAGCACCAGCATACAATTTTTTTAAGAATGATTGGTTTGCCCTCACTTATCATAGTTGATATGTATAAATTAAGATTCTCTTAGACCTCATTTATAACTCATGTTCCCCTTAATAAATGCCAACTCATAAATGGTGGTAATGGATATCAGGGATCATTGAAATTCGCAGAATAATAGCAACCATTCAGAAAGTCTAAGGCAGTTTTATATAACGTCTAAATATCACAAAGTAGCTTTTGTTATACCGAGTTTATTAATGCCCAAACTGAGATTAGCTAACTTAAGAAACTTGGCCAAGGTCACAGACTAGTAAATAGTAGACCAGGTTTTAAAACCAGGTCCTTTCTCTTTTCTTCATTTTTTATAATTATTTTTTAGTTGTAGACAAACACAATACTTTTACTTTATTTATTTATTCTTATGTGGTGCTGAGGATGAAACACAGTGCCTCACACATGCCAGGCAACTGCTCTACCACTGAACTATAACCCCAGACCTCCCACCTTTTTTAAACTCCAAAAACAATGCTCTTTCTATTACATCATGATGCATCTTAGAAGAAAAGATTGGGTTCCCTAAATCTAGCCTAGTCAATACTTCTTAAAATTTTTATTTACTTTTTAAGTTGGTCATACAGCTCAAAATGTCATACACACATGTGTATCCAGGGAAAACTCCTTTTGCATTTATTTATTTATTTATTTACTTATTTATTTATTTATTTATTTATTTCTGCAGTACTGGGTCTTCTACATGTTCTGCAAATGCTCCAACACTGAGTTCCTTCTCCAGTCCTGAAAACATTTTGTTCTGCCCACACAAGTCCTCTTTCAAGGGCTACTAATGTTGTCGTTCTGTAACAGTGATCCACTTTATACTTCAAATATGGCTTTTCGTGCTTTGCCACTACAACTTATTTTTGAAACAGACATTTCTCTTCCTCTCTCCTGGTTCTGCTTTAATCTCTCTCCTTCCCCAATCTCAGGGGAAACAGGATGACCATTCCTCTGCATCCTCCGCAGAGTTATCTGTCCTTGGGTACATACCCACCATAGGAATGGTGGGATGAATACTCCTACCATCCCATAACCGAAGATCTCAGAAACTACATCTGGCACCAGAAGATCTCAGAAATGACTGTCTCCCAAATTAACAGGTGGATTACAACTCTGGACAGAGAACACGTGGAATGTAGTCTTTGAATCACCTCCTTAAAAGCCCCTGTTCCCTCTGATGGGCAGAATTACAGCCTCTGAGATAGGAGTCCCCTGTGCTTCTCCTTTGCTAGCAAAGTAATAAAACTTCTTTTTTCTTTTTTTCAAAACGATGTCCTCATTTTTGGATTGCCATCAGGGACAAAGACCAAGCTTTTTTAAAAAAAATATTTTTTAGTTATGCATGGACACAATATCTCTATTTTGTTTGTTCATTTTTATGCAGTGCTGAGGATCAAACCCAGTGCCTCACATGTGCATGGCGCTCTGCCACTGAGCCACAACCCAAGCTTAAGGCCAAGCTTTTAATAACCGTTCTTTTGTGGGTCTTTCAAAAAACATTTGTGCTAAATATAAGTATTATTTCCCCCTTTAAGAGAATTGCACATAAATGTATATACAGACTATTCTTACCTTGGTTTTTTGTTTTGTTTTTCCCCATTTCACGAATTTTGGAATTCACATCCATATCCTTACACAAAGCTTAGCCACTTCTTTGAAAGGGGCTCTCCATCAAAAGGCCTTTTTTGTTTTAATTCCTAGGTTACCCTGCCCCTTATTTGCCTGAAATTTTCAAGGGTATTTCACAAAGTAACTGATGTTATTCTTCCCTTCTACATTTTTTGTTCATATTCAAGAGTGGAATGTAAGTACCTATTTGTCCTTTTGGCAGTGTGGACCATCTGGTCACAAAGGTTCCAGGCTGAGAAGACAGTGCTGTGAAAATGAGTGACAAATCTAGATTTTATTTATTTAGGCCAAATTTTGTAAGCCTAAAGTCTGTCATATCATATAGTACTTGATGGCACTAAGTCTAGTACTTTTCACTGATGGTTTCTTTTATGTAGTAAATGAAAATATGAAAACCTTGAGGGCAGAGCCCACATCTCACAGCATTGTGCTAAGCCCAAATAGGAGCATGTTAGTAAGTACCACGGACTGAAAGTAAACTTGACAATGCTGATAGTTTCTTCTGTATTGACAGAAGGCCAAGGTAATTGGTGAGGTATGGAGAGAGACTTTGAAGACAGAAGTTTGGAATTATAGAAAGCTTTCTCTGCAGATGTGTGTCAGTTTACCACATACATATCAAGCTCTCATGGGAAGGAAGTGTGAAATATATAGTTGGAGAAATTTCTTGTTATTCTCCTATTCTTCTCTCCTCATACTCTCAGCTCATAATTATGGCTAGGAGAAAGGAGGGACACAGATACAAATGAAAATATAAAATATCCACTTCAGCCCAGGACTGGTGATGCACATCTATAATCCCAGCTACTTGGGAGGCTGAAGCAAGAGAATCACAAGTTTGAGACCAGTCTTAGCAAGATCCTATTTCAAAAAATAAAAAAATGACTGGAGAATCTACTTCTGATGGCAAATTATTAAACATCCTTTTAAAAAGGAACGAAGATAGATCCTCTTTATGCCTCTTGCCATAGTAATAGCACAAAGAAAGGGCGAACTCTAATATGTAACAACAACAAATCCCATCCTTATGTACACTTATAATGCACCAATAAAATAAGGAAAAAATTGACACATGCACATTATCTAAGAGGTTCTGATGGCTTTCTTTTTTCTCTTTTTTTTTTTTTTTTTTTTTAACTCAGGGATGCCTTTCCACTTAGCAAAATCCCCAGCCCTTTTAATTTTTTATTTTAAGACAGGGTCTTGCTAAGTTGCTTAGGCCCTGGCTAAATTGCTATGAATGGCCTTGAACTTGCAATCCTCCTGCCTCAGCCTTCCATGTCGCTGGGATCATAGGCAGGTACTACTGCACCCAGCACAAATGGCATTATCTTTAAAATTTTATTTTCCACCTACTAATTGCTAGTATAAAGGAAAAAATTAATTTTGCATATTGATTTTCCTATCCAGTAACCTCCTAATATTTTGGATTACATACATATCATTTTCCAATAATGACAGTTTTATTTCTTTATTTCGAATTCTTACATATATTTTTCTTTGCCTTCTTTCATTGGTTAGGAATTTCAGTGTAGTGTTTGGTTTTTTTTTTTTTTTTTTTTTTTTTGCATGGGGAGGAGTACTGGGGATTAAACTCAAGGGGCACTCAATCACTCAGCCACATCCCCAGCCATTTTTGTTGATGATGTTGTTGATGGACCTTTATTTTATTCATTTACTTATATGCGGTGCTGAAATTCTAACCCGGTGCCTCATACATGCTAGGCAACCTCTCTACCACTGAGCCACAATCCCAGCCCTCCTCAGCCCTTTTATATTTTAATTTAGAGACAGGGTCTCACTGAGATGCTTAGGACCTCACTAACTTGTTGAGGCTGTCTTTGAACTCTCAATCCTCCAGCCTCAGCCTCCTGAGCCACTGGGATTACACGCACGTGCCACCCTACCCAGCCTCAATATAGTGTTAAACAGATGTTCCTTTCGATTTCTAGTTAGCTAAGATTTTTTAATGCTAATACAGAGATGTTGAATTCTATCAAATGCTCTTTTTCTGCATCAATTGAGATCCTTGTTCATCTTAATCTGTGAATGTATTTACAGTGTTTTTTAAAATATATGTATATATTTTTTAGTTGGACACAATATCTTTATTTATTTATTTATTTTTTTGAGAGAGAGACAGTGAGTTTTTAGGTGTAGATGGACACATCACAATGCCTTTATTTTTATGTGGTGCTGGGGATCACACCCAGGGCCTCACACGTGTTAGGCGAGTGCTCTATTGTTGAGCCACAACCCAGCCCCCACAATGTTTTTAAAATGTAAAACCAACTTTGTGTTTCCAAGACAAATTGAACTTGATTATGTTGTATTTTCCTTTTTATACAACACTTGATTTGATTTGCAATTTGTTTGCTTAGGCTTTTTACATATATGTTTGTGAATGTGATTGGCCTATAATTATCCTTTCCCCTTGTAACTAAGTTTTCACTAATATGTTACACTAACCCCTGAGTCAGTTTGGGACTCCTTGCTTCCTTCTTCTCATCTTTCTACTGTTCTTCCTTTCTGGTAGTGCTGGAATTGAATACAGAGTCTTTCTTGCACCTGCTAAGCACAGGTTCTAACCCTAAGCAATACCCTCAGCACTGGAATTATTTATTTATTGAATATTTTATTGAATATTGAAGATTGAATATTTTGCCTAAAAAGTCATCTTGGATAGGAGTTTTCTTGTTAAACATTTAACCCTCCTTATATCAGTAATGCTGTTTTGCCTTTAAGTTTCCTTTGCCTAATATTAATATGCCATACTAGCTATCTTTTAGCTAATATTTGCATGATACAGATATTTTCCCATCCTTTAAAATTTTTAAACTTTACTCTCTACTTTATGTTTTGTATAACTTTCTTGTAAAAAAAAAAATGTGGTTAGATTTGTTATTTTATTAAGTCCGGCAATCTTACCTTATAACTGGAGCATTCATTTAATTAATTTCTCATATGTTTAGGTTTAATTCTATCAGTTTATTTTGTGATTTCTATTTGTCCAATTCTATTTGTTCATTTTCTTTCCCCCTCATTTATTCTTTTAGATTGAGTGAGGCTTTTGGAAAAAATCATTCCATGATTTCCCCTTTGTGTAGAACTTATTGTATAGTCTCTGTTCTTTAATGGTTACTAGGTATTTCAACATGCATATTAACCTATCAAAGTGTCAAACTAAGCAATTCTGTTTCCTTTGGTATAACATAAGAACTTAGCACACTTTAACTTCATTTATCTTATTCCTGATTTCTGTTATTATTGCTGGGTATATTAGCTCTGTATTTTCAAATTTTACTCTATACATTATTATTATTGTTTTATGTAATCTGTGTTTACCTATATATCTCTAATATATTTGCCACTTCTTTTTTTGCATCTTAGACCAGCCACACTACTCCTTCTGTGAATTACAATTGCTGTAAGTTTTCTTTAGCTGGTTCTTGTTCATGGTGCCTTGTTTCTCATGTATTTTGTCTTTGTTGTTGTTGTTATTATTTCTCTTGTTTATTTGTTAATTGTAAGCTCCCTTGGAGCATTATGTGTGAGGTTCTGGGTAGCCTCAGATAAGAGTGAACTCCTATAGAGTCTTCATGGTTACTTCTACCAGGTACTTATAGTTCTGCCAGTCCAAGACCACTTTAAAATATAGCTTGAGGCGCTGACAAATAACAGGTGATGTGAATTTGAGCAGAATGTCCATGTGAGGCTCAGCTTTCAGTTATAATTTCTTAAGAATGTGTTTTTATTTTCTCCTCTGAAACCTCTAAGCACAAACCACCTTTGTGGGAGGCCATCCTCGCACGTGATTTGAGTTACCTCCCTGGCTGGGTGAGAGGGTAATTCCTTTTAAAACTATTATAGAGTTAAAAAACGCCTGTGAGGTCTACGGCCTAAATTCACCATTCGTGCAGAGCTTGCTTGAGACTATTTGCTCTCAACTGCTCCCACAGAGTGACTGGATTTCTATCGCCAGGGCTTGCTTGAGTGGGGGGCATTTTTTACTTTGGAGGTCATACTGGACAGACTTTTGTTCAGAGCAGGCAGAAAGGAATCAGAGGCAAGATTTTCAAACACCCGTGGACATGTTTTTAGGAACGGGTGAATTTATTGATTTGGAAAGGCAGCTAAATTATGAATTTGCAGTGTATGATCAGATTACAGCTTGTGCAAAGTGTGCCTGGAGACAAATTGCCTCCAGGGACCAATCTAGCTTAGTTCTGACTAAAGTTATGCAAGGTGCCAATGAACTTTATTCTGACTCTACCAAACCGCAAACCGCACCATTGGAGATCCAGGTGCTTGTGAGTTTATTGTTAAGCAATTGGCATTTGAAAATGCAAATAAATATTGTCAGGACAATATATCTATATTGTCCATATTTATATCTATGGGGTTCTCAGACCCCATAGAAAAAAGGGCACAGTTTCAGAATTTATTCGCTTGTGTTCTGATATCAACCCAGCCCATTTACAAACAATTACACTTGCCTCGGCTTTAAAACAAACTCTGCAGCCCCAAGAATTAGTATGCAGACCCCATGGCAGATGCTTTCATTGTGGGAAAAACGGCCATTACGTGCGAAATTGTAATGCTCGTAATTTTAAGCTCAGGGCTCCCCCTGCTGTTGGTAGTAGACATTACAGGGTTGAAGACCATGTGGCGGACCAAGATGGCGCTGATCAGCCCGCCTTCTACCCCTCACTTCTGCTTAGTAGGGAATCAAAAAACTTCCAGTAGGCCTATCCCTGGGCTGGAAAAACAGGAGAACCAGAAGGAAGGTCGCACAAGTTAACATCATCACCATGGGGAGCCGCCATTTTTACCAGAGTGGGTCTCACAGACGACCCTCAATGACAATTGAATTAAATCCTGAATTAGGTCACAATAGCAAGACTGTGGAACCAACCTAGATGCCCTTCAATAGACGAATGGATAAAAAAAATGTGGCATTTATACACAATGGAGTATTACTCTGCATTAAGAAATGACAAAATCATAGAATTTGGAGGGAAATGGATGGCATTAGAGCAGATTATGCTAAGTGAAGCCAGCCAATCCCTTAAAAACAAATGCCAAATGTCTTCTTTGATATAAGGAGAGTAGCTAAGAACAGAGTAGGGACAAAGAGCATGAGAAGAAGATTAACATTAAACAGGGATGAGAGGTGGGAGGGAAAGGGAGAGAGAAGGGAAATTGCATGTAAATGGAAGGAGACCCTCAGGGGTATACAAAATTACATACAAGAGGAAGTGAGGGGAAAGGAGGAAAAATATAAGGGGGAGAAAATGAATTACAGTAGAGGGGGTAGAGAGAGAAGAGGGGAGGGGAGGGGGGAGGGGGGATAGTAGAGGATAGGAAAGGCAGCAGAATACAACAGACACCAGAATGGCAATATGTAAATCAATTGTTGTGCAAATGATGTGATTCTGCAATCTGTATATGGGGTAAAAATGGGAGCGCATATCCCACTTGAATCAAAGTGTGAAATATGATATATCAAGAACTATGTAATGTTTTGAACAACCTACAATAAAAATTAATTAAAAAAAAAAAAAGTTAACAGCACAAAAAAAAAAAATAAATAAATAAATCCTGAATTAGGGCCACAATAAATCCCTACTGGGATTTTTGGGCCATTCCCTAGAGAAAGTATAGGGTTAATTTTGGGACATAACAATTTAAAAGGGGCCATCGAGGTGATACCTGGAGTAGTAGATTCTTATCTTAAAGGAGAATTAAATGTTACTGTAAAATCAAATTATGCCCTTCGGCTTACTCCAAAAAAATGCATTTGCTCAATTAATTTTATTACCCTGTAATTCGGATGGACACCCATAAGTAAATTCAGTTTCCAAACTGCCAGACAGAGTTTACTGGTCTCAATTAGTGCGGCAGGAGCTCCCCCTACTAGAACTTAAAATTAATCATAAAAAGTTCAAAGGCGTGGTGGACATAGGAGCCAATATATCAGTCCTGTCCAGTCACTTCTGGCCTAAAAATTGGCCCTTACATATAGCACCAGCTAACCTAGAGGGGATTGGACAAATCTCACAGCCTGCTCAAAGTGCAAATTATCTCTGTTGGGAGGATCCTGATGGGAACAGTGGAGTTTTTAAACCTTATGTGTTAGAGTCCTTACCAGTAAACCTATGGGGAAGAGATGTATTAAGCAAAATATGATTATTATTACTAACTCCAAATTCTATGAGATCATTTGAGGAAATTAATCAAGGGCTTCTTCCTGGAGATAATGAGGGAACTTATCAGGGAGAGTATCTGCTTACAAACCAGTCTCCTCGATATAGATTAGTAAATACTCCAAACCAAAATTTTTACTAGGGTTCCTGAGTGTCTCCCCGATCCAAAAAGACAGCAGAAAAGGTCACCTGGCTCACAGAAGAGCCTATATGGATTTCTCAGTGGCCCATCTCAGGGGAAAAACTTAAGATAATTCATATGTTAGTTGGGGAACAACTTCAGGCTAGTCACATAGAATCAACGCTTAGTTCTTGGAATACACCCATTTTTGTTATTAAGAAAAACTCAGGTAATTGGAGGTTACTACAGGATTTAAGGGCAATAAACCATGCAATTCAGCCTATGGGATTATTGCAGCCCGGACTTCCTTCCCCCACAGCAATTCCTTTAAATTATAACTTAATGGTAATAGATCTAAAAGATTGTTTTTTCTCAATAAGGTTGCATCCTGAGGATTGTGAAAAATTTGCTTTTAGTGTCCCAGCAATTAATTTTAAAGAACCTGTTAAAAGATATTGCTGGAAGGTTTTGCCTCAATGGATGTGTAATAGTCCAACTTTATGTCAAAAATTTGTGGGTCAAGCGATAGCTCCTATAAGAGATAACTTTCCTGATGCATATATTATTCATTTTGTGGATGATATATTATTGGCTCATGCTAATCCAGAAGTACTTTCAGAAATTTTTACTCAGAGGCTTCACTTACAGCAATAGGGTTGTGCATTGCTCCTCAAAAGATACAAAAGATGCCTCCCTTTCAATATTTAGGTCAGATAATTCACGGACGTACAATCTGTCCTCAAAATCTATAGATAAAAGTTAAGAAACTACATGCCCTTAATGACTTTCAAAAATTATTAGGAGATATTAATTGGCTGAGGCCATCCTTAAAACTAACTACTTCTGATTTAAGTCCTTTATTACAGATATTACAAGGAGATCCTTCTCCAACCTCTCCACGTCAGCTAACAATAGAGGCTAGAGCTGCTTTTAAAAAGGTTGAAAATGCAATTAAAAATGCACAACTTACCAGGATTAATCCTAAAGAACTAGTATATTTATTAATATTTTCACCTGTACATACCCCTATGGGAGCTATATGGCAAAGATTGGGAGTTATTGAGTGGATTCATTTAGCCCACTCTCCCCAAAAGACATTAATTCCTTTTCATGACTCTATTGCTCAATTAGTAATTAAAGGTAGAATGAGAGTTTTTACAATTAATTGGATATGAACCTGATATTATAATTATTCCATTTTCTGTTCATCAAAATAATTGGCTTTTTCAATCTTCTAGTTTATGGCAAATAGCTTTTGATGATTTTCCTGGTCAGATAGAAAGTCATTACCCTCGTGATTATTTAACATGCATCATTAACACCATTTATTTTTCCAAAGATTGTACCTGCCCAGTCCATAGATGGAGCCCTATGGGTGTTCACTGATGGTTCGAGCTCAGGTAAAGCAGGTTTTTATAGCCATGTTCACACAGAGGTAATACAAACCTCATATACTTCTGCCCAAAGAGCAGAGCTACAAGCTCTCATTTGTGCCTTAAATTACTTTACTAATGAGCCTATTAATATTTATTCTGACAGCTTATATGCAGTCGGAGTTACCAAAAATATTGAAACTTCAGTTATTGGATATACCTCATCACAAGAGGTATTTAAATTATTTCATAATCTACAAAAGGCGGTGCAAATGCGAAAATACCCATGTTTCATAGGACACATACGGGCTCACACTAATCTTCCAAGACCTTTAACTTCAGGTAATGACAAGATTGATAAATTAGTAGCTGTTTGTCAACAGATGTCTCCATATGATTGTGCACAAGCTTCACACTCCTTGCATCATCTGAATGCTTCTAGCTTATGTAAAAAATTTAATATTACCAGAGAACAAGCTAGTCAAATTGTAAGTCACTGCCCTAAGTGTGTTATTCACACTCCATCTCTGCCTTCAGGGGTAAATTCCTGTGGATTAAAACCTGGTACATCCAGCAGTGTGGACTGGAGAATCTATTCCAGTATTTACTAATGACTCATTCATGATGGGAGAATTTTACAGATACTCATATTCTCCCAATCATGTGACTAGATTTAATTATTCTGGCTACAGTGCCCAATTACCTTTGTGTTGGTCCCACGATAAACATGCTGGCTGTCTGAAAGTATCATTTGAGGAAAAGACAGTGGTTGGGAGACCTAGACTGACTAATCATACTATTTATGGAGACTTAAAACTTATACTACATCAGTGATTAAAATGGGACTTTCCAATAACAAAACAGTCATTTCTGCAAAACCTCCATGAATACCTCACTGTCCAAATAGTTCTACAATTGAGATTGGCACCTTTCCTAGATGGATAGATTGTGTAAATACTTTTCCTGTACAACATAAGGTGTCTAAAGATAGTGGGTATATTTTAGACTGGTCTCCAAAAATTGATAAAAGACAATTAAGAAAAAATTCTGCTATGACATCTGCAGGATTTGTTAGTAATATTTTGACTTACAGTGAGGGTGGCATTCAAAATATGTTTGGTACTTAATTGCTGCCTCAGAATTCTTAAATTTTACAGACAAGCCTTTACCAAAATTTGTTAGCAAGAGTTGTAAGGAGGAATCTTTCTATGGCTTACCAGCCTGTGTCCAATCTCCTTATGTTTTAATCATTGGAAAAGTAAAAGTTAAATGGATAGATGACAGATATGTTGAACATGTAACAAATGTAACCTAACAAATTGTATTACTAAGTATAATAGAGGGAAAGAGTGCTGGTACTTCATCAGCCCTCTTTTGTTTTATTGCCTGCTAATATTTCAGAGCCATGGTATGCTGATACTGGTTTTCAAGTCTTACAGCAAATTCATACCCAGCTACTGAGACCTAGACATGCTATTGGGATTATAATTGTGGGAGTTTTGGCCTTGGTTTCTTTCATCGCATCCACTGTCACAGCCTCGATAACTCTATCTCAAAATATTCAACATGCAAAATTTCTTAGAGGCGACTGTTATAGACATAGGTAATGAACTTTTGGCTTTAAAGTTTAAAGAAAGGCTTAAACGACACGCAAGTTATAAATATGTGTGTGTTACAGCTGCCAAGTACAATGCTTCTCTCTGGGATTGGGAAAAAGGTTAAGAACCATTTGTTGGGTATTTGGCAAAATAATAATAATAGTTTGAATCTTTTGAAACTCCATCACCATATCCAAGATATTCAAAATAATAGAGCTGATTTTTTTGATCTTTCTTCTTTGGCTAATCAAATATTGAAGGAATTAAATAGATTTAACCCTGGAAATATTCTTAAACACTCAGCCTGGTACATTATTGGATTGTTCTCTTTGCTGTTAATTCTTTTTTGTGTTGTAATTATAGGATGGTGAGTCTTCAGAGCAAGAGTGCAGAGACTTGAGAGAGTAAATCATCGCCTGCTTTTTAAAAGAAAAAAGGGGGAATATGTGGGAGGCCATCCTTGCACGTGATTTGAGTTACTTCCCTGGCTGGGTGAGAGGCGCTTAGATACAGCTGTGTCAGAACTTTTCCCCACCCTTCCCCAGGTCCGAGGGCTTGTCCATGCAGAGGTGTGTCTGGCCACTGCCCCAAAGACCCAATCGTCGCCCCTGACCTTGGGATGCTGCCCCCTTAACCTTCATTGGATGGGAATTTCCCTTGAATTTTTTGTTCCCCAATAAAAGCCCACTCCCTGGCATGTTCTCTCTCTCTCTCACTAGCTTCTTCAGTAAACCTCGCTACCTCATTAGGTGGCTGGAGGCGGGAGCTAGGAGAAGCCATCCCCGAGCTGGTATTAAAGGTAATTAGAGTCTTGTCTCTTTAATTTAAAACTCCCTAGCATTTACTCATGTATCGAACCTTCTAAATGAAGCCAGCACTGGTTGCGTGGCAGACACCTTTTCTTGCAATCCATTCTGAGTTCACATTTTTTTTTTTTTTGCTTTGATTTTGGCTTGGGATTTTACCTCTTATCAGTGATTTTATGTTTTAAAGAATATTTGAAATGTTTACTGGGCATTTTTACTTATCAGTGGGAGGCACTGCAAACATGCCATATTATTGAACTGGAAGACATAGTCTACATGGTTTTCTAAGAGTTTTTAAAATTGTGGTAAAATATACAAAAATTACCATTTTTGTCATTTTTAGGATACAACTCAATGCCATTAATACATCCACATTGTGCAACCATCACCACTATCCATCTCCAGAACTTTTTCCATTTTCCCTATTGCTGAAACTGTACTCATTAGACTATTGCTTGTTTCCCCATGCCCTCAGGCCCCTGGAAACCATACTTCTGTCTCTATGAATTTACTCTAGCTACCTCATAGGAGTGGGAAAATTTTTCTTTTTGAGATTTAAGAGGGGACACATTTAACAATATTGTCAAATTTTGGAGAGGGATTGTGGCTCAGCGGTAGTGCATTTGTCTAGCACATGGAGGCCCTGGGTTCGATCCTCAGCACCACATAAAAACAAACAAAATAAAGGTGTAAAAAATTTTTAAAAAATAATCATCAAATTTCATGAAGTTTCATTGTAGCATGTGTCCAAGAGTTTGTTTGTTTTTTAATATTTATTTTTTAGTTTTCAGCAGACACAACATCTTTGTTTGTATGTGGTGCTGAGGATCGAACCTGGACCGCACGCATGCCAGGCGAGCGCGCTACCACTTGAGCCACATTCCCAGCCCTGTCCAAGAGTTTTAAAGTGATTTTTTTTTCCACAGTTGGTCTTTAGTTACTCTGGAGATCATCTGTGTTGATGTTTGAGGTACAGATTGAAAATTTTCCCATATGGTTATTTCCCCCTTGATCATTTATTGATTAATCCAACCTTTTCACATTTTTGGTAATACTTCTGCAATGTATCCACTATCCAAATATCTATACCTGTTTCTTGGTTGTTTTGCTCCATTGGTCTGCTTATCTTCCCAGAAAGCAGTCTTGGTTATTAAGCCTTGAAATAATTCTTAATGTCTGGAATGATAAAACCCTTCATCTAGTAAGTGTGTTATTTTCTTGCCTCAGCTCTAGTCATAGAGAGGACCCCAAAGTCCCAGAGTTGACAGTTGAAAGAAAGGCAGTAATGTAGCAGTATATGTAGGCTGAGAACATGAGCCACCTGTTTTTGTTTGTTTTTTGCCTTGCTGTGCCTTCAAGTCTGTTGGTTCAGCATCAGATTTGTCTCTACTTGATTGCTGGCTATAGCTACATGGATCAGAAAGCACTTGCTTCCTGGCATTGCTTAGACTTCATGGTCTGTTGGTGGGCCCTTGTCTTCCCAGAAACTAGTAGTCATCTCAAGAGGTGAAACATTCAATGTATCCATTTAGTAAATATTTGTTGAATGCCTGCTATAAGGTAGCACTGGTAAATAGAAGAGATATGAATAGACATAGATCCTACTCTTACATTTATTTTCTAACTTATTAGAAGAAAAATAATCATTTTTTGTTGAGTACAATGCTTTGCCAGGGACTTTCCATGTGATTATTGGTCTTTGTGCTCTATATTTAAAATATTCCTGACCACATGGGATAGTCCGTTTTTCATTACTATAGTGAAATGCCTGAGGCAGACTACATATGAAGAAAAAGAGGTCTATTTAGCCCATCATTCTGGATGCTAGAAATCCAAACAGCAAGGATGTGTCTCCCTTGTAATGTCCTAATGACAGGAACAAATGTGGGAGGAAGAAATCACATTATCCAACAGGAAGCCAAAGAGAGCTGAGTGGGGCCAGACTTGGTCTTTTGCTAACAACACTTGAAAGAAACTACCTTGATCTTGATCTCTTCCGAGCATCTATTGACCTAAACACCACCTCACTACTGCCTCTCTCTCTTTTTGTATTGGGGATTGAAACCAAAGGCACTTAACCACTGAGCTATATCCCCAGCCCTTTTATTTTTTGTATTTTGAGACAGGGTTCACTAAGTTGCTTAGGGCCTTAAAGTTCATATTGTCTCCACATACCTCCACCCTGGTGACAAAGACATATGAACCTTGGGGGGGACACATTTAAACCATATCCAATCAATAGCAACATGCTAATTTGAAAAATGTCTTAGCTGGTGAAAAAACTTCAGCAAAGGGTAATGTTTTAGTGACCATGGCATTGACTGGCATAACGAGGGCAAATTTCTGACAGGCAAACCTACAGGTAGGGGCTGGGGTTGTAGCTCAGTGGTAGAGCTCTTGCCCCTCATGCATGAGGCACTGGGTTCGATCCTCAGCACCACAAATAAATAAATAAATAAATAAATTAATTAATTAAAGACATTGTGTCCATCTACAAATAAAAATTAAAAAAAAAAAAAACCTACAGGTAGATGAGGCTACCACCAAAGACTCAGCAAACTCTGAACACACCTGCCAAGCTGATACCTGAATAGACCTCCTCCCAGAAGGCTGGCCTCTTTACTTTCTCAGTGTGTGAAGTGGGGTGGTAAAAAAAAAATGAAAAAGAAACGTAAAAACTTCAGTCTTATTAATACTAGCCATTAAAAAAAAATACTAGCTAGGTGCAGTGGTGCACACCTGTAATCCCACATTCTTGGGAGGCTGAGGCAGGAGGATCATGAGTTCAAAGCCAGCCTCAGCAAATTAGTGAGTCCCTAGGCAACTTAGTGAGAACCTGTCTCAAAATAAAAAAGGACTGGGGATGTGGCTCAGTGGGGATGTGGCTCAGTGGCAAAGTGACCTGGGGTTCAATCCCCAGTAAAAATAAAAATATTGACTATGTGAACTAATAACTAATAACAAAAAGTGAAAATTGCTCCTCTGGATAGATGTGTCCTGCGGGGGGAAGAGATTGGTAGGAATTTCTTTGAATTCAGGCTTACATTCTTTCCCCTCATATAGAATCAAATAGATACTACAAGGAATTATAAAAGTCTGAATAAGGCAAGTTGACTTCATTGCTCATCTTAAATGCTAGTGGGTGACTACAAAGTTAGCTTAAAAATGAGCAGATTCAGCGAATGACGAGAAGGCAACCCTATACATTCTGTACAAGATTGCTGCAATTAATATTTATCAGTGAAACTATGAGTTACTTGAGACCTGTCACTGATATGTTGTAGAAATTATAATAGTTGTGGTAAAAATAATTATCATCAAGCATCTTTCTTTCCTAAAACATTTCTTTGACAAATATGTTTTATAGATCCTAAGAAAGAATCAGAGAACATTTTAGCCTAATAAATGACATCTCTTCCCCTCAGGTAATATCTATCCAAATGTATACTGCAATTCAGCTGAAATTGTTGCCCTGAGTTACTTTCATTGCAATATTCTCTGTATATCTTGTCAGAGATTAGTTTGCCATCTGTAATTCTGGATTCTGAATTCTTAAAATCTTGGGACCCAAAAAAGAGAAAAAAAATCTGCCTGGATGTTAAATCTTATATTTGGTATCATTTCTCTTTATTCCAGTGTCCAAGTTTGACACTACCAATAGCCAAATAAGACAAATGGGAAACTCTTTTCCTCCTTTGTGTTAAATTTAAAATGATTTAAAATATCAAAACAAAAAATTGATATAATGAATAGATGGACATGATTTGCAATTGTCTTCCTGCAGCAGGTTGCTAATGCTGAATTCTCAGATCTGTCCACTCAAGAACCTTGAGAAGTAGGGGTGTGAGGAGAGGCTACCCTGACCTATCATTGCAATGAGGTAATTTACCATCATGCTTTTGTGGTAGATTTTCTACCAGATTGCAAAAGGGCACCAAGTTTTGTTATTCTGCAGATGTACTTTAGTCCCTAGTATGGCAAGGCTTTGTGCTAGGTTCTGAGAATGTAATGGTGAAGAATGAAAATGCATCAGAGTATTCAGAGGGAAGCACTGTGCTGTCCCACCATTTTACATTACAACAAATTGCCTCAAAATTTCTTGTGAAAATAGGATAAACTGTGTAATTTGGGACATTGTAATTATTCAATAAATAAGAACTTCAAAGATGATGTAACCATGTACAATGTAACTATGGAATAGATCCTGATTTGGGGGGAAAAAACAGCTATCAAGGTTGTCTTGGGACGATTACAGATATTTGGATTTGAGCTGGATATTAAATATTAGGAAATTATTTTTAATTAGGTGTGACAATGACAATGGGGAATATATACTTCCCCCCACTCCCCGTTCTCTCCCTGCCTCTTTTTTTTCCAGTACTGGGGATTGAACCCAAGGACACTCCACACCATGGAGCTACATCCCCAATCTTTTATTTTTTATTTTGAGAGAGGATCTCACTAACTTGCCCAGACTGGCCTAAAATTTTTGAGCCTCCTGCCTCAGCCTGCTGGGTTACAGGTGTGCATCGACATGCCTACCATTCCTGTTCTTTTCACTGAGCCACATCCCCAGAACTTTTAAATTTTTATTTTGAGACAGAATCTTGCTAAGTTGCTGAGGCTGGCCTCAAACTTGCAATCCTTTTGCCTCAGTCTCCCAAATTGCTGGTGTTACAGGTGTGCACCACCACACTCCAGCTCCCCAGTCCTTGTTCTGAATGATGCTTGAGAAAGTAGTTAGGAGCAACATATTATGATTCTCTGCAACTTTCATTCAATGGTTCAGAAATAAATATAGTTAGATAAAGAAGAATGTTAATAACAGTTACATGTAAGTGGTGGGTTTAAGAGTGCTCATTGTTATATTCTTTCAACTTTTCTGGATGTTTGAAAATTTTCAGAATAAAAAATTGAGACATTTTAGGTCTCTTTTTTTCTTTTTCCTGTTAAAACAAGTTATGATTATATAAATCTCCAAAGAGAATCTATTCCCAAATATGAATTAGAAACTGAAAATCATACAAATTTAAGGAAGTTTCAGAAAGTATTTTGCTGTTTTATTTTTATTTATTTTTAATATTTAATTGATTTTATTTTTAAATACATGACAGTGGAATGCATTACAATTCTTATTACACATATAGAGAGCACAATTCTTCATATTTCTGGTTATACATAAAGTATGTTCACACCAATTCATGTCTTCATACATGTACTTTGCATAATGATGTCTATCACATTTCACCATCATTGTTAACTCCCTGCCCCCTCCCTACCACTCCCTCCCCTCTGCCCTATCATCACTCAAGAATGAACAGATCTGAGGACACACTCTCCATGAACTTTGTCATAATAATTATTGAATGTTTATTTCCCTGAACTACATTGTACCTGGTATACCTTCACCAGATGAGTTTTGTCTTCATAGTTACTAGCAAGATACTGTCTCTTAGACCATTCACAAATATATTCACAATATGGCATTGCCTGGGGGGTTATAAATTAACTGGAAAGACAAACATGATGAAGTTGAAACAGAACAATTTAGAAAGTATAAATTAATATAATACAATTTCAAAACATGTTATACCAACCAAGTGTGGTGATGCATGTCTGTAATCCCAAAAACTTTGGAGACTGAGGCAGGAGAATTGCAAGTTTGAGGCCACCTGAGCAATTTAGTGAGACCCTGTCTCAAAAATAAAAAAATAAAAAAGGACTGGGGATGTAGCACAGTCGTTCAATCCCAGTGTTGAAAGGTTAAAAAAACAAAAAGAGGTAATAAAGAGGAAGCTATAACTAACAAAGCCATTGGAATAAGCGAGATGGTAAAGCAATGAGACATCCATAGACCTCACAGCTCTGCACAGATTATACTTTTCTTCAAGACCAAGTACATTTGTGGATGAAGCACCTAGAATTTTCTATTGTTGTTGTCTACATGTCCAGTTTAGGAAGACATTCTTTTCCTGAAGGTTAAGCCCAGAGCAACACATGTAAGCATGGAAGAATTATTTCTATGACTTCAATTTTATGATGTCCACAAACCCTGGAAGGTAAAGAGTGCATTTAGTGTACATAGTATATATTGTATATTGCATATATAATTACAGTATTACTTAACATGTATTACTTAAGCATTATATCTATGTTCCTTAGTGTTAGATTTAAGATAATGTTACTGATTTTCTTAAGGAATGCTAAAGAAAATATTTGATCCCCTAGAAAGTCATAGTAGGAAAAAAATGACCTAGACTATAGGATCTGAGAATTCTTGCAGTTACTATAACAAATTAATTTTAAAAATTTATCCTATATTACAGAGCTACTAAAATTTTTAGGAAATTTTGTGAATGTAAAATATGTTGTTATTTTGGTTTTAATCATTTTTAATTAAGTAAAAAACATATATAAAGTATTTCTGTTTGCCTCTAGGTGGTGCTATGTGTTGTCTTTTGTAAGCACATATCTGATGAACAAACTTTTTTTCCACATTTTTTAATTGGTGCTTTATAGTTGTACATAATAATGGGATTTGTGCATGCATACAATATAACAGTATAATTTGGCCAAAACAGTATAATTTGGCCACTCTTGACATTTTTTTTTTATAGTTAGGCACAATACCTTTATATTATTTGTTTATTTTTATGTGGTGCTGAGGATCGAACCTAGCACCTCACACGTGCTAGGCAAGAGCTCTATCGATGAGCCACAACCCCAGTCCCACTAATGACATTTTTTAAGTTAAAAATTGTGGTCTGAGGTTAAACTATCTATTTTATTTATTATTATTATTATTATCATTATTATTATTATTTATTTGTTTATTTTTATGTGGTGCTGAGGATGGAACCTGGGTCCCGCCCGTGCTAGGTGAGCGCTCTTCCGCTGAGCCATAATCTCAGCCCGTATTTATTATTTTGGAGGATTAAACTGCTTGACCACTGACCACTGACTTACATCCTCAGTGCTTTTTTTATTTTATTTTATTTTACTTTATTGAGATGTAGTCTTGCTAAGTTGTTCAGGGTCTCACCAAATTGCCCAGACTGGCCTCAAATTTACAATCCTACCTCAGCTTCCTGAGTGGTTGGGATTACAAGTGTGTGCCACTGCTCCTGGATGGGAAATAAATATTATTTATTTGACAAAAAAAAAAAAAAAGTCATTTCAAACAGTTTTATGCTACTATGTCAGTTTAAGTATTTATTTTATTGATTTATGAAATTCTCTTTAGAAAGTTCTAAAAGAGAATGTTTCTACCAATTTACATAAAATTAGATTGTAATGAAAGATAATTGGATATTATTACATGTAGACCTAAATTACTTTACTGAAGAACTTCTTTCCCAGATAATTTGTTGACAAGGAAATACAAATTACAAATAATTATATGAAAATATATTTAAACTCACTAAGAATCAAATAAAAAGTAAGTCAGAGCCCTTTTTTCCTTTTCGGATCAGTAAAAATTCTGTAAATTGATCATATTTAGAGTTGCTGACGCAATGGTGGCAGGCACTCCACCCACTAACAGTGGGAGCATGAACTGGTATGACTTCTCTGAAGGTTGACAGGTATTACCAAGACCTTAAATTGTTCAAATTCTAATCTAGGATTTCAACTTCTAGTCTCCTTTCTGTATCAACTAAATAGAAATATGGACAATTGCTTATATGCAGAGATATTGATTATAGTGTTATGTTAGTATTTGTAAATGAGAAAGTTATCACAAAAATTAGATATGGTTGTGCTATCTTGCATCCATTTACAAACTTGCAAACAATTCCAAATGACATAAGAAAATATTCCTAATAGCAAGGTTCAGTAGCAAATGCTTAGCTACTTGGGAGGCTGAGGCAGTAGGATTCCAAGTCTGACGACAGCCTGGGCAGCTTAGTGCAACCCTGTCTCACTAAAGGGATATAGATCAGTGGTAGAGCATCCCTGGTTTAACTCTCTGGTCATACACACACACACACACACACACACACACACACACACATTCAATTTTATATACTGTAATTCACGTCAATTAATATAAAGTTAATACATTTAGATGCTTTGTTAGTTGTTCCTTAGTTCATCCTAAAATTGACTACCAAAAAGGTTCTTAGTTTAATTGAATTAGCTTCTTGCTAACGCTCAATACTCAAAACCATCCATTCTTTTTTTTAAATATTTATTTATGTATCTTTAGTTTTTTAGGTGGACACATTATTTTGTTTCTTATGTGGTGCTGAGGATCAAACCCAGTGCCTCATGCATGCTAGGCGAGCACTCTACCACTGAGCCACAACCCCAACCCCCAAAGCCATCCATTCTTATATGAGAAAATGTTAGCTCATCTGAAATTTCCTTTAGAATTTTGGATTGTCTTCTTAGGGATGCAACTTACAAAAAGCATATGTAGTGTATGTTGTGAAAAATTAGACTTCAAGAAACCTTGACTTTTGTCCTCTGGATTGGTCAGTTGGGAATTAACAGAATATTTTCCATATGGCACCAATTACTTGTCTGATATTTGGCAATTTTTTTATCCTGTTTGTTTGCCTTAAAATTAAGGTTGCAGCTCAGATGGCCAGTGACTCATGATCTGCCAGAGGGGCAAACTATTTGAAATTATGCTTGCATTTGAAAAATTAGTGTCACCATAACTCCCACATGTTTCAGATTCCTTTTGATTTGGAAATGCTTCTCTGCTAAGTGTCCTGTCATAACAATATGAACAGCAGGAAACTCATCACGTCCCTCCTGGTCACTCAAGCTTGCTCCCAGACCCCATAGGTTAAAGGCCATCGTTTACTTCCATTTTCTTAGTGATACAGCCTGAAAATTCATGTCCCCTCCAAAGTTCATGTGCTGAAACCCTAATTCCCAAGCTAAGGTATTATGGGTGGGACTTTGGGAGGTGATTAGATTATGAGGCTAAAGGGAATGGAATTAGTACCCTTGTAAAAGGGATACACAGAATTCAGGAGGTGCCATCTATGAACAAGGAAGGCCTTTATCAGACACCAAATCTGCTACCACTTTGATCTTGGAATTCTCACTCTTCAGCACTGTGAGGAGTAATACCACCAGTTTGTGATGTTTTGTTACAAGAGTCTAAAAAGAATGATACACTTAGTTACTCAGAGAAAGCACTGCTTAAATTTTAGAGCTGAGGACAGAGAAGCTGCTATCAAACCCGTAAAAATCCTGCATCTGCTATAGCTATAAATACATCTGGAAGGGACACTGGCCACATGCACTAATGCTCCTCTGTTTTGCACAGGAAAATAACAGCAGAAACTCTAGTGTTAAAATTTCAGATCTCCCTAATCGTCCCCATCCACGACCTGTTTTAAAGTCAGTAGAATGCATGGGTAGCTACCTACAAGGTATGTTTGGGGGATACCAGACAGGGTGCTTTCCCAAAAAATACCTTCCTCCTTTCCCGCTGCCTATTAGTCAGTGTAATTGGGTTTAACTTTGACTCTTTAAAACTATTACAAAATCTTTACAAAGACATCCTTTTAGTAAGTGAAAAGAAATTCATCATGAGAACAGAAACAATATAGAATAGGTCAAGTTCAAACAAAAGCTTTGGTGAGACTACTATGAGACTTTATGAAACAGATTTCACCCAGAGGTGCTTAACCATGGGGCAACATCCCCAGCTATTTTTATTATTATTTTGAGACAGGGTCTCACTAAGTTGCTTAGGGCCTTGCTTAGTTACTGAGGTTGCGTTCGAACTTACTATCCTCCTACCTCAGCCTCCCAAATCACTGGGATTACAGGTATGTGCCACCATGCCCAGCTCACCACATATTTCTTCTTAGACTAGCCAAGGGGATCACTTTTTAACATCATGAACCACACATGAGTATCTTCACATTTCACATTTCTGTTCATTCCAGTGTTATCAAGTGTACCATGCTTGAATGATCAGTCACATTATGACTCAGTTAGTGAGCCACACGTCTAAATTGCTGCTGAAAAATAGATTTTATGTTGAGATTTACTTTGTGCTTATTTTAAAAGTGATTTATTTGTCCTGAGTTATATTCCGTTTTTGGCCATCAGTGTGTTTATAAGCAACCTTCTACATTTATCTCTGGGTGCTTTGCTTTAGTAACTACATTTAAAGGTGTAAATAGTGAAATAATTCAATTTTTAAGCAAGAGATAGTGAAAATGTATTAAACATATAAGAAAATTTCTATTCCTTGGACTAGTAAGCTGTAAACAATGAATGGACTTTATTTTCTCTCAAAGTCTTTAAAGTTACTCATAGTTCATAAACCTAATGATGTTACAAACTTATTTACCACTTTGAACTTAACTTATATTAATTAGTGATGGAAAAAGAAGTAGATTCTGAGAAAACAGAATTCTGAGTATCCTTGATAGATACTATTCTATAACATTGTTTGGCCAGTGTTTACCTAGGGATAATTACAATTTACTTGATTGTCTTGTTGATTTTTCTGTAATTTCTCTTCCTCCTGTACTTTAAAAGTGTTCTCTGAAGTCTTTGTTCCTTTTCCATTTGTTCAACAAATTATCTGTTGTTACACACACTATCCTGTGGGAATTATGCTTGAACTTGAAGATTTGAAGTTGAATAAGGCAGTCTCTTTCCATTTTAGTGAGAGACAGACACAATACAATGTAATGATATATGAACAGAGATATGCTTGAGCTTCTGAGAGATCCTATGGGAAAGAGCTCTTGATTCTGCCTGGGAACATCGGGGAAGACCTACTCAGGAAGACCTACTTGCCTGGAGAAGAGAAAGGTATGTGTGGTTGATGGTTGACTTGAGGGAGCCATAGATGCTCTCTGTAGGGCACTTAGCCCAGCCTGAAAGGTTCTGGGAAACTCCTTAGAGAAGGAGTTAGAGGAAAAACGTCTAAGGGTTAGAGGAAAAATATGGGGTAAGAGTGACTTCTAGGAAGGCAGAGCACAAAGGTGTTTGCATAACTTAGGGAAGGCAAGTAGTGGAGAAAGGCTGGGAGATAGGATTTGCAAGGGGAGTTGATAGGAATATGGTAGATTATTAATTGGGAAATGGTAGCAGTAGCTAGTACTTATTGAATTCTAACCATGTGTCATTCACCAGTCTAAATGCTTAACATATATCAGCTCATTTCATCCTTATTTAACTTTGTGAAGTAATTACTATTTTTATCTCCATTCTATAGAAGAAGATATTGTGGTGCCATTAAAATATGTCCACAAATTCTCTAGGACTCTTCTCTTTAAGAAATAGACCCTAATTCTTCTCTCCTTGAGTGTGGGCTATACTTAATGGCTTGCTTTGACCTTAAAAAAAAATGACAGAAATGACAAGTTGTGACTTCTGAAACTAGGTCATAAAAGGTTTTAAGTTCCCTTCTTGTATTCTCTCTTGGATCATTTGCTCCAGAAGGGGATATCAGTTGCTATATTCTTAGGCAACATTATGGAAAGGCCCATGTGATGATGAATTAAGCCCTCCTGTCCTGAGCCATTGAGAAACTGAAGCATCCTGTCACCGGCCCTATGAGGCAGCCATCTTGGGAAGAAAAACATCTAACCCCAGTGAAGCCTACAGATGACATCAGCCTCACCCTTGGCTTCAACCTCAGGAGAGATCCTGAACCACAACTACCTGCCTATGCTGCTCCCAAATTCCTGACTCAAAAAAAATCTCAGAAATAATAAGTGTTAGTTATTTTAAGCTACTAAATTTTGAGATAGTATATTATGCAGCATTAGACAACCAATACAGATAATGAGGCATCGCCATGTTAAGTGACTCTTCCAAGGTCGCATAATTCATGAATTATAAAATTGAAATGTGAACCCAGACATTCAAACTCCAGAGTCTGTACATCTAAACTCTATACTATCCTGCCTTGAAAAAGAATTGGGGCCTTTCTCTGGAGATCAGTAGTATATTACACGTCCACACAGACATACACATGTCCACACACACCATCTTTTTGTTAGAGCTTAATCCCACAGTGATAGGGCACCAGTGAAAGCAAATGCACTCTATAAAGATCCCTGGTGTTGAGACTTGATTCTAAGGAGCTGCGACTGGAATTAGAAGAGCAGCATCATGTGATGGGTGTGATCTTGACAGGAAATGGCGAGATCCTGAACTAAGGCCTAGGATGGAAAGGATTAGTTGGGTTCCAGAAATGTTTACAGAGTAGACTTTAAGGACTCCGTGGCAACTGCCTAGATATTTGTGGTGTCGAGCTGTGGGAGAGATGGACGAGTCAATGGGGGAGACTTCCAGAACTGGGCTGATCACAGTTGTCACTGTGTGTGTCAGGGTGGTGTAGCAACTGGTGGGAGGAGGGCAGTGTGGGGAGTTCTGCTTTGGACGCAGTGTGTCTGAGGTGTCTCTGAGATACTCAGTAGATCCCTAAGAATGGGATCCCAGTTCCTCTGGACCAGCATGCCCAGGAGAGGTCTCAGCTGAGATGTGGATTTTTTTTGGAGTCATCTGCCAGTCTTTAGTGGATGGTGAGGTCATGTGTGTACCTTGAGAGGAAGAGTGGTCTCAAGAAGGGGGCTGGGGAAATTCTAACCATGACTTGAGGGGAGCAGAGAGAGAAAAGCCAGAGAAGTGAGACGAAGGGAAAATTGCAGAAAAGCAGAGGGGAAAGACAGTTACAAGGAGAACGTTATTAAAGTGTCAAATGCAGTCCCAGTCTCTGAGAGATGCCACTTTTTTTTTTTTTTTTTTTAAGGATTGAACCCAGGGGTGCTTAACCATTGAGCAATATCCTCAGCCTTTTTATATTTTATTTACAGATAGGGTCTCGTTGAGCTGCTAAGTGCCTCGCTAAGTTGCTGAAGCTGGCTTTGATCTCGCGATCCTCCTGTGTCAGTCTCCCAAGCTTTTACAGGTGTAAAGCCTTGGATTAAAGATGCCAGGCATAAAGATGCCACTTTCTGAGTCGATGAAACTTGGCTATAGTCACCTCTAGGGCTGTTACTTGAAAGAAACCCAGTAGAGACCCTCCCCTCTTGCCTTCTGAGGCTGCACCAAAAGCCTCCCTGAGAAACTTCATGTTTTCACCTGGTTTAACCAATTTGCTTAACTAATTTCAGTCCAACAAACATTTGTTTAAAGTTTCGCACCTACCACGCACATAATGAATGATTGTTGAATGAACAAATACTTGATAATATGGACAGGGCACTGGGCAGCAAAAATTTTTGCTCTATTTGTACAAGTAAAAGTAATAAGACTTTTCAATGAATCTCCCTGACTCTAAGTTGCTCTAGATTTTACTGTCTTTTCATGTTTACTAGAGACACAAATTTTTTTTTCTCTTATGGAAGAGCTATTAGTATTAACAACAACAAAAAGTACTGTCAGGCCTAAAATTCCAAAGTATTTCCTAATATTTTAAGATTGAGTTTAAAAATGCAGTTTGGAAAATTAAGATGAATTAAACTAGCTTTAAAAGGGGTCTCTTTAATGACAAACTGCTTTTGACTCCAGTTGATCTAATGGCAACTTCCTGTCCATCTGGGAGTCATTATTTTTAAAAGTTGTATTTAAGTAGAATGAAATAATGTCAGTACTTCACTTTTTTTTTTTTTTGTAATTAGATCTAGTGATTAGATTCTTTTTAAATTATCCTTGAGTTGTCAATTAAGAAAACCACAACAAAGTCATAAAACAATAGGTCTGTAATAAAGTTTCAAAGGTCTGAAAACTTTTACTGAGTAAAAAATACTGAGTTAGAAAATTGAATTATGCAGCATTCATGTTAAAGGCAAAAAGTTTCCCATATATTTAAATAATTAAGACCATTAGAAAACTGTAAACCAAGCTTTCAATTCTGTAGCCTTCACAGGATGAAAGCTCCATTATAAATCTGGGTTAATTAGCCAAGGATGCTCATGTGGTAGGGCATAAAACCCTCTAACATAGTGCTGCGCGTACTGAGAGGTGGTTATGCTTCTTTGTTTTAATACTCCCAGGAAGTTTTTAAAAAGGAAGATAAAAGGGTTAATTGAGTTCATCTGGAAGAACCTCCACCCCCATCCCCCAAAGGAAACCTCATCCTTCAATCCCACTTGCTCTGTCCCAGCCCTGGCCAGGCCTCCTCACCTGCCCTGAACCCCTGAGCTCAGCACTGAGAGTGAGACTTTTATTCTGTCACTTCAAATTGTTCTATAGTTATTTCACGGGTGCTTAGCACAGGCTCATCTCTGGACTTTTCTTTCTTTTTCTCCCCTGTGTTTCTGTGGCAAGAACCAGGCCCTTGTACATGCTAGGCAAGTGCTCTACCACTGAGCTACGTCCCCAGCCTTTCTGGTTTTTCTTTTTGTAAATTTTATTTTGATACAGGGTATCACTAAATTGCCCAGACTTACCTGGAACTTGTGATCCTCCTGCCTCAGTCTCCCAAGTGATTGATATTACAGCAGGGTGCCACCACCAGCATGTCAGCTGGAGTTTAATTTTCTTTTCTTTCTTTCTTTCTGTGAGTGTATGAGTAGGATTAATTGAAGAACTTTTGCAATGCGTGAGGACACCCCATGGCAGGTTTTCTCCATCAGAGTGCGATAGTCTAGGGCTTAGATAGTATGTGGGTCACTGCTATTGGTCCTGGAGTTTAATTTGCTTGAAGGCAGCCCACACCTTAGGTTTAACTCCATTTGCCCACAGAGGCATTAACAGCTCTGATCCCTGAGCACCCTGTTTCTGGCACTGCAAAGGTTAATTTTCTGTGTCAAATTGACTAAGCTGTGGTATCCAGTTGTTTGGTGAAACCCCAGTCAAATTGTTTTGAGGTCGTTTTTTTTTTAGATATGATTAACACTATGTCAATAGACATGGAATAAAGCCGATTGTGCTCCAAGATAGGGGTGGGCCTCATCCGATTAGTTGAAAGCCCTGAGAACAAAGACAGGTTCCCCAAAGTAGAAGGAATTCCGCTCAAGATTAAACATAGAAAACCTACCTGAGTTTTCAGCTGCTGTCCTGTAGAATTGACTCCAGACTTCAACATCAACTCTTCCCTGAATTCCCAGCCTGCCACTGCCCTTCAGATTTCAGACTGGCTACCCCCTTACTCTGTGATTCAGCACCTTAAAATCAATCTGTGTGTGTGTGTTTATGTGTATTCCTTTGGTTTGGCTTCTCTGGATTATCCTGGCTAATATAAATATGGAAAATTTATGTTAAGGACAGGTATGATAATAAGAGATTTTACTGGGCTATATCATTTTTACAGAAACCTTTGAGGAAACTATCATCTAGTTGCAATTTACAAAAGTGATAGGTCTTGAAGGAGTTTTAAAGAACTTAGCCAATTACTGTATGGCCAAACCAAACCAAACTCAGGTGTCACTGATTTTAGCTTTTTATTTGGAAATAATTTCACTCTTACAGAAAAGTTGCAAGAATAAGAATAGTACCAAGAAAATGCTTAGAACATCTACCCAGTTTTACATAGTTTTCTATTTTACTATTGTGCACACACTTGTTCTCTTTATAGACACAGATGAACATTTCTTTTTTTAAGGGGCTGGGGGTACAGCTCAAAAGCACAATGCCCTGGGTTTGATCCCCAGCTCAGGAAAAAGAAAAAAAAATATTCATTTTGAGCCATTTGAAGGTCAATGGCATACACCATGACTCTTCACCCCCAAATGCTACAGTGTGTACTTCTTAAGAATAGGTATGTTCTCTTACTAATCCATTATAAAGAAATATGAAAGTAAATTTAACATTGATATAATACATCTGTAATCCACATTCCAATTGAATCTGTTAGTTATTAGAAATATTAATTTTCTTTTTTATATTTATTTTTTAGTTATAGGTGGACACATATCTTTATTTTATTTTTTTGTGGTGCTGAGGATTGAACCCAGTGCCTCATGCATGCTAGGTGAGCGCTCTACCTCTGAGCCACAATCCCAGCCCTTAATTTTCCTTTTAAAGAGTTTTTATTCCTTTAATATCAGATTAAGTTGACCTCCATTTTCACAGTTTTTCTTTGTCTTATGACATAGGTGCCATCAATTTTGATCCAAGATTTCCAGGGAAATTATTCAGCAAAAGCCAGTTTTCACAAGACTCGGGAGTTAGAGATAAACCAGCATGAGATGTAATTTTCCTACTAAGACAACATTAGGATGGCTTAGAACCTTGGATATGAAGTGCTTACCCTAATGCTGCTGACTAAAAAAGCTTGGTGGCCTGGTCCTGTTTCTCTAGGGTTTCCTCTTTGCCTTGGGCACAGTCAGTGGGCGAGGCAGACTTTTCATCTGAAGTTCTGTGACTAACAGCTTATTATGAATTAGAGCAGGATTTGGGAATCAGAACCAGACTTGTGTTTTTCATCTAATTCATAACATGAGAGAAAACTAATAGCATGGATTAAAAAAAAATAATGAGAAGACATTGAAGTCACTGGGAACAGGCTTTTCCAAAACATATTCTCTTAAGCTTTCTTTAATGTATTTTATAAAAAAGCTAATTTAATTAGGCTAGATTTCACCCATGTCAAGCTCTGGCCTTTTTTTTTTTTTTTTTTTTTAACTGAGGGGAACATTTGATTAAATTATTATTCATCTGAAAACAGTAATTGATGGGGAAAACCCATTAGATGCAGAAAGACAGATAACATTGAAGAGTTAATTGGCAACAAGAATCACATGATGTCATACACATAACTAAGGAAAAGACTCTTCATTTTGAAATATATTTTTCTGCCCTGTCGTATGGTCTGGTTAAAATCACTGTCATAAAACTTTTTGGACCAAAAATGGAAGTCATGTAGTATATATCATATAACATCTTCATTTTGGCTGATTCATGTGTTGGCTTGGTTTTTGCTACAGATGAGTATAGGGAAGATTCATATCATTTAGGAAAAATGTTTTGGATAACAGAGCAGAAAAAAACATAATTAAGGAGACTTCTGAATTAGGCATGTTTTTAAAATAGAGAAATTATTTAAATGATTTTCTTGTGATTTATGAAAGCAACTTTTTTTAAAAAACAGAATGGAGATTGAATTACAATAGGATGGGGGAGATTACAATTGATAATTAGCTAATGACCCATCAGAAATCCCCAGATAGTTGGTGTTACATTTGTGAAAAAGGAAGTTTGTGTTACTTAGGAAACCTGATGACTTAAATAAAATACTTCAGTTTTTTTTTAAAAAAACTAAATAACATTCTCTTTTAGAAACAAACTAATTGTGGGGTCTATAACCAAAATCATGAAGTTAGTAATAATTTTTGAATACAAATGGCCCAGTTACCTCATCCAGTCAACTCTTTGCTCTGGCAACCCAAATAGCCCAGGGCCAGAGGGAAGTCTGCTGATGTGAAGCTTGAAGTTCCTCTGACGAGATGACCATCTGCAGACACATTTGCAACCATTTTTCGTTACATATCATACCGAAGTTAGAGATGGTATTAGTAAATTTTGGTGTTACTGTGAGCCAAATACCCAACAAAAACAACCTAGAGGAGGAATAGTTTTTCTGGGGTTCATAGAGTCAGACGTCTCAGTCCATAGATGGCCAACTCCATTGCTCTGGGCTTGAGTGAGGCAGCCCATCTGGGAGAAGCTGCTCAGCTATGGCAGGGTCCGGAAGAGCCAGAAGAGAGAAGGGACATCACAGTGCCTCCGCAGTGACCCACCTCCTCTAGCCACACAACACCTGCCCACAGTAACCACCCGAAAGTCCATTCAAACTAGAATGGACTGATTAGGTTGCAGCTCTCACAATCATTTACCCCTGAATGTTCCCGCATTATCCAAACTGAAACAGGAGTGATTTGAATGACAGGTGGTTAGTTGCTGTTAGTGAGCACCATCAATACTTTCCTGGAACAACTTGACAGAGGACAAAGACATACTGTACTTCTTGTTGTTTGAAGGGAATAAATTGTTTCCTTTTGAATGAGTCTGTACTGAATGTAGAAAGTAGTCATGTACCCAGGGATAAGCCCTGGCCTTTTCCTTCCTGCTTCTGCAAGTGGCTTTCCACCCCTTAACTTACCCGAATGGAATTTAGAGAGGCTGCTTCGCACTTCCTCCTAAAGAAAATCCTCCAATGAGTCATGCAGATACACTTCAGTGCCCTGGCATTTTCTCTGCGGAGCATGGCACCAGCATCCTGTGTCTCCCACAGTGTCAGCAGCCTCCTCTGATATCTCAGAGAGGACTGTCGACTCTGCCTGATGTCATGGCCCCGAGAAACAGGGACATGTATCTAAGCATCCTACAGTGTGGGAGGGAAGCGAGGATAATTGATGTCTGTTATATCTCACAAGAGCACCAGATGTGTGTGTGTATGGGGGAGGTGAATGTGTGTTAGGTTGGATAGGGTAGGCTGGTGGAGATAGAAAATCAGTTTGGGTTGGCTGCAGTAGCATTTCAAGTATTAGACATTGCTATCTAGAAATTGAAGCCAGAGCCTCACACAAACTAGGCAAATGCTCTGCCACTGAGATACATCCCTAACCTTGACATTGCTTTAATTTAAATCATTGTAATTTCTTTTTCACTCTCTCAAGAGAGCTCAGCTGTGATCATTAAATTTTCTAGCTTTTAGAAGGTTCAGATGCTATGAGCTCATATGGGGAAATCCTGCAGATTTCATTCACCAGAACCTAGTCGGATGAATGGATAAATTACTGGTTTACTTTGTCAGCAGCTTTGACAAAGTAAACAGTCCCTCTTGGGACTGTTGCTCTTGAAATGCTAAAATTTTAAAACTTCCAAAGTTCTTGCTGACATGTTCTTTAAGACAAAATTAATCTGGCACTTGTTAAAATAAGGAAAACTTGGAGACTATTGCAGTAAGAGCATTGTAACAGGAAGAGACTGGGCTCAACACTGAATACAACAAAGACAGCTGAGGATTTAGAACCAAGGAGAAGGGTGAGCGGGGTCAGTAGGAAATTACTGAGACACTAAGGGTGTGGAGATTCTTCCTAAACCCATGTACTAGGATTCTTACTAAGACTGACGTCATACAGGCCCAGCAAGGACTGGAGCCAAGGGAGCAGCTGAACAGAGGACTCTGGGAGAGTAACTCAGGTTTGGTCTGGTCAAGGAGAGAGTGCTGATCATGGACTCTGAATATCAGGGTGCCTCTGCAGAGAGGGAGGTGAAGACTGGGGTACAGTTATTCCGAGAGGGGAGAAAGCCTTTCTCAGACTTGTGCTTGGAAGCCATGCACACAGGTCCACCTGCAAGGGCTATGACTTTTCCTCTGAAAGGTAGTGGCAAATTCTGGGATTATTCTCAGGGGCCAGCCAGAGCTTCCAGGCCTTCTACCCTTGGTATCCATTCACATCCAGTCCAGCCAAACAATTTCATGTTAAACTGAATCCAGGAAGACGTGGAAGTCTATATTGTTCATGTTCTAAAGTTAAAATGGAAGAATAAAATCACCTTTTATTGGTTGTATTTATTAAAAAATTTGAAAATGGATTATAAATCTGATCTTGTAAATAAAGTAATTATCTCAAATGCTTATACAGGGTTTTTTTTTTTGTGTGTGTGTGTGTGTGTATGTGTGCATGTGTGTGTAAGAATATACATAATGTATACTGGGTGTGGTGTCGCATGCCTGTATCTCAGGAACTTGGGAGGCTGAGGCAGGAGGATCACAAGTTTGAGACCAGCCTCAGAAACTTAGTGGGACCCTCAAAACTTAAAATTCTGTCTCAATCAATCAATCAATAAATAAATAAAACTGGCAATATATCTCAGTAATAAAAGTTCCCTGGCTTCAATCTCCAATACCTAAGTACATGAATAAGTAAAAAATAATTAAATAAATAATTCACTGTTTCACCCTTTAAGTACATTAATATTTACTACTATCTCCAGAACTTTTCCATCATCCAAACTTTGTACCTGTTAAGTACCAACCCACAATTTTTTTCCTCCTCCAGGGCTTGGCAACCACTATTCTCTCCCCACTCCCCCACTGGTATTAGGGATTGAACTCAGGAACACTTTACCACTGGACTATATTCCCAGTCCTTTTAAATTTTTTTTTTTTAATTTTAAAAATTCGGAGACAGGATCTCCCTCAATTGCTCAGGCTGAGATCCAACTTGAGCTCCTCCTGCCTCAGCCTCTCAAGTTACTAGGATCACAGGCTTGTGCTACCATATCTGATCCCTTATTCTACTTTAGGTCTCTCTGAATTTGATTACTATAGGTACCTCATATAAGTGGGATCATAGAATGTTTGTTCCTTTGTGATTGGATTATTTAACTTGGCATAATGTCTTGTGGCATATGTTATAAAACCTTAAACAGGAAAGAAATCCTTACATTGTCTGTATATGCCACATTTTGTTTTCCATCCATCTAACACTAGACACTTAGGTAGTTTCTGCATTGTGATGTTATATACCTTATATACCTATAAGTGGAACTGCTGGATCATTTGGTCTGTGTTGAAGCTTTAATTTTTTTGAGGAAATGCCATATTGTTTTTCATAGTGGCCCCACCATTTTACATTGCCACCAGCAATGTATGTGAGTGCCAATTTTTCTGCATCCTTGCCAACACAAATTTTCTTTTTCTTTTTTTCTGATATTAGCCATCCTAATAAGTATAAATCTTATCCCAGTGTGGTTTTGATACTGAAAGCTCAGTCCTTGTCCCTGATGCCTATCCAAAAAAGGCCAAGGCTTTGACAAAAAGGGAAAAAGCAATTGCTTTGCTAATAAGAGAGGGAACGTATTCACATCACGGAGGCTGCCATCTGACTGCTAGGGAGACCAGAAGACTTTAAAAAGGTGAACACCAGGGCTATTTTTCCACAGTAGATATAATTAATGTTCAACTTTAGCCTTAAAAGAGCTGTTTTCCCCTTTCTAGGTCTAGAGTTTCTTTGTTCAGGTGGGCAGTAAGCAGAAAGATGGATAACTCGGTTTAGGACAAAGAATGTTAATCTTGTTTTTTGCACAGTTAGGGAAGAGTGAGAAAAGGAAAGAAAAAAATGTCAATTTTAAAATAAGCTGCTGGTGGTATAGCAGCAAGGTTTACATTTAAAACATAAAGTTGGTCTGTGTTACATGAAAGGGACCTCTGTTATAACAAGTTTTGATTTGTGTCTTTTTTTTTTTTGGTATCAGAGATTTTTATGTTTTATTTTGTAACCGGGTCTCACTAAGTCCTTAGGGCCTCACTAAGTTACTGAGGTTGATCTCAAACTTGCAATCCTCCTGTCTTAGCCTCTGGAGTTGCTAGGATTATAGGCAGGTGCCCACACCTGGCTTGATTGGTATCACTACCAATTAGTGATCTTGAGCAGGTTTTTCCTATGCCTACTGACCATTTGTAATATTTTATTTGGAAAAATGTTTATTCAAGTTCTTTACCCATTTTAAACTGAGTTGCTTGGAATTATTTTTGTAGTTATAGGAGTTTTTATATATTCTGAATATTAAACCCATGTTATATATGATTTGCAAATATTTCCCCTTAGTTTATAGGTTGCCTTTTTATTCTGTTGCTAGTATCTTTCGATTTACAACATTTCAAAATTTTTAAAAAGTCCAATTTATCTTTTTTCTTTTGATGATATGTCCAAAAGTTCATTGCCAAACCAATATCATAAAGCTTTTCACCTGTATTTCTAAGAGTTATTAAAAATTATTTTATTTTTTATTTATTCATATATTTTATTTTTATGTGGTGCTAAGGATCTAACCCAGTGCCTCACACATGCTAGGCAAGTGCTCCACCACTTTTTTTTAGTTGTTGATAGAGCTACAACCCCAGCCTTCTTCTAAGAGTTTTAGAGTTTTAGCTTTTACATTTAAGTCTTTGGTCCATTTTGATTAATTTTTGTGTGTGGTGTAAGGGTTCAATTTCACTCTTTTGTATATGGATCTCCAGTTTTCCCAGCACCATTTGTTGAAAAGATTGTCCTTCCCCTCATTGAATGATTTTGGCACTCCATGGATCATTCAGTCTTATTTTACAATGAGAAAAGGAAACTAAGAATTAGTTCTCATATTTTAGATTTACATTTCACTTTTCTGTATGTTTTCAAAATCTGTGTATCTGCCCTAATTTTTCTTTTGCTATTTGCTCAAGAGTCGATGAAAATAGATGACTTTTCTTATTTTAGAGATGGCAAGATCTGATCCTACAAAGAATACTGCCAGCCTGATGGCATGTGGATGGTGCGTGGGTTTGGAAATGGTTTGAGTGTGTCCCCCAAGGATTCATGCAAACGGAGGTTTGGTCCTCATTGCTGTGATGTGGAAGTGCTGGGTTCTTCAAGAGATGATGGAATGTAGTAGGAGGTTCTTAAGTCAGAAGGGGAGTTAGTTCTTATGGCACTCCAAGTTACTTCTTTTTCTCCTCCTCCTCCTCCTCCTCCTCCTCCTCCTTCTTCTTAAAGTTTTTTTTAGTTGTTGATGGACCTTTATTTTATTTATTTATATATGGTACTAAGAATTGAACCCTGTGCCTCACACATACTAGGCAAGTGCTCTACCACTGAGCTACAACCCCAGCCCTCTGAATTATTTATTGAGAGATGGTTGTTATAAATGAACAAGTATAGCCCTGTACCAGCCTCTTTGGCTCTCTCTGTGGCCATGTTTTCCCATCTCACAACATACCCCCACCATTGTGATACCACCCACCATGAGGTCACCAAAATTGAGCTGATGCTGGTACCAAGCCCTTGAACCTGCAGAATTATGAGCTACATAAACCTCTTTTCTATATAAAGTTACCAAGCCTCAGGTATTTCATTATAGTAATAGCCAACTGACTAATACACATGATTTGAGGAAACTCAGATCTCCCCAGATGTTCCTTGTTGCATACCCTACAGTCTTAGCATTCCTTCCAAGGCTCATATTCCTTTAGTTAACAAAACTTTAGAATGCCAGGGATTTAGAATATATTTGTTACCCGCATGCCAGTATGAGTTCCTTTGCAACATTACTTTCCTCCGAGACGATTAGCTGAGAAGAAGATTTTAACTTTGACTTTTTTTTTTTTTTTTTTTTTTGAAGTGGGATCTTCCTTTGTTGCCCAGGTTGGTTTCAAACTCATTGACTCAAATGATCCTCCTGCCTCACTCTCCCTTTAACTTTAACTCTATTAGTGGTTGGGGAAAAGTAAATATAGAGAAAGAAACTTGCTTTAGGGTCCAGGTCACATTCCAAGGAGGGCAGGCCTGGGTGTGGTGATATCTGGACAACCTGAGGCACTGAGCACCTCAGAAGGACCAAGACTCAGAGGAGAAGTAAGTAGGAGAGTCTAAAGATAAATTTTTCCTACTTCACAGCTGTGTCAGGGAGAGGCCCCGGAACTGAGTGAGGATGAATAATCCAGAGATGTGACCCTTTCAGGTCTATTTTTAGTCTACTCTGCTTTTAGGCACCACCCCTCCCCGCCCCCTCACTGGGGATTAAATCCAGAAGTGCTTCAGTACTGAGCCACATCCCTGGACTCTCTTATTTTTTATTTTGAGACAGGGTCTTGCTAAGTTGTTGATGCATCCTCCTGCCTCATCCTCCCAGGTTGCTTGGCATTACAGGTGTGTGTCACCATGCCCAGCATGACATTGCTTTTAGGTGTTGTATGTTAGGTGCATCTTTTAAGGGAAAAATTTAAAAAAATGCTGAAAAATCTCTAGTGAGAGGATCTTCTTTCTGTGACAGTTGCCTCTACTTCTATTTCATGCACATATACAATTCTTTTCGTCTCCTTATGTTTCTGATTTGAGTTGATTGTACTTATTTAAATAGCATATATTGGGCTGGGGCTGTAGCTCCATGCAGAGCACTTGCCTAGCATGTGTGAGGCACTGTGTTTGGTCCCTAGCACCACAAAATAAATAAATAAAATAAAGACATGCTGTCCATCTTGTCTTCATTAATGACAAAAAAAATTTTTTTAAATAGCATATATTCAATAGATTAATTCATTGATGTTGGGATATGTATGCTCTGGTGAATTCAGGATATTTTAATAATCCCATCTGTATCTTTCAAGAGTTGGGATATCTTTTAAATTACTAAAGGATGATGTTTGTTTTGTTTTATCCTGAAAGCTTCTGTTTCTGACCATGTCATATATATTAATTTGTAGAAAAAAGTAGTTTTAAAATTTGATTGTCCCTAAAGCCCCTTTTGCTCATGAAGGGATAGATGTTCCTGGATCACACTCAAAACTTACTTGTCATTAATGCCTCACTAATCATCCACTTGACCAGGGGGATTTAACCATTGCTGGATATTAGTCTCATAAGAAGCTTCGGCCACTGAAGCTATAAACTCTTCCTTTGTTCCCTTAGAAGGGTTTCCTCTTTTCTGATAGAGCTAAACAGGTCTCTCTTTGTGGTCTTTGCTCTGTTGCAAGACTAGACTTGTGACGCTAGAGTACACGATATCAGAAATCTCTCTTGCCCATGCTTTTCTCTTTAACAGATCACAGGACTGTTTTTAAGAAGTTAAGGAGAGAAGCTATCTCATGATATCTTTGGCAAGCTGGGGTTTCTACTTTCCATTATCTTTCATTCAGCATCTACTTGTGTTTTTTATGTTGTTCAACATTTAGAGCCTCAAGGTTTGATTAATTTCGGCTGCCTTCAGGTAGACTGTGTGGCCTTCCCATTAACATGATGCTTGAAAAAAAAAATTAAATACTAAACAAAAACATATTTTAACCTTAGTATTGGATGCCTTGCCAGATTAGCTCATGTTTCCTTTATTTACATTTTAGGGATCATTTTCCCTGCTTGGAATTATTATTGTTATTTGAGGTAATCTCTAACTAAAATAATCCGGTAGCTAAAAAGTTTTTGGGTAGGATAGAAAGCACCTTCAATTTTGGAAAAGATATGTCTAATAACACTTTTTTCTTTTAAAGATTCCATTAAATGAGATACCATACTTGAGGATTGGCTAACTCGAATTGTTAAATAAATGATAAAGGCACTTTTCTCTTGAAGATTTTAGAATTTGTTCTTTGTCTTATACTTTTATTTCTTTTGCCGTGGTACTGAGAATTGAACTTAGGGCCTAATGCATACTAGGCAAGTTCTCTACCACTGAGCTATATCCCAGCCATGTCTTGTACATTTTTATTGTTTGATTATAATATGCTATGGTGAAGTTCTTTACTGTCTTGTCAGGGGTCCTAGAAGCCTCCTGTTTATGGCTATCCATATCTTTTCCAAGATTGGGGAATCTTTCTGCTCTTACATTATTGACTAGGTTTACTGTACCTAACTTTGTTTTCCTTGTCTTCAGGTATTATTTTATTTTTCTGAATGAAAAATTTAAAAACTTAGATTCTTGAATATCTTAATCTAATTTAAAATCTCAGCATACTAGACATTCACTCCGTGGTTTGTTATCTCAATCATTGTTCACAGGACTGAGCAGTTGTAGGAATAAGCAAATGCAGACACAAAGCCCATTTTTATCTCCACCATTGTGAAAGGGACTGTACGTCATGGGACAGAACCCTGTTCTCTTCTGTGCACTTAAACAGAGCCCAGGGAGAGTGACCTCCTGGGGTGTCCATGTTGGATGCCTTCAGGTATTCTTAAAATGCAGAAATTTGTTTGTTTAATGTTGTCCCATAGGGGTTTTTTTTGGTGGGGTTTTTTGGTACTGGGGATTGAACCCAGAGGGGCCAAACCACTGAGCCACATCCCCAGTTCTTTTTTATATTTTATTTAGGGGCAGGGTCTCACTGAGATGCTTAGGGCCTTGCTAAATTTTTGAGGCTGGCTTTGAACTTGTGATCCTCCTGCCTCAGCCTCTTGGCCCTCTGGGATTACAGCTAGGAACCACTATGCCCAGCCCATAGGTCTTGTATACTCTCTTCTTCCTCCTTCTTCTCTTCCTTTCTTCCTTCTTCCTTCCCTTCTCCCCCTAACTCTCTCTCTCTCTCTCTTATATTTCAGAGACCCTTTCTTCTACTTGATCTAGTCTTGTGGCTTTTAACAGTATTTTAAAATTTGACTATTGAGCTCTTCTTTTCCAAGATTGCTGTTTCTTTTTAGATTCTCTCTTTGCTGAACTTCTCTTTCAGATCCTGCATTGCCTTAATTTTATATAACTATTATCTGTATTCCCTTGGCTCTCACTGAGATTTTTATAATCATACTTTTAAATTCTTTATCAGGCATTTTGTTCATTATGGGTTTCTTTGGAATCTGTTAGAGAATTGTTAAGTTTTTGTGAAGATATCATATTACCTTTATTTCCCCAATATTTTACTCCCTGTTGAGATTGGCCAGATATCTCTATCACTTTTATGGAGTGACCTTCTTAGTAAGTAGCTTTCTCCTGAAATATGTGTTGGGTATTAGCCAGGCACCACAGGGTCATCTCCCTATAGCTTCTTGGCTATGATGAATGAATTTTGGCATAGTGTATGACATAGTGGAGTTGGACAAACCCACTGTCTCTGGCCCACGAAAAGGTGAGGACATAGCAATTCAGGCAGGTGTGGTGTAGGTAGTAGTGTGTGCGGTACTCACTGTGTGACTTTTCCTACAATGGGACTGGTGGCCCGTATCATGAGAAGGGTGTTTCATGGGCACTGTTGATGTTAGCAAGGGCCTGTGGCAGTGGAGAGGGGCCTGAAACACTTGGCTTTGGACCACACACTGGGAGTGGTGGTGGAGGGAACCACAGCCCCCCTGTGTGGCCCACACCCATCCTGACAGCAGTGCATTTTCAGACTACGTGCAGCGGGGGGTTGGTGGGAGCCACCTAGATGGAGTGGCAGTAGAAACCCTGGTGGCATTACTACTGGGAATGAGACCAAGACTGGAGCCAGTCAAGGTTCCTTTTAGGACCTCTTTTGGCTGCGTGTGCCCAGTGGTAGGGTTGCAACTCCCCTGATCCACACTCCTTTAGCTAAGTGTCTGCTGAGAGTGAGCGGAAGCTGGGTGCAAGTGGGGTAAAGTTGATCTGGCACCCTCTTGCTGAGCATGCCCTGGGGTTGGGGGATGGCTGGAGCCACAGAGCTGTGCAAGGCTCCCTCAGCATGCCCTGTGGATGAGGCAACAGATAGAACCACGGTTCCCTCCCTGCCCATCAGTGACAGGCACCTGAACCAGGTGCAGTGGTGGGAACCACATGAGCACCTGCCTTCAGTCCTGGAACTTGCACAAGTTCCCAGGCAGCTGGCCATACCCTTATTCTCAGAGGGAAAACACCCAGTTTCCTGGTTTTCAAGGGTAGCACCCTCTATTCCCTTCCATGTGGCAACCCTCATTCCCAACAATGTCGGGTACCCAGCGGGCTTAGGTCACAGTCATTCTGCTGAGCCAAGTTGGGTTCACAAGGCAGTTACCCCTTAAACTAGTGCAGTGGAGTGTCAGTGGAGCCCCAGAGATGGGAATATGAGGGGTTTCTGACCCTTACAGAAGCCCAACTCAGACAATAGCTCACTTCTTAAGATACCTCCTGGGCACAGCACCCTGGGTGTTCCCTGGGAGATAATGTCAGATCCTTTTCCAAAACAAGGCTACTCTGCAGATTTCATGACACTTAGATAAGTGGGCTGCCAGCCCATGAGGATTGTGAAACTTGGAGTAGCTAGGACTCCAGCATCTGCACTGAAGCAGTTTGCTGGGACTCTGTTACCCATGGAGGGGAGATTCCCGTACCCAGCTGTAGAATCAAGGTTGACAGCAGGTGCGTGGGTTTTTCTTTCTCTTACTATGCTCTTGTTCAAAATCTCTGAATCTTACAAGGTTTCAGTTTCTCTCTTGCTGATTTCTAGTGTTCTCTCATGTTCACTCACCTGGAAATATGACTATAAACTTGCTTCTTCAGTGCTTTGTGGAGAGGAAATGGGTGTTGGGTGCCTCTAATCAACTATCTTGAATCTCAAAAAAATAATTAAAAAAAAACCTTCTTAATTGGTTTTGGAAAATTCTTTTGTTTAATTCGAAGGTGACTGTCTTTGATATTTGGAGAATAAGCACGTTAGGGTCATGTAGAAGGTTTGGGTGAGAAGCAGTTAGGGGTTTGCAGTGGATTCAAGTTTAACTTGAGAATTTAACAACTTTGTCTCTATGAGACTGTCTTCTTCACACTCCTAACATAAAACACATAAAAGGATCTCACAGGCAGTCCTGAACATTTTTTCTTGTTTGTTTGGTTTTCAAATTTGAACTTCTTTGTTTTTTTCTTTTGAGAGCACCTGACTCTGGGTTGTTTTGATTGGTCTAATATTTAAATTGGCTGTGTTTCCTAACTTCAAAACAGCTAGTAGTAGGGGAGAAGGCTAAGATTTTTAGATCTAAAAATAGCAGGGAAAAAGAAAAAAGAGAGGAAAAAAATCCACAGCTGGCTAATTAAAAAAAAAAAAAAAAACCAAAAACAAAACAAACACAGCCATATCCAATCTCAGGTCTAGAATATAGTTCCCGCTGTATGTTTCAAAAACTCCTTTTACACCCTGCCACACACTGTCAAAGGTGAATCCCTTCTTCTGCTGCTGGATTCTTTCTTTCCTTCATTCAAGGAGTTTGTTCTGAACCCTTCTTTATGTCAGACACTGGCCTTGTAAGGATGAGCATGCCCTCCTAGCTCCCAGGCTGACAGTCCCTAGTGAACTGTGAGTACCTTGTAGGGACATTCTAGAGGGGCTCAGGGAGGAACTCTCCATGATGTCATGAGTGCAGGTGTCTCTGGTCACTTTTTAATTGCTTTAATAGTGCTGGTTATTGGTGTCATTTTTTTTTTTAGAGAACCAGCATAGAATTTTCCAGAAAGACCTGGCTTTGAAGACTCATTTATGGCAATCATCTTTCCAAGTCCCTTCACAGAAGTTTCTCAGAGCACCACAACATGTCTTGTTTGGGAAGAGCAGAGTCAGGCCCATCTGCTCCGGGCCTGAGGTCTCTGGCATGTCGCAGAGAGGTTCCCACGCTGCCGTGCTCTTGCTGGAGGTCTGTGATTTCTTCCCTTCCCCTTTGTCCTCCCCTGAGGATGGGCTCACGTGCTCATGACTGTTTCTGGGCCATCATTCTCCTCATTATACATGTGGGGAGCATCTTTTAAAATGGAAGCTGGCCTTCCCATGGGTCTTCTCCATGACTTCTTGTTTTGGGAAGCTCCAGTGGGCCGCGCTCCTTTAGCTTGTACTTGTGTAAAAACATTTCTGTTGGTTTCTCATCTTTGTTCCTCCACTGCTTTTTAGAAACGGAAGTCTTTAAACTAATTTATGTGAAAGCTGATGCTTCTCACGTACATATTATTTTCTGTTTCTTCGGGATGATTTTGAGTGGTTTGTCTCCCTCATGTTCAGTTTTTCCCACCTGCGCTTGGGAAATAGTTGACTAAATTTAGCTTCATTTGAATAACTCTGAGCATGTACTATACTACTCCACATGATTTTTCTGAGTATTTTAACCAGTTTCTTTTCTTTTTAAAATCTCAGAGAGATCATCTCAAATTTTTGAGGATCTGCCCTTTCCTGTGTCTGGGTTTGAATTTTTATCATTTAGCCGGGACCTTCCTCCCTACCCTCCTGCCTGCATGCCCTGGGCTTCTCTCTGCTTTCTCCCAAGTCCTGCTGGTGCCGCCTTGATCAGGCAGTTTTCCTGTGTCTCTAGCCCTAGCATTCTCTCTGCCTTGTGACCACTTATCACCTCCATCATCAGCTCGATGTTAGTCATAAGCCATCATGTGACATGCATCAACCTTCTTGGGGACTGTCTTCCAAGAAGTCTTTTCATCTCTGGGCCTTACGTCACTCATATGATATTCTCTTTCTTCTGAGTACTCAACAGAATTAGATTCATTAAAAAGATCATAGGTGGGCTGGGGCTGCGTCTCAGCAGTAGAACGCTCACCTCGCACGTGTGAGACCCTGGGTTCGATCCTCAGTACCACATAAAAATAAATAGGTGAAATAAAGATATTGTGTCCAACTACAACAAAAAAATAAATATTAAAAAAAAAAAAGATCATAGGTCCCTTGCTTTCTACTTCTCTACCTTTAGCTTTAGTTACCTACTTGGGGCTTTTCCTTTACGAGAAGAGTTTCTTCCCTTTCTGAAAAGAAGAGTTCACCACACAGCTTTACATGCCTGACCAGTGTCTAGGCAGGCTGAGGATGTATCCAAATGTCAATCTCTTGGAACAGGATGAACTGCCTGGCCTCTATGACTTGTGACCTTTTAAGCATAGCACCCAATTTACTAGGTACCAAACAATTAGTTATTATAAACCCCTTACCTCTTAAAAAAACAGTTGCCTAATAGATTGCAAAAGACTATGTCCCAGGCTTTGATGGAATACATTTTTTTTTAGTTCAGTTTCTCAGAGTATAAAAAAAGAGAAGGGTTTATAATCAAATCTTTTTTAAAAAAATATTTATTTATTTATTTTTTAGGTGTAGATGGACACAACACAATGCCTTTATTTTTATGTGATGCTGAGGATCGAACCTGGGTCCCGCCCGGGCTAGGCAAGCGCTCTACCGCTGAGCCACAATCCCAGCCCCTATAATCAAATCTTATAGGTTTATAAGTAATTTTGTTTCCAATTCATTTAGCTGGGTATAGTGGTGCATGCCTGTAATCCCAGTGGCTTGGGAGGCTGAGGAGGATTGCAAGTTCAAAGCCAGTCTCAGCAATTTAGTGAAGCAGGCATTAAGCAATTGAGAGAGATCCTGTCTCAAAATAAAAAAATGAAAAGGGCTAGGGATGGATGTGGCTCAGTGGTTAAGTGCTGCTTGGCCTCAGGCAGTTCTTGGGACTAGGGGAACAACCGTCGAATTCATGTTGTTTGCCTAAACAAAAACCAACCAAACAAAAAGCTCTAGAATTTTTACATTCCACAGATTTGTTTTAACCAGTGAAGATTAAAGAAAACATCTGTCCAGTTCCCTCTTTAAAGATCTTCATAGGAAGAATTTGGGGCATGTGGAAGAGGTCAGGTTCCAGTGTTGGCCTGTGGCTACAGTAGCAAAGTCTGGACAGAACATTGCAAGTAGCTTGGTTCTGGTTCTACCTTTCCTCTCCTGTTGGCTTCAGGTTTGTAAAGCCCTTTCAAATCATGAAAATTGTAAGGTATTTTCTTAAGAATCGACATCATTTTCAGAATCCCCATTTCATAAAGTTAGGATTTATAGAAGGCTGGATCTCAAGTACAGGGACCCCTATGATAACCAATCCAGGCTGCAGAAAAAGGCATTAAGTAAATTCTTTGGATTTTCAGCGACAGCTTGGGCACTTTCATAAGATTTTTGTTGATGTTTTCACAATTGTTTATAAGTAACAGGACTGTGATTTGTGTGCTGAGCAGAGCTTTGACCTTAGAGTTTGTTTTCTAATAGAGCTAATGGATCTATTCTTGTCCAGTCCCTCTTCTGACATTGAGAGGATAATGGTGCGGCCTATCAATATGAAATAACAAAGTCAACTGGACCACATGGAGACCGAACCCCTGAACCTGGGCTCATTAGCTCGATTCTTAAACCAGGCCAGCAAGCCAGCCAACCAGTTCATGATTTACTGGGCAGCAGGGACCAGACTCATATGCTAATCTCATCCAGGCCCAGGAAAGCACATTTAATGAGCAAAAGGGCTGCTGTCAAGCACAAGCCTTGCTTCTATTAGCTACAGTGATTTTTACTGTCCCTGTTTCCCAGTGGAGTTCAGAATCACCAACAGTTCATCTTTTTTTTGTTTTTTTAACATTTTAAAAATATTTTTTAGTTTAGTTGGACACAACACCTTTATTTTATTTTATTTTAAATATTGTCTTAGTTATCAATGGACCTTTATTTTATTTATTTATATATGGTGCTGAGAATCAAACCCAGTACCTCACACGTGCTAGGCAAGTGCTCTACCACTGAGCCCCAATCCCAGCCCCCAATAGTTCATGTTTTAATAGTTTTACTCTACAATGAAAAATATTTACTACTTTAATTTTTTTAATGTTTGGAAATCCAGCATTTTATAAAACTTTAATCATACTATTTGTCTCCTGTTTTGGGTTTAACATTCGTTATGTTGAGATTTAGCCATATTGTTTTGTGTAGTGGAATTTATTCATTGCTATTTGATTCCTTTTTTCTTTTTCTTTTTTTTGGGACACAACACCTTTATTTCATTTGTTTATTTTTGTATGTGGTGCTGAGGATTGAACCCAGGATCTCGCACGTGGGAGGCGAGTGCTCTACCACTGAGCCATAACCGCAGCCCCAATTCCTTTTTTTCTTTTTCAGCAGCACTGGGCTTTCTGCATGCTAAGCAACTACTCCACCATTGAGCTACATCACCAGTTCTTATAATTTTATTTTAGGACAGGCTCTTGCTAAATTGCTGAGGCCAACCTCAAACTTCAGATCCTTCTGTCTCAGCCTCCCAAGTAGCTGGATTTACAGACATGTGCCACTGCACCTGGTTTACTTTGATTCCATTTTTGAACCCAAATATAATTCATCATTCTACTGTTACAGACATTTGTTTCCAGGTTCTTCGTCTTGTAAGTAGTGTGCTCTGCATACTCTTGTGCTTATGTCCTGCTGCACACAGGTAGGAACTTCTCCAGGGTATGTACATGTCTAATTGTGAAATTGTAAACTTCATCTGTGATTTTACTCAATGATGTCAAAATGTTCCAGCTATACTCCCACCAACAATAAGTATTCCAATGACTCCACCAGACTAAATATTTACTAATATGGTAGGTGTGAAACTATATTTTAATTATATTTAAAATTTGTAGGGCTGGGAATGTAGCTCAGTGGTAGAATTTGTGTTTAACAGCCACGAGGCCCTGGGTTCAATCCCTGGCAGCACAGAAAAAAATATTTCCTAATTTCCAGAATATTAGTAAAGTTGAACAGTATTTTGTAAATTTACAGACCATTTCAAGTCTTCTCTTTGTGAAAATACCTAGTGTTTTATCCATTCTTATTCGATCTCTGTGTATATGTGTTTAAAGTCTGGGTATTAATCCTCTGTCAGTTAGCTTCTCCCAATTTTGATTTGCCTTTCAAACTTTAAAATACATACCATTATATTTTTCACTGTAATGTAATTGGTTTGTGCTTGTTGTATCTTAACACACAAAATCTTTGCCCAATGTCATGTAAGTAACTCTGTAAGCTCTGTCATGCTTTAAAAGTTTTGTAATTTTGCTGTTCACAGTGAAGTCTTTAATCCATTTGGAATTGAACTACTACATACCTATATGAATAGGCAATGGTCCGGATCCTTTTATTTCATACATATATAACACACAGCACCATTCATTAGGGAACCTTTCTGTTGGTGCCGGCGTATAACATTGGCTTGTCTAGTTTGCATTGTCTCTGGAGTCTCTTAGACTCTGGTTAATGTTTATCTCTCTAGTACGATTCCTGGCCCTGTGCTTTCCTATTTCCTGAATGTTCTAAGAGCTAACTGAATTTGTGGTGAAGTGAGAAAGACAGAAACAATGTTGTTTAGATATTTTGATTAGTAAACCTGAGAGTTAACGCATCCTTTGAATTTCACTTGGTCATAAAGTTCACAAAATTTAGAGATGAGAATTTTATGCTTGTGTTTTCTTTACTGTGCAGTATCTACAAGCTATATTAATACAGACATAATTTTAAATCTGTTTGGTTGTGCTGTTTTTAATCAAAAATTTAATTAACATTGAACCTGGACCACTTCCCTGAACAGTAAATGGATAATGCCTGGCTGGTGAAGCCACACGAGACTATAATTAGATCTCATGAAATAATGGTCTCAAATTATTTTAAGTGCTTGTAATTTTTAGCTGTCTGCAGGACCATGCACAGCCATCAAAGGGGAAACGCAACTGGGAATGTGTGTGCTGGAAACCATTTACTAAGGGTACAGGGAATTTTAATGTACACATTCAGCCTGGGAAACTTTGTCTTGTTTATTAAATAAAGCAGAGAAAACAAGAGTGGAACCAGCACAGTGGGAAATAAGGTCACCAGATAAGGCTTTTGGGCTGCACTGTTTCCTGTTCTGGGTAGCCCTGCAATCCACTGAGAACTGCATTCCCCTCACCCAGATTGTAATTTCCCATTTCCTGTCACTTGTCTCTACCTCCTCCCCCCAGACTAGAGCTATCAAGCCAAGGCAGTTCAAACAGATAAAGACACAGTTAATTTGTTGAAGAGCACAGAGCTCTCCAGTAAACAGCTTCTTCCTGTATATGACTAGGTAGAGAGGACTGAGATTTATCAACAGAATAAAAATGAGATCAATTTGTCCTGGTACCCTACTAGACTATACTTATACAACAGGTCAACTCATCCTTGATTTTCTTCTGCAAATATATGGCATCACAGAGAAGGGATACCTACAGTAGCCACATGTGTTTTGGAGGTGATGACCCTTTTTCCATCAGTGGCTACAATTACAGAATAAAACAGCATAAATGGTAGCTGCTCAGGGGGAGGCCTTTAGTTTCAGTGGTGATCTTGTCTCAGGATGTGTTTCAGAAAGGTCCTTTCTCTTACTTTTTCTAAATTGTCAAAGTGGTGAAGGCATTACCATGTTTTAAGTGGTCAGTAAAAACAGCTGCAACCCTTGTCAGGCTTAATGAGAGGGGGCAGAAATTGTTATGAAACACATAGAATAAAGATGTATTCCAGAGGATAAGAAGAAGCTGAATAAAAAATACCCTCACATTTTACTGAGAAGTTATTATATTCAAGGTAGCTACAGTACTGAGGACTTTTAAATACTTTTTGACCCTATGTGTTATTTTTCCAAATAAATTAAGGGTAAGGAACCCAGGCTGGTAATCCCACTACATCACAAATTGCTAATAAAGAACATAGGAAAGAACAAATACAGTCTGAACAAAAGTAGTCTACCCAATCTTTGTTTTGTGACCTACGTAAGAATGCAGAGTCAAGAAATCCAACTTGAGTTCTCTTTTATAGTAAAAGTTCACATCTCCAGTTCCCTGACTTTTGAAGTTCAAGGTTGTACTGAGTTGAGATTACTGATTAACTACGTCAGGGGCTTTCAGGTCTCTAACCTGCTGATTTAAGAGAAACAGGGTTGGAAGGGAGGTTGGTTGGCATCCTGTCCCCAGTACCTTCATGTCCACATGAACTTGACCCCCAAAGAGCAGAAACCTCAAGCCAGGTCTCTGGAGGCCTCAGGCAGTGTCCCCCTCCCTACCCCAACCCTCTGTTTCTTGTTATTTCTGTAGGAGAGGCCACTGCCCACAGAATTCCTCAGGATAAATCCTCAGGAGAAATTAATGGCTACTCATTAATTATGGCTGGCAGTTGGGAAAGAGAATTTTTGGCCCTAAGCAAACTTGAAAGTAAGGAAGAATCTTGAGCTCTAAAGTTTTAAAAATGCTAGACAGACATTTGGACAGGTGAAGACTTGAATGTCCAGGAAGCGCAGCCAGCAGGCACAGCACAAAGAACTGACTTGGATGATACTGACAGCAATGACAAGAGAAGGATGCAAGGCTGCATAAAGGAAAAATCAACAGGTATTAGCCTGATTAGAAACAAGGGGTAATGGAGAAAGTCCAGGATTGAGATTTCAGGGAGTAAATTATTCACAACTTTTTTTTTTTTTTAAAAGACCAAGAATTATTTTGCTGTTCAAAGCAAATTCTGCTTGTGTAAACTTCTGTTTGTAACTACATTTCTAACAATTTAGATATTCTACATTAATTTTTCAGTATTAGGAAAAATGGGGGGTTTTCAATGTAAGTGCAAGACTTTACTTTAGAGATAAAGCATCTATATCTGGTGACACTTTGGAATACTAGTCAGTTTTCTCACAACATAACATGTAGGCAAAGCTTTTCCAAAGGCAAAGGTTCACTTCTACAAAGTTAATGTTATATAAACATTAAAAGAAAAGTACTACAAAAAGAAATATTAAATAAAAGGTTTTGCTTTTATTTAAAATAAGATGCATTTATACAGTCTTTAAACCATGGATTATTGGACAATACTGGTAATCCATCCCTCCCTGGCACCCTTTTGGGCTATGTGACCTAGGAATTTTCTGACTAGCACCAATGCAGATTGTAACAGCGCAACAGACTAGAGCGTTCCCTAGTCCAGGCATAAGAGTTAAGGACATTGTGGCAAATCATGACCATAATGAAGTCATTCTTAATTTAGCAGATATTAAAACTGCATATTAATTATCTTTTAAAAGCATTTAACTAATGCAAGGATGCTACATTTAAGCCATTTCTAGTTGTGAAGTTTTTAAAAAAAACTGTACAATTTTATAAAATTTGTGTTTGTACATTAGTTACACAAAATTTATACTTCATAGACCTTTACTTCATATTGTAATGCAAAAGTTGCATATTTTAGGCAGACAGTGAATATGCTGGTGCATACTATAAGAGTAATACAATATGGTGTAAAAATAAAAACACAAGACAATATACATACATGCTTATTCAAGGACAAAAACAAAGCGTAACAGACTAACAGCATTTTCCTTCACGGTCAAATAATGACATTATTAAATATCAGGCATTTTTTGTATGCCTGATTTTATATTTGGGGAGGGGGATTAAATGGCTACCGGAAGGTTATTTTAAAACATTAAATCAAATTAAAATACATTAAAATACATGCATTAAACATGATAAATAGACTTCATATAGGTTAAGCCCTGCATAACTTTAGAGTAGATGGCTTATTTCTTACAATTTGGCTTGCTTAAATCACTGATGGTTTATTTCTGATTTGCCCACTATTTCAGTTTCAACTCGTAAGGAATGTGTGCCATATTCAATAGTCCATTTATTGTATCATTTTAGCAGATTACTATTCGTGCTTGTTAGTGCACATATTAACCAGTCTGGTAAGGCAAAAAAGTTTTTCATGATAAAATGATAAATTTCAAGCTTACTTTATCAAGCAGCATATAACAAACAACAGCTTTTAAAGTTAAATATTGTTATGGCCACGGAGTTTCATTCTATAGTATTTCTATTCACACCCAACCACTAGTAAGTTTGTAGAACATCTCTTCATCTAAACTCTCATTCTGGTCTTTTGCACGTGTTGACAGAAATATGTAGCCACCAATAAATTCATGAACCACTTTGCAATCTACTTCAGTACAAATGAAGGACAATCGGACTTCATCTGCAAACTCTACGGTGACCTAAAACAAAGACAGAGAACTATCAGTTCCAGGAAAACTCCATGTGGCTGGGTCCTGTGAAGCTACTGTGCTGTTTAAGGCCTGCCCTAATCATAAAACATGTCAATCCTCAAATAATTACTCTTCTAAAACACTAAAGTAATAATGCCTTTAAGCTGAAAGAATAAGGAAAGTTTGCTACCCTCCCCCACCCCCATCCTTTTAGTTTTCAAGTTCTGAAGAGGAAGACTGAACACAAGGGTTTTAGGTCATTAAGTTCCCAAGTGGTCTCTGGTGATTCAATTCTGTCTCTCTTGAAGTCCTGGGAGAAAATCTACTTCCTGTGTTTTATTTAATATTTGCTTCAATATTAACCTTTAGGTATCTTGTTTAAATATTTCAGAAATGAGTTTTATTAAGTGACAGGAACTGATACAACATATCCAATATGAGTCTAAACCAAATGACTTTTTAGTAAATGATTCTGTTTATTTTATTTTTTGGTACCAGGGATTGAATTCAGGGCCAATCCAACCACTGAGCCACAACCCCAGCCCTATTTTATATGTTGTTTAGACACAGGGTTTAACACCTCGCCATTGTTGAGGGTGCCTTTGAATTCCCAATCCTCTGCCTCAGCCTTCCAAGTCATTGTGCCTGGCCTGTTTATTTTAAATAATAAGGTTAGCGGCAACGTGATATATAGTGGTACATGTGCCAGGCTTTAGACCCCCAAACTGTATTAGTTTGAATACTGAATCTGTTATTTACTGTTTGTAGTCATGAACAACGGTGGCCCTTTGGCCTCTAAATTTGAGTGGCCTCATTTGTAAAGTACAGACATCCCATCTACCTTAGAAGGCTGTGATGAGGTTTAGAGATAGGATATAGATATAAACATCTATTATGCCTGGCACAAAGGAGGCATTCAATATATAGTGATGCTATTCTAAGTGGAAGGGACTTATTCACTGTAGAAAGACAACCCTAAAAAAGATCAAGCAATATTCTAAGCAAATTGTTATTTCTTTAGAGTTTTAGTTATGAAACAGGCAAGTTTAAGTGAGAAATGAGTAACCAACCATGGTCTGGACTTTAAGAAATAATGATAAAAATATTCAGTTATTCAGTACTTATGAGGCCTCTTTAACTTACTAGATTTTATCATAAAGACTATATGTTTAGTTTACCTTTTTTTCTAGTTTACTAGTTTACCTTTTTTTCTTTTAAATTTCTTTTATTTGCAGATGGATACGATACCTTTATTTTATTTATTTATTTTTATGTGGTGCTGAGGATCAAACCCAGTGCCTCACATGTACTAGGAAAGCGCTCTACCACTGAGTTACAACCGCAGCCCCACCAGTTTACCATTTTGATCTCCCAGTTAACATTCCACTGCTTCATGTTGCTGAAGCGCCATGTTTTAATGGCATCTCCTGTGCCGGCATCCATCCTAATTAATCTGTTGTATGCAATTCCAATAAGTTCTTCTTTCTTGCCCCCTTGGAACCTGCAGCATTGAAAAAACCAAACATTTAAAAACGTGCATATGTGGAAGAACATATAGGTCTGTTTTTCTTCCAGACAAGTTCTTTCTAACCCTAAATAAAAGTGCTATTCTTGTATGAATAAAAATAGAAATATAATCATTCTGAGTTTGTAAGGAAAAAATTAAAAATACAGCAAATACATCCGAACAGTCCTTAAATTTTTCTGTAGAATAGATTAATGGGACTGTTAGATGTTTAGCTTCTAATTACAGGAAGTAGAGGAAGTGAAAATACAGATTAAGGTTTATAGAGGTACTTGGTAGGACCACTGACCTTGCAATGAAGTGTGTGATGCCAAATTCAGGTAATGACTGCCAAGCTTGAATGAATCTCATCTTAGCTTCAATCAGACTCATCTGGGCTACGTTCTGATGGGCCTCCAAAATTCTTGCTGTTATCTAAATATGATTAAATATCATCTTTACCATTGGACATTTTTCTTTCATGGCAGAATTATGATTGAAAGACTGAATTATGTATCCCACCACAAAATCATATATTGTAAGAGTTGAAAATAGAAAACATCTGAAATTACATTTGGGAATTTTAATAAAGTAATACATTAAATATTTCTAAACTAAAAGATATTCTTAATTTTAGTTTTCATGTATCACAAGGGAAAAAAATACTATTAGTACATAATTGCCAAACTTGAGATGCACATTCTATTATTAAACAGTATACTCATATATGTGTGTGTGTATATATATATATATATGTATATATATATATACAGAGTTAATAAATTTATTTCTTCCTCTTTTTTTTTTGTAAATATGAAGAACTTACCAAATCTCTTACATAGCCTGGCTGTAGATGGCAATGCGAAGAAAGAAAAAGGAAGCGGAAAGAAAAAAAAGAGGCAATCAGAAAAAATGGCAATGAAGCAAAGAAAAAGTTGCGGTAACCTGCAAACCAAAATTCCAGCCAAAAACCATGCGAAAAATTACTTTAGGTGGAAACCAAGCAAAGTAAATGCAAGAATGAAAATAAACACAAGGAAGCAGCAATTACTTTCCATTCAGAATACTGAGAAACACTCCCCATTTCAGAATGTTAAATGTTACAAAAGTTAAGGGCAGAAATTTGTAGGAAGAAAATAAAAAGTACAAATACCTCTTTTCTTGCCTCAAATACCAACTCTTACTGGTTAGGGTAAAGCTAATTATTTTAGTAGTAAAATAAAAATTAATACTCAAAAAACTTTTAGTCCTCTCATAATTAGTCAAATATGATACATGCACTGCTTTTCAGAAGTTGAAGACATGAAATAGTGCAGTGCCCATACTGTCTATTTACACAAGAAAAGCAAACTCCTTAATTACCATTTGTTTTTTGCATCCTTTTTCCTGGAAGTAAAAATAAAGAGATGCCATATACTACACTAGGAATTGTGGCCATAATAGTAGCCCATTTCAATTTGGACTAACAGAGAAAAACACACAGGACAATTCTATCCTTTAAAATAAAAAAAAACAAAAAAAAATCCAATTTGAGTCTCATCATTTAAAAAATACCCAGAGCAAGTTGAGTTAACTTTATATATGTATAATTTGGGGACACTGAAAGTAGCTCAGTTTTAATATAACAAAGGTTAAATTGACCAGCCCAATAGGCAAATCATGTTTATGCCATGGTAGCATGAATGACTGCAGCTGCGGACTCCAGAACACCACTAGATTCAGTTTAACGATTAAGCATTATGCCTGATGAGCAGCACAGTGCCTGAGAAACAGTAGCAGCTAGACTTCTATCAGATTTCCTATGTGCCAGGGTAGTCAAGCATGGAGACTTCTGGAAACACCTGTAAGTCTAGTTAGAGAAAGGATTTAAGATTGCATTTGATTTGATGTCAGCACGGAAAACCAGAGATCAGGAAAGATCCTTAACCATGGATACACTGCCCTCCTGTCAGTTAAAAGAGAGCAAAACATTTCTTGTCCTCAAGAGAACATATGACTAGTTCAGAGCTCAGGGGTGAAAATATTATTTCCTGTTATCTGACACTGAAATGATAACATTGCTAAGATTTGAAATCATTCAGAGTCTTTGAAGGCAAATAAATTCACTAATTTTAGAAACAAGTTACCTTACCAATAATTCTTAAATGAAATAACTAAGAATAAAACATGAAATTACTACTTCCTTCATTTTCCCTTTTTAACTTAATAATCTACATTCCATAGAGTCCCCCAGGGTAGCATTTCCTCCATTCCTCACTACTCCCACAGCCTATGACTATGAGATAAACAATTTCCACGTAGCTTAAACAACCCCTAAAACTTAAACACAAATACTTTGTGATTAAAACTCCTGAACATTTATAGCTAAATGCCAGACCCATATAATAAACATTAAATTTAAAGTTAAAGTGTCTAGTATTTAATAGGGACTTTTCATTATGGTTTAAAATATTCCTCAACAAAGATAAAAGTAAAACTAAATAAAAGTGCAATATTTATTCTAAAGATTTTCTCTGCTCCCCCAACCAAACTGAAGCTTTTTCCTTTTATGGCCTGGTGTCTGGTGCGGAGAATAGCAGGGGCTATCCCAAGTGAAATTCCCCTGTGAAGGGCTTGTCGTGTTGCAGTGACGAACCATTTTCCCAAATAGCAAACCTTTTATGGTATTAATTTCCAGGAAAGAAATTAACAGATAAAAAGCAGTAAATTTCAATTACAATTTAGAAAACTTTGTAACCTTGTGCAAAATCTCAGGTTCTAACTGTTAAAACTAAGTCAATGTTGGTGTGTAAACTATTTCTACCTTTAGAAAGTTAATTTCAAGGCTGAAAAAATCCATTTCAACAGCAAGAATACGTTTTAAAGATTGTACGGTGAAATGCCGTCTGCTTTGTAATAATTATATAAATTAATAAAACTAAATGGATTAAGGAACATAAAGCATAGATAGTTTTTAATTCCCTAAAAGAACATCCTATTAATAAAGTAATTTCCTCAGGCTGTTTAGAATAAATATGCAATCAACTATTCTACCTTGTTGTCTGTCCTGTTAAAATGTGTTTTTAATGATAAATTAAAGTGACTAAAGTCTACATTTTTTCCTACTTTATATCATTACTATTATTATTTTCTTTTAGTACCAGGAATTGAACCCAGGGATGCTTAACCAATAATCTACATTCCCAGACCATTTTTAAATTTTGAGATAGGGTGTCACTAAATTGCTTAGGGCCTAAGTTGCTGAGGCTGATTCTGAACTTGCAATCCTCCTGCCTAAGCCTCTCAAACTGCTGGGATTACAGGCATGTGCCTATTTGTACATTTTGTATTCTAACTAGCTGATATGAAATTTTTTATACTTTTTAGCTGTAGTTGGACACAATATTTTTTTGTGGTGTTGATTTTGATTGAACCTACGGCCTTGCACGTGCTAGGCGAGTGCTCTACCGTTGAGCCACAACCCTAAGACTAATGACTCTTATTTGATAGAAGAAACAAAATTTAAATGATATGTACAAAATAATAAAACATCAGAAAGCAACAGATTAAATATAATGAGATACCTGTTTGTTCTTATATTTTTTTAGATACCGTGGGGACACCAAACATTCAGGATTTATATCAGTTGTGATCTGCTCTGGTATTAATTGAGGATCTGGGTTTAAATGCTGCATTTTCAGAAAGGAAAGAATATTCTGAACTTCTAAGTTGTAAGAACTGTCCGCCATGGTCTTGCCTTTGGAGGCTAATCTGCAGGCTGCCATCCAGTGTGCATACTGTTTTTCCTATTAGAAAAAAAAATACATTGAAGTATGAAATCACATGGTGATGTAGATATCACATGGTGGGTCTTCTGAGGATAAAATGTAAGGATGACTGCTCAACTCACTTAGAATTTACAGAATATAAGGTTTACTTTCAACTGGGAAACTCACATTGTCACAACGAAGCCAGATTTCATTCATGCCTTCTGCGACTGGAATCAGAAGTTTAATGTTAAATTTTTGGCCGGAAATGTTTACATCTGGGGTAACTTCACATCCTGTAATTAAAAAATTTAATTATAAAAGTGCTTAAATTTACTTTTAAGAAATCTCAAACCATATGATAGCTTCATTTTGTGGGTTTTTAACATACTGGATTTTTGTCACCCTTTAGGAATTGATCTGCATATACCTATATATGTGGGAAGTTGATATGAAAATAACTTTGGTATTAAGAATGACACTTTATAGACTAGTCTTCAGAAATACATGAATTTATGGGTTATTTAAGAATCTAAGTAATCAACACCTTCGAGCATGAGTGGGGGGCTTTTTGCAAGAGAATGATGTAATGTGAAGGCTCTCTATGGTCTACTCAAACTGTCTGTGCTTAGTTCATGCCACCCACGATGCCCTAAGATTCCTTGCTCGCCATACTGGAGCAATTGCTTTTCACAGAGTACAAGGAATTAAACACCAGTATATTCAGAAAGAAGAAATGTTAAAAATGTCATTTCTTGGCCTCCACATAAATATTTAAAGTGTTAAATAAAAGAAATAGAGCACCTCCGTGTCTTATGCATCAAGTCAAATTACTTAGGAATCATTTTTGAAAAAGGAGCCTTTTATAAAATATTCCTCAACAAATACTGATACTTTTATTTAGAGAAGCTCATTACTTTATATATGATAAAATATGTACATGCAAAATGTATCCAAAAGAGATAGGCTGGACCCCTGGGAAAAACTGGTCTTCCAAGGGAGATGCAACCTTTGTTAAGAATCAAGCAGCTGGAAACCTCCTAGGAGGCTGCTTATAGCTATTAACTCTAGAAAAATGCTTCCCTCCTTGCTACATTCTGTATCGCCAACTCTAACTCTCAGCTTGGAATTCAAGTCTGATTGGCGTCTAAATCTCACTGGGAATGAGTTTCAAAACTATTTTTCTAGCCTTTTTGTAAGGGAATAGAAAGTAAGAGGAGTGAGGAATAGAGACGAGCCAGTCAATTGCATATTCCACCAGGTATGAAGCGGGTAGGATGTGCTGTGTGAGCTTATGGGAGAGTAGCACTCCGGGGACACAGCTTCTCAGAGGAAGTGGCATCTGACCTGGAAGTGAGCCATGAGACTCTTTAGTGAATAATATCACTCTTTAGTGAATAATATCACCAACAATTTGCAAAATGAGTCGAAGACTGCAGAGAAATCAGTGAGCAGCAGCAGGATGCCTTCCACCTGTACAAGAACCAAACCAACTTGGAGAATAAACAGTGCATCAACCAGATGAAAGAGGTGAAGCAACAGAGTGAAGAACATATGCCACCAAAATGGGAAATGAAGCTATGGTTCCATAGATCTGAATTTAAAAAGATTAAAGCCAACAGCTGAGTCCTCATCTAGGCTTATCCTAGGCTATAGGAAGCAAGCTTGCTGCAGTTGCCACTAGGGAAAGGAAATCTGTCCCTTAAATACCAACTCCTAGTTCTGAAAAGACTTTGGATTTAACAAGACAAAAGGAAACTCAAGTTGACAACAGGAAGGCATCACAGAGAGCTATCCTGTGCTCCCTTCAGGAAGTCAGGCTGCGCAGAGTAAGAGAGACAAAACCAGACAGGGAAGTGGAAAACCGAGAGGCGAAGGACCCTGTGTGGGACCAGCTTTATCAGTGAAGGAGGGGAAAAGGTGCAGGATGCCAATGAGGAAGAGAGAAACCAGGAAAGCCTAGGAGCAGATGACTGCTTCAAAAGTTAAAAATGAGATGAAAAGACAAAGAGGCAGTCCCTGCAGAATGAGGAAAACCTAACTGTCCTTAATGCTTAAAGATCAAGAGAGAGACACCATAAATTAAGTACTTGACAAGTGAAAAAAGCAGAATCATATAATTCAAGCCAGATTTTCTGTAAGAGATGACAACAAAATATTCATGTGAAATTGAACACTCACAACAAGAAAAATGTAAATATAAATAAAAGGCATATCTAAACATTTAAAAAGTACCCAAAGCAGTAAATAAATTTTAATCCTCCACTCTACCCCAATGCCAGTGAAGTCTATTCAATATCAGACCAACAGAAATTCCATAGGTCATTCAAAGCTTTCCTTACCTCGAAGGTTCATCTGATGAGCAGGTGTGCCACTGGATTCTTCTTTGCTCTTATAGCAAGAAATAGATGTATCTTTGAAAGTGCACCAATATTGCTTGTAACCTTTTAAAGTCAGCTTTTTTGGCCTAGTATCAAGTAGAATTAAGAGAAAAATCCACTTTGAAGTAACTTTGTCAATATTCTTTTAGTAGCAAAATCTCACAATGTTAAAAAGTCTGAAGGCAAATTTAACACATGCTAAAATTAGTTCCCTTTGGCCAGTGTCTTAAATTCAGTAGTGCTGGTATTGGATGTGCCCTCCCTTCTCAATCTACTCAGGAAGATCCCACAAACAGTGAACAAGTAGAGGGCCATGTTCCAGGATTTCTCATCACTAGCAGCTCACTGGAAAGGCGAGGAAAAGAAAGGTAAAGTAAATGTCCACAACTTGAAGCTTTCTAGGCCCCATAACAACCTGTGGGGGCATGGGTGTTTGCAGGGTTGCCTCTGGAGCCTCTTTGAAGAAGCAAGTTTACTTGCCATGACTGGAAGTGAAAGAGGCTGTTGGTCATAGTGGTGTACACTTGTAGTCCCAGCGGCTCAGGAGGCTGAGGCAGGAGGATCTTGAGTTTAAAGCCAGCCTCAGCAAAAACGAGGCAGTAAGCAACTCAGTGAGACCCTGTCTCTAAATAAAATGCAAAATAGGGCTGGGGATATGGCTCAGTGGTCGAGTGCCCCTGAGTTCAATCCCTGGTACCAAAATAAAAAAAAAGAGGGCTTAATTCTCTTGGATACATATCAATGCTGGCATTAAGTTGCCATGCCAGTGTCAAATACAGGAGATGCCAGATCAGTCACGAAGGTGCAGGTAGGGGAGAAGAGTGGCATTTGAAATCTTGCTCTTATCTCAAAAATGTTACATATGTTCATCTGTTGTATGTTCAGCTATGGTTTACTCTACAATAATTTTATAATATACAGTAGAAAAAAGTATATCTGGCATCACCTCCTCCTTTTATTTATTTATTTTTGGTACTGAGGTTCTAACCCATGCTTTACACTGAGCCATATCTCCAGTCCATATTATTTTTTATTTTCAGCCAGGATTTTATTAAGTTACTGAGGCTGGCCTCAAATTTGCAATCCTCCCATCTCAGCCTCCTGAGATGCATCTCACCCAGCTCATCTCCTTTCTTTCTTCCCCTGTCTACCTTAATGCCCAGTTCTCTGGACTCTGTGGAGATCCAACTGGATTTTGACTGTTTAAAAATCTGAACAGATATATTGGGACCTTACATAAAGTGGTATACATAATAATGATATATAACTTATTAGAATCTAGAGCTCTGTACAGCAAATAACCACTGGCACTGTCAACTAAGGTTCAGAGGGACTGTGCCAGTGTATTGCTATTTCAGCATCTATATGATGAAATCTAGATTTCACAAGTTTTTTTTGAAGAAGAATATTTATCAGCTAAAACAATGATTGCTGTGATTTTAGTTTGGTAAACATGATTATTTTCTTTTGTTATAATTTAAGTGTTCATCTAATCAGTATATCCTTTAACAGAGACTTCTGACAAACTTACTGTAAATTTAAATAATGTGAACATGACAGTCCTGACACTTATTGTTTAGTAGTACCTGGAATCTCCCACTTTTTCACTTACTTGAAAACTTTGATATAGTCAGCAAGTTCAGGAATGGAAGTAATGTCACCCTAGGGAAAGAACAAAATAATTTTTCTTCCTTTTTTTTTAAATTTGAAATTTTAACAAACAGAATTAAGTAAAATACAGATTACAAAGATTTAAAAGATATAATCATATTACATGGACGTATGGATATTTTCTTCTTATTATAAACACATTTTCAAATAAGAGAAATTAATAAAAATTTGAAAAAAATAACAACTACATACCCCCGAAGGATACAATGTTACTTCTAAGTGCTATTTGTAGATGCATATGGAAATTCTCTAAATCATAACAGCCTTGAAAAGTTTTCATACAGCAATAACTAATTCCTTAGCTTTAAAAACAAACTTATTTAAAAACTATAAGACCTATTTCTCTCTTCTCTGAAATATTTCAAATAAGTAGATCACTAAATTTAGATGAAATTTTCCTTTGTAGAAATATTTTCCACCCCTTATAAAAGAATGTAGGAGAATATGCAAAGGACCAGAAGATTCATCTTTAGTGTGTTCCAAGCTCTAGATACCACATACAATGTACACCCCCCAACCCATTCTGCACCGCAGCTGGGGGTGTAGCTCAGTGGTAGAGTGCATGCATAAGGCCCTGGGTGCATGCATGATTCCCAGCATCTCAAAAATAAAACTTCCCTGAAAAGTTCCTGAAAAATCTCTATCTGACTTTCCTAAAGCATTGAATATTTCTCTCTACCCCCCAAATACTTTCTGAGAACTAAAATCCACAAAAAGTTAAAGCATCCATTCAAACTCAGTTGGTCGGTAAAGATTCACCTTACCAAAATTGTTGATGTTTTACCCCCTTCCAAAGTAATCTCCAAGTCTGAGAGGGCAGCATCTACTTCATCAACTTCTTTGTCACTGTTGTTCAAATGATTCTCTGATGTCATGATTGACAGCTTGTTGATATGATACTGAAACCAGAAATGACATTTTATTGAAACGATTAGTAGAACTGTAAAACTTTAAAATGAAATTACTATCTGAATCTATACTGAATGCTTTTTATCACCTAATTTGAAAAAATAAGTGTCCAGGAACTAGAATGACAGAAAGGTTAAGGGCATGGCACCTTATCAATATCAAAGCTTGCTAATAAATATTTATCCAAAGTAAGTAAGTAGGTCTCTGTTTGGAACATGCATAAGGTCTTTTGTAGGAATGGATTAACATTGGTTGTCTTATGTTACTACTGCCACCCAGAGCAGAAAATTCACACTGCCTTATGTACTATTACTCAGGAGATAGTTATCACCATCACAGCTTTAGGAGACAGCTACAAAGTCCATTTTTTTCCTCCATTTTCAATTCAATGCTCTATATTTTCAGTTTCATAAGATTGATAAAAGATGTTGATATATGTGTACACATATATATGATTTATGTCAAAAGAAAAGATTTCAAGTATTACTAAACAATAAGTGTCAGATTTATTGTCATGTTCTCATTTATACGTTCACTTATACATATATATGGAGAGCACATTATGTGCATGAGAGTGGGTAGGCAGTGAGTAGACATTAACTATCCTATATGTGCAAAGAAAAAATTCTTCATTATAAAATTTCTTATTTTAAATTAAACTTAGTGACTTAAAACAAATATTAATAATCTATTAAATGCTGATGTTAAACTTAATAAGTCAGCAGAATATTTAACTTAAAATCAGTTACCTTTTAAAGGAATAAACAGCACTTTGCATTTCTGAAGTATTCATTAACTTAATAAAATCTACTTGTGGGAACATTTAGTGAACTAATCTAAGGCCAATTATCAATCTTTCTCTGTGTTTTCAGGTGTAGTCATGGGTAGTTTCTGGTTATACTTTCAGTTATGCTGAAGCAAGATCCTTAACTTTCATGGTCATAAATGATGGAGAATAAGATAGACTGAGGCTCAGGAATGACCCCAAATGTTCTGAGTATATTAAGAATCATGTGGAGAGTTGGCTAAAAATACAGAGCCTTAGGTTCACCCCAGAGATTCTGATTCACTAAATCTGGGGTCCAACCTGAAATCTGCATTTTTTACTAAGTGCCCTAGGTAATTTTGATGCAAAATGCCCTTATGGGATTTGTCATAAAATCCAGCTTTGTTTTCAAACGTATATGGGGTTATCTAGTAAACGTTATAATACATACTTGAACCTAAATGCTTTAAAACAAGCAAAGTTACTAACAAAATTCCACAGCTTGTTTTGAATTATCCTTGTTTTTTTGTTTGTTTGTTTGTTTTGTTTTTAACTATAGTGTATTTTACACAAGGATCCAGATGCTCGAGAATAATTCAGAAGGTATGCTGTGTCTGAAAAATTGCTGGGTATCTCCTCACCATACTTTCAAAGTTTCCATCTAATAGACTTTGGGTCAATATATCAGTAGGCTTCTAACAACTCAAGGTATTTGTACTCTAAAATTCTCTCATTAAATCTACATTGTAAGGCCAGGTGAGCTGGCACATGCCTGTAATCCGATCGGGTTGGGAGGCTGACAGGAGGATCATGAGTTCAGCCAGCTTCAGCAAAAATGAGGTAACTAAGCAACTCAATGAAACCCTGTCTCTAAATAAAATACAAAATAAGGCTGGGGATGTGGCTCAGTGGTGGAGTGCCCTGGAGTTCAATCCCTGGTATCCCACCCCCAATCTAGATTTTTAAGATGGTTCAGGAAGACCATGCTGTGAGATTATTCAGTTCCCCTGAATTAGAGTCTGTTGTCTCTGAGGTATTTTAATGGTACTGATATGGAATATCCATTCTACAATATTCTGGGTTGCAGCATATTGCCATTTCTGTAAAAATGCAACTATATACTCCTTCAACAATTGTTTCTTGAGCATCTACTATGTGCTCACTTAAAAAATAGAAATACCATTTTTATAATAAAAAAGATGAAAATCAATACTATATAATAAAGTCTATGGTCTTTCACATGTATATTTTAAATGTGTATTCTGTCACTGGCAAAACTTCCAATAAAAAATTATGTGCTTATATTCAAATTGAGAAAGATGTATAGATAGAAAATCATAAAAAAGTGAGGGACTCCCAGTAACATGCTCTAGAATTTAATTCAAGAAATTCTTCAGATAGTCTGAATCATCCAGAAATAATACAGGATTCTTAATTGTTGATAGATCAAATCTTTAGAAATAAAAAATCATCCAAAAGTCAATACGGATTTTCCTTATCTGTATTCCTTTTTAATTTTCTTCTTTTACCTGGCAACCTAGTAGTTGTTCTGGCTTTCTAGTGGCAACTTTTGAATTTAACTGAAAACTTTTCTGGGTGCCTAAGTGTACTGAAAGATTCAGAATTTTCTGTTTGTGCTCTAAGGAAAAACCAAAATGGTTTTTTATGGTGGAAGCTCTTAATAACTGTGTGTCAGCTCTGCTTCCTGTACTTATATTTAAAGGACATCAACTTCAGGTGACACTACAATCTCATCATAATTAGAGAACAATTGCCAAAGACTTACTCAAATATATAAAACTTGAGAAAGATGAATTAATACTGAACTTCAATCATCTATTTCTAAGGAGGCTCATTTGGGGTTACCACTCTAAAGGTATTTTATTAGAGGATATATTGGTAAGGAAGTGAATAATTTTTAATTTTTTTTAGGGTACTGGGATTGAATCCAGGGTTGGTTTACCTCTGAGCTTCATCCCCAGCCCTTTTTTATTTTGGAACAGGGTCTCACTGAGTTGCTTAGGGCCTCACTAAGTTGCTGAGACTGGCTTAGAACTTTAAAATTTTTAAAAAGCACCACTACAGTTCTAAAGCAGGTGATGTGCAAGTATACAATTGGAAAGCACTGGTTAAATCTAAGGAAAACATCAGCTATCTACTTCTTAATGATTATCATTTTAAAAACATCTCTGTTTACTTTCATTAATCTCCTAAAATTTTATCACTTAAAAAAAAAAATATTATTTCTGCCAATAGTCCATTTTACAACATGTCCGGCCACTATGCAGGTAGGTATCATTTCAAAAATCTGATATTATCAAGGAAAACTTGAATAACATTAAATTAATAGACGTTTTAGGGTGGGAGATATTCCTCCCCCACCTGCCAAATACAGAAAAGTAATAAAATACACCACTGAACTCTCTTAAGACAAAAAAAATATAAACTAAATTTATCATTTACTTTGCTTTTAAAAGAGCCTATTCACTTTCTACATAGCAAAAGATAAATTATCAAATGCTACTAGAAATACTAGGCCACTCTACTATTTAAAAACCACTCTTCTTTCTCTTTCCTTCATTTACCAAATCTTTCAATCTACCTGCAAGGCTGCAAACATCATCATTTCTTCTTCTGTGCATTCAATTTCTTCTAGGAGAATAGCCCACTTAGCCTGCTCATAAAGCTGATTGATTCTGATTGCATCATACTGCAGAACAAAAGAAACACTTCTTTTGTAAAATATTACCATTAAAGTTTTTAACTCTGAGCATTCACATTTTAAAGCTTGGAAAGAAAAACGGAACATAAACTTTTTTATTTTTTTCCTGGGATTTATACTCACTATTAAATAATCAACTCTAAAAAGAAAGCTATTTATAGGGTTAGATATATCTATACATAACCAAAATCTAGTTTTCTACTCAAAAGTGACATTAAAATATGACAGAAGATAAGTATTCAGCATTAGAAATAGGTTTGGGGCTGGGAGAAACAGATTCATATTATTTTCCAGGGAAACAATTATATATTATAACTTTAATGTAAAAAATCTAGATTGAGGACTTGAAGGTATTAAAAAGTAAATTATAACTACAGATTGCTTTTCATTATGATTATTGCAACTTGCCAAAATAAAATACGATCACAGCAAATCAGCTATTTGGGGAAACATCTTGCTCAATGTGGGGAAGCACACCCAGAAAAAGTGGCAGGTACTTAGAAGCAATAGTTATTTTAAGTATTCAAAACAGATGGCACATATGCATTTATAGAAAGTATATTTACTTAAAAGTTACTCAACTATTAATTTAACTATATTAATAAAAAACAATATCCAAGAGCAGTAGTGTACACCTGGGATCCCAGTGGCTCGGGAGGCTGAGGCAAGAGGACCACAAGTTCAAAGCCAGCCTCAGCAATTTAGTAGGGCCCTGAGAAACTCAGGAAGACTCTGCCTCAAAAATGAGGTGGGGGGGCGTCGAGATGTGGCTGAGTGGTTAAGTGCCCCTGGGTTAAGTGCCCCTGGTTACCCCACCACCATCAAAAATATAAATAAATTAAACCAATAGTAACATCTTAACAATGCTACGTTAAAATATCAACAAAATACACCTTCATAAGGAAACTGTTCCCAAATAACTTTGGTTTTACTGAAAGTAGATACGATATAGCCTGAAAACAGATTAAAATTATTTTTCGTAGTTCTATTATGTACATTTTGCTGTTTTATAAGGCATATAATAAAAGATGGGCATACACATAAAATCTAGACTAAGGCTAGACTGTAATCTTGGGCAGTCAAGAGAAGCTTCTCCCAGTATGTTTCAGTAGTAAAGGAGCCAAATGTCTGTGCCAACTTTATTCTGTGGGGGATGGTGTCTACATTTTCACAACAAAGTTAAATTTTACCAGGAAAGCAAAGCACTATAGTAGCACAGATCATACCAATCACAGAAAAACAGGTAACACTGTGTGGCTAATTATTAGGAAGAAATGTAGACTTAAAAATGTACATGACATAAAGACAAGTGTTTTTTTGAAACAAGATCTTCTGGCGTACAAATAGTATCTGAAAGTAACAGAAAAGGCAATCTTATAGAAAACTCTTCTTTCTCTTACTGTGTATTTATTTGTGGTGCCAGAGATAAAACCCAAGGCCTCACACAGGCTAGGGAAGTGCTTACCACTGCATCACATCCCCAGCCCTCCTTACAGTAAAACTGAAGAAAGATGTTAAATTAAGCAAAAAGCTAAAAATAAAAACAAAACCAAACAAAAAAAACCCCATGCTAAGTGAAGTTAGCCAATCCCCAAAAACCAAATGCCGAATGTTTTCTTTGATATAAGGAGGCTGATTCATAGTGAGATAGGGAGAGGGAGTATGGAAGGAATAGACGAACTCTAGATAAAACAGAGGGGTTTGGAGGGAAAAGGAGGGGGCAGGGGGTTAAAAATGATGGTGGAATGTGATGATCATTATTATCCAAAGTACATGTATAAAGACACGAATTGGTGTGAATATACTTTGTATACAACCAGAGATATAAAAAATTGTGCTCTATATGTGTAATAAGAATTGTAATGCATTCTGCTGTCATATAAATTTAAAAAAAAAAACAAAAAACAAAAAACAAAACCCAAGCTGGGTGTGATAGTACACACCTGTAATCCCAGCTACTGGGGAGATGAGGCAGGAGGATCACAAATTCAAGGCCAGCCTTGGCAATTTGGTGAAATCCTGTCTCAAAATAAAAAATAAAAAAAGGATGGGGGTGTATCTCAGTGGTAGGGCAGACCTGGATTCAATCCACGGTACCCACCCCCAAAAAGAACCACATAACTTTGCCATTCTGTAGTACCAAACTAGTACATTTTAAATGTAAATCAATCAAAAATTTAATTATCAAACAAAAAAGGCTTAATCATGGTTTCAAACTACTAAAATAATAGACCCTTTTAAAATACAAATGCCTTTGCATAGAAGTTTGGGTTTTTAATATTATTTAAAACTTGCTATAAACAAACAATTCCTTTTCTCCACCAACTTCCAAAACAAACAACATCCAAAAGAACAGAAATAAAAAGAAAGAAGATCCCTTTAAGCCCTTGATACCTTTGGATTCAAATCAAAAAAGCTGTAATACTTGAATCGAAGCAGCAAGGCCTCATTTTCCTTCACATCTTGTTCCATAAGAGATCTTGAGGAATCCAGCCACCTGAGCAGTAAGAGAGTGGAACAAAGCAAAACAGAATCAACATAAAATTTCTACCTCTAAGTGGACAAAGAAATTCTTCAATTCTATCCATAACTTAAAACTTACCCTTGGTTGATTTTTGCTTTGTCGAGAAGAGCTTGAGGCTTGAACATTTTTGCCAAGATTTCTGGTGATGTGATCGGTTGACTGACAGCAAGTATACCAGGATTGCCTTCTGACAGAGCACTGTCACCAAACCAAGCAGAAGTTGGTGACAAGGGGCTTCCATCATGAGCATCGTAAGTGGGGGTCATGGTTTTACTATAAAGTCCTGGGCTTGAATATATACTTCCTGATAACATGAAAATGAGGTAATTAAGGAAGGAGCAGAGTATCTCAAGTTCTCAATAACAGCATACACTATGATACAGAGCACACTGTGAAACACAAGCTTCAATCTGGAAAGAAAGCTTTAGCACATTATTTTACCTTTCTCAAGAACATGTGAACTCAACTCCACTTGCATAACATTAGAATGCGTAATAACAAAGCCATAAAAAAAATAATTAAATTGTCAGGAAATCTGGGGGAAAAGTAAGTTCAAAGAAATTAGAAAATAAGGACACAGCTGAAGCAGACAGACCAACAATTTTTGTGTTTAATTGTGGTAAGGCTCACCTTTCAGAGGGCCAATGTAAAGAACATCAGTGCCTACAGGAAAGGAAAGAAAGGAATTCAGAAGGTAAAGGAAAGACAACGATAGAGGACAGAAACAAAAGCATGAAAAGAAAAAAGAAAAAGAAAAGATTTTTTTCCTAATTGTGAATAATAAATTGAAGTAGACATTTCAAGTGGATTTAAGAATAAAGAACCCTAGAAGCTAAACCCTAAGTAAAACAAAATTTCTTGTCCAAATTAAAGGAACAGAAGTTGTGCTTTAGTTAAGCATATAATGAAATGTCCATATAAATAAGGAAAGCAATTTTTTTTTTTTTTTTGCGGAGGAGTTGGGGTAGGTACAGGCGATTGAACCTGGGGTGCTTAACCATTGAGCCGCATTCCCAGCTCTTTTTTTTTTATTATTTTTTAAAATTTAGAGACAGAGCCTTGCTAAGTTGCTGAGGCTGGCTTTGAACTCAATGATCTTCCTGCCTCAGCATCCCAAGCCACCATTGTGCCCTGCTAGGAAAGCAATTTTTTAAAAAAATTTATTTTTTAGTTGTAGTTGGACACAATATTTTCTTATTATGTTTATTTTTTTTATGTGGTGCTGAGGATCAAACCTAGGGCCTCGCACATGCTAGGCAAGCACTCTACCACTGAACCACAACCCCAGCCCATAGGAAAGCAATTTTATGTTCAAGTTCTCAGCAAACAGCTAAACTAATTTCAACAAATATACAAATGAGGTATTAAGATTTTCTGTATAGAAAATGTTGAAGTCAATTATAAGAACTTGGGAATGCTCTGATAGAGATCAACAAAAATTGTTTAATGACAAAAATGAAATGCAAAATATATGACATATTAAAATCTTATAATTATGAAAACTAGATTTGCAAATATATACTCATACATGTAAATTAACACAGAAAGGGTACTGTCATTTTGCATTCCAAACTTCATAGTTATCAAGATATAGTTGGCTCTTGAGAGGGAGTAGACAGGGAATAAATTTTAAAGAAATTTTTGCTTTTGGTTTAGTATATTTTCTGTATAATTTGAATTTATTAGGATGCTGATTTCAATGCATGACTACTATGATATAAAAAAATGAAATCCATTTTATTGAGTGAAGAAAACACAATGTGTACATTAACAATTCCATTTTAGTTGGGGAAAATATATAGCTCTATAATAACCAAATACTTACTATGAACACACATTATTTGTACTTAAAAATAGTTTTAAAAATGTTTTGTTGCTTAAAATGGTAGTTTGAGTTAGGAAAAAATGGCATCCTACATGAGTGATTTTTCTAAGAGTGCCAAGCAAGTATAGATTATTTTCTACTTTAATTTTAAATCTAGATTTTTCCTTTTCTAGCTGTCTTTAAGATTTTTTAGAAAAGTTTATGATGAGATAATTTTCTATTTACACAATAAATTCTGATATTTATTAAACTTTGTAAATCTCTGACCAGATTGAAGAATGTATTATTACTTTGAAAAATTGCTTCCTCCTGACTTGGAATCAGTTACCTCTTCACAGACCAGATATTCACATGGTTACAGTCAGGAAATGGCAAAGCATTTAAGAGCATGCCACCTACGCACAGCCATGTAAGGCAAGGTAACTCAGATATTTCATCATAATTCTCTTTATGGATCTGAATTTTAAAGTCTGAAAATTATTAATTCACTCAATCTTTTACCTCTTGAAAAATTATTTTAAAAAATAAGCTTTGTTGGGTTGGGTTGTGGGTCAGTGGTAGAGTGCTCGCCTAGCACATGTGAGGCTCTTAGTTCGATCCTCAGCACCGCATAAAAATAAATAAATAAAATAAAGGTATTGTGTCCAACTACAACTGAAAAATAAATATTTTTTTTAAAAAGCTTTGTTGAGATATAATTTGCATACTAATATTTTAGCAAAGATATCTATTAGAATTCAGAAAATAATTTAAATGTTATAATTGGAGAGATGATGTTCCATAATGATTATAAAAACCTAAGTACTGAGGCCAGACAGAGCTGAATGTACTTTCTAGCTCTGCTCCTTATTAACTTTGTGACCGGACAAATTAACCCCTGAAGGAGTCTTTCCTCAGAAGCAAAATGAGGATGTCATCAAAATTGCAGGAGTTTTTTTGAGACCAAGTGAAAGATACCACACATGTTAAGTATGTGTATAACTTTGACTGTGTGGGGGGGAGGGGAGAGAACTTGCATTATAAGCTTATTCTATCCGGGTAAATTTTCTTCTAGCATACACACTCTTAATAAATGTATTTTTTTTAAATAAACAACACCTACCTATTCTTCAACCATTATAAATCAGAGACAACCTAGAGGGAAAATAAACTATGAGCTTATTTGTGATACTGTTTTAAGTCCACTTTCCTAACAAACCAGTCTCTAAATATAAATTAATATTAGATGTGATTTCTAAAAGGGGAAATATGAGTAGGTTGTTCAGTCCAAATTACTATGGGTTAATCAAGGTCCTATAGCATAATAATTCAGTGAAAAGATTGATGTTAATTGTTGTAATTCAGTAGTTTAAGTTATACTAACCAGCTTTCCTACATTTTTGTCATTATCACTGCAGTTGAAGGGAAAGGAAAAAAACATTACGAATGAACTATTAGAAAACCATCCAATACTTCCAATTCCTCTAGTACCTACTGTCTTGTCTTATTTATAAAATACAAACTGGGATTTTTTTTTTTTTATATATATACTTTTAATACCCAAGAATCTGCTTCTAGCCATTCTGGATACTATAAAAATTTCGAGATTTCCTGTTTACTGGGCCAGCAGAGTCTCAGAATTTCTATGCACTTTGGTTTCTGGGCACCAAAATTCCCCCTGCTTCATAAATTCTAACTCTGAAAGATCTTCAGTGTTATTTGGATGATGTGAAACTATTCTGTCATATATGTACAGTATAAAAATTTCCTAAGGAATTTAAATTTAAAATTCTTTTTTCTTTAAGGTAAACAACTCTAAAAAAAATTAAGCAAAAGCTAGGTGTGGCCTCTGGTCACTGACACATTCGCTTTGTTTGCTGACCTTTGAGCCCAGGTCTGCCCTGTTCCAAAGCCAGCACTCTGGCCACCACCCCACATGCTGAACCCTCCTCCATCCCTTCCTGTTCTTTGTGAGTATGCCTACCCTTACTTATAGCAAATCTGTAAGTGGCCAGAACCCATACCTAGCTCTTGCCTAATTTTTGTAGAGTTGTTTACCTTAGAGGAAAAAAAAGAAAAGAATTTTAAATTTAAATTCCGTAAGAAATCTTGACACTGTACTCTACATGTGTGGTGGCAATCAGAATAGTTTCATAACATCTAAATTAAGGCAAGTGACTTAATCACCCTGAATTTTTCTTCTAATGGCATTTATCTTTCAGAATTGTTGTGAAAATTAAACATATTACATATAGTATTCGGGACCAGAAATTGCTCAATAAAATGTAGCTGATAATAATGTAACTCAAGAAAAACATCAATTTCCTCTTTGAAAAGGATCCCTTGCACATAAACAGTCCAGAAGTGTCCCTTAGGGCACTCAAAGCTGTCCAAAGGTCAAGTCTCTGAGAGAGAAGAACTCAGGAATGGTACACAGACCAGCAATAAATAGCAGCTGCAGTCTGGGTGAAAAGAACTAACCATTGGTGGGAAGAACAAGGGAGCCCAAGATCGGGCAGGACGAGAATTGAAGAGGACACTATTCTTGGGTACAAGCCAGCCAAAAATTGGGCAGTTTAGGAACAGCACCAAGATGGAACCACAAGAGTGCAAGTTAGTATCTAAAGTAGAGGCTGGTTATCTCCTAAAGATACAATCAAAATTATCCTTGCATTTTCTCTTAAATAGCTAGGATGTAAACTACTGTCTGAGCAGATTAAGTACAGCCAGAGCCCTTTTAACCACTTAACTGACTCACTTGTTTACCAAATTGCCTCAATCCCACCCCTGGCCCCATAAAAAACACGACATTTTGAAATCTACAGCTGGCAAATGACTCTCTAAACCTACCAAATTATTTATACCAGTTTCATTTGTTGCAGAATTCAAGTAAAGCTGGGAAACATAAAACATGAAAAAACAAAGAAGTGCAGAGCCTATGACAACTACAGTTAACTGTCCTGGGAACCTGGGAAAGAGGAGGAAGTTAGAACAACTTGCTGGTTAGGTGATGACCAGCAATTCCCAAAGACTAGGACAGAAGAAATGGCAAAAATCTATAGACTTTATGATCTTGTTTTGCAGACTTCAAATTTTCACTCAACTTTGACCTGAAACTAGAAATCTTTAAAAGCACATACTACAGACACAGGACATGGTTTATAATAATTAAAAAAAAAACTTCAAAACTCCAACCAGCAGACCCATATTAAGAAGGTCTGTAGACCCACATTATAAAAGCAGATGAAGGAGTGTATATTTATGCTTTTAAGATAAATTATTTAAGATATTAACTTATTTTTTTTTTCTTTAACTGAATTTAGGATGGGGGAAAAGCTGACCCAAAACTATCCCTTTGGTTGGCATGGCTGGGTTATGGGGAAGATGGGGGTAGGAGGGAGAACTTTCAGTATATTTGAAAACATTGTCCCCCACTTCGGAGGCCAGTTGCAAGTACATATTATCACCTGTGTGCTTCTGGTCAACTGGTTATAGGTTAGATATTCCCATACCCTCTCCCTGGGTTTCATGATTTACTAGAAAGGCTCAGAGAACTCAGGACAGTTTACTTACTAGATTACAGTTTATTACAAAAGCATACAACTGAGGAACAGTCAAATGAAAGAGACGCATAGGGCAAGTTATGTGGTAAGTACACAGACACACCCATGTCCTCTCTAGGAACACTGCTCTTGAAGAATCTCCACATGTTCACCAACCTGGAAACTCTCTAAATCCCATCTTTTTGGGTTTTTATGCAGGCTTAACTATATATTTTAAGAACAATTGCTTAAAATGATTAATGTGGTTTGGATGTGGTTTGTCTCCAAGTGCTGGAAGTTTGATCCCTAGTGTGTCAATGTTAGGTAGTCAGAACATTAAGAGGTAGGGCTCAGTGGCAAGTGTTTAGATCACTGGTAGGGGGTACTACCTTCAGAAAAAAATGAGTTAGTTCTCATGAAACTCTGATTTAGTTCTTCTAAGAGGGTTGTTACAAAAAGAGAAAGTCTAACCACTGAATTGTGCTCTGGCTTCCTGTATTGACGTGTATCTCTTCCTGTTATGGTATGTCCTCCAAAAACTCATATGTGAGACAATGCAAGAAGGTTAACCTAATTGGTGCAATTATCCACTTGAATGTATTAACTGGGTGGTAACTGCAGGCAGGCAGAGTGTGGCTGGAGGATATAGGTCACAGGGAGTATGACTCTAGCGATTATATTTTGTCCTGGGGAGTGAAAGTTCTCTCTGCTTCCTGGTACCATGTCCCTGGCTGCTTTCCTCTGCCACACCCTTCCACCATGCTGTTCTGCTTCATCTCAGGCAAAGAATTATGGACTCTGCCATCTATGGACTGAGACCTCTGAACCATAAGCCCTTAATAAAACTTTCCCTCCTCTTAAATTGTTCTTGTCAGGTCTTTTGGTTATAGCACTGCAAAAGCTAAAATACTCCCTCTTGCACATATTCCTACCATTGTGAGGCCAAAAAGTCTTTACCAGAGTCAATCTGATGTTGGCATCTTGCTTTTGAACCTCCACACTACTAGCTAAATAAACCTCTATTATGAGTTACCCAGTCTTAGGAGTTTTGTTATAGTTACAGAGAATGACCTAATTTGGTGATTAACTCACAGCCTCTCTCTTCTTCACAGGACAATGAGGGCTAAAGAGCACCTCATTTTTTTGTTTATACCTCATGACTTTGTTTGTTACATCATTAACAAACAATTCTGCTTGAAAGGGGTTTGTTATGAACAATAAAAGATGTTCCTTTATGGCTTTTATTGCAAAAGTTTTAGGAGCTCTGCTACAAACACTAAAGGAAGACCAAAATATATTTCTTATATCACAATATACTCTTTTTACTTCATCAATCTGTGGGCTGCTACCTCTATTCAAAATACATTTCTCCCCATTTCCTCCTCTACAATTATTGAATGGAAGTATATTCTTTCAAAAATAATGATTTCTTTTTGTAACATGTTTAGGAAATCAATCACTCTATAATTACTAGTCTGAATTCATTAACCTGCCATTAAATATTCTCCAATGTGATCTTGGAGTACTTAAGGATCTCTCTTATGAATCTGCTCAAGGAATTTATTTATGCCTTGCACTTTTATTTATTAACATATATTAACCATACAAATTAATGGGTTTTGCCGCTGTCTGGCTGGGCACAAGATCACGAGCCACTCAAACAGGAACAAACTTTATTTTTGAAACAACCGCCAAATACCACGTTTGCGTCCAGGAAGAATCCTGATCCACCCACGCGGCGTTCCGCCGGTTCCTTCCCGGACCCCCAGCGCCAAAACTTCCCCCGGAATTCCCTCCTACTGCACTTTCCCAACCAATGGGAACTCTCCAGGAGTCCCGCAGCAGGCCCAGGTAAACAGCAGGAGTCCGGTATCCATATGAATGTAATTTTTAACATAATCATATCATCTCAATGGCTAGCTGGTGTCACCTTTCAATCAAAAATGCCATGCATCATATTAATTGGCTGTGGCTCCCAGCAGGGTTTCACTGTAACATTTCAATACATGCATAATTGTGAGCTCACAATTCCATATATTGTACAATGATCATGCATGTCCATATATTTTTCTTTTCCAAGGATGTTCTTTGTCACTATTATTATTTGTTTGGATTGCCTTTTCATCAAAATTCTAGCCACTGGAAAAAAAGCTTAATTAGCAAACTTAATTCCCCAACCTGTAACAAGGAATATACTCTAATCTGGGACTAATGATTTTGTTTACTGAATTTCTAAAACATTATCTTCTAAAACGTTCATTTAGCACTGATGCATTATCTCCTTAAATACAGAAACTGTATTTCAACTAACCTATAAACTACTTAAGAATAAGCATGATCTTATTTCTCAAATACAATTTCAACATAAGTAATAACAAAAAAGTTACAAGGTCTATGATCCTAGAATTCCTAACCTTATGATGCAATGATTTCTTCATCCTTAATTTTTTATCCTTAATCCTTCACCCTTAATAATTTTTTCTTATATTTGTGTTTCTTCTTTTAAGAAGTGTCTGGTTAGTTTATTTGCTCATTTATTAATTGGGCTATTTGCTTTTTTTGGTTTTGTGTTTTTTTGAGCCCTTTCTATATTCTTAACCTTTGGGTAATAACAGAATCTACTTCAAAGGGTTTGTAGTGAGAATGAGTTTTCACAGATAAAGCATATTTGTAGATGTGGGAATAGCTCGCAATTAGTGTCTATCACCATCATCATAATCACCCCCAAATTTAAAAGCTAGGAATGAAGAAAACTTAGATATTTGCTGGAGGGATTTATCTTAAATAATGGAGAAAGTGTGGCCAATGGAAATGTGGCACTCTGTAATGTTCAAACCACACATATGCCTAGGACTATGAAAATATGTATCTATTAATTAATCATCTAGATACCCAATTTCCTATCTACCTAATGTACATCATGTACTGAGTAAGGTCCTGGTAATAAAAAGATGAGGGTGTCCCCCTTAGTGAAGGGAACTCACAACTACTAGAAGACAACACAGAGTATAATATAAAACACAGAAAAGTGGTGACTTATGACAGAAGGATACCTAATTCATATTAGGAAAGTAAAATGTTAAAATTAGAAAAAGTTTCTCTAAGGAGTGAAACTTGAAAAAAATGTAGGGAGGCAAAGGGACCAGAGTACGAAAAGCACAGGGAAAGTTAAGTAATTTAAGTAAAGTTTTAGGTAAAAATGTATGAACTAAACACTGGTGGTTTTCATTATCTACACACTAAAAATCTTGTAATTTCTCCAAACCAAAGAACTGAGTCCACTCTGAGCAAGAGAATCAGACTTCCTTCATATTGATTTGACATTAACAAGTGACAATGATTTACAAATGACAGAAATTAAATGACACTGAAGGTGTTCCATGACTAGGTAAAGATGCTAAGACTTTTTTTTTTTTTTTGAACTCGAGTACTCTCTTGACCTACACAATCCATTTACCCTCTATCAAAACACACAGTCCAGGGTTCTCCCCGCCAGCTTAGTCAGTCTTACCTGATCCAGGAGTGATAAGAGGCCCCTCTAATTCAAGCGCCTCATCTTCAGATTGATCATCTAGCTTTTTCTTTTTTTTCTTTGTTGGATCTCTGGGTTTTTTCAAGAGAGAAAGTTCTTCAGGGTGTCTTATATCTGTTAAGAAAATAGATTTATTTTACTAAAATAAAGAAAAATTTAAAGACTTTATACTTGGTAAATCTGTCTATTTAATCTATTTCAAGGTAGGAATCTGTGATTTACTCTGTGTGTTTGAATTTGGCCAGATATTGATATCAAATAAAAGACTGAGTGATGTATGGCACTTGTTTAATGGAATTTTACTCAGCATTAAAAGAGAATAAAATCATGGCATGTGCAGGTAAATGGATGGCATTGGAGAAGATAATGCTAAGTGAATTTAGCCAATCCCCCCAAAACAAATGCCTAATGTTTTCTGATATAAGGAGGCTGACTCATAGTGGGGTATGGAGAGGGAGCATGAGAGGAATAGAAGAACTCTAGATAGGGAAGAGGGGTGGGAGGGAAAGGGAGGGGGCAGGGGATTAGCAAGAACAGTGGAATGTGATGGACATCATTAACCAAAGTACATGTATGAAGACTTGAATTGGGTGTCAACATACTTTATATACAGAGATATGAAAAATTGTACTCCAAATGTGTAATAAGAATTGTAATGCATTCTGCTATTGTATTAAAAAAATAAAATCAGTAAAACTAAAAATAAATAAATAAAAATTTAAAAAATCTATAGTGGTAAAGCATTTGCTTAGCATGCATGAGGCCCTGGGTTTGATCTCTATCAACTCCCCACCCCGACAAAATCTACCAGAAGCATTCTTTTCTCTTTTAGTAAAAGCCTATTTTTGTCCCCCCCCCATTTTTATTGGTACATTGTAAATATTCATGATGATGGAATTCACTGTTACATATTCATATATGTATACAATATGACAATATGTTTGGGCCAATATCACTCCCCAGTATTTCCCTTTTACCTCTCTTGTGCCCCCGCCACCCTATGGTCCCTTCCTTCTAGTGAGTTCCCTTCAATTTTCATGAGACTCCCATCACCTTTCTTTTCCTTGTTCTTCTCTAGCCTCTACATATAGGAAAAAAACACATGATCCTTGACTTTTTGAGTGTGGCTTACTTCACTTAACATAATGTTCTCAAGACCATCGATTTTCCTGCAAATGACATTTCATTCTTCCTGTAAGTGTTGCTTTTCCCCCCATATTCTCTCCAGCATTTATTATTGTTTGTATTCTTAATGGCTGCCACTCTAACTGGAGGGAAATGAAATCTCAGTATAGTCCCAATTTGCATTTCCCTGACTGGTAATGATGTTGGACATTTTTTCATATATTTGTTGGCCAATAATTTTTTCATATATTTGTGTTTCTTCTTTTAAGAAGTGTCTGGTTAGTTTATTTGCCCATTTATTAATTGGGCTATTTGCTTTTTTTGGTGTTGAGTTTTTTGAGCCCTTTATATATTCTGGATATTAATTCCCTGTCAGAAGAATAGCTAGCAAAGATTTTTTCCCATTCTGTAGGTTCTCTCTTCATATTCTTATTTCCTTTGCTTTCCAGAAGATTTTTAATTTGATGTCATCCCATTTATTAATTCTTTGTATTACTTCCTGAGCTATAGATACTGAGAAAGGTGTTGCCTGTGCCTACATGCTGGGGTACTGACCCTATGTTTTCTTCTAGGAGTTGCACAGTTTCTGGTAAACTTTGTGCAGTGTGAGAGAGAAGGATCTGGTCTTATTCTTCTACATATGAATAACTGGTTTTTCCAGCCCTATTTGTTTTTTAAAAAGCTGTCTTTTCTTCAACATGTTTTTACCAACTTTGTAATAGATCAGATGACTGTAGGGCTGACTGTATTCTATTCTGTACCATTGGTCTGTATGTGTGTTTTAATACCAGTACCATGTAGTTTTGTTACAACACCTCTGTAGTATAATTTGAAGTCAGGTATTGTGATGCCTCCAGTGTTGTTTTTTTTGGTTAAAAATTGCATTGGCTATTTTGTATCTTTTTATTCTTTCAAACACTTTTTCTAGTTCTGTGAAGAATGTCATTGGTATTTTGTTCAGGACTACACTGAATCTGTATGTTGTTTTGGTAATATGGCCATTTTAACAATATATTTTGATTATCCACAAACATGGAAAGTCCTTCCATTTTCTGTGTCCTTTTCAATTTCCTTCAGTGTTCTATAGTTTTCATTGCAGCAATCTTTTACCTCCGTGGTAAATGATTTATTTTACCATGTGGTAAAAGATCTATTCCTAGAGTTTTTGTTTTAGGCTATTGTGAATGGGCTATTGATTTTTGCATGGTGATTTTGTAACTTACAATGTTATTGAATTTGTTTATTAGCTTTAGCAATCTTCTGGTAGATCTTCTAAGTATAGAATTATATCATCTATAATTTGACTTCTTCCTTTCCTATTTTTAATCCCTTTTATTTCCTTCTCTTGCCTAATTGCTCTGGCTAGAATTTCTAATACTATATTAATTAGGAATGTTGAGAGTGGACATCCTTGTTTTGTTTTGGATTTTAAAGGAAATGCTTTCAGCTTTTCCTCCATTCATTATGATATTGGCTTTCTGTTTGTATATGGCCTTTATGATGTTGAGGTAAGTTCCTTCCATCCCTAGTTTCTTTGGTGTTTTTATCAAGAATGGATGCTGACTTTTATTGAAGGCTTTCTCTGCACCTATGGGATGACTCTGTGATTTTGGTCCTGAATTCTTTTTATATGGTAAATAATACTTACTGATTTGCATATGTTAAACCATCCTTGCAATCCTAGAATAAAACCAACCTGGTCATGATGTACACTCTTAATATGTTGTTGAATATGATTTGTTAATATTTTATTAAGGAGTTCTACATTTAAGCTCATCAGGCATATTGGTTGGTATTTTTCTTTCTTCAATGTGCTCTTATCTGGCTTTTTTAAGAGTATTACTAGATTCATAGAATCAATCTGGAAGTGTTTCACCTCTATTTGAAAAGCATAGGCATTAGTTTGGGTCTGGTAGAATGCAACTGAGAATCCATCTGTCTTGGGCTTTTCTTTGTTGGAAGACTTTTTATTTATTTATTTATTTAAATATTTATTTACTTAAAGGTTTTTTTAGGTGGACACAATATCTTTATTTTATTTTTACGTGGTGTTGAGGATCGAATGCATGTCTGGCGAGCGCGCTACCACTTGAGCCACATCCCCAGGCTTACTTCATTTATTTTTTATATGGTGCTGAGGATTGAACCCAGTGCCTCACAGGTGCTAGACAAGCACTCTACCACAACCCCAGCCCCTGTTGGAAGACGTTTTAATACTGCTTCTTATTGCTAGTTCTTGTTCTGTTTAGGTTTTCTATTATCTATGGATTCATACATATCTAGAAATATATCCATTTCTTCTAGGTTTTCCAATTTATCGAACTATGTGTTTTCAAAATAGTCCCTAATGATCCTCTGGATTACTGTGATGTATAAGGTGATTTCTCCTTTTTCATCTCCAATTTTATTAGTTCATATCTTTCTTTTGATTTGTTTGGCTAAGGATTTGTCGATCTTATTTATCTTTCCAAAGAGCCAACTATTCATTAATCCTTTGTGTTTATTTTTTATCCTCAATTTTACTGATTTTAGCTTTAATCTTATTTTACCTCCTTCTACTGAGTGGAACTGCTTTATTTTTATCAAGGAACTTTTATATATGAATTCATAGCAATTTTCCTTTTAGACTGCCTTCATTGTGTCCCAGAAGTTCAGGTATGTTGTATCACTATTCTTGCTTGATTTTAACAATTTTTAAATTTCTCTCCTGATTTCTTTTGTCATTAATCATTCAAAAGTGTACTGTTCAATTTCCATGCATTTATATAGTTTCCATAAGTTCTTTTATATTTATTTCTAATTTCATTCCATTATGATCAGACAAGGTGCAAGAAATTAAATTGATTTTTTTAATATTTGCTAAGAATTGCATTGTGGTCTAAAATAATATTTTGAAAAAGATTCTAGAGGCTGGGGTTGTGGCTCAGTGGTAGAGTGCTTGCCTAGCATGCTTGAAGCACTGAGTTCGATCCTTAGCACCATATGAATGTAAAAATAAAGATGCTGTGCCCACTTTAAAAAAATAAAAAAAAAACAACAACAAAAACAAATATTTAAAAAGAAAAGGTTCTATGAACAGCTGCCATGAAAAGAGAATTTGGCTGTTGGATGAAATATTTTATATGTCTATTAAATCCATTTGACTTATAATATTTTTTAGGTTCGAAGAATCTTTACTGAGTATGTCTATATGACCTATCCATTAGTGAGAGAGGTGTGTTGAAATCAACCAATATTATTGTACTGGGGTGCATCTGAGTCTTTTAAGCTGAATAGTGTTTTCTTCTTATTGGATTGTTCCCTTTACCAGTATGAAGTAACCCTGTCTCTTCTTTTTTGTTTTTTTAAAGAGAGAGTGGAGAGAGAGAGTGAGAGAGAGAGAGTGAGAGAGAATTTTTTAATATTTATTTTTTAGTTTTTCGGCAGGCACAACATCTTTGTTTGTATGTGGTGCTGAGGATCGAACCCGGGCCACACGCATGCCAGGCGAGCGCGTAACCGCTTGAGCCACATCCCCAGCCCCAACCCTGTCTCTTCTGATTAATTTTGGCTTGCAGTTGGCTTTGTGGGATATGAAAGCAGCTACTCCTGCTTATCTTTCAGACTCCATTTCCATCTTTTCACTTTCAGCCTGTGGCTGTCTTTGCCTGTAAGGCTAGTGTCTTACAAACAATATATAGTTGGGTCTTATTTTTTAATCCGTTCTGTCAGCCTCTCTCTTAATTAGAAAGTTCAGACTATTTACATTCAATGTCATTATACAGAGATGTTTGTTAACTCCTACTATGTTGATTTATTTCTGATGTTTAATTGGGTCCTGTTTCTCTTTTGCTTAGCTACTCTTCAAATGAGATGTCCATCTCCATCTGCCAGCTCTGGGGTTTATTTTATAGCTAGCTCTTTTCTATGTAGTATTTCTTTAAGTATTTTCTGTAGTGCTGGCTTAAAAGTTATGCACTGGTTTAGTTTTTTTTTTTTTTTTTTTTTTTTAATCTTGGAAGGATTTTCTCTTTTGGTTCTACAGGATAGCTTTTCTGGATATAGCAATCTTGGTTGTCAGGTTTAGAACACTTTATTCCAAGTCCTCCTGGATTTTAGAGTTTGTAATGAGAACTCCAAAGTGCTTATGATTGGCTTACCTCTAAATGTTACCTGATATTTTTCTTTGAGACTTTCAAAATTCTCTTTGTTCTGTATATTAATTATAATGTGCCATGGAGAAATTCTCTCTTTTGCTTGTCTATTTAGGGTTCTGAATGCCTCCTGTATGTATATGTGAATGTGCATCTCTTTCTCAAACTTTGGAAAGTTTTGTTATTATTTACCTTAACATGATAACCATGCTATTAGCCTACATCTCACAACCCACTTCCATTCCAGGAATTCTTAAATTTGGTCTCTTAATGTTATCCTAGATTTCTTTTTTGAGGGTGGGGGTGAAGTGGGGGGCGGTACTGGGGATTGAACTCAGGGGCACTCGACAACTGAGCCACATTCCTCAGTCCTATTTTGTATTATATTTAGAGAAAGGGTCTCAATGAGTTGGCTTAGTGCCTCACTGTTGCTGAGGTTGGCTTTGAACTTGCAATCCTTCTGCCTCAGAAATCTAATCATGGTTATTTTTTTTCTTTGTAATACTGTCTGTTCACACTTTGGCCACTTTGTTCATACTCTTTTGTTCATACTCTGGCCACTTTGTCTTTTAGCTCTGAGATTCTATCAGCATAGTATGCTCTATATTTTAGTTTCAACTGGACATCTGATTTATTGTCTTTCATTTCAAATATTCCTATTTCTTTCTTTTTCAGTATTTCTCTCTGTTGAATTTCTCATTCATACCCTGCTCTGTCTTCCTTAATTCATTCAACTGCTTTTCTGTGCTCTCTTGGAATTCATTGATCATTTTTATAATCTTCTTTTGAACTTTTTTTTTTTTTCAGGGATGTACTGGGGATTGAACTCAAGGCCACTTGACCACTGAGCCACATCCCCAGCCCTATTTTGCATTTTATTTAGAGACAAGGTCTCACTTTGTGCCTCACTACTGTTGAGCCTGGCTTTGAACTCAAGATCCTCCTGCCTCAGCCTCTGGGGCTGGCTGGGATTACTACCACTGTGCCCAGCTCTTCTTTTGAATTTTATGTCTGGTATTTCATCCACTTCAATATCTTTGCAGTCAGTTGCTGGTGAATTATGAACTTTAGGAGGTGTTGTGTTACCTTGTTTTTTCACATTTATTGCATTCCTGTGATAGATTTCATGCATCTGTTGGGATGGATTTTTTTACACTCTTATGTGTAGATCTTTTTAGTGCACAGACCTATCCTGCCAAAGTCTTTTGGGACATCATGTTTTTGAGAACTTTTCAGTATATCTCCAAGTTGGTTTTGTAGTATGCTAATTCTCTGGGGATAATTAGTGTATTTGAATAGTGCATTAGCTTGAGGTTTCCACTTCCCCAGTAGGTCTCAAAAAGAGTGAGAGCTTTCTTATAAATCTGGCAATTGTTTTGTGTACAACAGGGTTTATGATTATTATTCTTTCTTAACACCTCTGTATATTCTAAAAAGGTACAGGAGTAATCCAGATAGAAACCCTTTAAGATGTTGTGTCCAGAACCTTTATGTTAATTCTGCTTTCACTGTAGGAATGGATGTCTCTAAGTAGGACCACCCCCTTCTCCAGCCCCAGCTGTTCTTACTTGGGGCAAGCTGGTCCTAGTTTGGGGTTTGTCTCTTGTAGTCTCTGTATTAAAAAAACTGTTGAAGTTTGAACATGGTTAGTTTGTGTGTGGAGCAAGATGCACTGTCTCTTGGCTAGATTTAGCTCAGCAGCAGTCTCTACCCTGTTAACTTATGGTGCCCCAGTAGTTTCCAGGTGTCTCATAGAAAAGCAGGAAACAAACAAAGAAGCAAACAGCATACAGCATTAAAATAAATACCCAGTGCCTAATATGACATCTCTAACACTAACTACCACAAAAATGGGAATGGTGTGTCATCAACTGCCAATAGCAAAAACAATAAATAGCTGTGAATTAGATTTGGAATTAAAGCACACAGCAGGTTTCAACTATGCCATCCACAGTATTAATAACTGCAACAACATGAATGGTGGGGGTAGGAATTATATAAACCAACTAGTTCTAAAAGACAGTAAAAATGTAGTTCATTACGAGACAATATAATGTGACAGGAAGGTAAAAGAAAGTTTAGAATGTTAAAATGTTAACAGGGAAAAAACAGAAGAGCTGTAGAAGTGATGGGTATAAAGGGGGAGGAAAAAATAAAAGAAACAGTAAGCAGAGAAGGAAAAAATTAGAATTCACTATTAGAAGGAGAGAAAGGCAAGAAAACAGAAATATCTATATCTGTATATATCTGTGATCCAATCAGCACAGCAAGAACAAAAGAAAGGAAAATGCTATTTTGTTTTTGTGTTGTGTATTTGGAATTAAACCCAGGGACACTTCACCACTGAGCTGCATCCTCATCCCTTTTAATTTTGAGAGAGTCTCACTAAGTTACTTAGGACCTCACTAAACTGCTGAGACTGGCCTTAACCTTGTGATCCTCCTGCCTCACCCTCCAGAGTTGCTGGGATTATATGCTTAATGATAAATGAAAGAACTGTTTCCACTGATGTGGTCAAATCTGTCAATGAGGATGATTACTGCCTATGCTTGACTATCCAGGGCTGTTTCTTCCTGGACTATGTGTCCCTTACAGAGTGCAAGGGCTGGGGATTGTTAAACCCTTTCTCTTTTTGTGTTGCTCACTGAGCTACCAGCTTGAGTGGTCTAAAACTGAAGGTGGTTCAAACACTTTTCAGCTTACTTTCTCACCAGTATACAGTAGGGCAGAATGGGAAGTACGGTTGACTGGAGTTTTGCCCAGAAAGACCAAATCAATGCACTATAAGGGTTAGGCTGCTACAGAGCTAAGTGGGGCCCCAAAGCACTCTTAGTACAGTACTATCTCATAAATGTAATGATCATAAAGTAGAAGATCCACAAGGGTACAGAAAGATAATATTAGAACACCTTTTCATATATTTATTTTTTTTATCTAGAACTAGAAAAAAAAATAAACTTTATATTACATAATAGTAGTATCCTATGTATCTCTGCACAGCATAAGGTACATAGGATATCTGAGGTAAACACGATACTTTCATTGCATTAGCAAATCTCAAATTTTAATTGAGATTTTTTAAAAATTGATTTAAACTTTTCTGCTTTGTATTAAATGGCTGCAAGAGTGTCCCCCGCCCCACCTCAAGCTGGGATTTAGCTCAGTAGCCAAGTTCTTACCTCCCATATGTGAAGCCCTAGGTTCAATCCCCAATTCAAAAAAAAAATAGAGTCCCCTCAATATCTATTTTCATTTGTGGCTGATAAGAGCCACAATGGTCAAATGACAATGAAAAAGAAATTAAAGATGACTCTAATAAATAGATATTTCTTACATATTACATTACACATTAAATACTGTGTTCATGAATTATAAGATTCAACATTATTAAGAAGCCAATTCTCTCCAAATCGACCTAAAATTCAGTGGGAACCCAAATGTCCAACTTTTTTTTTTCCCCAGAAATTGTAAATTCATAAGGAAATAAAAACAATCCTAGAGGAAACAAAGCAATCTTTAAAAGAACAAAATTAGAAGTGATTTCAAACACCATAAAGTACATTAATGGAGTCAGTGCAATTATTGGCCAAATAAGATATAAAAATAAATGAAATGAAGAGAAGGCCCTGAAATAGACCTTGAAACAGATAATCAATACTTTTTTGACAAAGGTGCCAAGGCAATTTCAAAGGAAAGGGAAAATCTTTTCAATAAATATTGGTGAATCATGAGAGATCCATATTGTTTTTAAAAAGAACAATGATCCTTAGCTAACTTGAATATACAACAATTAATTATAAATGGATCATACACTAAATATAACAGCCCAAAATATAAAACTAGAAGAAAACATAAGCAAATATTTCTTAGGATACACAAAAAACTGCCTCTTATTTAAAACAAAACAAAAACAAAAACACACCCTGCTCTTTAAAGACATGTTGAAGAATTAAAAAGGCAAGCACATACTGGGACAAAATATTTGCAAGTATATCTGACATAAGACGTCTATTCAGAAGAATATATGAATCCATAAAACTCAACAAATAAGAATAATATTGGGCTAAAGATCTGGACAGGAACTTCATCAGAGAATGGCCAAGAAACACTTAAAAAGATACCTGACATTAACCAGACATTAGGAGAATGTAAATTAAAACCATAATGAGATAGTTGTATACAACCATCAGAGTGGCCACCAGTGTTGGATATTATGATATACACAGACTTGGAGGAAGAACTAGAGCTCTCATGCCTATCTGGTGGGAATGTAAAGTAAGACAATATGAAAATAGTTTGGCAGTTTGTTATAAACACACACCTACCATAAAACTCAGACATTCTTCTCCTAGTTATTTACCCACAAAAATGAAAAAACACATTCATTATAGCTTTATTCATAAAAGCCAAAACTGGAAATAATTAAACGGATTAAAAATGTGGCATTTGTATATCAAGGGAAATACTAGTCACACAATGGAATACAACTCATCAATAAGAGAAACAAAACTATTGACACATATAATAAAATGAATCTCAAAAATTAATATGTTAATATATTAAAGAAGCCCTTTAGAAAACATATGATTCCATTCACAGAATTCCAGAGAATGCCAACAACTCCATAATGCCAGAGAAAGAAAAATGGTTGTTGGTAGTTTAAATTTGAAGTTTGATGGAAATACTCTATATACCTTTTCTGACTATGGTGTAACATTTGTCAAAACTCAAACTGTATACTTTAAATGGGTATAGTTTATTGTGTATCAATTATATCAATATAAAATGAATTAAAAATAGAAAGTATGGTGAGATGGAGAGCCCCAAATTAAAGAAAAAAGCAGAAAAGTAGCAGAAGAAGCATGAAGTCTATTATGCCAAGTTTGGCAGCACTACACTATATTCCAGCATATAAAAAGAATAAACAACACAATGCAAATCACTGTATAACCTGTAATGCTACAGGTTGCTAAATTACTCAATCATAGTTTTATGTGACAGTTTATAGCTACAGGAACCCTAGATCCAACCCAGTATTATAAAATTCAGAAAACTTTGTAGGAGAACTGAGACTACTAGGATCTGTCATACTGGAACAATTTAAGCTAAGAAACACACAGCCAAACCACCTAGATTCAAATCCTACCTCCACTATTAGCTGTGTGCCCTCAGGCAAGATATTCAACCCGTCCTTGTCTGTCTGGGTTTCCTCTTTGGTGAGATGAAAATAATAGTAACTCAGAGATTGCTGTAAAAATTAAACGATATATAACAATTGCTTTGTGTGTATTAGGGATTAAAGGAGTCTCCTTTTATCCATGGGGGATTCATTCCAAGAACCCCAATGGGATGCTTGAAATTTCAGATAACGCTTAACCCCATATGTATGTGTGTGTGTAAATATGTATTTATTTACAACACACATATAAACAAACATGCACTTTTTCTTGTATATACCTACGTATGATAAAGTTTAATTTATAAATGAGGCACAGTAATGGGTTAACTCCAATAATAAAATAGAATAATTATTCTAATATACTCTAATAATAAAGTTATATGGACATGGTCTGTCTCTTTCTCACTGTACTACATTTGCCCTTCTTGTGATGATGTGAGATGACATTTAGGAAGTATTTCCAGGCTTCTCTTTGGCATATATGTATTGGCAGCATACTGCTCTTGCCCTGTGGGGCCATTATTAAGTAAAATAAGCTTAATTTGAACACAAAACACTGTATCAGTTATCTGATGACCAAGACAGCTCCTGAGTGATTAAAAGGCAGACAGTTTATTAATACAGCCTGGATATGCTGGACAGGGCAAGACTTCACTTTACTGCTCAGAACTACTCAGAATGGGGCACAATTTTAAACTTATGAATTATTTTGGAATTTTCCATGAAATATTTTCAGTCTATAGTTGACTTTGGAAAGCGAAACTGAAACCTAGGAAAGTGAAAACTACAAATAAGGGGGGTGGGGTCTGTTGTAATATTTTTCTCTAATTATAAAAAATATACAATTGGTATAAACTTAGAAATACTACACACATGTAAGTCATTATAAATATTTTTCAGAAATGGAATAAACAATCGTTTAATAGCTGTATAATATTCTACAGGGTAAATGTATCATAATTGAACCATCCTTCTGATACTAAGCCCATTCATTATAAATTATGTTTCTACAAACATCTATGGACATCTTTTCCACACCTTTCTTTCTTTTAGAATTCATTAGAGTGGGATTACTAGATCAGAGGTTTAGAATAAGGCAAAAGTGAGTAAGGCAGACGTGTGTTCCTTTAAAAGCTTTGCTTATGTGAAAAACTACTTTATCTTGTTTAATTTTCATTTTTTTTGGCCAATAGAGATGTACATTTTCTCATGTGTTTTGGTCATTTACAAACACTTCCTAGATTTCTTCAAATCAAAGTTAATTTGAATATAAAAATTAATGAGATAGTAACTACTATAAAAGTATTCTGGACTTTCTTTTAAAAAAATTTATTTTGGGCTGGGATTGTGGCTCAGCGGCAGAGCGCTCGCCTCGCATGGGCAGGACCCGGGTTCGATCCTCAGCACCACATAAAAATAAAGGCATTGAGTTGTGTCCATCTACACCTAAAAAATAAATATTAAAAAAATATTTTATACACAACACCCTATTAATTTAAATAAGAAGCCAAAATAAATAATTTTAATGACCATGTGAGATTTTTGTCCACCGATATTTGTATGTCATTATTAGGAATACTCTGAAACACATTTAAGTTTCTTTTCTGTTCTATATTTTACAGGCTATTTTCTAGGGGGTGTTTTTCCAAAACTTGGGGATAAAATTAAGAAAAACTACCTGGAATAAATATGTGAGCAGAGAGTAGGTAAATATATTTACTCTTTAATTAACAATAATTTGGGGGCTGGAGTTATAGCTCAGTGGTAGAGTACTTGCCCCTCGCATGTGCAAGGCCCTGGGTTTGATCTTTAGCACCACATAAAAATAATAAATAAATAAATAGAAAAATAAAAGTTATAAAAAAAATAATTTTGGATGAGCATATCTTAAGTACCAAGCAGCAAAAATCATGTTAAAAATAAATGCTTGTTCCTTAAATTGTCACTTTTTAAAAAACTTCCACTTATAAGTGATTTCTTTTTAAAAATAGTACTGCTATAGTTATGCAATTAAAAAAATCAAAGATTTTCTCCATTTTTGTGTATTCAAGAAATGAAGCTAATCCACTTATCCCCAAAAATAATTTTGGGGATAATTGTAATTGTAATTGCTATGACTGGGTACATTCAGAAATTCAGAAAATATTTCAAGTGTATCTTTTAAGCCTGCAACAGAGTCATTATCTCCTAGACTACTTTTATTAGTACATTTTAATTATACAGAATAATGAGTTTCACTGTGCATATTCATACATGCAAATAATATACTTCAATCATATTTACCCCCACACTACCCTCTCTTTTCTTTCCTTCCTTCTCTCCTAACCTAGTCTACTTTTTAAAGGAATGATATTTAACATGATCAGAGACCTAATGATTTGATTTATGAACCCGGGTCCCGCCCGTGCAAGGTACACAATTCTTAGTGTACCCTCAACTTTAAATGTCAGTCATGCCATGTTGGGAGGGAAGAAGGCAGTAGAAAACTCCAAGTTTCTGGCAATCAGTCATTTATGATACAATATTAAGTGAGGACAATGTGGTGGTGGCAATCTCTCTGTCTTTCCATTCAATCCCTCTAAATAAATCATGTACTAGTACATGGTGGAAAATCTAAAAAGTACTGAAGGATATGAAATGAATCATGCCTGAGACACATGACAAGCTTCCACCATAACTTGGTCACTGTACAACGGAAGAGGGGAAAGCAAGCACGTGTTATTTGAAGTCTTCCCAAATGTTTCTGGCATGTTCCCTGGGGCTTCAGCATCACTGCACTGCGTCATTCATAATTGAGATTTTTGTTCCTAGGTAATTTCCTGTCCAACTCACAAACCAGCTATTAATGTAAGTAGAAAAATAAATATTGTTAACTAGCTTTTTGGTTAGTCATAAGTAGATGAAGCAGTTGACTAGTTGGACCCATGAGGATAGGATGTGAAGTCAATTATATTAAAAACACATTCTTTAAAAAATACATTCATTTAAATAATATGCAAAATAATATTTAAAATACATTCAATGTTAAAATAATATTGAATATAATCTTAAAAACAATAATATTTAAAATACCAAATACATAATTCAATATTCCTAAGAATAGTAAATAGTCTCAGTAACTCTAATTCCAACTTCTCCTTAAGGGATAACTACTAATTTAGAGAATTATTCTTCCCCTCACCTCCTCCCTCTATATGGATTGAACCCACAGGTGCTCCACCATGGAACTACTTCCCAAGCCTTTTTTATTTTTCATTTTAAGACAGGAGGTCTTGCTAAATTGCTGAGGCTAGCTTCCAACTTGCAATGTTTCCATCTCAGTGCCCCAAACTGCTAGGATTACAGGTGTGTGCCAAGACAACATCATGACATCTTATTTTCTAATGGTAGGTAGTCCCCTATTGGAACTGGGTAACACTGTGTGCACATTAAGTGTGAATAAGTAGTTTGCAATCTCATTATAACATTAATAAGAAAGTAAACCTAACTATCCACATAAGATACTAATTATTTCATTGACACAGGAATTTAGAACTTATTTATTCTATGCCTTGTATTAAGAAGGAATTAAAAGTAGTGAATTGGGGAATCCAAATCACAAGTGGGACTGGAGAATAACATAATTCTAAAATAAACATACCTAGAAGACTGTGGGACATGAAAACTTTAAATGGACATACCAATATATAAGACTATCTTATTTATGCTAAGTGTTAATGTTCAGTAATAAAGATAAACTAGCATTTATGAACACCACACAAAGTAATGTTCTAGAACCTCTTTATAACGGATACACTATATAAGAATGACATTTAAGGTTTATCATAAACAATGTAATATTATCAAAATGACAAATCTAGTCTAGATAGACTACAGAAGTATTTCATATATCAAAAACAATGAAGGTGAAGAACAAAGCAATGAGGTTTAAAAATTTTTTTCTTGAGTTTCTGTTTAAATAAGTATATCGAACCTGTGCATTTTCTTTCATTTCTTTCCCAAGTATCTATCTATATCTATAGGGATATATATATATCATATGCATACACACAATTACAACATAAACCTAAGAAGATGAAAAAGAAAAGGAGGGGAAAATCATCAGGTGAGAAATGTCTGAAAAATTTTGGGAGATAGAAGCCAGATAAAAAAAATAAACGACTTAGCAATGTGAAAAAATGAAAGTAGGAAATATTACTGGGAAATGCTCTGATTCACTGTGCTAAACATCAAGCACAATGCAGCACTGAAAACAAACCACAATAGATGAAAAAAATGTAGTTTGCCCTAGTATCCCTTTCCTGGCTCCACAACTGGATTAAACTCACTTAACCTACCTTTCTAATCCTTTAGAGAAGGACCTGAATAGCCCCAAGGGACAAGATGTTTTCGATACTGACATTTGAAAAAGCTCACTCAGTATCCACATACCTTGCAGAGGCAGTGATGAACTAAATTCCATTCAACATAGAGCTTCCTATCAGGTTTTAAAATGCCCACATCCCTAAGTGTAGGACCAGCCAATGATTACCAGTCATTTGAGAAAGGCCCACATGGTAGAAAGAATTCTAGAGATATCCTCTTAAGACTCCTACTCCTAGTTATACAAACGATAACCTAAGTAATGCTATGAAGAGACTTTGCAAATGGAATTAAGGTTACTTATCAACTCATGTTAGGGAGATAATCTGAGATTATCTGTGGGCTCAGAATAATCACATCAGTACTTACGAAGGAGAGGGAAGCAAAAGAGCACGGCAGAGGAGAGATGAAAGAGAAGGAGAGGTCAGGTAAACTTAAAGAGTAAGAACTTACTTGCTGCTGCTAGCTCTAAAGATGAAGGGAGAATTCTGCAAGGAATTCAGGAGGACTCTAGAAGCTGAAAATGTCCCCTTCACGTAACCTGACAGAAATCTTAATACTACAATCATATGGCAAACTCTACCACGTAGAATTTATCTTCAGAACCTCAAGGAGGAAACACAGTCCTGCTGACATTTATACTCCAGCCTTATAAGATTCTAATCAAAGAACCCAGGTGAATCATCCTGCTATGCACAGACTTTTAAGCTACAGACTGTGAATTACTAAATTTGTGTTGTGTTAGGTTGCTATATTTACAGTAATTTGTTATGGCAGCAATGGAATGCTAACAGAGCTCCTAACATGAAAACCAGAGACCAAACAAAAAACCATGCAAGTGTACTTCAGTGATAGATCTTATGCTTAGCATACACCAACACACATACAAAAAAACAAAATATGACAAACACACAATTTAGGATAAACAGATATAATGCAGAGGACAAAACAAAACATCCTTAATTAAAATGCAAGAACAAGCAGGCATGGTGGTACATGCCTATAATCCCAGCAGCTCGGGAAGCTGATAGGAGGATTGCAGGTTCAAAATCAGCCTCAGTAATAGTGAGGTGCTAAGCAACTCAGTGAGACCCTGTCTCTAATAAAATACAAAATGTGGGCTGGGGTTGTGGCTCAGTAGTAGAATGCTTGCCTAGCATGTGTGAGGCACTGGGTTCAATCCTCAGCATCACACAGGAATAAACAAAATAAAGGTATTGTGTCCATCTACAACTAAAAATATTTTTTTTTAATTAATAAAATAAAAAATAGGGCTAGGGATGTGGCTCAGTGGTTGAGTGCCCCTGAGTTCAATCCCTAGCACAACGCCCCCACCAAAAAAAGAACAATAAGACAATGACATTTAAGAGATGAACAGGATATTATAAAGAACAGAGATTAAGAAAGAGATCTTGATAGGGCATGGTGGTGCACACCTGCAATCCCAGAGACTGAGAAGGCTGAGGCAGGAGGATCTCAAGTTTGAAGCTAACCTGGGCAACTCAAGCAAGACCTTTCCTCAAAATAAAAAATAAAAAGATTAGGGATGTAGCTCATTGATAGAATGCCCCTGAATCCAATTCCCAGTTCTATAATCCTGGGGGGCGAAGTGGGGGAAGGTGGAGGGAGGGTTAGTTATCAATCTTGGATAAAAGAAAGAAACCTTGGAAATTAAAGTAGGGGTCCTTTCTATTTCTTTTCATTGTATTGTTAAGATATAATTTATATTAACTCCACAAATCTTAAATATATATTCACAAATGCCTGTTTAACAAACTGGATAAAAATAAAACACTAAAAATTAAAATCTGATAGGCACAATTTAAAGATTTAATAGAAGAGACATAAAGTTAGGAGATTCAACCCAAGAACAATGTTTGTTTTAAAACAAAGGGGAGGAAATCAAGGAAACATTACAAGAACATTTCACAAAATAATAATCTCAAAAAAAAAAAAAAATGAAGATAAAACCTATAGCACAATGCCATGAAATTTTCAAAATGGAAGGGAAGAAAAGAGCCTAAAATTTGGCAGAGAGAAAAAGCAGTCCACAAGAAAAGATGAAAATAAAAACCAAGAACCATTAGGACTATTAATATCATACAGGAAAGCTAAAAGACAATTGAACATGACTTCCAAATCCTGACGGGAAAATAATTTCTGCTTTGACAATTCCATCAAAGGGCAGAATAAAGACAATTTCAATGTAACATCTTAAAAATTGATATTCTATTCACGTCTTCTAATACTGATAAAGGATGTATCCTTCCAAACTCTGGGAACAAATAAACACTGAGTAAAATTATGAATATCAAATGAGAGAGAAGAGAGACATTTTCCTTGGACAATAGTAATAGTGAAAGTCAGTCCTCGGGCTATGACTATACATACACCCTTGTTTGGAAATTCCCACTCCGGACTGGAACAGAATGGTGGATCCTTGGAGTATCTTGGAATAAAAAAAGTGGTCAGATAAAAGACTGATTATTATCTAATAATGTATTTTATTATGTTGAAAAATACAGAAAATAATGATGGAAAGTAGAAGAATCAGCAATGTATGTGTTGGAATCAAATAAAATGAGGACTGGGGTTGTGGCTCAATGGTAGAGCACTTGCCTAGCATGTTTATGAGGCACTGGGTTTGATCCTCATCATCACATAAAAACAAACAAACAGACAGATAAAGGTATTGTGTCCATCTACAACTAAAAAAATTTTTTTAAACCCAAACGATAAAAACGCATACGAGACAGAAAAAGTAAAATACTTAAAGCTCAGCAAGAAAAACCACTGACCTTGTTAAAAATAATATAAACATTGACACTGTTTTAGCAAAAAATTATAACAATTATAATAAGGATGAAAAGTCAACAGATATCTAAAAAGAAAGTCACAGATATCTAAAGTTGTTAAATCAAAAATAGTGTAAGAATATACAGTCAGCCTTCTGTGAGTCCACATGCATAAATAGAAAATATTCAAGAAAAAAATGTGTCTATACTGAACACAGACTCTCTTGTCATTATTAACTAAACAACATAATACAATGACTACTTACATATTATTTACATTGTATTATGTATAATAAGTGTACAGATTACATGCAAATAGTACACCATTTTACATAAGAGACTTGAGTGTTTGCAGAATTTGATATCTGCAAGGGGTCTTGGAACCAATCTCTGACATACATCATGGGACAACGATTTTTAGAATTATAAAAATGAAAGAAGGACTCAAAGAGTATGAAAATGGTAGAGAATATGACCAGGGGTTAGGGACTAAAAGGGCAGAAACGTGGTTCTGTATTATAAAGTCTTTTTACTTTAGTTCAGCATATGTTGCCTTGATTAAGAAAATACTTTAAAAAATCTCTCTGCTAACTGCACAAAGAATGAATTAGAAGGAACAAGGAATAAACGAGACCCTTTACAAGGCCACTGAAAGAGTCTGGGGGAGGGATGGTGGTGGTGTGGGCTACCAGTGCAGTGGAGGTAATGAAAATAAAGACATATGAAAGGATTCCAGATGTATCTCGAAGGCAAAAAGAACATTCTGGATGATAAATGAGATATAAAGTGAGGAAGAGAGTGGTTTTAAGGATGACTATTGTGTTAAGGATCTTTCCAGCATGTGTATCTGGAAGAGTAGAATCTTCTACTGTTATGAAGACTAGCAGGAGGAAACAAGAAGGGAAACCATAGAAATTTGGAAAGGAATACCATGAGCATAGCTTTGGACATGTTAAATTGGAATTTCAGTGAAAGTCATGCTTTTGTTATTATGAATGTTTCAATGAGCAAAATAGGGCTTTCTGAAAAATATACAAAGCCAGAAGAAAGTCTATGCTAAATTAAGATGGAGGGTCTCAACTAAGAAGTGATAACAGGGAATTGGATATACCTCCCTGCTTTGTTTAAACTATAACCAATAAAAGAAGAGAGAAGATTTTCAGACATAAGGCATCAGGAAGGAGCACAAAGGAGAAGAGAAACCAACAGGACAAACCTGGCTGTTTTTGAGTACACTAGTTTACTGCCATTTAACTGAGCTATCACAGATGGCATTAGGGATGCCAAAAGGACAAGACTATTTGAAAAGAGAGGGGAGCTATCCACAAGAGCTCTACAGAGGTCTGCAGAATTATCTGTGAGTTGATGAGAGGGAACTACCTAAGACTGGGAAGAACCAACAACTGAAATAGCTAATGTTCCACCAGGGACATTGCCTCTGCTCAGGGTATTAAGAAGAATCCCCCATGTCAGGTAAGGGAAGAAGGGGACAAGTTGGGTGTTGAGTGTTCTTGAGGGCCTGCAAGTATTAAGAGGTTATGCTGTGAAAAGCTATAAGTTTAGATTTTTTAAAAAGAAAACAGATCATGTTTTGAAGATCTGTATTACAGGTACTTCATTAGTTTGTAAGATACAAGTCTGAAATATCCAGCAGTCTGGTTTTCAAAATATCTGAATCATTACAGTTACTTGGGAGAGTGAGTCAGGACCTTGTTGAGAGACAGGTAGAAGGGAAAAATCCAGTCATGATATTTTCTCTAGCAACAAACAAAATGTGGCAATCAAGGGACAGTAAAGTCTACCAGATGGGTGATATCAGTCAAGACAACACACAGCATAGAGTATCAGTGTTCCGGGCATATTGGTATATGAAAAGGGGGTATCAAATTTATGTGAAAGAGAAAGTAGAATATAGTGAATACATGGATAAAAAATAATGTGAGGTGACAGGCAACAATCATAGCTGATAACATTATATTTCTGATTGACTAGACAAAAGGAAAGACAGAATGGATGATTCTTCTTTGGTCATTGTTTGGTATGGTGCCATTTCTGAATCATATATATAGTCCTTATAGTTTCTAAGGACAAGAACTAAAATACTCTTTTATGTAAATGAGTGATAAATATTTTTCCTGTCACTATCTCTCCCCTTTCTGTGGCACAAACCTCAGTGGCTCCTGTCAAAAAAAAAAAAGAATCCCAGAAGACTACCATCTTAGCAGCAAGGCTGTATTAGCCCTAAAGTTAATGGCAGGTCTGGATCTATGCTAATGAAGTTTAAAAGCAAGAACAGAAAGGATCTAACTGATTTCCACGTAATTTGACTAGTGGCCAGAAAAATAGCCAATGCTATTTAAAAGTACGTTAAAAGAATCCAGTCAACAAGCATGTAAAATTAGTCTTGCATTCAATCAAATATTACCAGGCATAAAATGAGGTGAGAAAACACAACTCAACAACTAACAATAAAGGAAAAGGAAGGAAAGGAGGGAGAAAGGGAAGCAGAAATTACTTGGATGAAAAATCCGTAATCAAAGATACTATAATAGCTATTATAAATACACTCCAGAGAGTGGAGGAAAACAAACATAATAAAGAAAAAATTATATATATAATAAAACCCAAATTTCTAGTAATGAAAAGTGTATCTGAAATGAAAAATAAGCTGGATGGGTTAACAGCAGATACGCAGAAGAAAGATCACTGAACTTGAAGAAATAACAATGAATACTGTTTAAAATGAGGCATAAAGAATGGATGGTTAGGGCTAGGGTTGTGGCTCAGTGGTAAAATGCTCGCCTAGCACCTGCGAGGTCCTGGGTTTGATCCTAAGCATCACATAAAAATATAAATAAATAAAATAAAGGTATTGTGTCCAACTACAAGTAAAAAATAAATATTAAAAAAAAAGAATGATGGTTAAAGGGCTAGGGCTGTGGCTCAGTGGTAGAGCCCTTGCCTAGCACACATGAGGCACTGGGTTTGATCCTCAGCATCACACAAAGATAAATAAAGGTACTGTGTCCATCTACAACTAAAAAAAAAATTTTTTAAACGGATAGTTAAAAAAAAAAAAAAAAAAAAAAACTAGAGCATCAACAAGTGACTGTGAAACGGTAAAATATAACACAAATGAAACTGGAGACTCACAAAGAGTAGGAGTTGGTGGGGTGGGGTGGAGATGCCCCCAATTTTTTGAACTGATGTTTGAAAATTCTCTAAATTCACAGGTCTATAGATCTAAGAAACTCAATGAACCTAGAACAGAATACGTCTAATAAAAACTGTTCCAGGACACACTATAATTAAATTGTTGAAAACCAGGGTAACAGTAAGTTCTTGAAAAAGGCAAATAGAAAACATACAGAGGAAGAAATAAAAGAATAGTAACAGAATTTGCTTAAATTATGCAAACCAGAAGACAACTGAAAGACACTGATTACTGGAGAGGGGAGATATCTAGAATTTTCTGAGTCATAATGTCTTTTTTAAAAATGAAGACAAAATTGAGACTTAAAAACAAAAAGCTTATTACTTCAACACCAGCAGACCTGTACTACTGATGAGACAGGTTTGAGATGAGATTTCAATAGATCCTCTGCTCTTAAATGGAGCTATACATACCTGGAGCCCATGAGGTCAACCCAACATGTTGAAGGATGGAAAGAGCCTGTCCCTGAACACAGCTGAATAACGTTCCAGCAATTACTTTCACTTTCTCACATAACTTATATTTATATGAAAAAGTAGGCCTGTTTAAATTTGGGTTCTGTTACTTGTAGCCAAAACATACATTATAAGGAGCAAAATATATGGAGAAAAGTAGTTTGAGAGTGTAATAAGAGGCACCAATTTGGGCTGGGGTTGTGGCTCAGTGACAGAGCGCTGTGAGGCACCGGGTTCAAGCCTCAGCACCACATAAAAATAAATAAACAAAATAAAGATACTGTGCCCATATATAATTAAAAAAGTATTTTTTTTAAAAAGTATCTGTATCTTTTCAGAAAAGTTAATCTTTATTGTTGCCACTAAAACAAACTGTGTATAAGTGTCCGTTCTATACAGCTTAACTTACCTAAATCAAATTACTTTAATACTTAAAAGTTTTAACACAACTGAGTTCAGTTCATCTGAGTTCTGTTCCACTAGCACTGTATGTTTCTCTCTAACAGATACTTTTTGACTAGGGTAGAACAGAAAGAAAAATATATGAATTACTATGTCTTCTAATAACAGAACAAACCATACATATTATATAGAATGTTAACAAGTTCTAAATACAGAAAAAGAAGCATTTGTATATACTTGTTTATGCATATTATACACATATTTATTTATTTATTTTGGTACTAGAAAATGAACGCAGGGACGCTGTATCATTGAGCTATACTCTACCCCTTTTTTAAAACAAATATTTTTAAGACAGGGTCCCACTAAGTTGTCCAGGTTGGCCTCCTGCCTCAGCCTTCTGAATGGCTGGGATTATAGGCCTGTGGCCACCATTCCAGACAAAACATCTGTTTTTATAATAGTAGCTCCATATTGATAAAATTTTAAGAGAAAAATTTGTTTCCATATAATAGGGCTCTTACAAGATCTGCATTTCTGGATACATGTTAGATAAGACCTCAGCATTTTTTACCAACAGTTTCTTTCAAAAGGAAAATACAAATAAATTTCATTTAATCATTAGACAGAAGCACTTTCTTAAAGAATTAAATTACAAAAGAAAGACTTTCTACCAAATAAAGAACTTGGAAAAGTCCTCACTAAAATTAGCAAAATTAGTTTTGCACAACTGTCTTTTTCAGTAGTTGGCACAACCTTCACCTTGGTGATCTTAGGTAACAATATATTTTGGTAACAATAGAAATACCATTTTTTCTTGTTTTGATTCTACTGTTTTCGGTAAGTAAAAACCACAAGAATGGACCCAAAAAGAGTTCAATGAACTAATGGTGACCAGAACTCAAAATGAATTCATTTTTATTTTTGGAAATATTTGATTATTTGGCTTAAATATTAATTAACCTATAAAAACTAACAAAAAATTATTCCTTGGAATAATTACACACACACACACACACACACACACACACACACATCATGAAAAGAAAATAAACCATGAGAGTACTGTCTTCCAATAATTTAATCCAAATTAGTTGATAAATTTTCCATAAGAACTGATCAGTAGATATTTAGTATTTGTAGGTCTTTTCAACTCTGCTATGTTGTAATGCAAAGCCACTACAGATAATATTTAATCAAATAAACATGCCTGTGTTTTAAGACAATTTTATGGATAAAGGAATCTGAATTTCTATTATTTTCATGTCTTAAAATAGTCTTTTGATCTTTTCCAACCATTAAAACAAAAAAGAAGCTTAGTTATAATTAGCTCATAAACCATACAAAAGTAGGTAGTGCCGGTGTTTGTCAACCCGATTTAATCACCTTGCAATTCAAATACCTCTCCCCCTTTCTTAATACCCATACAAAAATTTTATGGTGTGTCCAAGGAGAATTTTACAACAAAAAGAACAATGTTAAATTGTTATCTACTAAATGTAAAATAATTTATGGTTACTTAAAGCTAATTAGCTCTCTCATTTATTTCTATAATCAAATCTCAACTTCAGAGCTTTTTAATTAGATCTTTATGCCCTTATTTCTTCCTGGTTTCCTCCACATGGGAATCCTCCCTTAGGTCTCTTACTTTGTAATATACATCCATCCCCATTCTACCCTAAATTCTCCATGATGCTAAGGAGATTGCAGCACATTCTCAGATCCCTACTTAGCATATAAACAAATCTATTCCTACTTGACAAATATTTACTTGAACTCTCACCAAACTGTGGTCAACTAAATTTTATATACCCGCTAAATTTCTGAAACCTGTGTCTTTGTTACCCACTACATGTAGAAATGGATGTCTATAAAGCCCAACTCCTTTTGTTTTGGACAATTTCATAATCAAGTACCTTAGTTCCTGCAGTATTTTTAAAATATATTTACAAATAAAACCCTATCTTTAGGCAAGACTTTCAGTCCTATAACCTATCAAAATTATTATGTACCTTTCTACTCATTAATACTGGTCATAGACCCTTAACAAGTATTAAAATTTCCGAGAGTTGGGCTGGGGATGTGGCTCAAGCGGTAGCGCGCTTGGCTGGCATGCGTGCCGTGCTGGGTTTGATCCTCAGCACCACATACAAACAAAGATGTTGTGTCTGCCGAAAACTAAAAAATAAATATTAAAAAATTCTCTTTTTCTTTAAAAAAAAAAAATCTTTGAGCTGTTAAAAAAAAAAAAAAAAAAAAAAAAACTTCTGAGAGCGAAATTTAACCATCCAATGAAACAGAAATCCCTTGAATATCCAGTAATACATCACTACTTTCCATACAATTCCAGCGATAGAAATGGTCTTTATTTAGTCAGTGATGTATTTAACAATTTTTTCCTCTTATTCACTCAGTTAATGTTCTCGCAGGATATGCCCTACATACTTGATGCATAAGTCAATGTTCTCACTGGAACTCCAGCTATTCTATGCTCAGAAGATGGATCCACTTATGCCACCAAAATGGGCTGCACACTGTCGGGGCTCATTGGAGTCCCTAGTTCCTAACTGAAAATCCTTCGAGAATTTTATGATGGGCATGAGACCTAGGTGCTGCCAACAGCTCTCACACTAACTGTTAGCAGGGCAGGAAACAATTATCTGAATTTTTTATTTTCTTAGGAAGGAGACAGGTTTTGTCTTATCCCAAGACTTACAAGGAATAAATCTTCAAAAACCTAGAACAGAAGTTCAGATGTTAGACAGCCAGAAACAGTAGTAGTGGTAGTAAAAATAAAAATCAAACACCCATGATAGGTATATTTAACAAGGTGGAGTAAGTAATACAAATATAATGAATTTGAAAATCCTCTCAACATTTAATCTCATCCTATACAACAGAGTGTGAAATAAAGAACGAAGACAAAAAACATTTTATAAGGAAAATTATAAGATCTGATGACAGCATGTGGTCCATGAACAAGGAAGAATGATCATATTAAGGTATAAAGGACTCTCAAGTTAAGGCACTTAGGTTCTTGCTACTCTCTGCTCCATTTGATTAAAATTTTATATGAACCCATGAGTTAAAGCCATTAGGAATTAAAACAAAGGAAAAAACTTCCCAACATAATAACAAACCTTAACTCAATGTAAAATGTTAGATGCATTCCCACTGACATCAGGAACACTACAAAATACTCATCATCATTGCTATTATTCTACTTTACATTGGAGGTCTAATCCAACAAAATAACACAAGATAAAGAAATAAAATGAGGCTGGGGTTATGTCTCAGTGGTAGAGCGATTGCCTAGCATGTATGAGGCACTGGGTTCAATTCTCAGCACCACCTAAAAATAAATAAATAATAAAATAAAGGTCCATCAACATCTAAAAAAATTTTGGAAGAAAAAAAAGAAATAAAATGTACAAAAATTGGAAAGGGGAAATTATTATTTACAGTGGATGTGATTACTTAAAAAGAAAATAAATTATTAGAGTTCATAAGAGAGTTTAACAAGTATGAAGTGTAAGATTATAAGGGAAAAAAAAAAAAGCATTCCTAACAGCAATACCCAATGAAGAAAAATAAAGCACTGAGGGATAAATTTATAATTTCTAGATAAATTATAAAATGTTACTTAAGAATATAAAAGATTACATTGACAAATGGACAAATTTTACTCATGGGTGAAAAGTTTATATAAATTAATGTATATGCTAATATACATGAACATACTCTATCTAAACATATATATTCAATGTACTTCCAATCAATCACTACGTAATTTCTCCTGGAAATTGACAAACTCTCAAATTTCATAGGGAAGCATATAATTTCCAAAATAACCCAATTTTGAAAAATAACAAGGAAGGCGCACTTTTCTATAAGACTAATAAACTCAGTGTAATATCCATTTAAGAATGTACAGATGAACCAACAGAAATAGAAAAAGAGACCCATGCAACATGGAATCTTAGTATAGGACACAGCTGACATTATGATTGTGAAAAATTAACAAATAATTCAATAAAGAGGGCTGACTAGCTTGATTGTTAAAATATATGACACCTTCAGGGCTAAGGGTAGAGCTCAGTGGTAAGAGCTGTTGCCTAGCATGCACAAGATCCTGGGGTTAAATTCATAACACTGTCCAGCCCCCCAGCTCCCACACACACACAAAAAAGCCCTAGTACTCTGCCTCAGAAGATATAGACAAAAAAAAAAAAAAAAAAGTAAAATTTAAGTAGATTAAAGAGCTAAACACCTCACCCTGCCACAAACAAATCATGAACAAATTTTAGAAACAACAGATTTAGAGAGATTATCTGCAACCCATGCAACTTCCAAATGGACAAATGAACATAGTTTTCATTTCATTTGAGTAAGTACCAAATGAATTCAAAACTGTTTCCACATAAAAGTTCATGTAAGAACATATTTATATAGCAGCTTATTCAAAACATGGAAGCAACCAACACTCCTTTTTGTAATGGAGAGGATAAAGATACTGTAGTACATCCAGACAATGGAATATCATTCAGCGCTAAGAAGAAAGGAGCTACCAAGACGTGAAGGAAACTTAAATGCATAATTACAAAGTGAAAGAAACCAATATAAATCATACACATAATACAGAATTTTAATTATATTACATTCTGGGAAAGGCAAAACTAAGGAGATAATAAAAAACATCAGAGATTGTCAGGGAATATTCGAAGGAAGAGATGAGTAGGCAGAGGACTTTTAAGATAGTAAAATTATTTTGTATAATACTATGTATGCTGATATAGTCACTATACATTTTTGCAAACACATAGCATATACAACATCAAAAGTGAACCTTAAGGTAGACTATGAAATTGGATAATAATATATTATAACAAATGTGCTGGATCTGGTGGCGTGTGCCTTTAATCCCAGAGACTCAGTAAGCTCAGGCAGGAGGATTCCAACTTCAAGGCGATCTCAACAACTTAGTGAGACCCTGTTTCAAAATAATATTAAAAAGAAATTAACGTGCTCCTGGGTTAAATTCCTAATACTAAAAATAATTATAACAAATGTACCATTGTGGTACAGAATTTTGAAGGTGGGGAAATTTGTGGAGGGGGTTTATGGGAACTGGATGTGTTTTTGCTCAAATTTTCTGACTCAAACTTCTCTGGGGTTAGGGATGTATCTCAGTAGTATTAACACAAGCAAGGCCCCAGGTTCAATCCTAAGCAAGCAAACAAACAAACAAACAAACAAAAAAAGTAAATATATAATTCAAAAAAGAAACTCTCGATGACTAATAAAGATACAAAAACTTATTTGACTTTCTAAAATACAATAAAATACTGTACTTTTTCAGTCAGACATAAATAATAAAAACAGATGACTCAAATACGTTGGTGAATATTTGAGGCAATGGATTTTTATACATTCTGACTGGAATGTAAATCATTTAGCAGAGCAATTTGATAATACTCTGAATTATTTGAATACATAAAATATAGAAATTCTAGGTAAACAATCAGATTGTTGTGCAAAACTGTGTAAGAAAATATACAGCAACTGCAATAACATTATTTATGGATATATATACATACATATATATATACCCGGAGATGCATGTATGCATGTGCACCTGTGTGTAAGTATTACTAGAGGGATACAAAATCAACGGCTTTGTGAAGGAAGGTTAGGAGAATGGGATTCAAAAACTTTACTTATGATATTGTGACTTAAAAGTCTGGAAAAATGACAAAATTCCAACAGCTATTAAATCTAGATAATGGAAATTAGATATCTATTATGTAATTCTTTGCACTTCTCAGCATCTTAATTAATAACCTCATTGAACATTTGAAAAATTAATAATTCCAAGGACATCAGATATAAGTAGTAACATGACTCTGCCTAAATCTCCCCCTCCCATACTTCAAATCCCTTAAAATGATAGCAAAATATTTAAAAATCAGGGGGGAAAGAAAGATGAACATTCACAACATTGCCTGAACACAAGAAAAAAAAATTAAAAGGGTAAAAAAAAGTGATTCCTAAAAGACAGAAAGAAGAGACATTGGGTTGATGAAAGGAAGTTACAGCCAGAACCACACACAAGAAATGGAAGAGAATTCAGATTCCTCCAAGCTCCAAACCTACAAATTTAGGAAAAAGGAGGCCCTAGATTTAAAGTTAAGTAATCCCAAACCAGCATTCTTTCAGCTGGTGCCAAGACAGAATATAGGAGCAGCATATGCCTGCAGGCTCTAGAAGTAAGTGTGGGTGCTAAAACCAGCAGGGAAGAATAGGTATCCCAGAGCTATCCCAACTAAAAAGTTTTCAAATGTTCTCAACAATATGACCAAAAAATGCTTGTTACAGCATTTACTCCAATAGTAAAACAACCTAAATATCCATTAATAAAGAAATCTGAGTATGAATTTATAGTATATCTACACTCTGAATTACTGTAAAAGTTAAAAAATAAAATCAAGTCTATATTGTATAATACATGGAAAAATCTCCAAGACCTCAATGAGTAAACAAAACACATAATGCCTACTTATAGAAGACAAAAATCCAATACATATGAGAAAATTGATAATATAAATAAAGCACAGAAAATCACCCAAGTACAGACACTTTGGGGAAGGGGGAATTTACAATGTCTATATTTCTTGATTCTTTTACAATAGAACATATTCATAAATTACTAGTATAACTAAAAAAAATACAGTATGTGCATAAAAAGTTGTAGTTCATCTATTTAGAATTCCAATATAAAAAGTTATTAAATGTATATTAACTAAGCATTTTTTTAAAGGAACAAATACAGTAGAGTTACTAGTGGTAATGACAATAGTTCACATTTTCTCTGATGTTTGAATACTTCCTATCGTATGACATACCAGGGCCAGCCAAAAGTAAACCATGCTTTATTTCAGAAAGCATACATAGAATTACCATAAAAGCATTCAAATTGAAGACTGGTTAAGGAAAACAATACTCATAGTCACTTCCTTAGGAGCCTTGTCCAGCCTTCAATGAAGGAAGTGACACAATCTGCCTCAATTACTAAAATCTAATAGTGACTTACGTGAAAGAAACATTGCAAAATTCATCTCCCTCTGAAAATACTGTCTGTTCCTTTCCCCTCTCCATAAAAATAAATTAAGTCATCAGAAAAAAGAAATACATAATATATGATACAATTCTAGTAAAGAAAAAAATCTCTATGAGATTTCTCGTGTTCCATCTTACCCCATCATTAACCTTACATTAACATAAACCTTTTAAGTAGGGACACTGGTGCACATTTGTAATCCTAGCTACTTGAGAGGCTGAGGCAGGAGGATCATAAGTTTAAGGCAAACCTGGGCAACTCAGAGAGACCCTGTCTCAAAAATAAAAAATAAGCCAGATACAGTGGTACATGCCTGTAAACCCAGCAAATTCGGAGACCTCAGGCAGGAACCTCGAAGTGAAAAATAAAGGAGTGGGATGAAGCTCAGTAGTAGAGTGCCTAGCATGCATGAGGCCCTGGACCAATCCTCAATACTGCAAACAAACAAAAGTACAAAAAAACCCAACAATTTTAAGAAACCTTTAAATAATAAAGCAGAACTGGGGTGGTGGCAATACCTGTAATCCCCTCAACTGGGGAGGCTGAGGCAGGAGGGTTGCCAGTTTGAGGCCAGCCTCAGCAACTTAGTAAAACCCTATCTCAAAATAGAAAATAAAAATAGGAGTGGGTATGTACTCAGTGGTAAAGTGCCCTGGGTTCAGTCCCCAGTACCAAAATAAATAAAAAATAAAGTAGAAATTTCAAACATATATGCACATTAGTTAACTCCCACCCATTAGGATGAGCTAAATTCCACTCACCAATGATATGTACATTATACAACTCATACTTTAATGAAGGATGCATCTAATACTTACTAAAAGTCTTACAGATGTCTGAAACAGCTTTGAAGACTCTATCAGAGAAATTCACTTTCACCTTCACATACTTCATGTTGGGAAGTTGCAGGCGGAGCAGTTTGTGCTGGGGGGTGAACTGAAGCTTGGCATCTGCCTGAATGCCATACTTATCCAAGGTCCAATGTGTCTTAAGCAACCAAGTTTTCTTCTTTTCCCACCAGAGAGCATGGTCAGACCAATCTTTTTTTACATCTAAAAATAAATAAATAAATAAGCAAAATTCTTAAAAATCACCAAGATTACTGGAGAGAAATTAAAACAAAATTGGGTATTTAATACAAACAGCAGATAATAAATGCCTGTTATATGAAAGGTACAAAAGACACACAAATGGTTAAGAATATTCTCTGCCCTTAAAAGCCAATACACAAGATAGCTCAAACAGAATACACAGGGTAATCAACACTGCTGAAATCAAATAAGAACTGGAACACATGGATGACAGAGAACAAGTACTCTCTGTTATTAGAGAACAAACAGAACCTTGGGAGCTAGAATAGGAAGCATATTTAATAAAGAAGTTGAGTTGGTGGGTTTTCATCTTTAAATTTCTTTAAAGAATTTTATCATGATGATAAAATAGGTGAAAAAGTTGCAGTCTGGGAAACTGAAAAATATACTACGGTATTGTAAAGGTGGTAAAAGCAAGACAAGAAACCAAAGTGAACAAAACCCACCATTTTAGGTGAAGGAGTATGGAAAATATCCATAAGCAGCACTGTACTAAGAGAAAGCTCTAAAACATACAAAACCTACATTTCAATCTTGTATACCATACATATCCCAAAAAGAATAACAAAGTCACACAGTCCACTTTTTGTCAATGAACAAAATTTGGTTCAAGTATGACAGAAAACACCATTTAATAGTTTTGCGCAATTAAATGAAATGTAACCAAAAAATGAAAGGAATGTGATTTATACAAGGTTTGGCTAAACTCAGGCAGATCATAAGAATAAACTTGCAGCAATCAAATCTAACTGCAGGTAGTTTTTAAAGTAGCAGTAATAGTAGATTTTTGGATCAATTATATATTAAACTTATCAAGTGCCCAAAAAGGCAGCTGTGATATTTCAAAAAAAGAACAACAGTCAAACAAGTCTTCCCAGGGAAGAAAAAAGCCCCTGGAGAATAACTTTCTTGCAAATAAAAATTAAAACTACCACCAGGTTTCTGATATCTACAAAAAGAGCTTATCAGCTTTAAATCATATAAAAATATTATTAATCTGGAACTTAAGATAAACAACTGCCTACCTCTAAGGAAAAAAAAAATTGTTTGCACATTGATTATATGCCTAGAAACACTTTCCATAATGGCAAAATTTGCTTGATATAACTGCATTTCTCATGAAAGAAACACAGTAGAATAAGACTTCCAAGTCCCTAGACATTAAATTTTTTTTATAATCAGGAAAATTATAGCTACTCGTGACTGTATGGCCATTCTGCAATTTTAATATTTGTTTTGTTTCAAGAAAATTCAGCTAATTATTTGGCTGCAAAACTATAACTACTCAACCACTTATGATACTTAATGTGTAGTACTCTGCAACTTATTTTCCAGCACATAATCTGCCAACTGATTTTAAGAAATAATAAATTCTGATCTAGCTTGTAGAAGATAGCCAAAGTTGGGGACATTTTCAAATACAATGAAGAAACTAATAACATGTTATTTTTTTTCCTTCAGGACTACAGAACTAATACAGAAAGACTACTTGCAAAGAATGATGGTAATCCAGGGGAGCAAGGCTGAGCTGAACTGGATATGGGTAGGGAGATATATAACACCTTCTTCCTAACACTTGCATCAGTCATTTCTGCTGCACTCTCCCATCAATATCAGCTAAGGAAACTATATAATACACTTCCAGTGGGCAAAGAAGGGCAGCAAATAGCTTTAACAGTAATAACAGCCTGAGTCCAAAACACTGACTTACATCATTTGGATTCCCCAAAGGCAACTCTGAGATGAGAAATTGGGTAAGATAGCTTATTTTGGGGGAGGGGAATGCCAGGAAGCACACCTGAGCTTGAAAGGATTAGTAAAAGTGAGACAAAGGAGGAAGATAATTAAGGATTCATTAACTGCTGTGGACAACTGGAGTTCAGTCCTCAGGAATCCTGTAGCATATGCTTTAGAATGGACTCATTAAGTAGTGGGTCCGTCTCTGTTTCCTTGGTTAAGGGCTCCTCTTGGGGCATGAAATTCTTAGCACTCCCTGGCTACCATACACAAGATGGAAGCCCTGCATGTAGGCACAGCAAGCCCAGAAATCTCCGTGCTTGGGGAAAAGAAGTTACCAGTAAGCTAGGGATCTGTCCCCTACAGCTACAAGAAACTGTGTTGGGGAGGCCTAAACAGCACCTGTCACAAACTTTAGAGAAATGCTTATTTTTTTTTTTAAGAGAAAAGCTAGTAGCAGGGCAACAGAAGCAATGCTGTAAGGACATAATAGAGGACAGACTCAAAACAATGTGGTCCAGTGGTAGATGTTAAAATGGGGGAAGGGAAGACCCAATCTGATAAGGAGCTCTTTAAAATAAAATTTACAGATAGATTTTGACAAAAAGACAATTTACAACGAACTACAAATGTCGCAGTGATCAATAAAAAAAGGATTATAAGTCAAGAACTCAATTTTTCAAATCAAAACTATGTAGAAGGATGATGTTACTGTAAACAGAGGGCTGGCAAATTATGAATGGCTCAATAACCAAACCCTGCCTTCTGACTGTCTTTTCATGGCCCACAAGCAAAGCAAGGTTTTAATATTTTTAAATGGTTGTGTGGGGATCAGAAGAATAGAATCTTATACAACTTATATGCAAATATCAGTGTCCATAAAAAAGTTTTACGGAACATGGTTACTCATTCATCTGTTGAAATATGCTAAAATTGCTCCTGCACTACATCACAACAGTCCTGACAGAGAGACTTTATGGCTCATAAAGCATCAAATACCTACTATTTGGACTTTAAAAAAATGTCCTACTGTAAGTAATACTATCTTGGACTTACTCACATAATGACAGAATAAAATTTCAACTTTCTACCAAATAGGCTTCAAACTCTCACCTCAGAAACATAAACCTTCTCTGATGAATTTTTTCCACTCCCCACCTCTACCGCCCTGCCTCACGTAATAAGTGCCCCTGTACTTAAGGTTTGAAGGAGATCCATCTCACACAAAGGCATGAAAAACAATCATTGTCTGGGCACAGTGGTGCAAGCCTGTAATCCCAGCGGCTCAGGAGGCTGAGGCAGGAAGATTGTGAGTTCAAAGCCAGCTTCAGCAAAAGTAAGGTGCTAAGCAAGTCAGTGAGACTCTGTCTCTAAATAAAATACAAAATAGGGCTGTGGCTCAGTGGTCAAGTGCCCCTGAGTTCAATCTCTGGTACCAAACAAGAAAAAAAGAAAACCCAATGATGTAAGGATATCTGATTGGCATTAGAACTATCTATTCATCACATTTAGGAACCACAAAAGGATCACTCATTCCTCCCTTTAAAGCCTGACACTCTCCATCAATTCTACTTTGCTTTGTCACTGAAGGAGCAGTTTACTTGTACTCAGCAAGAATCATCATCAACAAGAAGGGCATGAGACCCCAAGATTACATGCTAGATGCCCTATGAATGGTTTATTTACCTACCAAAAGAAAGAAGCTCTCTTGCTGACTAGCAACACTAATAAGACCAGTCTTTTTAATATTCTGTCTCTCTCTCGCTTTCTGTCACTCACACACACACACACACACACACACACACACACAAAGGTAAGTAACAATACAGTGAAGAAAAATTATAAAAAATATGAGCAGAAATAGGACACCATGAAAAAAAAATAATCAGAAGAATCAGTAGGGCCAATGCAAAGAGACAGAAGTAGAAAAGCAAACATCATAACAGTAAAGTATAAGACAGTATTGGAAGATGGATACAGGATGAACTGTGGGAGCTTGTGGCATACTCTTTGGTAGCATTCTTGAAGACTCAAAACACTATCAACATAGTCAGCATTATAGAGTACTATATAGAATATACTATAGAATATCAAACAGGATCTATAAAAATATCCATTAATTTAACAATTGTTGAACTATGTGCAAGAAAGCTCTGTTGTAGTGCTAGGAGATACTGATGAACACAGCATCTTTAAAGACAGCCAACATGACTAGAACAGAGAACAGAAGCAGGAAAGGACATTACAGAGCTAGGCAGGAGGGGATGTGGTGGTTGAAGTAAGTTGTTTAGATTTTATTATGAGATAAACCTCTAGAGCAGCAATTTTCATCCTAATGGGCATTAAAACTACCTAAGCAGTTTTTTAAAATACTGTTGCCTGGACCACCCCAAACTAGGCTTATTTGGGTTTGTAGACAGCTATTTTTTGCAGGGGGAGGGTGGTGAAGGCTGACATCTCCTTTCCCACCACCTTGGTAATATCTCTTAAACCAAGTATGACAGAATCTCTGGTTGTAAGTCTGGAAACTGGTTTTAAGTAGGGATGATTTCAAAATAATCACTGATAATTTTAAAGAACTGTAATAATACAGTATGTAAAAGCAAAACTGTGAGATTGTGTAGGAAACTAACATGAAATGAGAAATGATGAATTCTTAATTATTCTGCTAGGGTAGTAGAGGAAGCAGACATAAAATATATAGAAAACTTTTCCTGGACATTTTGCTGTAATAGAGAAAAGAATAATGGATAGCAACTGACCGAAAAGGGTTGGCAGGTCCAAGGAGTAGTTTTAGTTTTGTTTTTAAGAAAGAAAAGCTATTATGGCATTATTTAAATAGTGACAGAATGATCCTATAAAGTTCAAAACATATTTAATAGTATCTCCACACCAAGTGCCATAACTGGATCTACTTAGGGCATAACAATTTAAAATATAAAACAAATTTTATATTCTGACCAAAATCTGAGAAAAATGATGCATTGATTTAGATGCAATTGCGTAAGCAAGCAGGTAACCACACAAACTGTGTATGTGTAGGCGGAGGGGAGCACATGTTTAAAGTGATCCATCAATGCAACAGTTCTTAAAAACAAGGGGCTGGGGATGTGGCTCAAGCAGTAGCGCACTCGCCTGGCATGCGTGCGGGCCAGGTTCGATCCTCAGCACCACATACAAACAAAGATGTTGTGTCTGCCGAAAACTAAAAAATAAATATTAAAAAATTCTCTCTCTCAAAAAAAAACCCAAAAAAGCCACTTAAGTTATCTAGTATATTACAGCTTGTCTTTATAATGGCAAGTTAAACCATAACACATCATGCAACTATAACTTGTATATCCCACTACATACAAAAGACTTCATTTATCAACACATAGGTATTCATAGGTATTTATTTATTCCTCTAGATAAAGACTGAGTAGAAGCATAAAAATATTATGATGTCAAGCAAAAGAAAAAGCTATTGGACTAGTAAAATAATGTTTTTCTTGTGTAATTTAGACCTCATGAAAAAAATAGCTATCAAAATTCCCTGTTATTTGTATAACTAAAGCTTTGGGATAATTTTTCATTCATGAAACTTCCTTTTGTGTCCTAATCTTGGCCATGGACTATGTTCTAGTCTGTTTTTGTTTTGTTTTTTGCATTACTGGGGATTGAACTCAGAGCCTCACACATACTAAGCAAGCACTCTACCACTAAGCTACATTCCCAGCCCTTGGACTGGAAGAAAAGATGACTTGGGGTTTCATCACTAGAGGCTGAGTGTACAAATATTGGTTATTCTAAATAACGTTTTTGCTTTTCAGAATGGTTAGCTTGGTATTTCAAATGTAACAATAGATGACTAAATGCAAACACACACACACACACCAGTCTAGTATTTGCCATAGAAAAGTTAGCCGGGATCACCTGAGTAGATTCACTAATCAGCATTATAAAGCTGTTGAAGGGGTAGACCTTATACAAAAACATGCTGTGAGAGTATTTCCCACATTTGGATTTTTAGTTATTTTCCAGGTATAGAGCAACATTTTTTTTATTTGTTGTACTGTGTTTTTAAATTTTTTATTTTCAGAAACAACCCACACAAATGCAACAATTCTCAGAACAAAAAAAACCAAAGAAGAAAAAAATTCTACTATTATGAAGTCATTGTTTATTTTTCTTTTGGGGGAAAGAAAAGAATTTCATGACTTATTTATAAATTCAGCCCTTTTTAGTAATACATTATAGTTTAATATACCTAACAAAAAAGAAAACAAATTCTTTAAAACATTTTTCAGGGTTCTGGAAAGAATTATACCTGTGTTCCTTCCTTATTTAACAGATCCAATTACACTGTATTCTGTTTCACATAACAATATCTGACAGGCACTCAAACTCAAATCATTAAAATCGAAAATTGCTAAAACATTAACTGAAATCAATAAATATATCCTCCCTTGACAGCAACAGAATGCTCTTCAAATTCAGGAAGTGGCCATATATTTATTTTACAAAAATACCATCTGTGTATTCCAAGGAAGAAAAGATGACTTAGGGTTTCATCACTAGAGGCTGAGTGTACAAATATTGCTTATTCTACCAAATGTATGATATCATAGCATTCACCCACTCTATGAATCACAAAAGAAAAGCAAAGAAATAAAACATTTCAAAGCTTTTTGCTATAGAAAAAATACTATACATTTCTTTGTGCAATTACAATTACCTTACACTCTAAAAATGTAAGCACAGAGAAAGGGATACATTATTGAAAACATCCTAATTAATCTTTTCCTACTAGGATCACAATGTATTTTTGTATCCTGCTAATACTGTCACTTCCTCCTGTTTCCTTTTGAGGATCCTCTTGAACCTCAATAAGATAATGTGAATAGTTTACCCTGTCTTTACCAATGGTGAGAAAACATAGTGTATAATCCTACTGTACAAGCAACAGAGCTACCAAGCAATGGTCCCAACACTCCAGCCTCACCAGACCAGACAACATCACAGGCCAATCCTGCCTTCCATAATAAGATTTTCAGACCATTTCCTCACACCATTTACCTATACTAACCTAGTCATTCATCTATTAAACTTAAGAAGACCATCTCTCTTTCATTTCACAAGGTACATTAAAGCAATTACTAAAAATTTAATGTCAACAAGGTTTAAGACATCACAGGCCGGGCTAGGGATGTGGCTCAAGCGGTAGCACGCTCGCCTGGCATGCACGCAGTGCTGGGTTCGATTCTCAGCACCACATACAAATAAAGATGTTGTGTCCGCTGAAAACTAAAACAATAAATATTAAACAGATAGTGGAAACTTGTAAAAGTTCTGCTTCTTTAAAAAAAAAAAAAAAAAGACATCACAGGCCAACTTATTGTGTTTCTTCTGTCCAACACTACATCACACTTATCAGCATCCTCAAACTTCTCAGTAGACAACCATGGATTCTACTGAAAAAGTAAATACAGGAACCATCAGACTGGAATTATTTCAGCTTCATGTAAACTAAGCCTACAAACCTTCTTGAATCTGTATCCAGATGGACCTCCTGTTTTTATGTTAGGATGAAAAAAGGGTCTCTTCTCCTAGTTCTGTATAAAAACAATCCTACTACCTGTGGTCTGCTGCCCTTACCATCTTCTATGAACCACATGCTTCTCTCCTTACAGTAACTCTCTAGGTATTACATCCACTCCCCCAGTTTTAAAAACCTCGACAAACTTACTTTCCTAACTATATTTCCAGCCCAATCTTCTGCTTAGAGTGCCAGCTTGTAACATCTACTGAGCATTTCACATCTGCACCTGGATGGCTCACAGATATTGCCATTTTTTTCTTTTGGTGCTGAGCTACATCCCCAGCAAGAAATTAATATATCTAAAACTTAACTCAATTTCCCCCTAGTAAATAGTTTGTGCTAGTAAACTGCGCAAACTATCAACCCAGTTCCTCAAGCAGTGAATCTAAAGTCACCGATATTTCTCTGTCTCTCATTTCCCATATTTATCAACAAGTCCTGTCAATTCCAGTTTCACTTCAGCCTCCACTGGCACTACCACCCTATCTCAGACCACCAGCATCTCTTAACTGTCAACAGCCTTCTAAATGGTTGCCTTGATTCCATTCAGCACTTTCTATACAACAGCCGGAATGATCTAGTTAGCACTTTCACGTCATTCTCCTGCTTAAAATCCTTTTCAACAGCTTCCGATTGCATTTAAATAAAATCTAAATGTCTTATTATGGCCTACAAAGCTCCAGATAATAGGGTCTGTGTACTCCTCCAAATTTATCCTGTGCTACTCTTCCTCTGCTTCAGCCACACTGATTTTAGTTACAAGAAAGAATCCTCTAAAAAATAAGCTCTTGGGCTGGGGATGTGGCTCAAGTGGTAGCGCGCATGCCTGGCGTGTGTGCGGCCCGGGTTCGATCCTCAGCACCACATACAAAAATAAGCTCTTTTCTGCCTTATTGCCTTTGCATACATTATCCCAGTCTTAGAATGTTGAATTCCCTCTCATCTTTCAGATTTTACTTTAAGTTCCAGAGAAGCCCTCAGAAGGCTTTAGAAAACAAGCCCTTTTAAACTACTTTTTAACTACTGTGTTAGTCAGTTTCCCATTACTATGATAAATACCTGAGATAATCAACTTTTAAGGAGAAAAGGTTTATTTTGGCTCCTGGTTTCAGAGGTCTCAGTCCATGGCTGCTTGACCCTGTTGCCTTTGGGTCTGTGGCAAGGCAAGTACATCATGAAGGGAGTGTAATGAAGAAGGAGGTGCTTGCCCCTAGTAAACACAGTAGTCACAAAGCAAAGAGAGAGGAAGAACAGCTCAGGTCTCAATAATATCTCTTTCTAGGGCACACCCCCAACTTCCTATCCTAGGCCCCACCTCCTAAAAATTTCATCACCTCCAAATTGGCGGGGGACACACTTTCAACAAACTCATGGGTCTTTGGGGGACATTATCCAAATCATAAAACCTACCTAAGAAAAGCCCTCCAATGTCCTCTCTATTTTAGCACAATGGGGGTATTATCTATCAAATTTTGTGTTTGACTAGTTTGTGAGGGTGTTGTGTGTGTGTGTGTGTGTGTGTGTGAAGGGGGTCTGTTTGTCTTCCTTCGTAGACTGTAAACTTTGAGAGGTAGGAATCTACTTCCATCACCATTATATTTTTAGCACTTGGCACAATGCTCAGCAAATATGTAATAAAGGAATAAATTCATTTTGAAAATTTTAAAGATCCCTCATTATTCCAAGAAAACATTATTGGAATTAAGTAAGAAAATTATTTTTAAATCAGCAAGAAAAACAGTATATAATTTACTAATTTATTTGAATGCTTGAAAAAAAAACATTTTTCTTCAAATTTAGAATTACAACATTCTTCCATACTAACTACAAGAGTAGCAGATTCCCCTAGAAACGGGAAATGGAATTGGCTTCTGTCTCACATCTGCTAAAAATGATAAATTCTTCTGTTCAAGACAATACTTACTATGCAAAATTATTATGTTCCGAAAGTTAACTGGTATGTCTTTGGATTCATATTTGCATCAAAGAAACCATAAATATTATTTAGGTTCCAAAAAGACTCTTAATTACCCAACCCAAACTACCAACTGTATTTCTAGCAACAATGTAATAGAGGATCATCATTTCATAAGGCTTTTTGCAGACTATATAGTCAATGTTTCAACCTGAGATCTAAGGAAGACTGCTAGCAGTGGTACCTGATTCGTACAAGCTGGTAAGCTGTGAGGCAGACAAGGGGTTCCTGCTGAGTATGGACCTGCAGGGCACTCGGTTACTCTGGATTTATCTTTCCACAAACTTTAGATATTAACCTTTCTCTTTCCCAGCTACAATTTGATGCCGAAGGTCAGGATTTCTTTCCTCTGCCAAGCTAATGAAAACAGAAGAGTTTTAACTTGCTTTCCTTTCTAATACCTAAAACTGCACTTCAACTCTTCTAATATTTCTAGTGAAACTGTATTGCCAGTAATGTATACAGGGTCGACAAGTAAAATTAAAGCTTAAATACATTTTTAAATGGCCACAATATTATCCCTAATATTTACTGAAATGCAGAGGACATTAAATCTTAATTTCAGCATTCATCCAATCTTTTGTTCTTAAGAACTCCTTATTCTCACCCCTTAGGTCTCACTCCTCCCAGACTCCTTTAATTTCAGAATTGAGGATCAAGGGACCTCCCATTCCCCTGCCTTCATTTTAGAACTGCTCTCTTGTCCTTGTCTCTTTGGTCACTTAGACCTTCAAAAAGGGAAAAGGGGGCAAATACATGAAGAATGTTGCCCATTTCAGGTACTCAATTAATAAGTGACTTTATAAATATTTCCCAGGTACCTATCATATGGCAGCCTAGAAAATATAATAATCTCTAAGACTTGCTAACCTAGAAGTACTTACAATCCAAGTGAGAAGCAAGTAAAATGAGCTAAAAGGTAAGAGAACAAAGTATCACAGAAGCAACCCACTTTAAATGTGAAAGATAATTAGGCTCTGAAGAAAAGATGGCATTTCACCAAGGACTTAGAACAAATGGGGACTCAGCCAGGTATGGTGGGGCATGCCTATGATCCTAGGGACTCAGGAGGCTGAGTAACTCTCACTGGGTAACTCAGCAAGATCCTTCCTCAAAATAAAAATAAAAAGTGTTGGGGATGTAATTCAGTGGTAGAGAGTACCCGTGGGTTTAATCCTCAGTATGGGGAAAAAAATGCAAGAGTCAAACATGTGCTAAGAGAAACAGTTCTATGGACATCAGAGGCTCTCAATAAGATTTCTTCATGAACACTATTGTGATGTGATTATGGACAGTGAATTAGAAATGAGAGTCTGGCAGCATGAAATTTACTGCAATATTCTGGGGAAGAGTGTCTGACGAAAAGCAAAAGCTGAAGAGAAGGAACCAAATGTGAGGGAAATGTCTAAGTTAGAATCACAGGTCTCAATGATATTTATCGAAAATTAGAGAGGACAGCTGGAAAGTAAAGGTGAACTAGAAAGTTCCCAGCTTAATAATTAAATGGGTGAAATAAGTACACTAAAATCTGTTTAACATTTTATGTACCAGGCACTTGAAAAAATTCTCACAAGAAAGAAAACAAGTAAATACCATTATAATATCAGTTTTATGAGAAACACAAAGGATAGAGAAATTATAAAACTTGACCAAAGGCATAAAGCTAGCATGACAGGAGTTAGGATTTGAGTTGAGATCAGTGTGACTATAGTGGTGGCACTCTGATCACTCCATTAACCACAATAAAAAGTTATTCAGAAGAGAAGCAAGCTGGATGTGTTGAGTGTGAGCACAAACAACTAATATTAAGATTCCTTGTCTAGGGGTACTGGTTATCCCTGGTGTACCTCATGTTCAGGCTTCATCTGTGGAACAAATTGGTACTCATTTGAATACCTTTTCCTCTTCCCATCAACAAATTGCCAAGATCCTAACTTCAGGCTGGGTACAATGCACACATTAGTAATCTGAACAATTTGGGATGCCGAGGCAAGAGGATCACAAATTCAAGGCCAGCCTCAGCAACTCAGCAAGACTCTGTCTCGAAACACAAACAAAATGGACTGTAGATTGTACTCTGTGGTAAAGTGCTCCTGGGTCACTCTCCAGGGCCCCTCTCCAAACAAAACAAATCCAAACTCCAGACAAGTCCAAATGTTATCACTTCTGAATCTTCACTGACCACCTTGTCAAAGAAGCGACGTGCACCTTAGTACTGTGAATAATATATCACACTTTGTTATAATTTATTTTATGTAACTAATTTCGACGTGCACCTTAGTACTGTGAATAATATATCACACTTTGTTATAATTTATTTTATGTAACTAATTTCCCCACTAGATGAAAAGTCTTTGATTTTATTCATCCTTGTAAGGCAGAGCCCAGGGCGTGGCATAGAATGATCAAGTCACAAATGTCAGAGCCCTCCTGATGGGATTTTTGTCCTCAGAGAAGACAAGAGAGCTAGTACCCATTCCCATGTGAGAAACCAGGAACAGAGCCCAACCAGGCTGGACCTTGATCTTAGACACCTCATACTCTAGAGCTATGAGAAACAAATATTTTTGGCTATGCCATTTAATTACCAAGTTAAGAAATTATAGCAGACTAAGAGACCAAACTTCTAATAAAAAATGAAAAAATTATTTTTTTCCACATAGTTACTTGATAAAAAATTTAGGAATTCATTCTTCAAAACAAAGAGATCATCTAAATTTGACAAATAGCTTTTTAAAGTTACAAATTCAAAATAATAATGTCTGTTTATTTCACTGCATTATCTGACACAATATATACTCAGTAGTTGAAGTTTTTTCTGATATCACTTAAGCCATGAACACCATTGCAGGGTATACACAAACATAAAGATGGTTTGCCAATTATTCTTTTTCCAAGGATGGGTAATACTGTTCAGTCCTGAAAACTTACTGTTCTTTTGGTTCAAACTAGCATAGTTCTCAGAAGACAGGGCATGAGTCCATGAGATTTAGGGTTAAATTCTAACTGGATTTGTCTTTTAAAGGTAATCAAAGGCACCAGAGCTTGTTCACAGTTCAAAAATTAAGCAATTTAGTAAGAATATTTTATTAGCTTTGACATTTTTAAGTTTTTCTCAGAAACTACTAACAAATTCTAATACCTTCAGGTCCAGAATCCTTTCCCATAAAACAGGCCAGGGTCCCCAGTATCCATGTCCTTAGCTATTTCATTTTCCATAACATTCATCACATTATAGTAATTACTATTTAAAGATTATCTTCCCCTAAGACTGTAAGTTGAATGAGGGTAAGGAATAGGTTAATTTAGTTCCTCCTGTTTATAGTACAGTCTCTGGCATTCAGCAGGTTCTTATTAAAAAATACTAAGTGGGTCAATGAAGGAACAAATGAAAGAATAAATGAATATCATTTTGTACTCAATTTTATCTTTGCTTTCTATAAGCAATATTTTACTTCTCCAAACTAATCTATAATATACTATAAATGTGGCAGTGCCCAACCCAGAATGCCTTTCTTCCTAAATTTTCAATCTGGCCCTCTTCAAATAAGCCAGTCATTATTCAAGCTTCTAACTCTCCATCAGCTTCCTGTACTCAAGTGCCAATTATTTGGCATTTCTCAAGCAGACTATTGACTCAAAGCAATCTTCTGTTTTCACTCTGTTACTAGAAAACTGCTCACATTAAGAACAGGAACTATAGTGCACTACCTGAAACAATGCTGGCCTTCCACAAGTGTTAGCTGTTGCTACTGTTAATAAGGTCAAATTCATGTACGTCTCATTCCCCACACAAGTCTCACGTTATATATATATACCTCTACAACCTACCAAAACTATGGCCTGAGTGTTGAGGATTATCGTTATGCAAGCATATTTACATGTCCCATCTCACCCTAAGACTTCTTTTTGCTATTTCAAGTTCTTTAAGATATTTATTTCCAGCATTCATGAAATATTTAATAATGGAATGCCCCTAGCCCCAATAGAATCCTCAAAAAATCACAATAATTATTTTAACTATTTATGATATGCCAAGAACAAATTCTAAGAGCTTTACACATGTGTCAGCATTGAACCTTCACAAATTTACCTACATGGTAAACATATTGTAAGCCTCATTTTACTCACAAGGAAACTAAGTCGGGGATGTTAAGAAATTTGGCACAAGATTGTACAGTTTTTAATGTAGTGAAGCTAGTATTCGAACCCAGATAGTATGGCTTTAGGGAAGCTACCCAGAGACTTCACAACCGTTCTACAGGTAACAAAAGAAAATCTCTTAAAAAAATTTTGACAAAAGGGTAAACATTACAATTAGAATACTTAAAACTGTAATTCAAATTTATGTTTTGAATTATAATATTTAAAGGATACTAGTATTTGAAGGGTATCTGAAGAATAACATTTTCTTGACCATCCTATTAGCTACCAGAGATTCTGTTAATTTTTTTAACACCATATTTAGCCAATAAATTAATTCCAAGAAATACATAAATTAAAGCTGAGATTAAATAACCAGGAAAGGTTAACATGACTTGCCCAATGTCATATATAAGTTCTTAAGTGGCATGTCTTAGACTAGTTTTCTTAATCACTAAATTTACCTTTGAAAGAAGGCATTTCTCTAACTAGAGTACTAAATTTATGGAAATCTTCTCCATGGGAGCACAGTTTATAAACAATTGTGTATATTTTAAAGCACAAAATCAATCACTTCTAAAACCTTCGTATTTCTTCATAACTCATAGTGACAAAAGGCAGCAAAGTTATAACACATTCCTAATATGACAAAGGATAAATTGGCACCATTTAACTAAACTTTATAAAAGACACATTCTCAATGCTTTATAAAATATGTTATTTCTGTAGCTCAATATAAGGGAAAAATTTTCAAACCACTAAAATAGTCCAAACTGTATCAACATTACAGCTATTCTAATACTTCAAATGTATTAACAAACTCAATTCTTATAATAAGCCTATTATTATTTTCTCCATGTGACAGGTAATAAGTCACACAGGCCAATGTCATGCAGTAGTATATGGTACAGTCAGGGTTCTGACAAAAGCGGGCTACCCCTCAGTCTATGCTCCATAACGAGAGCATTCTGTCACAGTAATAGGATCCATTACCTTGCATACAGTTTTTAAAACTGATACAGCAATCATTTATTTTTCAAGTTACTTTTAATTTCAAATGTTGTGAAATTCTTAAATCTGAACCCAGGCACTACATTAAGAACCATTAAGCCGGGAGGCACTTATCCAACAGACAACCTCATCTACAATCAATAATGCTGGCACTTTATTAGTGTTTTATTCATAACTGAGTATCCCATTAAGAAAAAGACATCAAAAATATTATACTGATGCTTTGAAATTACAATTGATCTTTAAAATGCCTGATGCATTTTTAAATTACAGAATGACATAAAAATAAGAGTTGGAGGGCCAAGAAGAGATTCATTACAAATTCTAGAGTAAATGTCATGTCTTCTGGACTAGTGCTTATCAGCTTGGTAACCCTGAAAAGTGTGCCTTGGTCACCCAAGGATACCCTGTTATTGGTCAGTCTTTTTATACTTAGAGAATGGATGAATATGAAACCTGAACTATGAAAGAAAATCCAAATGAAAACCTCTGGTTTTATTCATTTACTGTTTCTCTCCCTTTCCCTTTCATATACACTAATCCACGTAAAAAACAATTTCTGAAATTGAAAAAAAAAAAGATATAATTTTAATTAATTTTTTAAAATATTTATTTTTTGATGTAGATGGACACAACACAATGCCTTTATTTTTTTTTATGTGGTGCTGAGGATCGAACCCGGGTCCTGCCCGTGCTAGGCGAGTGCTTTACGGCTGAGCCACAATCCCAACCCAATTTTTAATTAATTTTTTAAAAAATTTTGCATACTATGTAACTCTAAGCCAGTCACTACAAATAAATAAGTATAACATTTTCAAAGAAAAATATGCTAAAATTTGAATACTGACTCTTACCCACAATAGTAGCATTGTAGACATCTTCTTTCTTTGTTTTTTGGTACCATGGATTGAACCCAGGGGTGCATAATCACAGAGCTACAGCCCCAGCCTGCTTTTTATTTTGAGACAGGGTTTCACTAAGTTGCTTATGGCCTTGCTAAATTGTTGAAGTTGGCATTGAACTTTCGATACTCCTGACTCAGCCTCCTAAACTGGGATTACAGTCATACTCTACCTGTCTAGCTGTAGATAGCTTCTTTATAAGCAAAGACATAAAATAAAATCCAATGTTTTTTCAAATTTGAAATTATAATTATGTTTCAAATAGGCACAATGCAATTTAAATAAAAAAAATAAAAACAGTTGCATTATACCATTTTAAATAATAGGCACAATGCAATTATTTAAAATGGTATAATGCAACTGTTTTCATTCTGATACACAATGATTATTCTACCTCATATATTCCTTCTTTTAAAATATAAAATATAGGGCTGGGGATGTGGCTCAAGTGGTAGTGCGCTCGCCTGGCATGCGTGCGGCCCGGGGTCGATCCTCAGCATCACATACAAAGATGTTGTGTCCGCTGAAAACTAAAAAATAAATATTAAAAATTCTCTCTCTCTCTCTCTAAAAAATAAAAATAAAATAAAATATAAAATATATAATTTATAAGACATTTTGGGGATTGAACTCAGGGGACACTCAACCACTGAGCCACATTCCCAGCCCTATTTTGTATTTTATTTAGAGACAGGGTCTCACTGAATTGCTTAGCGCCTCACTTTTGTTGAGGCTGGCTTTGAACTCATTATCCTCCTCCCTCAGCCTCACAACCCACTGGGCTTATAAGACAATTTTTTTCAATCTTGGTTAGGCAAAGAAAATAATTGTCAAAATTAAGAGCTTCTGCTCTTTGAAGGATACTGCTTTAAGAAAGTAGAAAATAGGGGCTGGGGCTTAGTGGTAATGCACTTGCCTAGCATGCCTGAGGCACTGGGTCCATTCTCAGGATCACAATACAAATAAATAAAATAAAGGTCCATCAACAACTAAAAAAAAAAAAAAAGTGGATTGTGAGGGGCAAGGGGGAGGGAAATAAAGGGAGAGAACTGACAACAGCAGAGGAGGTAGAGAGGGAAGATGGGAGGGGAGGGGAGGGGAGGGGGGATAGTAGGGGATAGGAATGGTAGCAGAATACAACAGTCACTAATATGCCATTATGTAAAAATGTGAGTGTGTAACTGATGTGATTCTGCAATTTGTATTTGGGGTAAAAATGGGAGTTCATAACCCAATTGAGTCAAATGTATGAAAGATGATATATCATGAGCTCTGTAATGTTTTAAACAATCAATTTAAAAAAAAGTGGAAAATAAATGACAGGGAAACATAGAATTGACAAATGACTAGTATCTAGAATACACAATGAACTCTTAAAAAACTCAACAAGAAAGTAAACAAACTTTTTCTTTCAACAAAGCAGAAAGATTGAAGACATTTAACCTAAGATACATAATGGCAAATAAGCATGTGAAAAAGCTCCCCAGCATCATTAGTCATTAGAGAAATGCAAATTAAAATCACAAGGAGATACCACCTCTTCATTATCAGAACTGTTAAAATAACAAACCCTGATAATAGTGAGTGCTAAGGAGGACTCCAACCAAATGGAAGTCTAGCTGACAGGAATGCAAAATGATGTGGTAACTCTGCAAAGTCTGGCATTTTTCTAAAACTTTCAGCATGTATGTGGGTCCCATCTAGCAATCCCACCCCTAGGTGGTTATCTAAGAGAAATGAAAAATATGTTCACATAAATGTTTATGGCAGCCTTATTCATAAGCTCTGAAAACTGGAAAAACCTCAAAATGTTTTTCAATTACTGAATGGATAAAACTGTGGTGCAAGTTCATTTAATTGACTAATACTCAGCAATAAAAGAAATTAAAGCATACAAATATGTGAATGAATCTAAAATGTACTATGCTAAGTGAACAAGATCAAATTCATGCAACTTTTTACACTGTATGGTTCCAATGACAGGACAGTCTAGAAAGGGCAAACTGTCAGTGGTTTTCAAGGGCTGGAACTAAGGGATTAGACTGATTAAATGAACACTAGGAAAACTTTCTGAGGTACTGTAAAACATTCTGTATCTTGATTGTGGTATTTTTGCATGACTGATTTCTTAATACCTAAAAAGGATAAATTTTGCTCTATGTAAATTATACCTTGATAAACTTAACCTTAAGAAAAACATTAACAGGAAAAAAATTATGCCATAATTATGCAAATAATTTGTTAAGAATGTATTATAATGGGTATAAATTTGTAACCACAAATCCAAGCTGAATGTCACATCTCTTAATTGGAAAAACAAAAATTATTTCTTTCACAGTACTTGTTTACTTTACATAGTATGTATATCTTTTCTAAAAAAGATATATCATGGTATTAGCATTAATTTTTATTTCTGTAATACAGTATACATTAACTTTTTTCTGAAACTACTTTCATTAATTTCTAAACAGGTCCAATGTTTTCATGTGCCAAGAAATAATTTTATATCATTCCTTTGTTCTAAATGAATAAAAAACATTGCTCTTACAAAACATGTTAAACAGAGAATTAATTTGCTACTGGAGATTTCGTGGTTATAAATTTTTCAAATCCCTGAAATATCTTCATCCACTTATTGGTCTACTGCATTTCAGAAATCTCAAAGAAAATAGCAGCTAAATAGTTCTTTTGTTATATTACAGAATCAGGTGTGTGTTTGAAAGCAAGGGAAAGAGTGGAATGATAGCTGTTTTTCTTCTTGGACACAAAACAGTGCCAAAGTAAGATATTTCTGAGGGATCTAATTCCCCGCTAGTAAAGCTGGAATTTATGAAATATCCTAGATTACATTTTAACCCTCTTTCCTTTTTTCTCCTCAGTTTACTGCGCTCAGATACTTTAATGCTACTGGGAAAGTAGTCACTCTCCTCCATATAGCACTATGGTTTATAGAAAGCACTTTAATATATATTATCTTATTCAATTCTCACCAGAACCTATGAGAATTTTACAAAGTCAAAACCCCACATTTCAGAGGTCAGATTTGGTTGTCTAAGGATTACACAAACTAAGTGCCAGGCCAGAAGCTTACATTAGATCTTTTGACAAACTAGGCAACACATTCTTTTCTTACTGATCTGTATATCCATTAGCAGCAAAGACCATCTAAGGAAAGCTGACATTGTGGGAAATCTATAATCAATGCTATCTAAAAAGATTAACAATAGCTGCACTTGGTTGCAAGGTGCCTTGTGGTCCTAGCTACTCAAGAGGCTGAGGTGGGAGGATTCTCGAGTTCGAGAATTGGATACCAGCAGGGCAACAAAGCAAGACTCCATCTCAATTAATTAATCAATCAAATAAAAATATCATCAATAGTCTATTAAATAAATAGTAAATAAATAGTAAATATTAAATAATAATTAAATAAATTAAATAAATAGTAAGCTTACAAGTAAACTAAATTTTAAAGATGAAGTACAGAAAGAGAACTTATAAAAATATCAAGTGAGGGGCTGAGGACATATCTTAGTGGTATGGCACTTGCCTAGCATGTGTAAGGCCCTGAATTTGAGCCCTAGCACTAAATTAAAATATGTACGTGTGTGTGTGTGCATGTGTGCACGCGTGTGCGTGTATTAAGTGAAATTCACGTCAACAAAAACCTTTTGAAAAGTAAAACAATGGCTTAAGGATGTCTATGAAGTCTAGAAACATACTATTATTTTACATGTACCCTAATGTAATATTAACAAGCCACTTATACACTCTTCTAGGATGCTAGATATGGTGGACATTCTGTATATTAGAAGAGATTAAGAGGCCAATTTTTTGATGACAATTAAGTGGAATGAGATATTAGATGGAAAAAATGGCCCTTACTGGGACAAAACTTGAATACAGATGCATATTAGATAGTAGTACTAAATCAATGTTAAATTTCTGGAATTTGGTAAGTACACAATATAGGAGAATGTCTTAGTTCTTAAGGTTTCACATATTTAAGAATTTAGGGATGAAAAGTTATGTCTATAAGTTACTCAAATGGCTTCAAAAGATGCATAATGACTACACATAGAGAAATCAAATGTCAAAATGCTAACAAGTGATCTAAATAATTAGGGTGCTCAGTGAATTATTCTTAACTTTAGAAAGTTTAAAAAATTGAAGATACAAGGCAAAACTTATTTTCTTCAAAAAATTTCAATTTCAAAATTTTCTTCAAAAGCTATTAAGATGTTTCCAATAAAGTCTTTTGTAACTGAATAAAACAGTTATTCTTTTCAATGTCTCTATAATAAATTAACCTGAGTTAGAATCAAACAGTACTTTATTTATGAACCCAAAGACCTTCTACCACTGAGGCACGCTCCCCGTCCTTTTATTTTGAGACAGGGTCATGCTAAGTAGCTGCCCAGGCTGGTGTCAAACTTTTTGATCTTCCTGCCTCAGCTTCCAGAAGGATTATAGGCATGAGTTATGGCACTTAGCCCACTTCTATTTTATATTAAAAACTGGGTATAAAATATGGTGGGGCGGGGTGGGGGTGGGGGTGGGGGTGGTAAGCAGCAATATGTATCCAGGAATAGTTTGTATTTTATTAGGTGCTTTCAGGATATTAAAATTTATGTACTGTCCTCCATTTTTAAGGAGCTATTTTTAAGAAACATAAAATTCAATATTTAGTTCCTATGGATCATTTACAGTGTTTGAAATACTGAGTAAGCTTGCTAACAGATTTAACTAAACTCAATTCACTTTAATATAATTTTACCATTTAATGTTTCTTCTATCCTCAAAGATTTTTAAATTTTTCTTACAAACTTAATTTCACCATGAATGCAGAAAGGCTGCATTATGATTTAATTTCCATGAATTCAACCATAGCCCTCAAAGGGAAAAGCAGAGGATTTCAATAACATACATGCTACTCCATTAAATAAGCATAGGCATTCCCCAGGGAGCACTAAGCCCAACTATGAGAAGGGAGCTGTCTAGTTAGTTTCACATGCCTCTCCCCCTCAGTGCATCCTGTCAAGCTGATCCTAGTATTAAAGTATGTGTGTGTGTCCTAATGTAAGCCAACTTTCTCCATCTGATGTTCAACTAAAGAAACTTATTTTTGCAGTTCCTGAAGAAAAAACTAACTATTTTGCACTTCTATGAGAGGCAAAGAATATACACCATACTTAACAATCACTTTAAAATTTTTTAATGATTATTTTATTAAAATTTCTTTTTTAGGTCATATGTGCTAACCTCACAGCCTAATTTAATCACGGAACGCCAACACATTTTATTTCGTTATTATATGACAAGGATATGATGCATTTTAAAGAAGGGATGACTTCTTTCTAAAGGCCACACTCGAAACATAACCCTCAATTTTTCTAAATCAACTCCATATATTTCTTTTTAGTTACTCCTGAGTCCCCTGAATGGCATTTTCCCCCTCTATTTTACTTACACTGATCTAACCCAATTTCAACATTCCTCCTACTCATAGAATCAGTGCTATAAGAAATTCAGAAGTCATCTAGTCAATTTCTCAGATTTAAGCAGTGAAGTCTTCCATTCAGTAAGCACCATATTATTATAAATTCCTTACTTTCCATTTAAAATGAATTTTTATAGAAAAGTAGAAATTCAACTGCATACTCAAGTTTTAAGAAAATAATTTTATAAAGTAATATAAAAACTCAGTGAAAAAATCCAGTAAATAGTAAAACTAAGCATTTCTTTGACATTTAGAATTTTCTCTGTTACTTAAGCTCTGAACCCACTGTGTGGAATTGTTTTAATACTTCTCAATGATTTCCAGAGGATTCCTATAAAATTGGGCCCCTTCCTTACAAAATTTATTTTTGAATACAATTAATTTTAAATTTTATTCTTTGACTTTTATGTTTTTAATCCTTATGCTTAATGATTAATATTTTAACTTTTTCTTTAAAAACATTATGTTTAAAATTTGTTTTAAACAAAAAACTGCAGTGAAATTTAAAACTTCTATTTAAAGCTCTCAATATTGATTTTTTAAAAATAGATGAAAATAACAATTTTTCATTTTCAGGATGAGGTATAGCATTGAGGAGATCAATGATAAAATCATTTGTCTAAAACTATCCTAGACTGCCACAAATGAAAGTTTCTTTTGTAGCAGATATAATTCCCTAAAGATCACTTATTTGTAGAATATAACATACTTTTAATTTTCTTTTAAAAAGTCAATGCAAAATGACAAATGAGTTCACACTAAGAGTTATAAAAGACATTTCAGATCTTTGAATTAGTATAAACTAAGAATTGTATTTTAATGATCTTAACCTGAAATGCAAAAGTTCTTTGTAAAATTATAACTAAATACAAAGATATCACCAACACATACTAAGAAAGCATTAGTTAAATTTTTGTCTGAATTACAATGTCCCAGTCTGGGATGAACACTGTAGCCTCACAATAAAACTGACACTCAAGGACTAAACTGTATAGTTGTGTCATAATCATTTTGATCACAGGCATGTTTGAGAATCTAATAAAAGCAAAGTAGCCTCTTCCCTGAAACTTCCACATGTGCACATGAATTTTTTTTTTTTTTTAAACAGAGAGTGAGAGGGAGAGAGGGAGGGGGAGAGAGAGAGAGAGAGAGAGTTTTTCCAATATTTTTATTTTCTAGTTTTCAGCGGACACAACATCTTTGTTTGTATGTGGTGCTGAGGATCGAACCCAGGTCGCACGCATGCCAGGCGAGCGCACTACCGCTTGAGCCACATCCCCAGCCCTTGCACATGAAATTTTATATCATGTTGAAAGGAGGGGTCATCCTGAGATCTCAGGGATCATAGGTGCGAGTCATGGCACCCAGCCCACCCAGCAACTCAGGGAACTGCTACCACCGAATATTATACAGGAAGATAACCTAATACATAATGCGTTTGGTATTCATACACCCTCTCATGAGATCGAGAAGGGTACCAGATAGGCAGCGTGGAGACTGAAGATACAAGGGAACACTGCCTCCCATACCTTCGATCATTACCCGCTCCATAGCCATAGAAGCCTGATTTTACTAATTGTCCATCACTGCTTTGTAATCCTGAGATACCAAACCCTGTGCCACCTTATTCTTACCATGATCTCTACCTCTTACCTATCCTCTGTAAGCTGCTTTGATTTACTTTAGCCACTATTGACAAGAAGCCATCCAGTCTGCCCTTTAATACCATCAAGTGATACAACTCAGGACTTCCCAGGGCAGGCCATTCCAGTTTCAGGCAAACCTGAAAAACTACAAAATTCTTTTCTAATTTGACTAGCCTCATTTGTGGATGTTTTCCAGGCGGCCCTAACTAAATTTCTCCTCTACTATCTGCCAACAGGTAACAAAATAGCTTTTTTAAAAATTACCTAATCCTAAAAATAAGGGCAAAAAACCATTTAGCTCTATTTTCACCACACAGAAAAGTCAGATTTGTGCTGAAAAAGCAAGCACTTTCTATACAGAAGGAATCAGTACTGGTTCAATTCAAAAAGATGCAGTTTCCATAAACAAAGCACATCCTATCCTATTAGGCTTCTTTTCTCTGCATAAAAAAATTAAAACACACCAGCATTGAATTATGATCACAGTCACTTAAAATTAACATCAATTCTATCTATAAATGGTGTATTCTCTATATTTCTGTGATTTCATAATAAACAGTTATAATCAATGTAATTTAATATAGTAGAAATCATTATTTATTCATTAAAGCCTGGCTTTCTAGAATTTTAAGTTGTTGCACTCACCTTCAACAGCACTTTTTTTGCAATATAAAAAAAAATCTATTGAAGTTACATTGATAAGGTCCACTTATTAAATATAAGGCAATCTCTGACATGAAAGCTTGTTTTCTTTGGAGAACAAAGGAAACATAAGCAATTATACTTATTTTCTTCCTTAAATACTTTCACACCAGTGTTGGACAAAAAAAGGTTCATAAATATTTTGTGAACAGTGATTGATTTATTAACATCAGATAAAAAACTGTTAACAATTAATTGGGTAAACTAGCAAAATCTAATTTTTAAAGAGTTATCTAGGAGCTCCCTCTTTCCTGAGCTATGTCTTAGGGATCCAAACAATAAATGCATAGTCCTAAGGAGGAGTCTATCCTGTAAGGAGCTTCTAGTTGGTCCTTCAATAATTAAACCTCCTGCAGGGGTACAAAGCAGGTCCAACTAAATGAATTCCATCTTGTTTTGCAAACTGTATTGGACTGCTATTTCAGTAAGTTTACATGGTTAAGTATACAATACTCCCTTGGTAGGAAATACATTTCTACTAAATAACTGCTTTACTAGAGTGACTTTAAGAATGTGGTTTTAAAAAGCAAAACAAAAAGCCCCAACCTAAAAAGACAATACCACACATTCCACCTTATCACAACTGCATTATATACAGAAGGGATTTTAAAGCTCAGGAAGGCAGTCCTCTAAGCATTTTTTGAGATAAAATGACCCATCTCATCTATTTAGTTGATTCTTCCAGCTGAAAATGGTTTCCATCACAAACATAATGTATGGTGCAAAATTTTCTTCTTCTCCCATTATTTAAAACTGAGTTAGAATCAATCCAGCATATATTTGTACTCAAGAAAATACTGTCAACCACGAACCAGTTAAATAAAATTTGCTGTCTAACAGAGTTCTTTCACTGGTTTGTTACTAATACAAAACTGAATGCTAGAAATAGCTTACTTGGAGCACGGACTAGATACCAAGTCTGTGAACCACTGCCCCACCCCTTGTAAGAGTGGATGACTGGAACATTTTAATGCACTCCATCACGTAGTGGTTCAAATACAGAAACTTCATATTGACTACTGTAGTTCCACATTTCCCGTACTTTTCTTAAATGGGTCGTGCATTATCCTCAATACCAAAGCCACCAACATTGAGGTACAGTGAAGAAATGTATAACATCACCCTATCAAAATATACTTGCATACTATTCTCATTACTTTTAACGTGAAGTCAGCAAATGAAAAGAATTAGGGATTCCCTTGCCTCCCGTTACTACATAATTAAGCATATAATTGGGAGACTCAAAACGCTACTTTATGAACATTCAGAGTAACAAAACAAGATGCAAAGGGAAACAGGTTATTTGCTTAAATACTGACAGATTTTCACATAAAAAAAAAGGAAAGAAAGAAAACATTTGCGGGATGCCAAGTTTTCCAAAACCCGCCCCTCCCCCCGTCTTTCATCTCCACCCCTCCCCCCCGTTCTGGGAAGTCGTTACTTTGACGCGGTTGGGACACACAACTCACCGAGTTTTTCCACCAACTTAAGCATCACCCCTCCGATGTGCACCTCCCCGGTCACTCTCAGGGTGACATCGCGGTTCAGGTCTGTCACATGGACACTCAGTTCCCACGTCCCATCCGCGTAGCAGCCATCTGGCATCCTTATCCCATCCAGAGCCATGGCTCCTTCCTGCGAGCGCAAAGGAAGTGGCTTTCGTAAGCGTCACTCCCCCAAAGGAAGACAAATCCCACTGAACTGGAGGAGTCGGCCGTAGGGTGGGAGAACGTGGAAGGCACGGGGATTTCGCGCAGACTCGGGGAGCGAAGGCAGCGGGACCAGGCTGTCGGCTGCACTCGGCGCCGGCGCCCGCGCCCCTGCCCTGCCCGGCCCCGGCGACCCCGGCGCCACCCAACCGCCCACCCCACACGGCTCCCGCCTAGCGGACCGCAGCGGCTTCACCTGCCGCCTGCCGGCCTACAGCACCTCGGCCGGGGAAAACGCCGCCTGGGGCTGCGCACTCCTTTCCCCACCCGCGCTCCCTCGGAGCCCACCCGAGCCGGCCCCTCACCGCGCGGTCCTCGCGCTCCCCGGCCGGGGCTGGCGCGGCAGCAGGCGCGGGGGCGGCGGCTAACGGGGCAGCGGCGTCCGCCTTGCGCTCCTCAGCCAGCGAAGCGCTGCCTCCCGGCCCGAGCTGCTAATGGAGTCCCGTCGTGGCTGCCCCTCGCCAGGCTCCCCGCGCTCCACCCCTCTCTCCCCGCCCCTCAGCCCAGTCCAGCACGGGTTAGGCGCGCCTGCCCCTCCTCCGCCGTTGCGCAGAGCAGCCCAGGGCCGCCCGCCGGCCTCACGCCCTCCACCGCCCTCCCTGCTGCCGCCCTTCGGGAGGGGTCTGCGAGGACCCGGGGGACGGGCTGGGCGGCGGCGCGCGCCGCGGGGTGGGAGCTGCGCGGGGGAGGCGGGGGGCGCCAGCGGCGGCAATCTCAGCCCTGCGGAGTGCTGCCCTTTTATGGAAATAAGGACCTAGCGCAGGGACTGAATCCAACATCCGGGCTCTCAGCTGCGGGACCTGAGGAGGGGGAGCGAGGGGAGCGCCGGCGGCCTCCTCCAGGGCGCGGGTGGGCGGCTGGCGCGTCTTTCCGCGCGCGGGGTCCGGGAAGGAGGGGGCACGCAGCAGTGTGTCTGTACTTCCAGCGGGAGTAGGGGGCTTGTCCGTGAGAAAGAGCCACAGGAAATTCCCAGGGCAAAGTCATTTTCGGGGAACAAAGTCCTCCCGCCCCTTCCCCACGCCTGGAGTGAGTCCAAAAGTCTCGGGGTGGCCAGAGGTGCTGCACCCCGGTAGTTGGAGAGAGGAGTTTGGGTTGTATAAACTTTAAAAGGTAAATGCCCAAGCCAACTCCATGAACATCTCACAAAAGAATGAGAAAACCCAGAGGGAGGTGAAGTACAAAAATTGCTTTGCCAGCAATGACCGGGCCCAATCAGCAACTCCTACGGGACTCCCAGAAGTTTGCCTGCATTCTTAACCCATTCGGAGGGAATCTCCAACCAGATGCGAGTCAAATAATTCCTTCGACGCTCTTATTTGAGGGGAGAAAAGCCCTGGGTGCTGTGGGTTTTACTTAGAAATCTCTTCCCCAGCCTTTCCAGCTGTCAGTAGGTATTTGTGCATTTTTACCCGCAATTTAGATCTAAAAGTCTTAAGGTCCTCAGCCACACCTTGAAGGAATTTTAATAGCTCTGAAACGGTGCCCACCAACGGGGAAGAAAAAACTACCTGTTGAAGACTGATTAGTGATGGAGAAAAAGGTCCTTCAGCTTCCCACTTTACTTCCACTCCCCATACTGTCACAACCCTAAGTTGAGGGTACTATTTAAAAACGGGGGGGGGGGGGACCTTTGCTCCAAATGCCCCGGAGAGGGGAGGAGAATGCCACAAACAAAACCCTTTTAACATAAGATACAAAACCCCAATTTTAAAAGGCTGGTGGTCTTTTTGAGTTGTCCCAAATACTTGGAAGGAGAATCCCCCACGCAAATAACCCTTTGTTTATCAATGCAACTGGGAAAGAAGAGTAGAGACTCAAGAAAGGGGTGGGACCCTTAACGGAATGAAAGCAAGGACTTGTAGTCAGAAGTCAGAGGTTGCGCGCGCGCGCGCGCACACACACACACACACACACACACACACACAAATAGGGGAAACCACAATAGTGATTTTAGCCAGTCATCATGGAGAAACTGATGCCTTCTCTCTAACCATACCACTCTCCAATTATTTCTACTCAGGAATGTTCCATTCACTTGGAAACAATATGAGTGTCCAGGCAGGAAAGAGTGTTTATGTAATAAATTATGGTGTAGAAAATATATAGGGAAATGTTTTTTAATAAAAGAGAATTGCTTGTTAGGATAAAAACCATACAAAACTGTACATGTAGCTGTAAAACCAAGAGCTTACCTGTTTAAATAAGCAGAGAAAAAGACTGGAAGAAAATACATCAAAATGTTTATCTAGGTGTTGAGATCATGGGAGATTTTTTTTCTTCTATCCTTTGAACAAATTCAAAAACTCTGAATCTAGAACTTTTCTATCACCATCAAGAATTGCATCCAGTATCACAATTTTTGTGCATTACATTACATTCACAATGATGGACATGATGGATAGAGCAACTACTGGAGTCTTGGCCAGAATTTCCAGAGGTTTCCTTTTCTGTTTTTCAGTATTCCTAAATAAAGTTTTTTGAGTTTTTTTGAGAATAGGAACTACAAAGTCTTTGCATTGTCCACAAATTTACAAATAGCTGGGTACAAAGAAAATGGAAAATGTGTACCAAGTCAACACAAATGTCAGTCAAAGAATCAGTAGGAGCAAGTTTATCTGGTATCCACTGGGCGACCAGCACACTGGCTTCATACAAGAGGTTTGTAGCATAGAAGTTAACTAGTGAGATCAAAATAAACACACAAAACTCAATCTACCTTTTTCTTTGACCAGGTCTGAGACATGCTCTCCCTCGGGCTCCTGCCTCCAGCCACCCTCGGGCTCCTGCCTAGAGCCACTATTAGAAGAGAGGGAGAGAGCAGGAGCACCAGGGAGTGGCCTTTTATTGGGGAACAAGAAATTCAGGGGAAAATTCCATCCAATGAAGGTCGAGGGGGACAGCATTCCAAGGTCAGGGTCAGTGATTGGTCTCAGGGTCAATGGTCAGTCACACCCCCACACGGATGGGCTCCCGCACCTAGAGAGGGTGGGGATTAGTTCCAACGTCGTTTAGCCAGAACGCCTCACATCCAATCAGGGAGGTGCCCAATCACGTTGGAGAACGGCTTCCCGCACTGGTGGAGATATCTCATTATTGGGGATAATTCCACTTTTTAAATTCACCTGTTTTTTTAATAAATTTCCTCACCTTATGCCCAAAAGATTTATGCCAATGTATAAGGATGAGATAGCAAACATTCTAAGTGGCACAAAACAAGAAAAAGGTCAGGGGATGGATGGAGGTTTGAGGCCTAGGAGGGTAGGATAGAGATTTGAAATGGAACTAGGTATGAGCCTAAGAATTGTACCTTAATGATCTGTGTTCCAGTAAGCTCCTGGTAACTGCAGCTTCTTAAACATACTTTTATAGAAACAAAAATATCTATGTCCTTTCTGAATATTGCCTCTCCCTTGACAAAGTCACTGAAGTTAACTGTCATGGCTCAGAAGCCAGTTTTAAGAATCAATTTTCACAATATGGTCATTTTCTTACTTTCCAGTAAGAGTTACTTTCTAAACATCCCTCTACCTTAGTGCCTACTACTCTACTCTTCTTTTTATTTATTTATTTTTTTAGTTGTAGGTGGACACAATACCTTTTTATTTTATTTATATGGTACTGAGGATCGAACCCAGGGCTTCACACATGAGAGAGGCGTGCTCTACCGCTGAGCCCCAGCCCCAACCCCTACCACCCTACTCTTCTATCATTAAACTACTTCTACAGAATGAATGTTTCTACAAGTAGTGATGGGGGTTTACCATTGCAAACAACTGCTCTATTTCTTATAATTTGAACTAGCTCAATTATACCTTTAGAAGAAATTTTATTAGTTGTGATGCCAGCAGGATACATAAACAATGTGATACCCAGGGACTTAGGGACCCAAGTGAAGTCCCACTGGAGAAATAATTAGATTAGCATGGGTGTGGCTGGGCTTTACAAATTACTACTTGCTTTGAGCATTAAAGAGAAGCCAGTCTCAAGTCTCTGAAACTAGGAATTTTTTCTTCTATTTTATCTAGTAAGGTCTTCAAGTACATTTCTTAAATGTTTACCTCCACCTAACATTTCAAATGCATTTAAATGTAGAATCTTATCTGAAATCCCCCACTAGAAAAACTCTAAGACATGCAATAATTGTGGTACTTACATCATACTGAAAAGTAGCCGAGAACTCCAGTGTTTGGAAGAACAGTTCAAGCATTGAAAGCAGCAATATCCAAATAAGGTCCCAAGCACTGGACTTAGATTTAGACCAAATGATACCTCACAGATCTGCCGTCAAATGCAGCCCTGGGGCTTGCTGATCCTCAATTTGACTTCAGTTTTTTTCTGGATTCTACTTCTGCTGTGCTTTAAAATGTTTCTTTCTAAAAGATTAATACAAAATACAATCACTGGGTTTGAAAGAAGGAGAGAGGTTGGAGGTAGGAGAAAAATAAGAGAAATTTTGTATAAGTATGAATGTGGGGAGCACTAAAAATTTGATATGAAGTCAGCGAAATGAAATATAATGAGTTATTCCTGTCAAGCACCAGGTGAGCAGAATTCTTTCTTTGTTTTGGGGATTGCCAAAAATGGAACACACCAATGAAGCTACCAAGGAGGCAGAAATCAAGGGGAGTGGGGTATGAACCAAGAATGTGATGGAAGGCTTCAGAGCCAGTTTTGATAGAAAGGGTCGGTCCCTGTAAAAAAGCAAAAGCAACAACAAAAAAATAAGACTGATGAACCGAGAAACAAGGAAGATTTGGTCAGCATACGTCTGTTTTCACACATATCAAGAGAAGGACTCTGAGATAACAATGAAATCTCCGCTTCAAGGGGAAAGAAACACACTGCTTACATTTACTACTTTAGTCACAGAAAGGTTTTTATTTAAAAAATCATTTAGGGTGCTCGCTTCGGCAGCACATATACTAAAATTGGAACGATACAGAGAAGATTAGCATGGCCCCTGCGCAAGGATGACACGCAAATTCGTGAAGCGTTCCATATTTTTAAAAAAAAAAATAAATAAATAAATAAATAAATAAAAATAAAAAATCATTTAGGGTGGTACCTTTTTGTAAGTTTAAACACCAGGATATCTTGTGAAATAGTCTGAACCTTGACAAAAATGTGAAATGTTCACACACTGTCACAACAACATGGTAATTAATTGTGCTTAGCGGTGTTGGACACTGAGATAAATATTTAGATGTGTAACATATACGGTGAGCTCTTAAGGAACATCTGTCTAATGCAGAAGGCTTATATTTAAAAACCTCAGAAAGGATATCTACATACAAAAAGTGAAATGAGACCACTACCTCACACCTTATACAAAAATTTGCTAACAATGGGTAAGACTATAAAATTCTTAGAAGAAAACAGGACTAAACAGGACTTTACAACCTTGGATTAGACAGTGGCTTCTTAGATAAGACATCAAAGCATAGGCAACAACAATAACAACAACAACAACAAAACTAAAAAGCTAGTTAAATTGAATTTTATAAAACAAAATTATGTCATATGTCAAGTGATGGCATAAAAATGTGAAAAAACCCTCAGAATCAGAAAAAAAATATTTGCAAATCATAAATATTTTAAGAGGTTTTTATCTAGAATATATAAAGTTCTTTTTACAAGTTTTTTACAACTTTACCAAAAAAAAAAAAATCAATTAAAAATGGTCAAAGACTATAAGTAGACAATTCTCCAAAGAAGATATATGAATGGCCAATAAGCACATAAAAAGATGTTCATCAGAGGAACCGGCCGCAGCGTGGCCCTGCCAGCTCCCAAGTTGCCGCTGCTCTTCCCCAGCTCCGGACCCCAGCCTTCCTCTTGCCCCTCAGGTGGAGGCCATGAAGATCAAGGATGCCAAGAAACCCTCTTCCCCATGGTTTGCCATGGACATTGGGGGAACTCTAGTAAAACTCTCATATTTTGAACCTATTGATATCACACCAGAGGAAGAACAGAGGAAATTGAGAGCTTAAAAAGTATTTGGAAACATTTGACTTCTAATGTAGCATATGGATCCACTGGCATTTGGGATGTATACCTTGAACTGAAGAAATCAACACTTTTTGGCCGAAGAGGGAACTTGCACTTTATCAGATTTCCAACCCATGACCTGTCTACTTTTATCCAAATGGGAAGAGACAAAAACTTATCAACATTACAAATGGTGCTGTGTGCTACACTACAGGAGGTGGTGCTTACAAGTTTGAAAACTTGTAATTGGAAACTTCCACCTGCACAAACTGGATGAACTTGACTGCCTTGTAAAGGGCTTGTTGTATATAGATTCTGTCAGTTTCAATGGACAAGCAGAATGCTATTATTTTACTAATGCCTCAGAACCTGAGAGATGCCAAAAGATGCCTTTTAATGTGGATGATCCCTATCCATTGCTGGTGGTGAACATTGGTTCAGGAGTCAGTATTTTAGCAGTCCACTCCAAAGATAACTATGAATGAGTGACTGGGACAAGCCTTGGAGGGGGTACTTTTCTTGGTTTATGCAGTTTACTGACTGGCTGTGAAAGTTTTGAAGAGGGCTTTGAAATGGCATCCAAAGGCAACAGACCCAAGCTGACAAACTGGTCCGTGTTATTTATGAAGGAGATTATGAAAGATTTGGTCTACCAGGTTGGATTGTCATGTCTAGTTTTAGAAATATGATTTATAAGGAGAAGCGAGAATCTGTTAGTAAAAAAGTTCTGGCAAGAGCTACTTTAGTCACTATCACCAATAATATTGGCTCTGTGGCACGAATGTGAGCTGTAAATGAGAAAATAAACAGAGTTGTCTTTGTTGGAAACTTTTTACGTGTCAATACTCTGTCAATGAAACTTTTGGCATATGCACTGGATTACTGGTCCAAAGGTCAATTGAAAGCATTGTTTCTAGAACATGAGGGATACTTTGGAGCAGTTGGTGCACTTCTTGGGCTGCCAAACTTAAGCTGAAGCATCAGAAATTTTTCTGCTAATGAATGTCATCCAAGAGGAACTAAAACCAGAGGCTTTGTAACTGCATTATTTGTCCTTGGGAACCAAAGAATAAAAGAATTTCACTATTCCTGTTAATTTTAAATGTCAGAATGGAAAGCTCATGAATGCCATATTAAAAGAGAGAGCTCTGCAACATGAAGTATTGTTGAAGTGTTTTCCCTTCTGTATATAGCCAGTGTTCTTTAAATGCAATTTAGCCTAATTATTGAGCTTCCTCCCAGAAAGATTTTCTATTTATTTTATGTAGCCAGCATTTAGTACTATATGCTCAAGACATGAATCTTAAAGTCTCAGAAATGTTTCACTTATGAAGAATAATTAATTTTGAATATTTGTTTTGAATCTGTTTTATGCATTTTGATGACTAGTGAGCAGACGGTAATATCCCCAGTATGAAAATTTATTGTAATGGCAATCAGAGATGATGATTTTATGTGATTTTAGAAATGTTAAGGAGATATTAATTATTGTAGTTTTTCTAACACATCTTCCTTAAAAAAGCATGTTCTATGTGATCTTTGCCCAGAAGTATAACTTTCCTCAAATGTCATTTATTTAACTAAAATACTGTTATTACATGTTACCCTGAATTTCAGAATGAATCTTGGAAAATGCACCTGTCTGGTGACATCACACTTTCTGTGTTTTTAATTTAATCAATACATTGAAATGTTTGTATCTTTAAATTGAAAGTTTACTTATTTTGGAATCTGATGAAGTACTTAGACTATTCAAATGGAATATGATTTGAGTGAATCAATAGTTCTGTGCTGTTTTTACCACTAAATTATCATGTCCAAAGTTAACACATTGCTTATTTAATATGAACCATGAAAGCTAAAGATTTTATTCTATTACAAACAACAACAGAATCATATTTATTCTAAATGGGTGTTTTCAAATGTTGGGAGTCTGAGGCAGTATTGCAGAATTATAAAAGAATCAGTGTTTCCTACATTTGGTAATAAAAGCAATTGTAGTTTAAATTAAAAAAAAAAAAAAGATGTTCATCATTAGTCATCAGGGAAATGCAAATTAAAGCCCAATGAGGTAACACTTTATACACACAAGAATAACCATAACAAAAAAGATAACACTATTAAGTGCTAATATCTGGAGAAATGACAACTCTTCTACATTGCTGCAAAATATTGGTTGCTTGAAAAACAGCTTGGCAGTTTCTCGAAAAGTTAACATGGGGTTACCATGTGCTATGGTCTGAATATATGTCCCTGCCAAATATTCATATGTTGAAATCCTACGCTCCAAGGTGGTGGTATTAAGAGGTGGGCTTTTGGGGGGTTGGGGTTGTGGCCAGGAGAAGGAAAAAATGCCCTGAACGGCTGGGGGTGGGAGGGGGGAAGGGGAGTGAGTACAGAGCAATGTCAGATGAGGGAGGACTGAGGTGAGACTCTGAGGTGAAAATTTCAGAGCCTTTTGAAGGTTGGTACCTATCACCAAAACAATATTCAAATAAATTTAATCTGGTAAAAATGATGCATGACTTATCAACAGAGGCAAGGTGTAAAATTCAGGAGATTGGTTTGGAATCCATTCATGTGACTTAGATGTGAGAAAAATACCTTGTGGCTTGTAATGTAAAAAAAATAGGGAGTGGGGTGCTAGGGTGGGGGAGGGGGTGTGGAGGAGATTTCCGTGTAGTTCTGATGTTCCAGGTGCTGTGTGGGCACTTTAAATGTTCCTGAAGATAGCCCTGAGGACTTTTTAAAATTTTTTATTAAATTACTATCTTTTGGGGCTGGGGATGTGGCTCAAGCGGTAGCGCGCTCGCCTGGCATGCGTGCGGCCCGGGTTCGATACTCAGCACCACATACAAACAAAGATGTTGTGTCCGCAAATAATACTAAATACTAAATAAATACTAAAAAATAAATATTAAAAATTTAAAAAAAAAAATAAAAAAAAATAAATTACTATCTTTATTTAATGGAAGTTAACTGATGGCTATCTGGTTGTGTAATTTCTAGGCCTCACAGCTGACATGTGGAAGAACTGAGATTTGAATTTAGGTCAAAAAAAAAAAAAAAACAATGTCAGAAATGTTTCAAGGTTTTCACATTTAGGTGATTGAAGAACCGTGGAGCCACTGAACTGGGAAATGGATGTACAGATGTTGAGAGCAACTGATTTGGGGGTTAGGGAAAGAAGTGTGGAACTTGGGGTGAAAACATTATATCCAGAGGGAAAATTTAGCGAGCAATTAGGTAAATAAGCCCATCAGGCTTGAGAGAACAGGTCACCCAGAAAAATTCTTAACAGAGAGAGAGCCTTAATGAATGGTTTGATCCTCCAAGGGAGGCTGATTCTTGGGTAACTGCTCCCCAAAGGCAGAAGGGTAGAAGCAGGAAGAAGAGTCATCCAAGGTTAACAGAGAAGAAAGGATCAGAGCTGGGGGAAAAAAAAAAAAATCTGGTTAGTCCAGTATCTAGCAAGCCAAAAAACCAAAAAACAAAGAAGTCATTTCAAGAAAAGGTGGTTAGCAGTATCAAATGATGCAGAAAAGTTCAGGAGAGAATAATGACTGGCAAAAGTCACTGTTAACCTTGAAGGAGACAGTTCTAGAATTGACTGAACAGGTTTCAAGGAGTTAAAGAAGAAAAGGGGAAGTTTGCTGGAAAAGGAAAGTATGAAATAAGATTTGTAAATTGGAGGTACAGCAGAAACAAAGATGCTTTTTCAAAACAACAGTGATGTGAGCGTGAATAAAGACTCAGGAAAATATAAAGGGAAAAATGGTTGCTTAAAATCAAATCCAAGATCTCTCACTAAAATAATCCCAAATATTCAGCAGGAGATGGGAGTATTCCTTGCCAAAGTAGAAGCAATACACAAGGATCTGCAAGGATAGGATTAGGTTTTTGGAAGGCTCTGACCATCTTAAAATAGTGGAAAGGCACAGCTGGATAGAGAAAATCCGTACATACACACATATATACAAATACTGTGGATGTTAGTCAAGGAGAGGGTGGGGCTGATTGAGTTATTGTGCTGCTCTGATGGATGCCCTCCAGGAGGTCAGCTCTGAGCCGGATGTAACAAAGGAAGGATGTGACTGAGAGATTATCTCAGTACATCCAGGACAGAGAAATTCAGAGCCCCATAAGGGAAAACCAGTGGCAATAGCAGAGATGTGATTTTGCCCAGCCTAAGGGTGCTTCTGGGGATGTGGATATTAGCTGGACTGGGGACCAGTATGGCCAGCACTTGGGACAAGAGGCCAGTCCCCATACCTGCCTTCATCCTACAACAAAACAGAAGCTCCACTTTGATCCAAGTTGGCTTGTTAGTAAACCAGCTAGGCTCCTCCCTGGTTTCAGGGTTACTGATTGTCTAGTTTGTTCCTTCCAGTCTTGGGTGGCTGTTAAATTGCTGACTCCCAACCTCCATCCTGAGGAATGACCTCCACTCTCTGTATTTTTCATTACAATGTTCTCTCCCAATGCATAAACCCTTTGTTCTTCCTAACCCAAGAGTTGCAGTTCCACTAAAAGAGACAAACCAGAAAGTCACCTACAATTTCAATTGCCCTGGGGCTAACTCAGTCCAGTTTGGAAGGACAGAGGTGTTTTTCTCTGCTAGGTCTTAAGAAGGTGCTCTGAGGGGACAGAGACCTGACCAGCAGCTGAACATTGCCATCTGGTGCCTGGGAGGTGTCACTGTAAACCATTTCCCTTCCTTGAATTAGATTTCAACAAATAACTAAGAACTTAGTAAGCAAATGGAAAAAGTGTACCTGCAACTATTAAAATATGAAATGTAAATTCAACAATAACCTGTATTAACCTTGAAGCCTTTATATGAAGTGAAATAAGGCAGTCACAAAAAATCAAATTCTGTATGAGTCCACTTATATGAGGTAGAGTAGTCAAAATATAGAAATGGAAAGTAGAATGGTGGTTTCCAGGGACCCAGGGAACAGGTAATGGGTTGTTATCGTTTCATAGGTATAGAGTTTCAGTTTTACAAGATTAGAAGAGTTATAGATATGAATAATGGTGATGGTTGCACAATTTTATGAGTGTATTTAAATGACACTGAATTGTAGACTTAAAAATTGTTAAGGTGACAAATTTCATGTTATGTATATTTAACCACAGTAAACAATTTTAGAAAAAAACTGTTTTTCACTTTTGGATCTTAATTTCTCTGCCCTCTTGAAAGTAACCTGTTTCCACGTGATCAATTCTTTCTGCTTCACCTAGTTTTCCCTTGCTTCCAGATCATTCCCTTCACCATATATAAACAGACTCTACCATCTCTCATTTAAATACAGAAAGAAAAAGCATCTCTCTTGATCACATATATATTTATCTACTATCCATTTATTGCTAATGGTCTTCTTAAACACAAAACCATTCAAATGAGATGCTTATGTAATATCTCTACTTTTTAAATTCTAAATAACTTAAAACTCATCCTCAAATTGGTCTTGGAAGGAAAAAAAAGAATATTCAGCCCCAAATATGCCTCTTTGGCTTAATAGTTATTAGTTGAAGGCAATGAAGAAGCAGCAAAGAGAAGGAAAGTTCTCTCCATCTAATCCTATTTCTGAGATACTATATAAATTCTCATTTACCGGAGATGACTCTAGACTTTTTTTTTTTTTTTTTTTAGCTTAGATTTAGCACCAGAGAAATCTGTAATGGCATTTGCTCCATTAGTTTTTCATCCATATATTTATCTTCCCACAGTTTTCCACGCTTGGAAGCCTTAAGCTGCTTCCCTTTGTCCCATTATTTCTCTACAGTCTGTTTGTTTTTGCATTGGTAGGGATTGAACCCAGTGCCTCGGACACACCAGGCAAGCATTCTACCACTGAGCTACACCCCAGCCGTACCGTTGGTTGTTTTTTGTTGAAGATGCTGTGTAAGTTCTGAGCTCCGCCATGCTTGGGGTTGTTATTCCATGAAAGCTTCTCCCACGTGATGGGTAGTGCATACATTAATGAAGTTGCTTGTTTTTCTCTTGTTAATCTGACTTTTGTTGTAGCTTTCCTAGCTAAGAACTATAAGGGATAAAGGAAAATTTATTTTACCTCTCTGACACTCCTTTTCTACTGTTGGACGGAAACTGTTTTAATATCACCAGGGACCTTATGTCGCAAAACAGATGGTGCCTCTCCCAGACTCCTCTTCAGCCTTTTTTACATATGTGTCTTGTCTCTCTTCCTAAATGCATGTTCTTCTCAGAATCAGGACATTTCCATGTCCTTGGGTCCCCCCCCCCATTTTTTCCTTCTCTCCTCTTTTTCCAGACTTCTTTGCTGACTCCTTCTCCTCTAGCTGATCTCTAAATTCAGCTTGCTATAGAGCTGTATCCTAGACTTCTTTTCTTCTATTTTCATTCTCTTTCTAGAGAATATCTTCTTACCTTGAGGCTTAAAATACTAACTCTGTTCTAATGATTCCTAGGTTTCTAAACCAGATCTGTTCTTGAGGTTCCAGGGTTATAGATGCACATGTAATAGTAATTTCAAAATAATACACTGCATATTACACGTGAGATTCTGGACTTTTCCTCCACTATCTATTCTTGCTCTGATATTTTCATCTCCTCAAATATCACTATATACCTATTTGCTGAACCTAAAAACTGGAAGTCAGCCTTAATGTCCACTTTCCTTTACTGCCTTTCTCCAATGACTAATTTAAGTCCTATTGGTTTGTTCCTAAAATAGATCTCAATTGGGCTCCTTCTTTCCAACTCCACCTTCCTACCCCAGACTTAGCTACTGTCTTCTCACTTGGATTATTTTTTTAGTAGCTGCTAAAGTGATCTCTCTGATTCATTTTCTACCTAGTAGCCATAATGATTGTCTAAATCTGCAAATATCAATATTTACTGTTTCTTTAGGAACATTAGCAGCTTTCCATCATTCTCGCAATAAATTCTAAACTCCTTACCATAACTTCTAAAAGGCCTCACATGATCTGGTCCCAACTTACCACCGTGACCTGCTGCTGTCCATACCCTGTGTGACAACATTCCTATTTTTCCATCTTAGCCATCCCATTCCCTATGATCATAGGCTTTTTCCTGGCTCTGTGTTTCTCAGTGCCAATGTCATTCCTCTAAAAGGCTTTTCCTGGCCACACATTCTATAGTACACTTGCCAACTGACCCAGTTACTTTCCATTTCCTCTTCTGCTTTTGTACAAAGACATCAAAAATGTGAAATTATCCTACATTCGTTCATTTGCTTATTTATCTCCATCCCATCCAGTCTCCCTCTCTACCATCAGAATGTGGCCTCCTTTTAAGGAAGGAACTTTCTAGTACCATCCATGGGTACAATTCCAGCACCATGTTCATAGTTCATGTTGTGCTTGATAGAAACGGAGTCCCTGTGGCTCCTTGCCTTTGCTCTGTTCATAGCTACATCCCCCATCACCTAGCAGTATCTGGCACATGACAGGTGCTCAATAAATATTTGTTGAATGAATGAGAGCATGAAAGGCAGTAAGCCAGACAACTCTGATACATGACTTGGACCTATGTCTCCAAGAAACTCCAACTCTCAGAAGGTCATTGGAACCAAGAATATAAGCATACTGGTGGGTGTCCCAGGCCCACATGGATACTTGGGAGTGTGGTGCCTTTGATTGTGGAGCTATAAACAAGCAATCAATAGCACATCAAAGCACATAAACACTGTCCTCATCTTCCTCATCAATTTTGCCACCAGTCTTCTCCACTTTCCTTGAATAGTTGCCCCTGGGCCCTTCTAATCTACCTTCACTGCTCATTCTCCCAAGACCTCATTTCCTATTTCCCATTGACTTTGAAGCCATTAGGGTATAACTTCCTTCTTTGACTTATGCTACCAAACCTTCAGTCTCCCCTGAATCTGCACAAGGTGCCCTCTTTTCTTTTCCTGTTGGTAAGACAGAGAGGTGTTCATGTTTTTGTCAGGTTAATCCACCTTTTACTGTATTCCTTCCTTCTTATTCTTGACTTATAATCTCCATTGTTCTCAAACTGTCTCCTTTACCTGGAGACCTCTTAAGGCATTTAAACATGCTCCTGTCTTCCCCATCACTTGAAATGCTGGGTGGAGGAAAGGTCAGACTTTACTAGTACCTTTGTTGCTGTCATTTTCTTCAGAGCCAAACCTCTTAGAAACATTTAGAGCACTGTCTGTGGACTCACCAACTCCATTTCCTTACCACTGTCTGTCTTACTGTGGAATCTGTTTCATCCTTTTCTCTGCTTCTTTACTGCACTGAAATGGCTCACATTAAGACATGGATTGCCTCCATATCACTACATCAAAAGGGCATTTAAAAAAAAAACAGGAAAAAAGCAGATAACTTTTATGAATATTTTAATCATTGGCATTCACAGAAAATAGGTTGGTTACAATTAAAGAAATTAGATTCAGGCAAGCTTATTTATCCTCAAAGGACATAGGAAAAAAGGGCTTGTTAAAAATTGTTTAAGGGAAGCTGTTGTTTGGATCAGACCAGAATGGAGTTACTCAAGCTAGGTGCCCTGTAGTCAAACAACTTGCAAAAGAGCCTGTTTTCCAAAAAACAGGAGATGGCAGCAATAATCAGATACAGCCCCATTTATTGTGTTGGCATAACAAAGCCCCTTGTGTGTTAACCTTAAAAAAAAAAAAAAAAGAAAAAATTTTGGGGATGATTCTTAAAAAAGTTAGATCCTTAATATTTTAAAATAAATGTTTAAAAATTATTTTTTAAAAAAACAAATTTGTTTCTTATATTCAACAGACTTCAAATGAGTAAGAAATATAAAAATAAAGGATGAAAAAAAAAAAAGAAGATGAGTTTGTAATATATACTCACCTTGGTTTTGTCTCTGTCTTCAATGACAGGAGCAGTTCTTGTTTTCCTGGCACAAGGGGTACCTCCCCTGACTTGCTCTTAGGTAGATGAGGCAAAGATCGAGAATCTCCTTGAATCTATTAAGTCTCATAGTCTTTGGCTCATTAGATGTCAAGGCAGCATATTTGGGGTTGGCCTATTCTGATCCTGCAAAGCAAGCTCAGATAGGTCATAGAAACAACACAACTTAAACAAAGAGTAAACAATTTTACTAATATTACACAGGTTGATGAATATTATAAATATACATGACAGAATTTCTTGACAATGTTGGCATTGATTTCACAATTGCTTTTTTTCAGTTCCAAAGGACATTTTTGACCCTCATCTTGGTTTCTTGGAGTTGTTGACACTGATAGCCACTTCTTGCAATGCTGCCCTGCCTTCCTCTGATGTCATATTTTTGTGGTCCTCCCTCATTTCTTCTGGGACCCCTTTCCTCATCATGACTAGATTTGTTGGAATCCTTGAGTCTCTCCCTGAAGGTTTCCTTTTCTTTTTACTCAAGGGTTTCTTTCTTTCTAGGGGGTCTCATCCCATGGCTTCATTGGGATATTGTGTTCAACTTCAAGCTAAATAGATTAATAGCTCCCAAATATAAATCACCAGCTTAGCTCTTGAATTTTATACATAATTTAAAAAATATATATTTTTAGTTGTCAATGGATCTTTTATTTTATTTTATCTATCAATTTATTTATTTATTTATATGTGGTGCTAAGGATTGGATCCAGAGTCTCACACATGCCAGAAAAGTGCTCTACCACTGAGCCACAACTCCAACCCTATACCTAATTCTTTATTTTGGGTCTACACCTGAAGGTCCCATAGAGCCTCAAACTTAACATGCACACAACTGAAGCCTGCCTGGTTCTTTTCTCACAGGTGTGGCTCATCAGCCCAGTGGAGAGACCAGACACTCAGGAGTTGTCCTTGATATAGTCTGTATCTCTTCCCTCTTTTTACCACATCACCAAACCTTAGTGACTTCTTTTTGTTACTTATTATCTAGATCCACCCATCTCTCTTCATTTCCTTTGCCATTACCTTGGTCCAAGCTATTGTGGCCTTCTGCAACAGAAGTTTTATGGGGTCCCTGCACCTGCTTTTGCCCTTTCTAATGCTCTCAACCCTGTAGCTGAATGAACATTTAGACAATGCAAAAAATTCTTATCAGGTCATTCATGCTTAAAACCATTCAATGCCTTTCTACAAGGAAAAAGACCAAAACCTTAGTATGCCTCCAAGGCCCTGACTGATCTGATTTCTTCAAACTTTGCTCACATCATCTTTTTCTATGCTCCCTCTCTTTCAGCATATTTTAGTCCCTTCCAGACACTCTTTCTTACCTCAAGGTCTTTGTGAAGTGTTTCCTCTACCTATTTAGCTCAGGTTTCCCTCTGACCTCTCTCTACTTAATGACCATCATCCTTTAGACATTAGGATGTGGTAATACTCTGACAATAGTTGGCCTACAGCAGTGGTTCTCAAAGTGTAATCCCCAAACCAGCAGCATAAATATCACCTGGAAACTTGTTAGAAAAGCAAATGTTCCCACCCCACCTCAGACCTACTGAATCAGAAATTCTGGGGTAGGTTTTGGGGTGTAACTCAGTGGAAGAGTTCTTGTTTAGTATGCAGGAAGCCCCACCATTGCAAAAATAAGAACATCAAAATACTTTGCCAGGTAGAGTTCTAAAATCTGCTCTATCAAGCCCTCGGGGGGATTCTCATGACTTGAGAGCTACTAGCCTATATGTAGTGTCCATAGAAGCTTCTAAGCCTGAGGGGGAGGCAGCAAGTGACCAGGATTTAGCACCCTGGAGTGACCCTTAACTAATGAGGCATGGAACTGATAGATCAACATCCCAGTCCCACAGCCCTTAGTGAGACATTCTTATGGGTATTTCACAAGTCTTTCTGACAGCTCCTTATAGGATTGACCCCAAGTTACCCATGGCAGTAATTTGCTCATTAATGGATGCTTTATTGGTATTGGTTTTCCTCTTGCCACATGGTTGGATAGGGTTTGAGTGTGTTTCCCAAAGGTTCATACACTAGAAGCTTGGTCACCACTGAGGTGATGCTGAGACGTTGGAACATTTGAAGGTGATTAGGTCACTGGGGGCAATGGCAACAGATGGGATTTATGTAGTTCTTATTAGCTCCCTTGAGAGTGAGTTGTTATAAAAAGAGTAAGCCTGACCCTCAAATCTCTCTGGCTCCTTGTCTTGCTATGTGATTACTCTGTCCCCCTTCCACAAGCTGACAACTTGATGCCATCTACCAGGTGATGCATCCACAGGGCCCTTCCCAGAGGCTGAGAAGATGGGGCTGCCAAATCTTGGGTTTCCAGCCTCCAAAACTGTGAGCTAAATAAACTTTTTTGGGGCTGGGGTTGTGGCTCAGTGGTAGAGCACTTGCCTAGCATGTGCAAGGCCCTGGGTTCGATCCTTAGCACCACATAAAATAAATAAATAAAATAAAGATATTGTGTTCCACTTCAACTAAAAAATAAATATTTTTTAAAAAAATAAATAACCTTTTTTTCTTTCTAAGTTCCCAGTTTCAGGTATTTTGTCACAGCAACAGAAAACAGAGACACTTCCTTCTCTACTTTCACAGTGCTTTCTGGGATCAATTCTTAAATAAATTACTGATGTGCAAATCCTTATCTCAGAGTCTGCTTTGGGGTAAACCCAGTGAGTTAGCTTTCTGTCACCATGACAAAATATCTGAGAAAAACAACTTAAAGGAAGGACTATTAATTTTGGCTCATGGTTTCAAAGGTTTCATACCTATAAATGATTCCATTGTTTCTGGGCTTGTGGTGAGGCAGAAAATCATGGTGGAAGGGCATGACAGAGTGAAGCTGCTCACCCCATGGTTGGCAGGAAGCTGAGGGAGGCCCCTGGGATAAGGATAAATTCTACATTTCTAGGTACATCTGCAGTGACCTACTTCTTCCAACTAAGCCCCACCTCCTAAAGTTTCCATTACCTCCCAATAATGCCATCAGATTATGAATCCATCAATGGACTAATCAAATTGATAAGGTTGGGGCTTTCATGACTTAATTACCTTTCTAAGGCCACACTTCTGAAGATTGCTTCACTGGGCATCTGGCCTTTAACACATGAGCCTTTAGGAGACATTCCAGACCCAAACCATAACACAGAACAAAAACACAGTGGAAATACCCCACGTAAAGGAAGCCTTCCTTCAGCCTCAAACTCTGTTTAGTCCGTTAACCTGTTCTTTTTCATTATTCTTTTGCATCACAGCAGTTTTTAACAGTTCATAATTAATATTTGCACAGTTCTTTGATTAATATATGTCTATCTAACCCAGTCCTTCAACAATTACCAGTACCCAGCACGAAAACCAACACCTAATAAATGTTTGTGGAATGAATGACTGGGTAGATGGATGGAATCCTTCCATCCATGACTAGCTCAAGGATCATCTGAGAAATTCTCAGGTTTCTGTTACCTTCGTGAAACTACATTTAAAAATATTCTTCTTTTACATTCTTTCCAGACTTCTCCTCTTTCCTTTCAGTTGATTATTGTTTTCATTTCATGTTTGGAACCATGGCATTCTCCATGTAGTACTGGTCCTCTCCCTAACCTTTGTCTGAGTTTGTCTTTTTTTTTTTTTTTTTTTTTTTTAAGAGTGAGAGAGACAGAGAGAGAGGGAGAGAGAGAGAATTTTAATATTTATTTTTTAGTTTTCGGCGGACACAACATCTTTGTTTGTATGTGGTGCTGAGGATCGAACCCGGGCCGCACGCATGCCAGGCAAGCACACTACCGCTTGAGCCACATCCCCAGCCCTGAGTTTGTCTTTCGAAGTATATTTCCTCTCCAACTCAAGCATTTGTCTTCCTCTTCTAACTATAGAAGTCTCCTTTTGTAATAGGATTTTAAACATTTTCAAATCCCAATATTCCTTGACATTCATCCTTAGAGCCTATGAAGGCTTTTATGTAGGCTTCCGTTGTTGATCTTCTTACCTCTAAAGGAGGTGAACATATGAGTACATATTCAATAATTCTGTACTTCTGAGACTGAATCAGAAGGCTACTTGGCAGTACAGAATCAGAGCACTCCTGGATCTCTAGTTCAATACACCAAAAACAGAACCCAAACTTTACTTCTAGCCTGTAATAACTTGTTTTTTTTTTAGGAACTCTGAATTGCAATTTCAGATCTTATGCTATGTGGGTTGTGCTTTTTGGCAAAATCTCTAAAATAAATAATAGAAAAGTCCCAATGTGTCTTCCAGTTTGTCTCTCCCAAACAGAACAGGATCATTTCCTGCATTAGATCCATCTTATGTTTTATCTGATTTAATTTTTAATATTTTGGAAGATGACTTTCACAATTTCCCAGAGGAGGAAATTTCATAATTTAATATTTATCTCCAAGATAGGGAGTATTTCCAGTAATCAACCCCAATTTTAAAATTTTGCCTTGTTCTTTTGGAGATTAAGTACTTCCTTTCTGTGAAAAGACAAAATTTTGCAAATTTAGTAATAGTGTATAACAATTTCTCTAAGCAAGCTATCTCTTTAATCTGTTTGAAAAATTAATACACTTAACCATTGGTTTTCAGTGTTTTTCTGCAATCTTCTCATTTTTTGTCTATCATTTTATTATCTACATGAATTTATTTTCTATTTTTAAAAATTGACTATTTTTTATAGTGGTGGGGGACATGCAGATATGAGAACTTGAAAAAAAGGCTGGGGAGCTAGATGGAGAGATCAAGGAGATACAGATCTACCAAGGCCAGATGGAAGTGGACAGGGGCCACATTCATCCAGAACAGCAGCCACAGAAAAATTGGCATTTTGAATGATGTCTTTGGATTTTCTGTGGAAAACTGATTGTAGAAGACCAAAATGGATGTGAGTAGACAGATGGTAGTTACATCTAGAGGATTTGTAATTTCTGAGTGGACTGAAGCAATGAAAAGTGAGGACAGACTTGAGAGACATTTAGAAGGCAAACTTGTTCAAACTTGGCAATGGAATGAGTGTGGTCAATAAGAAAGATGGACGTGCTACAACATCTCCCGGGTTTTAGCTTGGATACCAGAGTGAACAGGAAGCTCCACTATGCTATCATGAGCAAGGCCACATTTTGAAAGACTAAGAATATGAGTACAGTGTTGGTATGTGGTGTCTGTGGTGGAACATTTGAAATATCCAAGAGGGCTTTGGAAGAATTAGACAAAGGAGAATGAAAGAAAGGGAAAGGTGGATGGGAATGGAAAGACAATAGAATGAATTGGACATAACTTCCTATGTTCACATATGAGTACACGACCAGTGTAATGCCATATCATGTACAACCACAAGAATGGGGTCCTAATTAGAATAAAATATATTCCATGATTGTATAAAAATATGTGTATTAACCAAAAAAGGCTTTGATATGTGGATTTGGAGTTCAAAGAGAGAAAGAGAAGAGCAGAAGTCATGCATTTGTGAGTCACTGTTCTAGCTACCTTTTCCTCTCTGTATATATATATATATATATAATTATATAACATATATTTAGTATATCTTATTATATAATTACATATTTATTTAATATACATTTGCAATTATACATATTAGTATATAATTTATTGATATTCTTCTTAGGGGGAAATATTGGTGGAAAACAAAAGTTCTGGAAACCTGATGAGCTATACCAACTGAGCAGGAGGGTGGGAATGGTGAAAAGAAAATTATTTGCAAACATTTTCTTTTCCATTTAGAAGTTTGAATTTTGTGAAGTGATCTCCCGCCATGCTACAGTAATCACAGCTCACTGGGAATGTCCTGGTAGCAATAGTTAATGATGCAGACCTGCAGGGGTCATCATCTGGGGCAAGGCCTGGAACCTTCAGGGTAGTTATGGTGGGAAAGGCCATCAGGGAGGGGCAGGTAGAAGGACACCCACTCACTTTTTCTTAATTTCTGGATGACATTTGCTAGGAATAGTAACCATTGTTTGCTTTTGCTCATTTTTGGCCTAAGGCTTTTCAGGGATGGTAAAAGTGCCAGCCATCAACACGCTCATCTATATTTACTTGAAGTTATTAAAGCAAGAATTATAAAACCAGGTGTTACAATCAGTTGTAAATGTCCCGAGAACTGAAATTTCTTTTTGCTCACAGCTGTCACCTGGGTGCCTGGTGCTGGCCAGGTGCTAAGTATGTGTTCTGTAAATGAACCAGTGCAAGAGAAATCATCAGTTACTATATAACCAGGGGAATATGGTATCTACTGAAAGGGAGTCACTCAAATTGTGACCCCCGCCAGGGACACAAATGTGCAATAAAATGAAGTGCTCGCTAAGCTGGTTGGATCCTCTGTTTGCTGTTTGCACATGCTGGGTAAGTGGCAGTGTGATTAACCCTTAGTTGATGTCACACAAGCTAAGGAGGAGGCAGGACTCAAACCACAAGAGAAGGAGCCATTGGCAAGGTTTTGTACTTGGTAGACACTCAGAAAGTGTCTTCAATTTGCCAGTGACTTTGAACATTATCAACGTATTTAAATCCACGGTGCTCAATGTTTTGCCTCCTGGGTCACATAGTGAATTAGTTAAGGTCACTGCATGGCTCAGCTTCCGAGGACAAATATGTAGCTGAACACTGGAAAAAGGCCAACTTAATGTCTTTCTGAACAGAGAATGAAAAGGATGACCTTGAAATTTCTTAAGCCTGCAGCAATATCTTGAAAAGCAACGCAATAAATCAGCAAAATATCCATTTAGAAATGCTGAGAAGAGAACAAAGCATGAGGTATGGTTTTGTAATAAACGATCCTTGTCTGACTTATCTAATCTCCCTCTAAGCAGATGTATGAAACTAGGTAAAGGGAAGGGAACAATAAATTAAACCTTTTTTTAAGTCTATCAAAATCTTCATTATACCTTGTATTACAAATTAAATTTTTTAAAAAAATATTTATTTTTTAGTTTTCAGCGGACACAACATCTTTGTTTGTATGTGGTGCTGAGGATCCAACCCAGGCCGCACGCATGCCAGGTGAGCGGGCCACCGCCCGAGCCACATCCCCAGGCCCCCTTGTATTACAAATTAAAAGAAGAAAAACATTCTAGGCAGATAGAATGATAGGATTAAATTCTAAGACAAATCACTGTCAAACACATAACAAGTGTATTTCAAAGGGATAGCAAAAGTATTATTTTCTACTGATTCTTCCTTCAATTAGGTACAGCATATTTACTGAAAACTTACAGAGGTTGGGGATGCAGCTTAGTTGATAAAGTGCTTGCCTAGATGCACAAAGCCCTGGGTTCAGTCCCTAGTAACACACACACACACACACACACACATACACACGCATGTAAAAGAAAAAAAATAACTTACTGTTTTGCAGGCACAGTTTTAGACACTGGGGACACAACGCTGAATAAAACAGACTGAAATCCTTAGTCTGTTTAGACAAAAATGCTCCTGTGGAGCTTACATTCAAGAGAGGGAATAGAAAATACACATAAAGCATATTAGATAATATTCGTGTTGGGGGTGGGGGAGCAGGGAAAGGAAGGTCTCTCTCTCCACTTCCTGGCCAATAAAGGAGCAAATAATGGTGGACAATCAGTTGTTTCTACCTAAAACTTGGAGCTATAAGGGGGAATAAAAGCCACAAAGCTCTTGCACAGGCCAAGAGTGTACACTGTCCACTGTCTAGTGTTTGCAGCAGCTTCAGCATAGCAGAGTCCTGTGGTGTTGCTGTGGATGTGCCTTCCTGCCCAGCCTTCCTTAGGTTCTATCCGTATTCTGAGCCTAGTTTTCCAATCTGTCTACCTTCTATAAACTACTTAAGGAACCAAAAAACAATTTTGTTTCTGCTTAAGTTAGCCAGAATTACTTCTTGTGCTTTCAAGCTAAACATATTTACTGATATCCACGGAATTCAGGATTATACTCCAAAACATCTTTTACCCACTAATGTACTGATTAATAAAAAGAAGACAGGCACATGGGGAAAATGAGCTAATACTAGATTCATTTCTACTGCCTAGAACTAAAGCCTGGCTTATATAGTGTAGTAGCTTATGTTTCCAAAGATGGCTGTAGCAATACCTCTCAACTCACATGCCTCTTGGCACCATGACCTTGTCAGTCCCTCAACTAGAGGTGGAGTATTTTTCTTCTCTCCTTGAACTGTGACCTGTTTTGATCAATAAAATGTGGTAGAAATGAAAATGCATAATTTCTAAGGCTGGGTCTCCATCTTGGCAGCCAACTGCCACGTAGAGACTCCTTCTGTTGCAGAAAGACTGGTGATGAGAGGTCTGAAGACACTCATACACTCTAGTCCCAGCCATGCTCACAGCTGAATGGCAAGCAGCCCCATGAGTGAGCCTAGCCAATGTCCTATGAAGCAGAAGGAGCTTCCGGCTCAATCCAGTCAAATTCTACAGAATCATGAGCAAATAAAATGATTATGCTTTAAGATATTAAATTTGGGGATTATTTGTTACACAGCAATAGGTTGCTGAAACATACATATATTGCCTCTATAAATTTTTTTTAATATTTATGTTTTAGTTATAGTTGGACACAATACCTTTATTTATTTATTTATATGTGGTGTTGAGGATCCAACTCAGAGCCTTGCACGTGCTAGGCAAGTGCTCTATCACTAAGCCACAAACCCAGCCCCTCTATAAATTTTATTTTAATGAAACACTTCCTTGTGATTTCAGTCATAAGATTTACAAAGAAAGGTGTATATGTGTGAGTGTGTGTGTGTGTGTGTGTGTGTGTGTCTGTACACATGCGATCTCTGCCCACTGAGGCTTTACTTTGTAGCAGATATAACTCTCTTCAGCAAAAAATTTAAGAAATTCAGCCTATGAAAGAAACCAAGGAATTGAGATATGAATAGTTATTACTGTGTTTGGACTGAAGATAGGATAAAACAAGTTGTATTATGTCTATGTGTTGGGGAAAGGTCCAGAAGCTATCTGGAAAGTTGAAAGGGAGAAAGGACAGAATGGAGTATAATCCGCAGAAAGGCTCACCTTTTTCTCGGGCCACATGCCAAGCTCAGGGCTTTGAACCAGACCAGCAGTGGAAAAAATTACTAAACTAACCCATGTTCAGCTATTGATCCTATAAACTCATTCATCTACCGGTACATACTACCAGGTGAAAATCAGCAGAAGCTGATTTTGCTCACTGATCTATCCCAGGTGACCAGAACCTGGCCTGTCTTAGAGGTACTCACTGAACACTTGTGCAGGAAACAAACACAATGGAAACAGCAATGTGATTTAAACTTTTTACCTAATAAAGAAATATTGTAGAGTAATTCACCCAACTTAAGAGTTTCCAGATTGATAACCCAAGATGGGAAGAGGTAGAATGAGTTGATTGGAGAGAGTTTCAGAAATCTATAAAATAAATATAATACCATTTCCAGAAACTCAAAAAAAGACTAGGAAGGCTTAAGTTAAAATAAAGCCAAGATTTTTGAAAACTAGTCATAGGTCAATATTCTTCTGCAGTAGCTCTACATGGAAGTATGCAGTGGTAGATGAAAGAGTTTATAGGATCAATAGCTGAAATTTAGAGCTTTAATTTTATCTGTTTTCCTTCCTTTCCCAAAATTCTTCCCTCTCACCTTGCCTTCTGCCCTCCATCCCTTTCTCTCTCCCTCAATTCTTTCTTCCCTCCTCTACTCTCTTTTTCCTCTTTTCTCCCTCCCTCCCCGTCTCTCTCTCTCTCTCTCTCTCTCTCTCTCTCTCTCTCTCTCTCTCTCTCTCTCTTCTTCTCCTAGGGAATAAATTATCACTTGCAAGCTAGGCAAGTGCTCTCCCACTGAACTGTACCCCTGCTTTACTTTCACAGGGAATGATCACCAAATCAGAAAGTATAAAATACACATATAAAGAGATCACAGAGTTAGAGCCTCTCACATATCAATGCTTTAAATAAATTTAGGTCTCTAGGCATGGCTGGAGAGACTTGGTGGAGGATAGTGGCCTTGCTGAGTGTGCTCAGTCAGATCTGCTTGAGGGGGCTGGAAGTCCAGCATTCCTGACCGGAGATGGTTGTGTCTTACAGGCTTGGACTTGAGCCCAGGCACTGCTCAGGCTGTGCAGCTTCTTAACAACCCCAACTACCCACTTGGAGGAATGTGCTCTTTCTAGACTTCAATAAGTTCCAGTCATATTTTATGGACCCTTTCCATATCACTCTGCCTTCCAACAGGTGTCTGAAGACTCTTGTCACTAGGCGCCTTGCCGACCAAGCCACACTAGAGGGGTAGCTGGATGGAATCTCCACTTTGACCCCAGGGACCATGATCTTCCACAGCGGGTACGTATAAGATGTAAGGACAGAACCCTCCTCATGTCTCTTCTGTGCTGAAGAGCAGAGGGAACCCACAGGCTCTGGAATGAGTAGCATACTAAAACTGGCATATATGCCTTCCTTAGCAAGGCCATGCTACTCTGGTTACAGAGAGACAGGTTGAGCCCTTTCCCTTTTTGTAAACCTCTGCTGCATTAGCATTCCAAATAAAATTAAAAATATTACTGATCATCAAAAGTGCCAGAATGATTGAGCTTTTTCCCAAGGGGAACTCCAAAATGCCTTGTCCAAATGACCTTGGCAGAAACTGCGACACTTACACATTTGCTGCCTGCTCCGTTGAAATGAACTCACACTCTGCTACATCGTCCAACATTTTTATGGATAAATGCCCAGAAATGAACTCATAAAGTTGAATAAGTTTTTTCAGGCCACTGATATATGGCCTAACCTTAAATTATCCTTTAGCAAATGGCATGTATTGGTTGGCTCAGACATTAAAAGTTTTTGGAAATAAAGTCCAAAAGCTAGAATTATATGTTGAATCATCTAGCGTCAAATCAAGATTAAATGTGCATCATTTAAGCATTTTTAAAAAAAAATTAGAAGCAACCCAACTGTCTGTCAATAAGAGTTAGGTTGAATAAATTATCATAGTCCAGGGGTCAGGAGCAGGTGGGAACGAGGGGTGACAATTAGGCATAACATCACCTGTGAGTGGAGGACCACCGGCTCCAGCCTGGGAAGGCAGCAGATGCGGAGCGGGGATGCGTGTGTGTTGGGTACAGGTGTCGGGGGAAGAAGTCCCCAAGCAGGACACAGGTGGCTGGAATTTTGAGAGTCTACCAAGTGTTGGGTGAAAAGGAATAGGGAAGGGGATTCCAGGTAAAGGGCTGCAGAGTCACAATTCTCCTGTCCTGTGGGGTGAGGGGAAGAGCAAACATGGAGGTCAAGGGAAGAATAGCAGTGATGTTGCTGGGGAGGAAACAGAGACCAGATTGTAAAGGCTTGAATGTAAAGGCTAATGTAAAGGCTAAGGAATTCAGATTCTGACCAAAAGCCTGAGGGGACTTACATATTAAGGTTCAGTTCCTTGAGGAAGATGAACTTGGGGATGCCTTGAAGTACAAGAGACCATTAAAGAAGCAGATATAACAGATTTGCCTGTGATTGTTATCGATTGTCCTAAAATGTACAACTACTTTATTAGCAGTAGCAATAAATTTGTTACTATCTTTTTTTTAACCTTTTTAAAGTTGTTGATGGACCTTAATTTGATTTATTTACATGTGGTGCTAAGAATCAAACCCAGTGCCTCACACATGCTAGGCAAGTGCTCTACCACTGAGCCATAACCTCAGCCCACTACTATCATTTTAAGAATGAGGACAAGCAATATTGTCTCAGTCAGGTTGCTATCAGGAACACTCAGAGTACAATTCTAGGAGGGTTCAATTACAGAGGAACAATGCAAAGGTGTGAGTATGGAGTCCCTACACGGGGGTGTAGGATGGGGGGCCTGTAGCAACCTGGGCAGTGAGGCTGACCACACCCCCTAGGCCAGGGCATACAGGGGCAGGGAACTGATATCTGCATCTACAAGGAGTGGGAGAGCCAGAGGAAGGGGAGCACAGAGCTTCTGTTGGGAGATATAACCAGCCCAAGTGACCCCACAGGGGGAAAACCAGGGCAAGAAGTACCCTGGGCTCATTCTCTTTCCTTCTCATCTGCCAGGCAGTCAAAGGGCTGAGAGGCCTAGAGGGTTAGGTCTGTCTTCAGGGTACAGAAGAATGGAGCACAGGTCCAGAAGGGCAGAGGAAAGCTATCCAGCATAAATATTATAATTCTGTTTTCCTCATCCTGTCCTTTTAAAATATATCCTCCCCACAAAAAAATTAAAAGAAAAATTTTGCTAGATGAGTTAGAAAAAGTTAACCACTACAAGAAATTGACCTTAAGGTGTATGATGACTCAAATACAATAGAATTTATGTTGCTCAAACAACAGCTCTGAGTAAAGCCCATAGATCAGTGGGATGGCCTCCTTCATGCAGTCATTTGAGCACTGGGGGCCGATGGAGGCTCTATTTATTCTATTTCGCTGAGAGAAGCAAAGAGCGAAGGACCAAGCATGGCAGGTTTTAATGGTCAAGCTGGAAGCAGCTCATAGCACTTCAATTCTTTCCATTGGCTGAACTCAGACCCATGGCTGCTCATCTCTGCCATGTGGTCCAGCCATGTGCCCAGGAAGAAAACACAGTAAGGAAGCAGCCAGCATTTCTGCCATAGTAGGTACATGATGTCCTTGAGCCAGAGTTGGTTTGTACTAAAAATAGACTAAATCCTTGATAAAGCCACAGTACTGGAACTTTGCGTTCAGTTCTTAACAGTAAAGCTAGCCAAGTGTAATGCAAATTACATTAGTACAAATCACTGGACCAAATCACTAATGCTCTGAAATAGTTGAGAATGTTTAATTTTGATTTTAGAACTTATAGCTCCCATACTTTAATTTCCTTATAGTGAAATCTCTCTCTGCTTCCAAGTTTATTCCCTTTTTGATGAATGTCCATTCAGTGTGAAGGAACCCAGTCAGGTCTTTGAAAGTAGCTAGAAGCACATTAGAAGCATATTAGAAGCACATTTCATCAAAGATGAAATGTAAGAGGAAAAAATTCAACTGCTTAGATGGCCTGGAACTAGTTACAGAATTGTGTTACAGAATTGTAACTTAAGTCCATAGTGAAGTCATTAAAAAGTAATCTCTCTATGATGGTGACTCTAGTAGCATCTGTGCCATCCTCTTGAAGCTTCCAGATGCATCCCACTCCTTTCTCGTGTGAGTTGCAGTGGACTATTACAGTGCCCATCAGTGTGATCAGACATACATATTCCCTTACAAGCCTGTCCTGTCTTTTTTTTTTTTTTTTTTTGGCAGGGTTGGGGGCGTGGGTAATGGGCATTGAACTCAGGGGCATTCAACCACTGAGACACATCCCCAGCCCTATTTTGTATTTTATTTAGAGACAGGGTCTCACTGAGTTGCTTAGCGCCTCACTTCTTGGTGAGGCTGGCTTTGAAATCTCGATTCTCCTGTCTCAACCTCCAGAGCTGCAGGGATTACAGGCAAGCTTCTGCATCCAGCTAGGTTGTCCTACCTTGAGAGAAGGTTCCCTGCAATATGGCTTTTGTCCTTAGCCTCTAACACAATACAAGGCACATGAGGCATTTGAATGAAAGGATGAATAAATGAACAATCGTGAGTATAGTTTTATTCTGAGTCTCTGAAGTTACTTACTAACAGATATGATAATCACTGTAAACTCAACATTCACACCTAAGTCTCCTCAACTTTCTACTTGGGAAACAACAACAAAATTCACTTTGTCCTTTTTTTTTTCTTTTTCTTTTTCATAAAGAGAATTTGGTTCTAACAATAACTATAGCATGCCTTTATTTTCTTTCAGTCATACTAAGGAAGGACAAATGCACTCTTACAATCCAAACAAAGTTATAACCAAGAAATTAAATAAGTGAAAAAAGAACCAATTTGATTTACAAACAGATTTCAGGAAGTAGCAACATCACAAAACACCCAAACCTCATTACTGTTTATCAAACTGATTAGTAACACCACTGTTCTTCTTCTAATTTGTTTTTGCATTGCCCAAGATGTAACATTTTAAAAATTGTTCTAATTAGTTATAAATGACCATAGAATGCATTTTGTTTTTTATATAAACAAATTAATGCTTTGATTTTGATTAAGCAATTGTTGGTTAAAAGATACTTTCATATAACTCTGTGAAAACCATATCACATTTTATAGAGTAGGAATACAATGCTATTTTTTTTCTTAACCATGTGTTTGTACATGTTTATAAAAAGAAAGGCACAAGATAAAAACACAAAGCATATTTAAAAATGCTTCCCTTCTACTTTTGTTTTTCTATTCTAATACCTTTTGGCAGAGGCATCTTGTAGATCCTAATTTTACAGAGCATTCTAAGTGTACACAAGAAGGTTGTTTTAAAAAAGTTCTATAGTTAGCAATATGATTTTAAAGGTTTTTTCTTTGGCATGTAGAATCATGAAAAATGACCTGAGTTATTAATTTTTTAGTTAGTTATGGAAAGTATCCTACTTGATCACTTATCATATGGTATGAAGTCACTGAGAAATGCTAAATCCTGTATTGGTTTGTAAATCCTGTATCACTGGGCTGTTGTAACAAACCCACTGGGTGACTTAAAACATTAGAAATTTATTCTCTCATGGTTCTTGAGGCCAAAAATCTGAAGTCAAGGTTATGACAGGGTCATATCTTGCTGAAGGCTCTAGAGGAAGATACTGCCTCACCTCTTCCAGCTCCTGGTGGCCTGGGGCCTTCCTTGGCTTCTCAGCATAACTGCCTTATCTCTGCCTCTGTCCTCAGGTAGGCTTCTTCTCTCTCTCTGTGTCTCTGGGTTTCAAATCTCCCTCTCCTCTTATAGGAATGCCAGCCATTGGATTTAGGGTTCACTCAAAATCCAGGATTATTTAATTTGTGAGCAAATGGGCTTCTAGCTTTTTTTTACTTTCAGAAAACCTATAAAAGCTTCCCCTTCCCAGCTATGCAGTCTTGGGGAAATGCCTGCTTCTAAAGCTCAAACTCTCTCCCATCCTCTTCAAGGCTCACTTAAATCAACCCTACATGTTGGGCTTAAAATCCTAAAATTATTTTTCACTAGGAGAATAAGGATAGTAAGGACCACTTCGACTTTTCAGAACTACTAACATGCAACAAACTTAGCACATATGACACAATGAGTAGTAAAGGGGAAAAACTCTGATGCAACATTTTTTTCTGCCAGCCACCCTAGCAACAGTTTTGAAAATATTATGCTATATATAGTATATACTCCACTTACCCTTTAATTCATTTACTCAATGCCACGCTGATTTCAGTTTTTATGCCTAGGGCATCCTAAGAACCTTTGGAATTATTGCAAAATCTGAAAGTGAACATTGTGTTGTTCATGTCTGGTGCTCATTTGTTGTATGTTGACGTGTACATGTCTTTATGCGTGTAAGTGTATATGTATGTATGTGTGTATGCATGTGTTATGGTTTGGATGTGCGTTTTCCCCCAAAACCTCACGTGTGAGACAATGCAAGAAGGTTCAGAGGAGAAATGATTGGGTTGTAAGAGTGATTTAATTCCCTAATAGGGATTAACTGAGTGGTAACTGAAATGGTAGGGTGTGTCTGGAGGAGGTGGGAATGGGGGCATGGCTTTGCGTATATTTTTGTATCTAGTGAGTGGAATCTCTGTTTCCTGTTCACGATGATGTGAGCTGCTTCCCTCTGCCACCTTCTCCTGCCATGATGTTCAGCCTCACCTCCAGGCCTGAGGAATGGAGCTGGCCTTCTATGGATTAAGACCTCTGAAACTGTGAGCCCTCAAATAAACTCTTCCTCTTCTATAATTGTGCTGGTCAAGTCCTTTAGTCACAGTAGCAAAAAAGCTGACTAAAACAGCATGTATTAATTTTTTTCCCTGCATTTCTAGGGATTGAGCCCAGGGGCACTTTACCACAGAGCTACATCCTATCCTTTTTTTAAAAAAAATATGTTTTTAGTTGTAGATGGGCACACAATATCTCTGTTTATTAATTTATTTTTTGGGTGGTGCTGAGGCTCAAACCCAGTGCCTCACACATGTGAGGCAAGCTATATTACTGAACTACAGTTCCAGCCCCCCAGCCCTCTTTTAGTTTTTATTTTGAGACAGGATCTCCCCAAATTGCCCCAGTTGGCTTCGAACTTGCAATCCTCCTAGCTCAGCCTCCTGAGTTGCTGGGATTATAGGCGTGCTCTTATATGCCTGGCTAATCATGTTCTTTTGACAGTTTAAACTCTTGATTGAACTAATAGAGTTTATAAAGGTGATTAGAAATACTAAATCATTCTGAATGTCCACAAAAATAAGCAATTATAATCAACCTAATGTAGAAGTTGCTAAAATAAGAAAAACACAAGCTACATTTTCTCCCAAACGAGGCAGCGACTTTAATTCTGTATTAATTGGGAATTTTCAGTTGCAAGTAACAGACACTGACTCAAAATGGCTTTAAAACTAAGAAAATGTATTAACTCATATAATAAAAAGTCCAAAGGTATGATTGACTCTACAATATTGTCAGTCACCCACAATTTTCTTGCCTCTCTGTCCTTATCCTTATTTGAAGGCTGATTCTCGTTGTGTTCAGTATTAATACAACCACACATGGGAGTTTTGGCAACATGATTCCTTGTTCTTCCTACTAGATAGAAAGCTAGTAAAAGTGCTGCTGGGTCACTTTAGTTCACATGCTCACTCTGGATAGGTAACTCACCAAAGGGGATGCCAGGTGCCATTTGTCTCAAATCTAGGTGACTAAGTCAAACACTGGCAAAAGAGGGGAGAAGGAACTACTAAAATTGATTTAGGCCAATTAGAGTCCAGTCTTTGGGAATAAGGGATAGAAACTTCTTCCCCTAAAGCTTCTGGATTGCAGGTGGGCATTTGATTCCTGAACACATATGGGTTTCTGTTAGATAAGAGGGAAAGGGGAGTAAGTACTTAGTGGGCAACCCGAAGTGACAGTCAGCAGCCCTGATTGGTACTAACGAGAAGGGTAGCCAGATGCCCTGAAGATCAACAAGGGCTCGTGAGGACCACAGGAGGGATACCTGCCTTGTGGTCTCAGACCAACTCTCTGCAGTACACCATGAGGAGGCACTTGACACTCCCTGTATTATGGTTTGGATCTTAAATGTCCCCCCAAAGCTTATATGTTGAAGCCGGTTCCCAACCCAGCAGTGTTCATTCAGAAATGGGGCCCTTGAGAGGCGGTTTTGGCTGCAGAGGCTTTGACCTCATCAATGGGTTAATAGATCAATGGACTATTGGGAGGTGGTTGAAACCTTAGGAGGTGGGACCTAGTTAGAGGAGGTCAGTCACTGAGGTGTGCCTTTGAAGGGTATATTTTGTCCCTGGTCCCTTTCTTCTTCCCTCCTTCTCCCTCTCTCTGCTTCTCTCTCTCTCCCCCTCTGCAGCCATGAGGTGAGCAGCTTTGCTCTACCACATGCTCCCTGCCATGAAGCTCTGCCTCACCACAGGTCCAGAGGCAATGGAGCCATGTGACCATGGCCTGGAACCTCTGAAACTAAGCCACCATAAATCTGTCTTCCTTTAAGTTGATTTTCCCAAGTATTTGTCACAGTGACAAAAAGTTGACCAATCCACCCTGGTTAGAAACAAGTGGGAACAGGCTGCTTGGGCTGGCTGCAGGAGTGTCCATCCAGGTGGCATTGAGGAGTGACAGGGGAGGTGGGTTAAAGGAAGAAACACACACTTTGTCTGTATTTGTAGAAAGCAGTCTGTTAGTAAAGTAAGGTACCACCAAATTATAAATAGTCTCATAGTGTAAACTACTAACTGGGGAACATGGAAGGCTAAAGTGTCTCTGTCTCTCTCACATACACACCCTTGTGCTACAAGGAACACAGAAGAAATTTTTGCCAGCCAAGCACGCCAGTTTAGTTCCTACTTTACTCAAACCCACAAATTGTTCTTCCAGGAATACTCATGTCTGGCCTTGCCTTTTACCAGCTGTGTCCTCTTAAAATGTTGTTCAATCTCCTTGCATTTCATTTTGTTCTTATGTAAAATTAGGATAATAATGGTACCTACCCTCATTCACATAGGGTTGAGTAAGTTCATATATGGAAAGCACTTGGAAGACAAACCTGGAACTTAATAAGCACCAAGTGACAATGATAGTGATGATGATTAAATAGAAATAATAGAGAAGGAACTCTGTGTATATGTGTGACAAAAAAAGGGAAAAAAATCACAAGGGGACAAAATAGCATAACATTGCTATTGAGCTACAGTGATTTTGAACAAAACTAAACCTGTGAGTTGCTTTGGAAAAGGGACTCCTACACTTCCTACTTTCTTCCTCTGGCATGGCGATTCCACCAGCTTCTAGCGTTTTGCTGTCCCCATCTGGGTGTGAGGGGTAGGTAACTTGTCTCCTTAGTTTCACAGGTCCACAGATGACAGAGAACTTGGGTTTCAGAAACTGGACTTAATGAATTACTCCTTGGTAGTCTCTTCTACACCTGGGCCTGAATTAAAGGATGGGATCCTGGACTTGGAAGTGATGTTCTAATGGAAGAGACTTTTGCGGAACTTAAGAAGGGAAAGACAGGTGCATCTTGCCTATGGAAGGGATATAAATCATTGGGGGCCAGAGGGCCAAATGGGGCAGCCTCTAAGATGGCTCCCAATGAATAACACCTCCTAGTCTTCTTCCTGCTCCCCTTAAATGTGAGCCAGACCTGTGACTTGTTTCTCATCAACAGAGCATGATATAGGAAATGGACTGTGACTGCTGTGATTCTATTAGAGAAGATTGTCACTTCCACCTTGCTGACAGACTCTATTGATTTGCTCCGTTGCTGGCCTTGAAGTAAGCTGTGTATGGAGAGGCTCATGTGATAAGGAACTCAGGGTGGCTCTGAGAGACAGGCAGCAGGAGCTGAGGCCTCAATTGACAGCCTGCAATGAACTGAATCCTGCCAATGGCCAAATAAGCTTGAAAGCAAGGCTGTCTCTGGTTGATCCCCTGATGAGATCCCAGCCCTGGCTGACTCATTAATTGTAGCTCTGTGAAGGGCCCTGAAGCAGAAGATCCAGGATTCCTGGATTCCTGGCCCATTTGGAATGACTGATAGACAGCTAGAGACAGATATTGATAGAGCCCTGTTAATCACATGCTACAGCAAATCTTGGCTGAATCACAGATGTAGATGTTGAACACAAAATAATTAATCTTCATATAGAAAATATTGTGAAAATTTTTCATAATTTCCAGGGAAATACTCCCTTAACACCAAACTTTCTAGATGCTAATGTCAGGGCTCAGAGAATGTGCTTGGCATGATGAGTGCTTTGAACTAAAGGAGAATGGAGGTCTTTCTGACCCTCCTGACTCTTGTTCCTCCTTCTCCCCTAAAGCACAGGGAGAGGTTTTTTCTGAATTTCCCCTATCAACCTTGAGAATACATCCTCCAGAAAGAATTCAATTGTCCTGCAGCCCCTTCCCAAGAATCTCATCATGGGGAGATTGACTCATATCACAGGAAAGAAGACCAAAGGTGAACAGACTTAGTCACAGGCTCTCACGTGTTATTTAGTCACATTCTTTCTGTCTCCAAAATCATTTAGTTTCCCTGGAGTTGTCTATATGCCCCCTTCCCTCTTGCCTACAAAGAGACTATACAGGCTTCTCAATTTCATTAGGTCATTAGGAACTCACTTTTCTTTCTTGTGAGGCTCCATGCACAAGATAAGCTTATAAGCCTTTTCTCCTGCTGATCTGTCTACTGTCAATTAATTTCATGGACTCAATTTATCAAACCCTCAGAGAGTGAGGGGGAAGTTTCTTTTCTACAACACCGGGATGGAAAGAAAAGTTCAACAACATAAAATCCAAAAGACTTCTGTATGAAATTAACATGGACAGTATGGAGAGAAGAAAAAAAAAACAAAGTGGAAAAAAAGTTCCTGTTTATACACTGACAAAGGGTCATTTCCCTTAATATAGAGAGTTCAACAGATTAAAATAACAGAGCCAGGTAAAATGGTCAGAGAACATAGTTCACAGAACAGAAAATGCAAGTGGCTCTCAGGCATAGGTAAAGTTTTATAATAAAAAGAAATCACATTAAAATTTCAATGAGATACCGTTTTTTAAAAATCTATCAATTAGCAAATTTATGTTGGAGTACTCTGCGTATATGGGAAACAGATGCTCTCATGTATGGGAGTATAAATTGCTATAAACTCCATGAAGGGCAATTTGACAAAATATCTATCAAAATTTGGTGCAGAAATCCCTCCTCTAGAAATGTTGCCTGTATATATCTACCTGCATGTGATATATGTTCAAAGATAATCAACGAGGCCCACTTTGTAACAGGGAAAGATTGAAATGACCAACATGTATATAAACAGGGTACTGTTCAAATATTTAGTTTCAATGACCAAATAAAACAAGGCAGATCTATTTATACTGACATGAAATAGTATCCTAAAGTTGTTTTACAAAATAGGGCAAAGAGGGAAACATTGAGTAATGCATGCTATTTGTGCAAAACCCTTATACACATCAGACAAGCTTGCACATGCAATGAATATTTCTGGAAAAATGAAATGAAATAAGTGATGGTGTTTGCTTCTAGGATGGAGAACTGGGTGACTGGGATGGGGTAGAAGTGAGATGAACATTTACCTTTTTTTTACAGTTTTTAAGACTTGAGTGAACATTATGAATGTATCCTTTATTCATAATTGTTAGTAAAAGAACTTAAGTTTTGACACCCAAATACTCTCTCCAGGACTTAAAAGGCAGGATATACTCTCAGGCAGAGAGAAAGAGCCAGTGAGTGCCAACAGAGAGAGCCAGTGAATGCCTTCTCTCTTGGCATAAGAGGCAAGAACGCCCACTGTATTTTAAAAGTGCATCTTAAAATAGCGCGTTGCAAAACTCTCTGGTCTCAGTCCTTAATGGTTGTTGGTTAGAAGATTGTCAGGGATCATTTTCCAAAAGCCAATTTACAATCCTCTGTAATCCAGAAGGCTGTTTTTCCTGTGAACATTTTTAGGATTTACAGAAAGTGGCTGGCTAGCAGAGTTAGATCAAGCAGTCCCTATATCACTGTTTTCTCATTGTTCTATTTTCCTCATTCCAGCCAGTACTAGGCTCCTCTCTCCTGCCACAAACTCTGCAGCTGCAGGGACTGACAACCCCGCCCCTTCCCTCTCTAAGTCTGGAACAGCCCTTGTTGGCACTTCTGCAGCTGTGACTCATTGCAAATGCTTTGCATTCCGGGATGTTCTGCAGGGTTTTGGGTCTCCCCTGTGGCTGGAAGCAGTAGACAAGTTGGAAGAAAAAAAAAGAGGCTCCACAGCTACCAAAACATTGAAGGGATGGGGGGAAATTTTAAGGAAGTTGAAAAGATTTTGTGTAGGAAGGGCCCCAGCCACACAGCCTGTTGGTAACTTGAACAAGGTCCCTGGAGGCTGAGCCAGAAGGGGTTGTTGGAGCCCCAGTGAAGCACTCCAGGTCCAAAAGTGCCACACCCCATCTGGAGACCATTTTCATCTGTCCCTGAAGGAGTGGGTGGAAGCTACTCCAGAAAGAGAAAAATGTGTCATTTATATTTAAATAGATTTTGAGTTCTTCAAACATTTTTTCTTTCTTTCTTTCTTTTTTTTTTTTTTTGGTGCCAGGGATTGAATATAGGGCCTGTGCATGTCAAGCATGCACTCCACCACTAAGCTACACCCTGAGTCTCTGTCAAAAGGCTTTTATTCTGGGTGTTGTGGCACATGCCTTGTAATCCCAACAACTCAGGAAAGCTGAGGTGGGAGGATTGTAAATTTGAGGTCTGCCTCAGCAACTTAGCAAGGCCCTAAGCAACTTAGTGAAAATAAAAATAAAAACAAAATAAAGATAAAAATAAAAAGGGCTGGGAATGTAACTCAGTGGTCAAGCACCCCTGGGTTCAGTTCCCAGTCCAAAAAAAAAAAAAAGTACTTTTATATATCTTCTGTTCCTTTATTTCCTATTTTAATTTTTAATTGCCAGGATATCTTCATTTAGTGTTTTTTTTTTTTTTTTTTTAGTGAGGGGGGGCTATCATGGCTACTATGTTTCTTGATTCTTTTTATGTTTGGGAAGTCTGTTTTGTCTGTCTACTGAAACATATTTAGATTGATGTCCTTGGGTTATACTCCACTAGTCATTGTTTCACTGTCTTGTGTCATTGACTTCAAAGGTCAGTCTATCCCCTGTAGACAATTTGGTATTGCCTAAATGCCCGAAGAATTCTTTCTTTGCTTTTGCATTTCAATAGGCCAAGATATGTCATAGAGTTTAATGTCTCATGGTGAAGTTTTCTGAAACACAATACATTCTTTAATAAGTCTGCAGGCTCACTTTTCTTTGTTTCAGGGATTGTATTAGTCTGTTTTCCATTGGTATAACAAAATCCCTGAAGTTGGGTAACTTTATAAAGGAAAGAGTTTCATTTAGTTCACAGTTCTGGAGGTTCAAGGGCATGGTGCTGGCAATGGCTCAACTCTGGTGAAGACCTCATGGCAGATGGCTTATCAATGGTAGGAGTATGTATGAAAAGGAGAGATCATATTTCAGAACAGGAAGCCAAAGTGGAAAAAAGAGAGGTCAGGCTTGCTTTTTTTTTTTTTGTGAGGGGGGGCTACTGGGGATTGAACTCAGGGGCACTTGACCACTGAGCCATATCCCCAGCCTTATTTTGTATTTTATTTAGAGACAGGGTCTCATCTCAGTGTTGCTGAATCTGTCTTTGAACTCCCGATTCTCTTGCCTTTGCCTCCCAAGCTGCTGGGAATACAGGCATGCACCATAGCGCCTGGCAGGTTTGCTCTTTTTATAAAAACTTTCTCCTAGGAACGAACTCAGGAGTGCCATGAGAACTACCTTAATCCCTTTTGAGGGCAGGGGTCTCAATGACCTCTCATGAGGTATCACCTGGTAAAGGTCCCACCATGTTATGGTTTGGATATGGGGTGTCCCTTAAAAACTCCTGTGTTAATGTAGGAATATTTGGAGATGAAATGATTGAACTGTGAGAGCTGTAACCAAATCATTCCATCCCAATTTGAAGGGACTAACTAATGAGTAACTGTAAGGGGGGGGGGTGCATGGCTAGAAGTGGGTCACTGGGGTGTGCCCTGGATGGGTTTATCTTTCTTGTGGCCCCTTTTCCCTATTTCTCTGTTTCCTGGCCACCATGAGCTGAACAATTTTCCTTCACCATGCCCTCATACCATGATATTCTGCTTCACCTTGGACTAAACCTCTGAAACTGTGAGTCAAAATAAACTTTTTCTTCTCTAAGTTATTCTTGTCATGTATTTTAGTCACAGTGATGAAAAGTTTTCTAACATAGAAATTGATACCAAGTAAGTGGAGTTATTGCTGTGACTAACCTAACCATGTAGTTCAGAAACCTTTGGAACTGGTTTGCAGGAAGAGTTTGGAAAAGTTTGGAATTGAAAGCTAGAGAAGACTTAGAATGTTGTAAGCAGAGTTTAATGACACTTCTGGTGGGAGCTCAGAAGACCAGAATGCCAGTTGGAATACAGACAGGAAAGATAGTGCTCTTTGGGTTAATATGTCTCTCTAGTGTTAAGTTTTTTGAGTTCTGTATATATCCTAGAGATTAGTACTCTATCTGATGTGCGTGTGGTAAAAATTTGCTCCCATTTTGTAGGCTCTCTTTTCACTGAACTGATTGTTTCTTTTGCTGAGAAGAAGTTTTTCAGTTTGGATGCATCCCATTTATTGATTCTTGATTTTATTTCTTGCATTTTAGGAGTCTTATTAAGGAAGTCGGGGCCTAATCCGACACGATGAAGATTTGAGTCTACTTTTTCTTCTATTGGGCCCAGGGTCTCTGGTCTAATTCCTAGGTCCTTGATCCACTCTGATTTGTTTTGTGTATGCTGATAGATAGGGGCTTAATTTCATTTTGCTGAATATGAGTTTCCAGTTTTCCTAGCACCATTTGTTGAAGAGGCTATCTTTTCTCTAATATATGTTTTTGGTGCCTTTGTCTAGTATGAGATAACTGTATTTATGTGGGTTAGCCTCTGTGTCATCTATTGTGTATCATTGGTGTACAAATCAATTTAGTGCCAACACCATGCCATTTTTGTTACTGTTGCTCTGTAGTATAGTTTAAGATCTGGTATTGTGATGCCACCTGCTTCCCTCTTCTTGCTAAGGATTGCTTTAGCTATTTTGGGTCTCTCATTTTTCCAGATGAATTTCACGATTGCTTTTTCTATTTCTATGAGGGATGTCATAAATGGGCCAAGGAAATGAACAAACACTTTATAGAAAACGATACACAATCAATCAACACATATATGAAGAAATGTTCAACATCTCTAGCAATTAGAGAAATACAAATCAAAACTACTCTAATATTTCATCTCACTCTGGTCAGAATGACATCTATTAAGAATACAAACAACAATAAGTGTTGGCAAGGATGTGGGGGGAAAAAGGTATACTCACACATTGTTGGTAGGACTGCAAATTGGTGCAACCAATCTGGAAAGTAGTACGGAAATTCCTTGGAAAACTTGGAAAGGAACCACCATTTGACCCAGCTATCCCATTCCTCAGTTTATACCCAAAGAACTTAAAAACAGCATACTACAGGGACACAGACACATCAATGTTTATAGCAGCACAATTCACAATAGCTAAATTGTGGAACCAGCCTATATGTTCTTCAATAGATGGATAAAAAAATGTGGCATTATATACACAATGAAATTTTACTCAGCATTAAAAAAGAACAAAACCATGGCATTTGCAGGTAAATGGATAGAATTGGAGAATATAATGCTAAGTGAAGTAAGCCAATCCCAAAAAACCAAAGGTTGAATGTTTTCTCTGATTTGTGAATGCTGATCAATAATGGGGATGGGGGGATAGTATGGGAGAAATGGAGGAACTTTAGATAAGGCAAAGAGGAGGGAGAGGAAGGGAGGCAGCATGGGGAGTAGGAAAGATGGTGGAATGTGATGGACATCATTACCCTAAGTATATGTATGAAGACACGAATGGTGTGAATATACTTTGTATACAACCAAAGATATGAAAAAATGTGCTCTATATGTGTATTATGAATTGAAAGGAATTCTGCTGTCACGAATAACAAATTAGAATAAATAAATAAATTTTAAAAAGATGGTGCTCATGAGGTTTCAGAGGGAAGTGAGAATTCTATTGGGACTTGGACAAGAATTTGTCTGTTTTGCTCATGTCTTGATTTTTGTGTGGGGATGAATTTAAAACTAATGAACTAATTAATCAGATGGAGGAAATATCAAGGCAGCACAGCATTTAGGCAGTGACATGGCTCTTGTTGGCAGCTTTTAGCCAGGTTTACTGTGAGAATTTGGAGTAAAAAGTAAAAACAGAGCTGAAGAATTTTTTTAAAATTTGTAGTTTGACCAGAAAAGTGCATGTAAAACTGGGGTCAAAGAAGGTATGGCTTGGGGCTGGGGATGTGGCTCAAACGGTAGCACGCTCGCCTGGCATGCGTGCGGCCCGGGTTCGATCCTCAGCACCACATACAAACAAAGATGTTGTGTCTGCCAAATACTAAAAAATAAATATTAAAAAAAAGAAGGTATGGCTGTTTAAGAGACTATTACCACTGATGAGATGCTAATGCCTAGCATGCATGAGATCCAGGGTTCAATTTCTAGTATAGAAAAAATAAAAATAAAGTAAGAGAAAGGGAGAGAGTTAAGTACTTTGCAAAGAGACCAAAGAAAAGATGACTTGAGGGCATCTCAGGAATTGGCTAGACTTTACCCATTGCAGATTCAAGGGAATAAAAGCAAAAATTCCTTGAAAAAAGACCATGAGGGTACTCTGCTTATTGGGGGGTGGGGTGGGGCTAGGAAATTGTTTCACTATGCTCAGCTGCCTAGGCATTCAGAGGCCATTGCAGCTGATTCTGGATGGCCCAGCTATTGCTTGAGCTGGTGGCAGATCTTGGTATCATCCATGTGGTGCTGGTTCTGCAGTAATGCAGGATGCCTGAGTTAAGGGATTATGGAGGCTTCCAGTAAGATTTCAAAGGAAGGGAGGCCAGGGTAAGTGTAACCGGTCCCTGCAGGCTGTCCCTAAAAGGGTGATGTGCAAAGCTGTAAAGATGAAGCTGAAGCTGGAATGGAAACCCTAGAAATTAAGAGATGCCAGTAAAGTGGACTATCTGCCAAGAAAAGCTGCAAGCTATAGAGAGCCAGGCTAAAAGAGAGGCCATGTGGGCTGCAACTGGCAAGATCAAGGGGGCAGGTCTGCTCAAGTCCTTTGGAGAACAAATCTTGCTGCCATGTACTCTACATGCTATATATAGAATTATGGGACCTGTTTGCCAGGCTGGGTTTCAATCTTGTTTTGGTCCCATCCCTTTTTTCTATGACCTTAATCCTCCTTTTTGGGATGGGAATATTCTGTGCCACTGAACACTGGGTATATATAATTTGCTTTTGATCTTTACAGCGGCTCACAGTCAAGTGTTTGATTGAGTCTCAGATGAGACTTTGAACTTAGACTTTTGGGCAATGCTGGAACTATTTTGCATTAATAAAAGAAAACCAAATTTGTGAACATGTATGCCTCATGTATACTTGGGAGAGACTCAGAGAAATGAATACATTTCAAAGGGTGGCTTTGATTTCAAGTTTAAATACCATCATCCACTAAAACAAAGAAAGGTGTGGAGAAGGCCAGTTATGGGTAGGGAGGGAGGCCAGGGTAGTGTAATGTCAGGAAAAGCCTGGTAAACAAGCGTAAGGTTGGTTAATCAGGTTTAAGTTGGTTCCTTCTCTATTTATAAGAGTTTCTAGTGATTTAGAATCATCCTTCTTTCCCTGGTAAAGAAAGGAGTCACCCTAACAAATGGAGATTTCTTTTATAAATACAGATTGAAATTTCCCCAACAAAAGGATGACTTCTGCTCTCTTTTTAGAACTACTACAGTGTTCATGATGGCTCAAAATAACCACTATACCCAAAGGCCTATTATGAGGTGGTATATTATAGTGTTCTATACTACTTTCATCAATCTCTTAGTCTTTTTATTTTAATTTGATTTTAATGAGATTTTTAAGACCTTGTTCTATGTTAGTAAATCAAATTTTAGTTATTTCTACACTGTTTCTTCTTGATTTAAATTTATGTATTGGTTTATAATTATTGCTTTGTTTTCATTTTCTCTCAACTTTAAATTTTTACAGTATATTTGAGCTCTTTGTTTTATTTAATTCATGTTTTTAAAACATTGTTATATAATAGTGTAAAGCATTTGTAAGAAATTTTATTGTTACTCGAAGTTGAGTCATGTTTATCACGTTTATACTCTTTTCCTTTGTTTGAATTTCTAAAAACAGTAAGTGTATTTACAAGATTGCTTTGGGATTTTTTCCCCCATGAGGTTGATGTTCTCTTTAGATTTTTCTATTCTCTATTCATTTTGATTCTGAATTCTTGTTCCCCCAGAAGTATTGGTTTATTTTCTCTCTGCACCACAGTGTGAGAGTGAGAAATTTTGTGTCCTCACATGATTCTATTACCTAAGGTGTTGGCAGGGGGTGGATGAGAGAGACATCAGCTGAGGAAATATGCATCTTGGTTGGAGGACTGGGTTCTGGTTTCCTGAAATTTTGATAATCATTCTGTACCCATTTTATTTCTTCCAGTTGGAGGCTGTATTCCATTATTATTATTATTATTACTTTTTTTAGTACTGGGGATTGAACTCAGAGGCACTCAACCACTGAGCCACATCCCCAGCCCTATTTTCTATTTTATTTAGAGACAGGGTGTCACTGAGTTGCCTCACTTTTGCTGAGGTTGGCTTTGAACTTGTGATCCTCCTGCCTCACTGGGATTATAGGTGTACACCACTGTGCCTGGCTGTATTCTATTTGTAAAGTAGGGACTGGGGCAGGAGGATGCTCTCGAGTTTAGGAATATTTAATGAAGGAGCCAAGGAGATGCCACCCTGAAATATGCTACTTTGGCCTGTTGATTATTTTGTGCCGAGAGTACTTGAGTAGCAACAGATGCAGGAAGAACTCTCTGACCTGTCATTTTCTACCCAAGAACAAGCCATAGGATTTTTCATGAGCCAGAAGCCCTCCTGGTACCAGGAAGAGAAGAATTTCTTTGTTAGCAGAAATTAATGGATTTGTACAAATTTGCTAAAATAACCTTTATCTCCTGCTAGTTTTACTCCTCCCCCACAATTCCTAGTCTCTTTCCCACAACTTACGGACCCTAGTTTAAACCCTTTCATTATTTCTTCACAAATGATTATTTCTTTGTCTAAAATGTGTAAAAGCTTTCTACTCTGGTCACTTCTTCAGGTATTTGTTTTCTTATGCAGACCTCCATGTATAGGAAAAAATTTCATGAAACTTTCATGCTTTTCTCCTGTTAATCTGTTTTATGTCAGTTTAATTCTTAGGACCAGACGGAAACCTTACAAAGGTAGTTCTGGTGATGAGGAGGGGTTTTCACTGATTGCTCTGGGGCTCCTGCAGCTGAGAGACCCTGTGACTATCTGACACTGACAGAAAGTTCGAGTTCTTACTTCATCAGTTTCCCAGATCTCTGCATGCAAGGTATGATCAAATAGAACCACAAGGGCTTCCTTCTCTTTTTTCCCTTTCTAATTTTAGATAACCAGGAGGAAATCTTGGTGTAAAGTAGTTCTTTGGATAAAGCAACTGTGGTATTTTAGTTTCAAGTTTTTGTTTTCTGCTTAATCCCTTTCTCCTAGATACAGCTGTTGTTTTCTTTCACCTCTTCCTTTTGTATTATGTGTCATAAGGAGGAAAATTGTATGGTGGAGCACAGGTACAAGTCCCATAACCCCACTGCTTGAGCCGACCTCACAGATCAGTGAGTTCTCATCAGTCTGGTGTCTGTTTAGACAGACTTTGCTGGGGGTTCGCCAATAAAATCAAACCAGATGAAATTCTCCTTCATCTGGGAAAGTTTGGCTTTATGACCAATGAGAATAGTCTCTCTGACCTCCTCCTCTTCCTGGGGGGGGGGCACAATTGTCAGGTTGTGTCAGGTGGCCGACCAAAACCACCTGGGAGCCTAAGGCAGCAGATGATAAGCAGCATTTTTTGGATCATGGAGGCTGCACCTTCTGCACCCACTTTAGGGATGCCTCTTACACTTGTGTAAGCCTAGAAAGTTACCTCCCAGATTTATCTGTCCTTGTGTACACACCCACCATAGGAGCAAAGTATCCAGAATTTGGGGATGGCACCAGAAGATCTCAGAAATGACTATCTCCCAAATTAATAAGTGAATTACAACTCCAACAGAGAACATGTTGAATGTAGCCTTTGAATATCCTGTTTAAATGCCCCCTGTTCCTACTGATGGGCAGAATCAGAGCCTCTGGGATGGAAGCAAGAAACCCTCTTTTTTTTCTTTTTTCTGTATTCTTCTGGTATTTGTTTTCTTATGCAGACCCCATATGCTTCTGGGGTTCCATGAAAAATCCTCTTGATTTTATCTACTATTGGAATAAATATGCCCTTAGAGATTCTATTCATCAATGGCCAGACGATGAATCTTTTGAATTGGTAAAACTTCTACTTTTGAAAAATTTTTAGAGAGCTCTCACCCCAAAAATGGTCCCATTAATACCCGTGGGATGGCCAGATTGAAATGAGGATACAGAAATGCAATGGCAAGCTTTAGGGTCTCCCTCAGCATGATTAAAGAACAGAAGTTAGACTTAGAACAAGAGCTAAAATCTATGCTCAGTATACATCTTCCTCTCTACTCACCCATACTCCCATTTACCCCTAATTCTCTGTCCCTGACCATCTGATTGTTTGAATCTCTGGGCCCCTGGCTGAAGCACACTCCTCAAAATCTGGCTCTATGTTGTCAGCAAGATTCTTTAATGCCTAAAACTCTTCCAACTTCCCCAGAAAAATCCCTCATCCACCCAACTACTGCTTTAACTTTCATGTCCCTGCAAGATTTAGAGAAATCACTCTGGCCTGATCTCTAGGCCTTAGGTGTACAGGTTCCTTGCATAAATGCTGTCAGCCAGAAAATAAATCTTCTTGGTCTCCAGGAACACACAGCCAGGCTTGCTTTGCTGTGCCTTCCCAGGACTTTTTTTTTTTTTAATTTTTTTATTGTTTCAATTAGTTAAACATGACAGTACTTTATTCACATGACAGACATTTATTTACTTTATATGATAATACATAGATGGGATATAATTTCTCATTTTTCTGAGTGTACAAGTTGTAGAATCACATTGGTCATGCAGTCACATATACATATAAAGTAATAATGTTTGTTTTGTTCTACTAACCTTCCTATCCCCACATCCCCTCCCCTCCCCTCCTATCACTTCCCTCTACCTAATCTAAGGTAATACTATTCTTCTCTAGGGCCCTGCCCCCTTATTGTGAATTAGCATCTGCATATTAGAGAAAACATTCAACCTTTGATTCTTTGGGATTGGCTTATTTTGTTAGCATGATATTCTCCAACTCCATCCATTTACTGGCAGGAGACTAAATATCTCAACCTATCTACATTAATACACTACCTACTTCCGAGGACAACTACAGAAAGCCTTTTTCTGCACAGCCTTTGTTCATGGTGCATTTTTTCCTTACACCCTCCCAATGGCCTGTTCTTCTACCAGAGGCCATGGACCCCTATTCCTTCCTGTTTTTATCTCCCCCCAGAACCTCCAAATCCCCACTTATTTCTGTAGCCCATAATGCTATTGAAGTTTCAATCATCTGGCCCTGTTTGAGCCTCATATTTTGTGTGGTTCTTATGCACATGCACATATATAAATTTGCATGTCTTTTCTGCTATCAGTCTATTTCAGTTTATTTTAGCAGACTCAATTTTTAAGCTTTCCCTTTGCCCCTACAGGAGAAGTTCCCTCCACAGAGGATAGAGGTGACCAGAACTCCCAGACCCTCCTGCCAATGGCCAGGAAATGGTTTGGTCAGAGAATGATACTGAGGGTCTGAAGGAGTGATCATAGAGGCCTTTCCCCCAAGGTAAGTTGGTCTAAGATTGAGTCATACACTCAGAAGGAAGGACAACATCCTAAGGCCATAGTGGAGTGCTTTCTACAACTTCTCAAAGACTCACTGCATTAAGCCAGGAAGCTCTAAAACAAAAATCTTTTAATTTCTGCCTTGGTTAGAAATCTTCTTGATAAAAAGAGGCAAATCCAAAATAGTGTGGTTGGTTTGGTAAGACAGGCTTTGAGCATTTATATAGAAACAGTTATGTAATTCTTTGAAAATAGCTTACAGAAAATAAGAAGAAAAAGGAATGAAAATCAATAGCCCTTGCCTTGCAAAATTGAGTATTTACAGAAACAAATAGGGATAGCTCAAAATCCTATTAATTTTTCTTGCCCTCCAAAGAGCCTGTGTGACTCCAGGTATTCACAGATATAAAAATCCAGGGCACTGCAAAACAAACTGCCTTGTATTTTAAAGAAAGGAAACTTAAACAAACAAACAACATCAACAACTAAACCAATCTCCCTGAGCCCCAACAACCTCAGAAATGTCATTTTCCCCCTTTGGTGGGACAAATTCCTTATTAATCAATGGGGTCAGCTGATCTTCAGTCACACTTCAGAATCCACCATTAAACTTAGGGAATTGGAAACTGGTTTTCTTAATTTATACTGGTGTGACTTTCTCTGCCATTCTCTCAGAGGGCTTATCTCTGCTCATCACTTCTGATGCTGTTCAAGTTGTTGGAGTCTCTGAGCAATCAATTTCTGTCCACATCTCAGGCTGCCCCCAAATCCTTGGGCCCTCTTAACATATATCCTGCTTTTCTAGTTTTTGAGTTCTCACCAGAAATTTTCTCATTAAAAAATTTTAACGCAAGTTTAATGCCAGCTTACAATATAATGAGATAGGTGTTTTTGTTTTCCTTCCCTGAGAACAATCCAGAGACTTTTCACCTCCTCTAATGAAACTCATCTCAGTTTAAAATCTGCTGAACAGGAAGGAAACTTGAAAAATGTTCCAGTTAGTTTCTGGGTCCCACATGTACCTGAGGTTGGATTGCTACTCATTACAGAGCCTGGGCACATTGCCTGGAGAAGAAGCAAACCTTTTCCATCAGTAGCCCAGTATCCTCTCTCATGAGATGGGAGTGAGGAACTCAGTGCCTAAGACTCTTATGGGCAGTGTGTTCTCATGTTTACTTCCTCACCCCAATCTTGCAGTAAGCAAAGAAGGGAAATTTAATTCAGATGATAATCAAACCTATCAATTTGTACAAGATCTGGAGACATAAATTGCTGTATCATTCTTTGCCACTCCATAGTCCCTAACACAGGCACCAATTCTTACCTCAGTTCCTGTGGATACAGCCTGGTTTATAGTAATTGACACCTGTCTAGCTTTCTTGTTGATTCCTTTGCACCTTAGCTTGCATTTTCTGTTTGCATTTACATTTAAAGGAGGACATCATGGACTTGCATACCTCAGGGATACAGTGAGTCTCCCTTAATATTTTTCCAAGTCCTTAATGCCAACTTAGACTCTGTTAGGCATTACCCAGCTCCACTCTTGTTCAGTATGCTGATGACCTCTTCCTTTGTAACCAAACTAAACAGGGTGCTCTTGAAGACTCCTTCTTTCATGTAGCATGTAGCGGAAAGCTTCCCTATTTAAATTTCAATTTTGTCATTCTCTCTTTCAAAAAACTAAAAATAAAAAAACTCCAAACACAACCACATCTATCTGCAGCCGGAAGCTGGCTGTTGCTAATGGAATGCTAATTTTGCTGCCCTTTTAAATGTCTGTATGCACTCCTCCCAGACAATATCTCAAAACCTATTTCATGCCCTTAAGAGGCATTACCCTCCTTTGAAGCCTTAAAATTAGGATCATCCACACCCCTTGCTCTTGGATCTCCTAATTTTGACGAATCTTTTCACTTACCTATATTGCTATGAAAGTAATGGGATTTCTGCAGGTTTTCTAGGACAACCATTTGTGTCTCAGATATGTCTTGTGGCATATTTCTTATATCAGTAGAACCCAGTGGTAGCAGGCATGTCCCCAGGGAGTAGGGTTTTGCCACCCTAGTGGACAAATCCAGTAGTTTCACATTGGACCTGCCATTCACCTCTGTGTTCCCCAGACTGTATTTGCTCTCTTATAAGTTCCTAAGATACAGCACCTCTCTACACAGCAACATACTACCTCTGAACAATCCCTCCATCATCTTATGTCATTGTAACACTTGAACTCTGGCTTCTCTACTACCTTTCCCTGATGATGGGAAATCTCACTCCATTTCATGCAATTGCTTTGCAGTCAGAGAAATAGTTCTAAAACCATGAAAAGAACTCTTTGATACCCCATTCAACAATCCAGACTTACCTCTATTTTGTGATGGCTCTTGTAGATGAAATTTCCAGGGAAACACAGTAACTGGATAATTTTCCCACATTTAGCACTTGGGACACTCTTTGCCTACTGTAGAGTCAACCCAAGCTGCTGCATTTACAGCTCCTACTAGTGCTTGCACACTGCAAAAGGAAGAAATGGCACCATTTATTCACACTGACTCCAGATGAGCCTTTGAAGTCTGCCATGTCACTGTACACAATCTAGAAATCACTCAGATTTTTGACTTCTGCTAGTGCTCTATTGCCAACGGATGAATATTTGCTGCCCCATTACAGGTTGTTTACTTCCCTACTAAAATTGGTATTGTGCATTGTTCATTCTGTACCAAGGAGATGGATACTATATCTCTAGAGGATGATAGAACCGACATGGTTGCTAAATGCACAGTCCCCAAATGAACCCCTCTATCCCTTTATCACCAACTGATATGACAATGCCACTCACTTCTTTTTTTTTTTTTTAATATTTATTTATTTATTTTAGTTTTTCAGCGGACACAACATCTTTCTTTTGTATGTGGTGCTGAGGATCGAACCCAGGCCGCACGCATGCCAGGCGAGCGCGCTACCACTTGAGCCACATCCCCAGCCCCTCACTTCTTTTTTTTAAGTATTTTTTTCATTGTAGATGGCCATAATATCTTTATTTTATTTATTTATCTTTATGTGGTGCTGAGGATCAAACCAAGTGCCTCATACATGTGAGGCAAGAGGCAAGTGCTCTACCACTGAGCTGTAACAGCAGCCCCTTCCACTCACTTCTTAATAGGGCTTATAGGACTATCCTTGATACTCAGGCTACCAATTCAAATGCTAATCTCTTCCAAAAACACTCTCAGGGCACATCCTAAAGTAATGTTTAATCAGAAATCAGGGCTTCCTATGACACAGTCAAGGTGACACATAAAAGTAACTGTCAGAAAGTTCCCACGAAAACTTTCTTGGTATCTCTGAAGAGGCAAGATGAAGGTAGGCATATTGGTGATCAAACAGTAAAGAGAACAATAGCTGGATGGATAGAAATTTCCTGAAGTTAGATTCTCAAACCAGAGGGAAACCTGGTCACAATACTTTCTTCTGACCCTATCTTCTGCAACCATTTGATTAAATTTGTAGAAACGCAAAAGATAGCTTAGAAAGTGTGTAGCAGCAGAAACCTGAGTTTCTAGCTCATTGAATGGCAGAATTGCTACTTAAAAGATATTATTCTCTGGATAAAGATGTGTACAGAGAAATATTATGTATACATCCAGTGGTTCCCAGAGGCTGGGAAGGGCAGGAGGAAACGGATATGGAGGATGGTTGATATGTATGTGGGTGAAATTGGAAAGGAGGAATAACTTCGAATGTTCTATAGTACAGAGGTTAACGATAGTTGGCAACAATTAATTGCGATTAATTGTGAATTTCAAAGTAGCTCTAGAAAAGACTACCTTTTTAGAGGATGAATTTGCCAATTGCCTTGATCTGATCATGGTACATTGCAGATATGTATTAAAATATCAAACTATATCTCATAAATATGAGAAATTATTATGTGTCAATTAAAAAATTAAAAAGGAAGATATTATTCTAAAGTAATGAACTCGAATAACAAAACAAAAATTTATTTGTCACAGATCATTGTAGTTAAGGTTGCTCAGCATCCAAATGCTTTTCTTATTGGGGGAAAACCCAAGATGATAACAGGGAAGCCCTCCACTGTGGAAGTCAAAAGGGCAGAATGCCCCCACTCCTTCTGGGAGTGTGAGCAAAAGTGGGATCTGTGCATAACTGGATGCTGCCACTGTTGACTTTATATCCAGTGGTTGTGATGGCAAGTCCCAGGTCCATTAGGGATGCTTCAGAGTGTAGGGAGGAGTCCAGAAGGCAGAGGAGCACATCCAGAAGCAGTTGAATACTGTCCTGGGACAGTAGGTGTCCTTTGGTGGTGGTGCCAGTATTCCAAAGGCATACTGTTGTATACTATCATAATCTTATCTACACTGACATTTTAGTTTGAGTTAAAGGCTGTCGAAAGAGAATTGCAGCTGGGCTTGGTTGCCACATGCCTGTAATCCCAGCAGTTTAGGAGGCTGAGGCAGGAGGATCACAAGTTCAAAGCCAGTCTCAGCAAAAGCGAGGCTCTAAGCAACTCAGTGAAACCTGTCTCTAAATAAAATCCAAAATAGGGCTGAGGATGTGGCTCAGTGGTCAAGTGTCCCTGAGTTCAATCCCTGGTAAACCTACGCACCCGCTGCCGGTGGGGAAAAAAAAAAGAAGAAGAGTATTGCTTTGCCTTCTGGTTTTAATGTGTTCAAATAAGAACAAACCAAGGTTCTTTCCTTGCAATTTCATGAAAGGTCCAAGGTGCTCTATCCCAGAGTATTTCTGAGGATGATGTGTGATTATTTTGAATTAACAGTTTCAAGTAAGAAATAGTAAACTTACCTGATATGTGCATATAATACTTGCACATTTCTTTCACCTTCTAGGTGGCATATAAGAATTAGTAGGGTGCTTGCCTCACATATGTGAGGCACTGAGTTCAATCCTCATCACTACATAAAAATAAATAAAGGTATTGTGCCCATCTACAACTAAAGAAATATATATAAAAGAAGAATTGAAATAGTTGAGGATATTTTGCATTTGTGAGAAAATAAAAATCTCTGAGGTAATTAAGCTCTTTTGCTGCAACTCCTACTGTCCACTGGCATCAAGAATTGAGAGGAATGGATGAGAAAATAGAGGCTTCTGTACCTTTAACTCCTTTGCAGAGCACAAAGGACCAAGTCATCTCCCTGGGAAATCCAATCTGGGGATTCAGTACTGGAAGGATTTAGAGTCCAATAAGAGCTTCATTCAGACTAATGAGGGTTGGTACAAGTAACACTGATGTGAGGATCTTTCTGACTACTAAACACGCATATTAACCAGTTTTAACTTTTGTTCCTTGTTTTTTGAAGAAATGGCAAGTGATTTGGGTCAAGCCATTCTCCCTTCTCCTTGTGACACATATTTCTGTAGTCTCATTGAGGGCAGAAGAGGAATCTGTACCAATAGAACAGGCTGTGGGCTCCTAGGTTGGGGGTTGGGAGGCAGAGGTAGAGAGCCTTGGTAAATTGAGTTTGTCCAGCAAGAACAGTTGCACGCACATAGTAAATAACTGTTGGATTGAATTGAACCAAAAGAAGGAACTAATTGACCCATAATATCAAAACCACATATAAAGAAGGAACATTTGCTACATATTTAAACAAATCAATAAATAAAGCATATTTTTGGCAGAAAGAGAAGTTGGGAATGTAGTTTTCCTTGATCTTCATATTATAGTTTGAATCATTATATAATTTGTTAATAATTTAGGGAACAGAAGAAGGCCAGTTTAAAGCAAGCCAACAAAAGGAAATTTTAAAAAACAAACTCTTACATCAGACTAGGTTTGTGGTTAGGAAAAATGAATTTTTAACAATTCCCAAATCAAAGAATGCAATACAGGTAAAATTGTCATTGTACTTACCTGAAGAAAGAATTAAGGATTTCATCTCACTGAAGTTTAATTTTCTTTCTTTAAAAAATTCTTCATGGGCTGGGGATGTGGCTCAAGCTGTAGCACGCTCGCCTGGCATGCATGCAGCCCGGGTTCGATCCTCAGCACCACATACAAACAAAGATGTTGTGTCCACCGAAAACTAAAAAATAAATATTGAAGATTTTCTCTCTCTCTCTCTCTCTCTCTCTTTTTTTAAAAAAAAATTCTTCATATGGAGAAAAATAGAAATGGCATATTAAATTTTTATTTGTTTAAATAGTTTTCAAAATGCTTCATCAGGCACAAACTGGCATTTTTGCATGCAATATAGAAAAAGGAAGGAAGGAATGCATAAAGATAAAAGAATTAAAAATTTCTTTTTCAAATTAGAAAATTAGAAAAATTTTGTATTAAAAAATTAGAGAACAGTCTGGAGAGCAGTTTGTGGCAGAGTGCTTGCCTAGCATGTATGAGGACATGGGTTTGGTCCCAGCACTGCCAAAACAAACAAATTTAAAAAACCAGAAAAATAGTACTGACAATAAATTAACCCTACAAATTGATAGTTAACATTTTTTAAAAAAAATATTTTTGATGGTGCTGGGGATCAAACCCAGGGCCTTGAGCATTCTAGAAAACTGTGCTGTTGCTAAGCTATACTCCCAGACTCTACATAACCGTTTTAGAGGGAGAAAGCAAATATACTAAAAAGTTGGATATGGAAATGGATTAATAACTGCAGACATAGGAAATTAAAAGACTTCTAAAAGCTCCTTTTTATTAGCTTTATGTAAAAAGCCCTTTTAAAATGCATAGATGGACGATTTTTAGTAAATATTGTCAATGCTGTCCTCAGAAGAAAGAGAAAACGTGATTATTATGAGAGAAACGTGGAAAGCTATCAATCTTCCTACAAAAAATAACAAATAATGTTCTGGTCACAGATTATTTTGAATTAACTGTTTCAAGTAAGAAATAGTAAACTTACCTGATATGTGCATATATTACTTGCACATTTCTTTCACCTTCTAGGTGGCAAGAAACCAAATGTTGTAGAAAAGCCCCTAGATTCTCATCATAAAACCAGCCTATACCTGACACCAAATCTCAACAAAGGTAAATACATAGGGGAGGAAAAAATGTTTTACTTTATCCTCTAAGGTTTCATATTTGAGTTAAACTGAATAGATAGATACACTTTAAGCTAAACTGTAAATAGATTAACAAGATAAAAACATACACATTTTATCAGTGTTAATAGTTTTATGTGTCTGAGGGATGTATTTTTCCTTGATCTTCGTATTATAGTTTGAATCATTATATAATTTGTTAAGAAGTTAGGGGTGGGCTGGGGATGTGGCTCAAGTGGTAGCGCGCTCGCCTGGCATGCTTGTGGCCCGGGTTCGATCCTCAGCACCACATACAAAGAAAGATGTTGTGCCCACCAATAACTAAAAAATAAATATTAAAAAATCCCCCCCCCCTCCCACTCTCTCTTTAAAAAAAAAAAAAAAAAGAATTTAGGGAACAGAAGAAGGCCAGTTTGATGCATGCTTGTAATCTCAGCAGTTTGGGAGGCGGAGACAGGAGGATTGCAAGTTCAAAGCCAGCCTCAAGCAGTTTTGCGAGAAACTAAGCAACTCAGTGAGACCACATTTCTAAATAAAATCCAAAATAGGGCTAGGGATGTGGTTCAGTGTTCAAGTACCCCTGAGTTAAATCCCCAGTATCCAAAAAGAAACAAAAAACCCAAACAAACCCCAATTTTATGTGCATGGAGATTCAAAGAAAAAAGTGAAGAACCCAAAAAAGCAGTTAGACCCAGCAGCTTATATTCCATAACAAAAGGTGATACATTGTGAGTTGACTGGACAAAATTAAGTGTGTGTGGGGGTTGTCTTCTAGAGGTGGTACTAGGAAATCTATGGGAGAACTACATGGAAGATCAGGCTTATTTAGTAAGGTCTGGTTTACGCAGATTCATCCCAGTGCTGATTTTCCTCCTCTGGTGTTAAGAGTGGCTCCTTTCTTGTGGCACAGGAGAAGGGCACACCTTTACATGGGAAATTTATGTCACCTCTGCAAAGAAAACTTTATGCCCTGCTTCTTAGGCAAAAAGTGGTTAATTATTCAAAAAGAAAATGGTTGGACAATTAACTGAGTGATCATCTTAAATAAAAGAAAAAGAAAAAAGAGGTTGTGTCCCCTTCCTTCACACTGTATGCCAAAACAAATTTAAGATAAGTCAACATAGATTTAAATATAAATGATCTAATTCAAAAAAGTACTAGACAAAGAACACAGGGAGATTTTTAGAAGTAATGACATACAAAGTTCTTTGGAGAAAGAATTGAGGAAGCTTTTTGGAGAAAGCAAGTATTAAAAAAAAAAAAAAGTCTCCAGAGCTGGGTATTATGGTGTTTAATTCTAATACCAGTGATTTGGGAGGCTAAGGCCAGAGAATTACAAGTTTGAGGACAGCCTCAGCAACTAAGTGAGACTCTAACCCCAAACATCTTCAGGTAAATTAAATGATCTTAAGAAGACTGATTTACTGACCCAGATTTGAAGACTGGGTTAGCTTAACCTTCTGGAAGTTTACTTTTAGAAGGAGGAGTGGATAATTCCAAGCACTCCCACTTAAGGCTGTTAAACAGTGTGCTTGCTTCATGCTGTTGGTAGACAAGGGTGTTTGTTGTCTCTTTCACAATCTCATAGTGCAGTACTTGAGTGCAGGAAGGTGTGACCCTGATGTCAGTTAAATTACCATCTCTTTTGAAATTCTAAGTGAATTAACTTGAGCTCTTGTGTCTCTCCTTAGGGAAATATGGGTGATTTATGCATTTTGAAATTTTGAAGAGGTTCATTATTTGGGTTTTCACATAACCATATAGCTTGGTGATTGTTCCATACCTGTTCATGCAGGACTGCCTTATCTTTAATTTTTTAAAAAATCCTTATTCTGCATTTTTATCTGCACATTATTCCTCTAATAAAGGAACCACAACTTTTTAATCCAAAATCAACAGACATTAACATTTATTTTAATCTTTTGCTGTTACCAACAATTCTGCAATAAATTACTTGATAAGCAAGTCATTTGACCTGGGGTAAGACTATTACTCCAGGATAAATTTATAGAAGCAGAATTAGTTAAAGGGTATGGGCATTTTCAATTTTGGTAGATATTGCCAAATTACCTTCCAAAAGAGGTTGTACCTATTTGTGTTTCCACTAGCAAATGTTTGGGAATAATTTTTTCCTCATATCCTCAATTGAGCATGTTATCAGATTTTTTGAACGCTGTTAATCTTACAGGAAAAAAGTGGTATCTAATTTACTCTGTATATTTTTCTTATTGAATGATTTGACCTGTCATATTTATCATATTCTAAAATTTGCTATGCATTTGATATATTTCTGGACTAGGAAGTCTATTCCATTGGTCTCTCATCTCTTCATGTTATTCCTATAGTGTTTTGACCACTGTAGCATTATACACTTAGTCTATAGTGGGGCTGATCATCCTCATTACTTTTTTTTTCTCCTTAGAATTATATAGGGAGACTATTACTCGCTTGCTGAAGCTTATCATTGAAGGCTTACCATTTCTTTTCCATATCTTTGGAGTCATGCTTTCCTTGTGCTTGACAATAATGATACCTCATATAAAATGTTATCTTATTAATTCTTCACAGTAACTTTGGGAACTAAGCAGGGCAGATATGAGATAGGGATTAGCCCAATTTTAAATATGCTAGAACATCCAATTAGGAAAGTTTTAGGCCTACTATTTAGCAACGTCTTGACAACAAATTTTATGCAAATCAAGAAAAAAGTTTTTCTACCAAGAGTTAAATTTTCCTACTGCAAAAAGCTAGCAATATACAAGCATGCTTCTGTAGTGTATTTCTTGTGTGATGATCTGTGGCCAAGCACTGTGGAATGCATTCCAATCATGGAGTAGCAATCTCAAAAGAATTTTGAAATTTGAAATTGGCTTGAATGTTGCACAATGACACCCAGGATCTTGGCCCATTTCCCAGATTTTCTCTTTTTTGGTTTGGTGGCAAGTTCAGTCATGCCTGGGAATTTGCTGAATATGGTACTTAGATAAGTGGCTTCCTTAATGTGACATTGGGGTCAATGGTTTTGGTCTCCTCAAAGGTTTTTGGACTATTCTCTTTAGATACATGGCAGTTTTAAGTAAGCTTTCTACTGAACTGGTGTTCAGAAAGTCTTGGCACAAGGGTGTAAACAGGAAGAGGAATTTGTGAATTGATTATGGAAGGCAAAGATCTTGAGATAATGTTTTCCTGTGAGATAATGTTTTCCTGTGAGATAATGTTCTTCTGTTGCACACCTGGGCATACTGGAGTTCCAGTCAGAGGATCTTCAAGTCTTTAAATAAAGATCTAATGGACTGAAGAGTTATCTTTAATGCCTTACTTGATAAATGGCCATTCAATAAAGGTCAGCCCAAACTTGATGTTATAGTTTGAATCTTTACTGTCCACTTCCCACCCCCAAAAGCTCATATATTAGGCAATGCAGGAATGTTCAGAGGTGAAACGATTGGATTATGAGAATCACAACCCGATCAGCAGATTAATCCATTCAGTGAGTTAATGATTTTGAGTGGATTACTGGGTGGTAATTCTAGGCAGGTAGGGCATGGCTGGAGGAAGTAGGTCACTGGGGATGTGCTCTTGGGCAGTGTCTCTGACTCCTTACTCTCTCTGCTTCCTGTATTGAACAGCTTTTCCTCTGCCATGCCCTTCCACCATCATGTTCTGCCTAACCTCAGGCCCAGAGCAATGAAATTAGTTCACCAGGGACTGAGACCTCTGATTCCATAAGCCAAAATAAACTTTACCCCTGTACATTTTTAAAAAAATATTTTTTGTCAATGGACCTTTATTTTTTTGTACACAAAGCTGACAATTGACTCCAGTGCCTCACACATACTAGGCAAGTGCTCTACCACTGAGCCACAATCCCAGCCCCCTGATTTGATTTTAGTTATAGGTAGGCACAATATCTTTATTATTTTATTTTTATGTGGTGCTGAGGATCGAATCCAGTGCCTCACGTGTGTTAGGTGAGCGCTCTACTACTGAGTCACAGCCCCAGCCCCCTAGTTTGTTCTTTATAGGTATTTTGGTCAGAGTGACAAAGAGTTGACTAGTACATTTTATAAACTGGGTGCCTAATACCATCGCCCTCGTACAGACATCTTGAGAGAGCTGAGAAGGAGACTGCATTAGTTCCTGAATTACTCAGGACTCAAATATGTGTAGGCACAAATATAAGTGTTTTTTTTAAATTACAATGGCAAAGCAAATATTGTATTCATCATTCTTTTTTAGTCAACACTTTTTTCCTCAGTGCCAAGTACAATTAAGAGTTGACTTAAACTATTCTTAAAAAATGCAGCAGTCTCATATGCATACCTAGGTAACATCTGAGTTTTCTGCCACCACAAAAACAAGAACATTCTTTAGCTTGTTCTTTAGTTTGTTCTTCTGCAACAAAAAGACTCCTGTGTTCTAAACCAGAATGTTATGCAAGAATCTGAACAGTGTATGGTTTAATGAATGCTTAGCCTGTTTAGTGACAACCAGAAAGTAGGACAAAGGCTAAACGCAAAAACTTGGGGCAAGTTCTAAGCAATGAAATTGAAGGCATGTGAGTGATGAAATATTTAATTATCAAGGCAGAGAGCTGGTTGTAAAACCTGGCTGGTAAGAGGATAAAGATGAGTTATAAACAAGATAGCTGTTCAGTATGGTGATCTCACTGATTCGTTGAACATCAAGAGTGTTGCCGCTGGGGTGCAGTGGCAAATGCCTGTAATCCCAGCAGCTTGGGAGGCTGAGACAGGAGAATCAAGTTCAAAGGCAGCCTCAGCAACTGTGAGGCTCTAAGCAACTCAGTGAGACCCTGTCTCTAAATAAAATACAAAATAGGGCTGGGGATGTGGCTCAGTGGTTGAGTGCCCCCTGAATTCAATCCCTGGTACCAAAAAAAAAAAAAAAAAAAGACTGTTGCCGAAGTCATGAATTAGACTTTCCTGAGAAAATAGCAAGATGTGGTGGAGTTGTATATCACCTTTTATTCACGTATGATGGCAACATCTTAGCTGTAAATATTAACTACTGGTATGTGAGAAATTAATGATTGGTCAGGAAAAACAGGCAGCAAAAGAAAATTGTTACAAACATGTGGCATATATACACAATGGAATATTACTCAGCAATAAAAGAGAATAAAATCATGGCATTTACAGATAAATAGATGGTGTTGGAGAAGATAATACTAAGTGAAGTTAGCCATCCCCCCAAAACAAATACTGAATGTTTTCTCTGATATAAGTAGACTGATTCACAGTGGGGTAGAAAGGGGAAGCATGGGAGGAATGGACAAACTCTAGTTAGGGGAGAGGGATGGGAGTGGAAGGGAGGGGGCGGGGGTTAGAAATAATGGTGGAATGTGATGGTCATCATTATCCAAAGTACATGTATGAAGACACAAATTGGTGTGAATATACTTTATATACAACCAGAGATATGAAAAATTGTGCTCTACATGTGTTATATAAATTGTAATGCATTCCACTGTCATAAAAAAATAAAAAATGTGGAAAAAGGGAAATTGTTACAATAAATTAGGCTTATGGCATATAAAGCTAGAAGATATTTTTAAGTGTAGGAAAATGATACGACAAATTTCATGATTCTCCTTTCATTAATAGAATTGATCTCAACCAAGTTATATGAGGAATACTTTTTATAGACATGACTCAGGTACTCCTGGGTCTTGAAATTTGCCTTCAGTATGATTAAATGTTGTGGTTACAAGTCTCTGCAAACCTCAGATAAATGGAAATCAGTTTGGTGAGCCTCTCAGAGAAACGTAAAACATGATTTAAAATAATCGATTCAGTTCCTTTGGGTGATAATTTTTTGGGGGAGGTACTGGGAATTGAATTCAGGGGCACTCAGTCACTGAGCCACATCCCTAGCCCTATTTTGTAATTTATTTAGAGACAGGATCTCACTAAGTTGCTTAGTGCCTTGCTTTTGCTGAGGCTGGATTTGAACTCATGAACCTCCTGCCTCCACCTCCTGAGCTACTAAGATTTGGATGACAATTTTTAATCTAAAATTTATCCTTAGAGACATTTACATGTCTGAGAAATTGAGTGCCTTCATGTTGTAATACATATATAATTTTATATAATACATATAAAATAATTTTATATAATGTTATAGATGATTATATATATAACCACATGATTTTAGAGAACTGTCTGAAGGATTTTTGTGCAACTGTTGTCTGGTTTCCTAACTTTTTTGTGTCTTGGTGAACAGTGTTAAACAACAATATTATAACAGTCTTACTTTGTTTTATTTACATGTTTCAGTTGCAGAGTTGTTGAATGTCTAGTATAGACAGAAAACAGTAGCTAACAGTATCAGGAAGCAGTGGAAATATACCTATTCACATGGAGATGCAGTGATTACTGACTGCAAAATAAAAGTTTAATAAGTGGAAAATAGAACACATTCCAGAGTGACGGCTTACGGGACAGCACAGGGCAAGGAAGGAAAGCTTCTTGGTCTTTGTGGGAAACACCATTGAGTTTCTATGGGGCATAGTTGGGGAGTGGCCATAATTATACTGTTAGGCACTTTAGTTTTGGCACACACTTATATACAATTTTTAAAATTAGTATATTCCAGTGCTGTTTTCAAGTTCATCCAGACACGTATTTACCACTTTTTTGCTCTATCCCAACAATTACAGATTTTGCTTTTTTTTTTTTTTTTAAGGAAAAACAAGGTTCCTTTTGTTTGAGCCTCTTGCTTCCATGTAGTGTTTGCCTTTTCTCAAGGTTTCTTCTAATTCAGCAATTTCCATGAATTTTGTTCAGATAATTTTCCTACTAGAATGTAAACTCTGTGAAGGCAGGATTTTTGTGTTTTTAAATTCATGATTATTCCCAGCACTTAAAGCCTGTATGTGGAACCAGTCTAAGTCTAATTCAGTAAACTCAAGCACCTATGATACTCTGTGGAGGGTCCAGTGATAGTTAAGATATGCCCCTTATTCATCTTCCATGAACAAGTGAGACAGAGACATATAAATCAACCCTGGTGCACAACCAGAGGATTAATTTCAACCAGAGGATTGAGAGGTGGCTTTAGTAGACTTTGTCCTCAAAGAATTTCCATTAGGGATGTGATAGTTATTTCTGATGGAATGATTATTAGTTTGAACCCTTCTAAAATTCAAGAGAAAGAGACCTATTTCAAAACTGCTTAAGTAAAAACAAGCACAGCTAGGAATCTGGGGTTGGCATTTGCTTCAGTTCAGTTCTTCAGGAATTCTTGGTCTGATGTGTGCAGGCTTCCTTCTTTTCCATGGTATATGGACATGATGCAATATCATGGTAGTAGTAGGTGAGTGGGAACAGATGGCTCTATACGCCTATCCCACTTTGTGCAAATGGATGGCTTATCAGCCATAGAAAACTATCTGCTATTTGGGGCCAGAAAATAAAATCCCACGAAGGCATTTGCTCATGTCCAGTCATGGTTATGTGCCCACTTCCTGGCTAACCACTGTGGCTCATGGGTGGCAAATAAGGTCTGGCCTGAGTCATGCACTAATTCCTTGGCCACAGGACAGATAGTGTTGAGTGGTTAATGTTCATAGGATCCCATAAAGCAGAAAAATTTTAACTAGGGGTGAGAAAGCCTTCAGAAAACTTTTGTGGCCCCTACTAGAATCCTGTGCAGTAGGCAGAGCTAATGTAGTACTTCACAAGGTAGGAGAGGACCAAAAGGAGGGGAAATAGGATGTCAGGCAGATAAAAATAGGTAGTCACTACATTAAATAAAATGCAAGCATACTGAGGTTAATATGCATAGTTCGTAACAGGAATAGTAGGAAGATGAGGCAGGAGAGTGAGGTTGCACTAGGTTGTGGGGAGCCTTGAATGACCAGTGGAGTCATCTAAGGGTTTTGGTTGTAGAATGTTGTGTTCAGACCCGTGAGACCCTGTACCCTCAGAAACACTGCCTCTGGGCTAACTTTCCTAATTAATGTTTATGTTGTAAGATTTCCATGACCACACATGGATCTCCTTTTTTCCCAACATTTTCAAATCTCAATACAGTAAATTACTTTTGTCCAATACTGAAATTCATGGACTCTTCAAACAATACACATGGATTTCTTTTTAGTCACAATGGCACTAACCAAAATTTGTGTGGGGGCTGGAAAGGTGAGTGGGAACATAGTAGTGGCTGGTTCTAGTCTGCACAGATTCTTGGAGTTAGCCTGAAAACTTGAGAACTATGATTTACTTCTGAACCCTGGACAGAGAAGTTGTGAATGAATTTTACTCTGTAAGATAAGAATGTGTCAATATTTTCTTATATTTGTACTTGTCCTTTGATGTTGAGGGAAATTTTAGTCTCTTAATCTTCATAAACTTTTTATTGTTAAATGGGCAAATACCAGATCCAGGTGAGAAAAATCAGAACTAGAAAAGCTAGTATGAAAGCTTTAATTTTATGCCATCCAAGCTGATCACTACAGAGACCAAAGGATGCTTCAGTAAGACTCTAAAGATTATGAGAAAATTAACCTGCCTTGGTTGTTGAAAACGAGAATTATAATCACAGTGACTTGGGAGTCTGAGGCAGGAGGTTCACCAAGTTGGAGAACAGTGGCAGCATTTTTTTTTTTTTAAAGAGAGAGAGAGAAGAGATAGAATTTTTTAAATATTTATTTTTAGTTTTCGGTGGACACACATCTTTATTCTATTTGTATGTGGTGCTGAGGATCGAACCCAGCGCCATGCGCATGCCAGGCAAGCGCGCTACGGCTTGAGCCACATCCCCAGCCCCAACAGTGGCAGCAATTTAATGAGACCCTCTTTCAAAATTAAGCCCCCTGGGTTCAATCTCCACTACTGGGAGGAGGGGAGAAGTAGGGATAACAAAAGGAAAAAGGCCACCTTCTGAGAGTTATTACTGCAGTCACTGAGGAGCATTTAGATCTGATAACTAGTGAGTATAAGAGGTCATAGGAGTTCAAAGAAAGGGAAAACAAGTCTCAGGAGAGTAATAGTGCTCTTTCTGAAAAATATTATCTGAGCAAAAAGTAAAAACCTTCCTAGACTTTACTGGCAGAGTATGGATTTATTACAACAACCTCAGGAACAGCAAATTTCTTTCATAAAACTCATAGGGAATCAAATATTTTTAGAGATCAAGCAGAAAAAAAAAAGGGTATGAATGTTAAGAGGTTTTAGGGATGATCTTTGATATCTGATGTGCTCCAGGAGAGCATTAAAGGCAGTGTATTTGTATTCCCTATCTTTGGGTTCTGCATGCATGTATTTAACAACCAAGGATCAAAAACATCAGGAAAAAAATGCATCTGTACCGAACGTGAGTAGACTGTTTTTGTTTATTATTCCCTACATAATACAGTATAAGAGCTGTTCACACAGCATTCACGTTGTTTTAGATATTAAAAGTAATTTAGAGATGCACAAGCATAAGTTATATGCAAAAACTATGCCGTTTTATATAAGGAACTACAGCAACTGCAGATTTTGATATCTGCATGGGGCCTTGGAAACAATTCCCATGGACACCCAGGGATGAATACATTTTTTTCCATCGTACTCCAACCAGAAGGACAGATGTAATCTTTCTAAGGAATATTTCCCAACATATCCTGAGTACTGTAGGGTGGGGAGGAAGTAAGCTGCACTCTGTTACCTATAAATGAAAAACCATAAGGTGACACACAATACTGAGCATGTACCCACCCCTATTCAAACACAAAGGCAGAGGAAGAGTCCATGCTAACAGTCTGCCAAGAACTATTAGTGGGAACACACACACACACACATGCACAGAGATTAGCAAAAGCTCTTCTAGTCTCCAAAAAGTACAGCACCTAAATTTTTATATTTCCATGAGTTAAACTATGTTGTAACAGTCTCACTTTTGGTGGTACTAAGGATGAAACCAAGGGGTGCTCCACCATTAAACTATATCCTCAACCTTTTTTATTATCATTATTTTTATTCTGAGATAAGATCTAAATTGGCAGGCTGACCTGGAACTTGAAATCCTCACGCCTCAGCCTCCCAAATTGCTGGGATTACAGGAGTGCGCCACAGTGCCCAGATTATGTTGGAAATTTTAGGAGTGTCATGATTGATAATCAACATGTAAACACTAGGGGAAGGAATGAAAGGGATAGAAACATAATATTTAACACTGCAACTCCAACATTATTTAACACTAAATTTGCATTGTCATTGAAATGGAAAACTAATAAAATCTTTCCTGGATATTTTCTTATATCCTTTTTGTTTTGCATTTCTTTTTTTTCCTTTCTGGGTGTTCTGAATGTGAGACATTAAGTTTGTAGTTACCTTGCAGGACTCTTTCATGAGGGCCTGGGAGGAACAAGGGAGGCCAACTGGAAAACTGAAGTCAACAGACATTTTTTACTAATAGTTTGTTGCAAGCAAAACATCAGGTTCTGCAAGAGGTCTGTGTGTGACATAAGATAGATGGGACAACAAACTATGAGAGGCAGCTTCTGCCCTTTAGGAATTCCTTATTAGGGGAAACAGGTAGTCTGGTATAAAACACAGCTTGGTAATCAGGCACTAGTTCTGACTGTCACTGGTTTAGAATGAGGTTGTGTAGGACAGGAGCACCGACTTGTAAGAGGAAGGCATTATGTGAGGGGATGAAACTGTAAAACAAAGGCATTCAATGTCATCAGTATTTCTCTAAGGATATTCCAAATAAAGAGAGTTTTTGGTTAAATAAGTTTGGAATTTTCCAAGCAATGTCAGGTAGACTTGTAATGCATTTAGTTTAGTAGAGGCTCCCAAAGTCTTGCTCTACAGGAACCTTTAAATTTGGCTTTCCCAGACTTATTTTCTGACACACTGTTAACATTTGCAGAGCATGCTTTGGAAAATGATTAAACAACCTTCTAGATGTAAACTCTACCCTGGTTAGTATTTTCCCTTAGACACTCCACCACTTCCCTCTTATCACCATGGACTTGGTCTTTGACTCTGCAGCTTCACTTTACTCCTCATCAGGACCTTTACTGATATTTAAATGACTTCTATGAAACTAAAACATGTTTGGACTAGAACTCTGAAATCCATAAACTCTGAAAATATTCACAAGCATTCACGGAAGATTAATATAGGGTGTATAAACCTAGATTGTCACCATCCGAGTACCAATGTTTACTAAATATGAGAACTTTGAGATGAAATTCATGTGTTTCAAATCAGGCAGAGTACTGTCAGATTCCTGGCAGAGGCATTAGACTCAGGAAAGACAGAAAAATATGGACGAGATAGAAAACTTCAGAATAACCACAGAAGTCAATGGTCCAACTCTCAGTTTAGAAAAATTCTAGTTTCTTTTTTCAGTATATGATTGCTATATTCTCTTTTAGCTCTACTTTGACCTTTCCTTAACATCTCCTTTCTTCTTTAGTCCCATTTTCAAAACACTGAAAGATCATTAAAAAGCAATTTTAAGGATATGGACTGGAGTGGGCTTTCTCAAGTTTCCAAAACTCTTATTCATTAGTATCTGAGGAGACAAAACTCTATAACTCTTTTATGAAGAAATTAAATGACACTACTCTAGACCTTACATAAGATTCCATTGTTTGGTCTGACTCCACTTAAAGCCCCTTCAAGGGGCTCAGGTAGCTGACAAGTGGCCTGGGCTGTGACCCTGCACCTTCTGACTCCTGGGGGATGCAAAACTGGGATGTGATGTGTTAAATGTCTTATAGGCCAGAATGCTTCAATCCAATGAGGATGAGAGAGGAGAAGGAGAGAGGGAGGCGGAGGGGGAAAGTGGGGAAGGAAGGAGGGAGGGAGAAAGGGGAAGAAGGAAGGAGGGAGGAGGGAGGGGGGAGAGAGGAAGAAAGAAGGATTGATCAAAGTTTTTGTGTCTTGTGGCCTTTTGTGTGAGTAAAAAACCAATTGGACAATTTAGTAGAAGTAAAACATAGGTTCCTAAAACCTTGCTTCACATATAAAGGACTTGTTATTGGAATACCCAGTATTATTTTATGATTATGTTCTAAAATACAGTTAATATTGAATTATAAGCAAAATTATTGCTGAAGATAGTTATGAACCACCAAAAGGCTTAGAAAGGCTAATTTTAAAGGTAAAATAAAGCAAGATTTATTTCAAAACATTCTCCTTATTCTAATTTCCAACTACTCTTTGGATTAAAGTTGAATAATCTGATCAGTACTCAAGAGAATCATAGCATATACGCAAAATAGAGAATAAAATTTTAATAGTATCAAAAACAGGACTTTTTTTGGCCAATTTAGTACTTGCTGGAATAAAGTTGCAAAATGTTACTCAGTAACGGACTTAGCTTCTATATCAAGCCAGAATTACACATACTCTGTATATCACTTGAGTATATACAAGTACATCCCATGATAAACATGCAGAGACATGAAAACAAGAATACGATAAAACTAAAATCACCATCTCTCATCGAGGAAATAATTGGAAACAAACACCTGCCCAGTGGTCCAGAATATCTATTTTGAAAAGAAGGTTTTGAATGTTGTTCTTTCCAAGAATTCAAGTAAACTCTGAGTGGTAAAATTTGACTGTTTTCCAATATGAAGTAAAGAAAGTGGACATATTCTTTCAGTTATGGTAACTTACTTTTCTTCTCAATATCAAATTAAAATGTGTGATGGAATCTTACTCTTTAAAGGTAAAAAAGGCTCTTCACATTGCAGTGGTTAAGAAGGAACCCCTAAAGCTCTTGGGCATTTAAGTGTCAAACCAAATACAGCAACATATGTTCAAGTACCTTTAAAGACAGTCATATGACATGGGTTTAATTTTCCTGAGAACTAAATTAGACCTAAAAAATAAACAGGCTATGAAAATGACCTGAGTTCATAGGTAACTCTGAATTAAAAGGGGATTGCTTCAGTTTTGCTAAGATACCATCAAAAGCCTTTTATAGCAAGGGTTTCTTACTGAGTCATGAACTTGGTCATGCAGCCTTCAGACTTTTTTAAATATTAAAAAGAAGTGCTTCATATTGTGCAAATTCAATGTAAGGCCAAAACAGCCAATAGTACTGATGGTGTGGAATAAAGCCTCTGAATAAACCAGAGGTTCTACTAACCTATAAAGAGAGGAGGTGGGATGTGAGACTGACGGACTCCACTACCCCTAACCCTCAACAGTGACTGCTGGGAAGCTAAGAAATTCCTTGCAAGATAAATAAAAACAGCACCTTGAGTGGAACCTAGTGGAAGCACTCAGAAGTGAGGGTTGGCTGTGGCAGAGATGGCTACTATCCACTCTTTTAAAAAAACTTCTTTGTGTGTGAAGACCCAAGAATGGATATGCAGGGTAATATATTGGTTTCACAGTCATTTCTTCAACTTCTGCTATTGTCTGCAAACTAACAGGTCACACGTAAATTTTAAATGGCATGTAAAATAATATGGTCTGCCTTCATCCAAGTCCTGATTTGTTATGTAATCTAATGCAAGGCACTTTAAACGTTTTGGTGCCTTGGTGTAGTAACAGGTAACATGGAAACAATACTCATTTACTTACCTCAAGGAGCAACTACCCACATTGCTGAATGCACGTCTCTTAAAGCCCTTTGAGCTCCCCAGATGAAAAGCACTGTGGAAACAATCACAGCTGAGAAAAACCCTTTTAGGGCCTCAGTGTCTTGATTCATTGTGCCTACTCTGTTTTAATACTTTAAAAATTTGTTAGTAGCCCTCAATCCCTTCATCTATGTTAATATTTGGCACATAAATGTTTATACATTTTTTTGTTTTCATATTCCTTATTCCAAAGATGTTTAATGGTTTTCTAATAAAGTTAATGAAATGTACCCAATATGGAGTACTGCCAAGTTTAGAAAAATTTTACTTTCTTTGAGATATATGGGACATAATAAAAAGTTCACTTAAAGAAAAACTGAACTAGTGTTGTATGAAACACAAGTTTTTAATGAAAAAAATATCGAAAGTATGCCACAGTGTCTATATGTTCATCTGAAGAGTACAAAGATGGAATTCTGAGAAAAAAGGGTCTTAACACTATAGAAACTAAATGTGGTTCTTAAATTAATTCAAAGGAAACATTAAAAAATGTAATGTCTCATACACTGAAATAAAGCAATTAGTCAGAGGTCATAAATTATAAATATAGTAGTTCAAATATTGTTTTTTTTAGTTCAACTCAAATATTGTTTTTTAGCATTAGTTTCTCTTCTTTCAAAGGAATTGTGAAAATGGAAGATTTCATAAAATTTAAAACAATGATATACCACACTGTAATCTTTACACAGACTACATTGAACCTTGAACATTTTAGATTTATAACATATTTTAGTTAATACATTAGATTCAACCCATTAATATGATTTTATATTTTGGAGAAATTAGATTGTAATTTGTAACCTTTACATGCAGTTCACCCAAACCTTCCTCACTTCCAGGTCTTGCTTGATTCTCTGCAGGGAGTTCTGTCAGATTCATAATCGAAATAATGGAACTGTAAGTAACTTCTTTAGAACTGAAAATGTGTGTTTTTTTTTTTTTTAAATAAAGTGCTTTTAAATTCAAATATTTCTTGCCCCAAACAAAACTGGAACATACTTAACCCTGAAATCTTCATATCTTGACACACATATTTTAACTGAAAAAAAAAATCAGTTTTGGATCATTAATGTCCTTCAAGAGTTCAGATTGGATCTAAATTGGGTTTTGCATCATTATCGTGCTCGTGTTTGTACATGAAAGTTAAAAGAAAGAGGGCAACATCCAAGGATGACCAGTAGGCAGTGTGTGATGTGACAGCTGACCAATAGCGGCTCTCCACAAGGCCTTCTCTGAGTTCAAAATCGATCCTGTGATCCAATTCCACTAAAAAGAAGAAAGAAGTTAAATGAATAATGATTATAATAAGATAGTTCAATATAGACTTTTACAGTTGAGAGTAAAAATTTAGCCAATGAACATGATTTTTCTAATTGCCCTTTTTAAAAAAGAAGTCTTTTACTCTATTCTTATGGAACAAACACCTGAAAGAGCTTCAGTAGCACTGGATTCTATTTGGTGGAGTCTATTCCTCTATTTACGCAAGTCAATATGGAACAACAAAGGAAGATGGTCAAAAAATTCACTAGGCACCATGGCACATTTTTGGAGTAAAAGGAACTGGGCTTAAATTCTGGCATTACCTTTTATTCTTTGTTCCCAATCTGTTAAATAAAAACACTCCCCTTGAAGAACTATGGGCCAAGCTTGCATGCATAATGCCCACTGCAGTGTAACAGATCATTCAATGGCTCCTTATATAGGAGGCCTATGTCTTCAAAGATAACCATCTTATCATAGTCAAAATGTTTTTTCCCTACTAGACTGAATTCCTTCCTTAAAGGCCACCACTACACACCCTACTCTGCATTCAGTCAGCATGAAACAGCAAGTGCTCATTAAAATGTTAGAACCCCTAGGTGTCTGTGCAGGAGAAGCTGGAAGAACAGTGGTAACTGTTAGGAGAAGGACTAAGCGTACAATAGTGCTGTCCTCAAATAATTCAGTAGCTTGGTGCAGTGGCACACGCCTGAAAATCCCAGTGGTTTGGTAGGCTGAGCATCGTAAGTTCAAAACCAGCGTTAGCAAGGGAGAGGTGCTAAGCAATTCAGTGAAATGCTGTCTCTAAATAAAATCAAAACAGGGCTGGGGAATGTGGCTCAGTGGTCGAGTGCCCCTGAGTTTAATTCCTGGTATTCCCCACCACAAAAAATTCAATAAATTTATTAAGTCTCTTATTAAAAGCTATATAAGGTTCTTACAATACCTGTTAGAAGAAAAATCCCCTTAAACAAATCTAGACTCTTATGAGAATCTCAATGGACTTATTTGATAAATTCTTACTGAAAACATTTAGATGACTTTTTGATCTTCAGGAACTCCTTTAAAACTGCATGAGCCATGTGGTATGAAGGGTCTGTCTTATAAAACAAAAACATCAAGTCACTACCAACCAGATGTTACTTAAAGTCTGCTTTTTCTTCAAATTACCAAAGATGGTCAAAAGTAAGAATTAAACATCAAGTCACTACCAACCAGACGTTGCTTAAAGTCTGCTCTTTCTTCAAAGTGCCAAAGATGGTCAAAAGTAAGAATTGGTAAAAATCAAGAAGGCTGGAGAAAATGTTTGGTTTTGCTTTATACTAGGAATTTGGTAGTCACACACACAAATCCCACCACTCTATGAAGCAAGTGCTTGCTTAATGCTTATTTTAAGTGGGTATTTTGTAAGAATATTATTTGGCAGTTTAAAAAGGATTACACATGGGGTTGGGTTGTGGCTCAGCAGTAGAACGCTCGCCTAGCATGTATGAGGTGTGCTGGGTTTGATCCTCAGCACCACATAAAAATAAATAAATAAAGGTATTGTGTTTAACTACAACTAAAAAAATTAAAACAAATAAAATAAAGTTTTTTAAAGGTTCATACATATAGTTATTATTTTGCTATTCAATTATGTTTTTTCTAACAAGAAATGTTCATGGATTTATCTGTACATATTCAGGAAAGGTTTACATTAAGAGGTATAAATACCAATTAGGCTAGAAGATACTTGTAAAATACATTGACTTAGGCTTTTTACAAAGTTCTTTTTGATTATGACTATTTCATTAAATTAAGCTAATCCATTATAAATCAGAAATAGCTGAAATCCATGTGGACTTGTGAGGTGGGAATGTCCTAACCTTCTAACATATATTCCATGAACATTTGTATTACATTCGTAGGCACATTCCAGCACAACAGTCAGGAACATGAAAAAAGAGAAGAAAACTGGAATTCTCAAGCATAATGAAGGCAAGTCCAGATGACATTGCTTACAAAGAAAAAAGAGGAGGAAAAACAGAAGAGATAGGAAAACATATGTGTTAAGATTGGTAAGGACCACTGGGTTATACTTTCTAAGAACTCATTTTCAAATGCCATTGCATCATAGCTTCTAGTCCAAAGTCTTTAGTTGAATTCTTGTTTTTAAGTAAAAGGGAGATTTTCCCTGTTACAAGTGTTCTCTGGCTCCTATTTAATTTTGTGGCCCTGAAATTTATTTTTAATATGTTTCTACTGTCTTATAACACTATCTTTCACAGACATTCAAATATTAATTTTTGTTCTGTTATACCATGTGCCCTTGTCATTCTTACCACCTATAGGAACTTTAATCAATGTCACTGATAGATTGGCTCCCCCTCCTTTTCTATTAATCTTTGGGTTGTACTGATCAAAATGGGAATTTAAGTAGCCAGCATATACCTCATGAACCTATTCCAGTCCCTCATCCTCCTTAAAAGGTTTACTCAATAGAATCTGCCTGTAAGTGTGGTTATCTATGCTGGTTGTGTGGAAAAATGAATGGAACTGGTAGGCCTGTGCCCTGTCTCTCTTTTATGTAGATCAGGGAATTCCCAAGGGAGTGGAGTTCTATATGGCAGCATCCTCTACATGTGCCATGTGACCTGCTCTTGGCCAAAGCAGGGTTGGGTATATAAGGAGTATATAAATGAGTTATATATACTCATTTATATAAGTATATAAATGAGTTTCTCATTTTTATAACTGGTAAAAGATTACCCAGAAAGGAAAGATTATGTGTTCAGAGTTCTTGATTCCAAGTTATTTATTTCTGAGTGGCCTCAGAGCAACTAAACATTTCATGTAGTTAAGTGTTTAACATGCAAGGGATATTTATAATTTGTTAAGTATTGGTTCTTCCAACTATTCCTTATTTTAAAATACTAACAAAAATTTCAAAATCAGCTTTATAATCAGTTGTCATCTCTGCCAATTTTTTTTTCCTCAAAATAAAAAGTATTCTGGAAGACATTCAAATTCTCAATAGATGACCACAGACAGGCACACTTTTTGAGTATTAAAAACTCTAGGAAATAGGCAGAGTTGTTAGACTCTACATAAGCTCGTTAACAAACTTTTCTAATCATATTCAATTCAGAACTACTCCCGCTTCCACTCCATTCCTCTTCTCAAGAAAACTAATGCATAGTTCTCTACGCGTCCCCTATGCTTCACAGCCCTAGTTCTGCCCGTGCTGTTTCTTTTTCCTGCAATGTCTTTTCATTTCTGCATGTCCATACCACACTTCTTTCACAAAGTCTTTAATTTCTCCAGGTGAAAGCAGCTCTCATTCCTCAGAATTGACAAGATTCCTTTCATTTCTTCCTGTTAGGTGTAACTCATTACATGCTACCACAAGTTATAGATATGCAATTATCTATACCTTCCTACTAGCACCTTCCCTACTAGAACATATGCTCTTCATAAAACATTAAATTTTTATGACAGCATTTAATAGTTACGGTATTAAAGTCTGTAAGTCTGTTTCATCTTGGTATCTTTTCTAGTGATTACCATGATATCTTGGCTCATGGTAACATTTAATAAAGGTATTGGATAAGTGAAAACAAGGAAAGAGAAAATGAAAGTCAAATAGATTTTGCCACCTGAACCTGTTTGATGCAGATATGATTAGTGATCTAACTGCTTGGACTTCTTAAATATAGGACAAATATATGAGTAGGTTAATTTTCCTTCCTCCAACTGAAAATGCAAAAGGTACAAATAAAATGATTTCTTTATGAAAGTGACTGGCTAATTTGATCAGCAAGGACCAGAGAGATGACCTACATAAGATGATTTCTTGAGGGGAATTCACTGAATTTAGTCAATATAAAATATTGCTATGAAGCCCCCAGCCCCCCAAAAAAAGCTTCTTACACTAAAACTTGATAAGCCATTTTTGACTATTAAAAAAATTTATAAAAATCAGCAGAGTGTAATATTAAACGTAGCTAAAATATCCAAAGACAAATGTAATTTTTAAAATCAAAGGCAATATCTAATATTAAAAACAGGAAAGAGAGAAGCTACAAAAAAAGGAATGAGAATAAAAATAAAAATATTTTAAATTGTTAAGATTAGTTCTTGGTGTGAGAATATGAAGAAAATTACAAAGAGGCTGAAAGTATCTCTTACCTCCAATAATACTATTTTTAAAAGTGAATCTACTTCTTTAAAGTATTTCAAATATTTGTGTTGAAACTAGATATCAACTATGATATATTTATAACCCTAAGTGTTAAAAATCACTGAATCCTGAAATAACTAGGAATGATTAAGTTCTTTGAATTATGAAATCTTTTTTATATTTACATGAAAAGAACAGTTAACCTCTTTTAAGATGCTAGGATAATAAAGAAGAGGAGCCAGGTGTGGTGGCACATCTGTAATCCCAGCTACTCAGGAAGCTACAGCCAGATTACAAGTTCGAGGCCATCCTAGGCAACCTAGCAAGACCCTGTCTCAAAAAAATAATAAAAAAGGTCTGGGTATGTAGCTCAGTGATAAAGCATGCCTGAGGCCCTGGGTTCAATCCCCAGTATCATAGAAGAAGGATAGAAAGAAACTGACCTATCTCCCCATTCTAAAAGGTTCCTTCTCTTTAGGAGTATAACAAGAATATTATATACTTTAGCACATTAAGCAGATAATCAATACCCAGGTTTCAGGAAAATTAGAAAATATGGGAGGGAAATACATATAAAATAGTCTATAGTGGTAACATGAAGGTGATCTCAGATGATTTGACCCAATTTTTCAATTATAGAAGATTAGGTAGATCATTTTTATAGTGTTTTGAGTGCTATTCCTGTCATATACCATACCGAGGGTATTATCTTTATTCTGCATTACATTTTCCGGAAAAAGAAGTTGTGGGAGATAAAAGAACGATTCTTGAAGTCTGAAATCTGTGAAAAAAAAAACACAAGATGCTGTAAAGATGTGGCTAATGGTTAAAAATGGCCGTCAATGTTGCAGTGGTCAAAAGTTAGAACAATACTTCCAAATAAGCTGACTATATAATATACATAAGGAAGTATACCCCTTGGTTTTTGTGAAGCGCCTTTTCATGAAAAATGCAAGCATAATTAACTTTGAAATATAATTTTATAATCTATTATTACCCAGATGTCCCCAAATTTACAGCTAATTTAGGCTCCAACCCAGAGCAATGCTAAAAGAAACAGATCTTTTCCTTTCATAATTATTTTACAAACACAGAAGAACACAAGAAATGAAACCACAAAACTTTTGAAAAGAAGCCTAGACTTTTTAAAAGAAACAAAGAATAGATATATAATAGATGTATAAGATGCTTCAATTTGATGAAACACTGATTCAACTGACCACATTACTCTTCAAAGACAAAAGCCCTGACTGACCACAAATTCGAAGTCTGTTGCCTTCTTACCCTAAAACAGTGAAGAAAACAAGAGAGAGAGTAGCTTCAGAAGAAAGGTTATCCAGAAGAACCGAGCAATCACCTAATCACAACCACCAAATTTCAGAAAGAAGATTAAGGAAGAACTATTTTTTGATTTACAAGATAAAGCCAAGATAGCAATTATGATGTAAGAAATTTGTCTAAGTCAAAAATTACATAAAAGGGTATGTTATTGAAGCAAGTCAAAGAATTAAGCCTATTCTGAGGATCTGATTTAAAAGGTAGAATCCTATTTTGGTAGTAGTTGTCCAATTTTAATAGTGACATCTCTTCTAGAGATGAATATATGTAATTAAGACTCATGATTAACTCAGATTTGGTTGAGACAACAGAAGACAAGGAATTTACCATTAGGACAAGCAAAGAATTTACATGCAAGAATGGCAAAATATGTGTTAAGCCAAGTATCTCTATGGAATGTTCTAGAAGTAGAAGGTTTCTCTATTATCATCTTGAAATTAATATGTTAAATAGAGACAAAAAAAAAAAAAAAAAAAACCCAAACAAAAGCCCTGAGAAACAACAAACCGAAGTAGTTTCCTTCCTTTGGATCCTACAGACTACATGTTTTCATTACCGTTTTTCTGGGATTCAACTCCTAGTGTGCTTTTCTTGTTTCCTCATTTACTCTGTTAATTAGCATCACTCTTGTATTTTAATAGCATTACAAAGAACTGTGATTTAACTGTCAGGTCACAAAATTCTTTGAAATTAATTTTCTTCAGAAGTTAGAGTGATCTTTTGACACCTGCATGTCATGACAAAATTTTGTGTTCACAATCACATTTTTGATATTAGGTAAAAATGACAAATGAAATCAGCAATAGTATAGAAACTCTTACAGAAAAACTAAACTATTATATACAAATACTAAAGTTTAAGAAGAATTTTCTAGATAGGATTCAAAAGACCTGCAATCATGTTTTCAGTTCTTAATAAGAACAAATTAAAAAAAATGTTATTTGCCCAGTTAGGAATATACAACCCTATTGACAATTTACCCTGGCGTGGGGTTGACTGCAGGAAATATCCATCCTCTTTAGACCATTAAACTTGAACTTGCTTCCTTTTTAAGCAAGTTTTATGGATGGCAATGAATGCTGGTAATTTTAAAATTCAGAGCACCAGACACAGAAAGAACACAATGATACAAGTAACTGAAATATGTTTAAAATTTTTTAGAGAAGGCAATTGTTCCTCTTTCTATAGTTATAGAACATTTTTAGAATGTATATAAGTGTGTGTGTGTGTGTGTGTGTGTATGTGTATTTTTCCAGAATCTACATTTCCTTTTATACATCTCAAAGGAAAAAAAGGCCTTGACTATTAGTTTTATTTTACTGAACACTTAAAAATAATGTTCAAGTTCAGATTTTTTGGATGTGAGTATATACTAAGTACATTAGTGTGTCATAGTTGTTCAAGATTTTAAACTTTATAAGTCCACTAGAAAAAATTAAAGTCCTATTCTCATGCTAAGCCCAACTGGGACAGGACTGGAAGCCATACAGTGGAACTAATAAAAATTGTAAGCTTTCAAGGTCTCAAAATTAGGCTAGATGAGGGAACATGGAATTAGCAGGAGGATGGCTCCGGCAGAGCAGTTTTAAAAAGTTTCAGACCAGATACATCATAGATTTGAAGCAATTTTTAAGACTGAGAAGACCATATTTATAAAAATCAACCTTATAAAAATCAGGGGTACTTACCCCAAAGAGATTTGTTTATACTTGATATTTTAGACCCTTGTGCCACAAGGCCCTGATTATTAATGATCTAACTATCAATTTACCAATGCAGAAACAGAAACTGCATTTACATGGAAAGTAACCTTAAAAATATAAGTAGGAGGAAAGTTTTTTTTTTTTTTTGTTAAGGTATGCTTTAGATCTGAGCATACCTTAGTGCTAGTGCTAATATCTTAAAATGTCCTGCTCTTAAGTTTTAAAAAGACAGCAGTATAAACTCAATGGAAGAACTATATGAACTAACATGCAGAATCAAGAAAGCCAGAACTGCTATGTGGAAGGGTCTGGGTTGCCACGGTGGTAGTAGAAGGAGAAGGAACTGATTTCTTCTCATCTTCCATTGAGTCTTTTGATGTCTCCGATGGCTGGGATGCAGATGAACGTCCAAATCTTGAGAACAGCATTCCTCCAAGCCCCTTTCCAATGCTAGCAGCTCCTGCATTTTACAAAACAGGGTAGTCATTTTGTTGAAACATACCACACACTAAGCGAAGAGCACCACCCATAATTGCAGCCAACTGGCAGAGGGACCAAGTCCTAGTCATGCTTTTCCAGGGTGGAGACATAAGAAAATTACAATTTATCCTGTAGGTTTCTAAATACAAGTGGTGTTAAAAAGAAGGAGAGTTGTATAAACTCTAGGAGTCCAGCTTATAGGAATATAAACAAAGGAATAAGGATGTTATTTAAGTGATCACCATTATTTAAATATTTAGCAAGATTAAAAACTTTAATACGAGAACCATGCCATTGACATGGGTATCAATTTACTATTGACAGATATACTTACTACCAAAGTTAAGCAGATATATTATAAATAAACCATCTGTGCCTATGACCAAGTGAAACATCAAATGAGCCTAGTAGACAAAGCTCATTTCTAGTGCCATCTTGTGGCATTTTGTATTAAGGCCGCTTGTAACCAAAAGCAATGAACAAATTCAAGCACAGAATTAAGTGATACAAACATTGCACTAGTACTGGAGATCATTCAAAATGTCCTTGCGGATCTCAGGAAGCACAGTTCAAGAGACATAGAACAGATTAGAGGACTGGGTGAGGGGAGGCTCTTACAACACATTTCACAGAAGAGGAAGTAGAACATTAAAAACTATAGAATTTGCTCCAAATTTCCTAGTAGGTGATATGGTCCAGATTAAAATGACGAAATTGATTCTCAGAACTATGCTTTTTCTGTATCCATTCTTCTTATCTCACATAAAACTTCAGGCTCTGATCTAATCAGTGTACTTTAGAACTTTTGGTCCTCAACTGGCAGTTGGAGGGTAGTTAATTCTAGGAGATTAGCTATTGAAAGTTTAATAAATACACCAAGTATTTCCAAGTTTCCCAAATTTAATATCTACAAAAATATGCTTATGTTCATGAATAAAAAATGCTTAAAAGAGAAATTACCTAATATGCTTGCTTTGCCTATATTAGTTATAGATTCTCCATAGTGTCGGCGGGATAAGACTGGTGAGGTCACAGGGCTTGGTATGGTTGAAATGCCTTCATTCTCTGAAATTGAGGTAGGTTCTTTTGCTGGGTTGAGAAAACTTGGCTTCATATGCTCATAAGGTAGAGGATTTGAAGTATTGTACCAGTGGATCTGGACAGGTGAAATGTTGCTGTAGTGTTTCAATATTAATGGTTCTAATCTATAAGCCTTGATTTTAAAAAAGTTCAAAGAAACACAACATTAATGCACAATGCTTAAATATTAAGACAATGTATATTTTTATACTATTTTACATTAAGTAGATGATATTTAAAAAGCAGATATTTCAAACACGTGTTTTTTATTTGTTCACTGTTAATAATATGTGCCCGGACTATTAATATGCACCCTTAATGATTAGATTATGAAAAAATCAGAGTTAGTCTAGGATAACAGTGTTCATTAATTCATTTTTTAGAGGTATAGATTAATTCTATTATGTTCCGATATCATCTAAAAATTAGATTTATGTCAGTCTCATAAAATGAAATAAATGCTAACATGGAGTACAACAGATAAGGTCAATTTTTTATATTTTAGAATCTCTTATTAAACTTGATTTTCAAATAGATTAATATAGTAACAGCATAAATTAAATGCCAACAAAAGACTATTTGCTCAGGGCTGGAGTTGCGGCTCAGTGGCAGAGCGCTTGCATAACACATGTGAGGCAATGGGTTTGATCCTCAGCACCACATAAAAATAAATAAAATACAGGCATTGTATCCATCTATAACTAAAAATTATATATATTAAAAAAAAAAGACTATTTGCCCAATGTAAAGCTGGGATGATGTAGCAGAAAAGTCAATGGATGTAGTAGCATCAGAATCCTCCAAGTTTATATTCTGGCCTCTGCTACTTATTAACTGATACTTGTTAGGTCACAAGATCTCAGAGCCTTAGTTTCCTGATATAGAAAGGATCGCATTCCCCTTACAGGGATGTGAAGTAGAACAGATAATGCTTGTAAAAATCACCTAGCACAGTTCTGACAAACAATGAAAAGAAGTTAACATATTAATGTAAAAAAGATCACAGGAATGGGGATATAGCTCAGTGTGCTTATTACCATGTGAAAGGTTCGGGCCCTAGTACAAACAAACAAACAAACAAAAAAATACAAATTTAACATATGAAGAAAAGGGCTCACAGTTCAGCTATAAACTCAAATGCATTTTCACGTTATAAGAAAATGGTAAGATGAACATACAGTAATGAAATGCTTATTGTCTAGCTGGGTACTTTTACATGTTTTACTTAATCAAAACAACCCTGTAAGGTAAAATATTATTAACTGCATCATATACATTAGATACAGGCTCAGAAATGACTTAGCCAAGATTGTGTAGTCTGTATTTGAGTCTAACATCAGAGACTCCCAGATGTATTTAGTTGAAGTTTATTTCCAGTTACTTAATTCCAGGTGAAGTTTGTTTCTTAAATATGGCAGTTATGAGTCCTTCACATATGGGAGATTTTCTAATATTTGAGTATTAGTAAATAGCATATTAGTTGGTACTGGCTAAGGATTCTTTGAAAGAATTCACAGAATTATAACAAAAGCTACTATTCAGAGAATGAATGCCATTTTGTTTGTTTTACTATTTAGTTATTCCTAGCCTTCATTCCCAAAGGACTTTTGGAAACATATTTGTTTTGTTTTGTTGGGGATGAGGACTGAAACCGGGCCTCTTGTGTGCTAAGCACACTCTCCCAATGCACTACATCCCTGGCCTAGAGTATTTTTCTTGTCTAAAAAATCTTATTTGGCATTACACAGTTTACCTAGATGCAAGATCCTTGGAATGTGCATACATTAAAAATCATTATTTACAACACAAATAAAATGGAGAATGGAAAAAATCCAACATTTCTATTAGGCTAAAATAGTTTCACTTTTTCATGTTTAATATTTGAATATTTTTATTTTTAAGGGGATCTATAAAACCTTCTAATATTGGAACATGTGTAGGAGAAAAAGGTATTTAAAAATCAGGATTTTTAAGATTTTTATTGATAACACAATGTGTTTAAGGTTTGAAAGTCTGGTAGACTCTTATCTCTTGTATTAATTGGCCAGGGGCAACATTATGTCCTTATATTACAACATAAACAGAAGATTTCTAAAGTATTTTATTTCATGAGCTCTAAATGAACCAAGACACAAAGAATATAAATTTTTGCAATAAATCAGATAAACTCTTTTTGTAAATTCAGTGATACCTGGGGCAAGGTTTTCTATAGATTTTGTGTAAGGAATAATTTAGTATTGAGAAAAAAATGTACATTGTAACTCACCACTGGATCTGTAGGATGGAAAATATTTAGCAACCGATTACAAATCTCTCTAGGTAAAATATGGTCTTGACTTCCAGTGTTTCCTGGGCGGATGCCTCGCAATGCCAAAAAAACAGCTAGTGGGGATCCCATACAGAAGAAATTCTCAACCTAAAATGAATAAGGCATCCTAAATTTTAAAAATGATTGTTATTTTTCAACAGAATTTGGACATAACATGTTAAATAGTGAAATATAAATAACAAAATTAACTCTAAGTATATTTGTTTTTAAAAAGCTTTGTTCAAATGGTATCTGAATTACTTATTAATTATATGTCAACCATTTATCACTCTAAAATAATCTGTTTCAGGAAGGATTTCATTATTTTCAAATCTTATAAAAGCCAAAATACAATTAGAAGAAAACTAAGGAGAAAGAAGACCATTTCATTGTGTTTCCATATACTCAAAGATTTGCTGAGCTACTACTTTGTATGAATATGCTAGGTATTGTGAATGGGTCAAGATCTAAAGGACTAGTAAGAGGTTCTTCTGAGTTTGCAATCCTATGAAGAATAAAATAAGGGCTTAACAAGTGGAAAGAGTGCCATAAAAGAGTGAAGAAAGGAATTATTAATTCTAACTCTTAAGGCTCTAAGAGACAGGCAGTATTTGCAGTAAACAGTAAAAATGAAAAGAATTTCTACAGATGAGGTTGGGACACTGGAGCTGAAAAGAATGACAGACGCACATGAACTAGAGGAAGGGGAAGTCCTTATTTTTGAGAATAGAAATAGATATGACTGAAAAATTATGTATGGAACAAATGCAGGTAAGGATGATAATGCTCAGGTCATTGTTAGATTAAGAAAGTTGAGCTAAAAAAAAAAGGAAGTCAGGCTTAATTTTACAGGTAGTGAAGAAAAGGATTTGTCTGATTAGAAGATAAACTTGTATGGACGAATTAAAAAATTGAGCGATTACTGACTTTGAGAAATATACTGAAAAGGTTGAGGCAAGAAATTATCTTATATAGGGCAGGACAAGCTGTTCCATTCATAAATGGAAATATGAGGACAGAGTGAGATAATATTATGGAATGGAGATGGGGATTAGGAATGGCTGACACACAATTCACAAGATTTGGTCTGCCTGACTGAGAGGACAATGGTTCCATTAATTGTAATAGAAATCTCCAGGTAAATTCCATTTCTGTTCACAATAAGTTTGAGGTATCTGTAACATGTAATATGTAGTTAAAATTTTGGGGTAAGAGATACAGATAGATGTGTTATCCGAGTCTATGTATCACCATTATAGAAGTAGCATGTAAAAACTAAAAAAAACAGTAAGCTTGCCTAGGAAGTGCAAAGAATAAGAAAAGGGTTATATGTAGAATGTGTATCTACATTTAATTGGCAGGTGGAAGGGAAGCTACAAAAGAGATAGGAAAAAGAAGAAAGGGACAGGGTGGTAAAGTGGAATCATGAAAGACAAGGGAAGTGAGGGTTTCAAGGAAATCTGGGTGGCCAACAGCACTGGGTAATATAGAGAATATAACATCTTTCCTGCCAAAATCCACCCAAACTCTCATATGTCCCGTCTTGATGAGTAAGATCCCACATTCATCCTTCCTCTTACTTCCAACATTCAATAAGTCACCCTAACAGATTCTTAACCTGAACATTCCACTTCATCACCTGTCATCTGAACTATATTGTGACAGAGGCCTTGCCTCTAATTTTATACACCTTTAATCCTTCTCAACAGACTCTGGAATGATTTTTCTCCCACCCCCATCAAAAAATTTACATATACATACATATTTTTTAAAGGATGATTTTCAACATGTTTGAAGGTTGATAAAAATTACTTATGTAGATAAAAATTAAAAATAAAGCCTTTTATTTTATTTTGTGACACTGGGAATGAACCCAGGGCCTCACAGATGCTAGGCAAGTGCTCTACCACTAAGCTACATGCCCAGCCCAAAGAAAAAGCATTTTAAGTAATAGAGTCACAGAGGATAATACTAAGTTTTGAATGGAATAACATTCATTTCTTCTAAAACTTGAGAAAAGAAGTATCAAAAAAGATACAAAAAATAGTCACACAAGAGAAAGTCATGTAAATTCTTTCTGCTTGATGCATATAGTGATTACACATATGCACACATATGTTCTACTTAGCAAACTGCTTCACATATCTGTCAGACATTTCATAAACGCTTGCTCAATTGTTATACCTAGAATAAACAACTTTTTCTTTTGATAATGATGAGATTGAAGTTTGATAAACAAAGGGGTCAGTCTCTCATAAAAGGGTAATAAACAGCTTTAGTGATATCTGTTAGCCATCAAAAATTTTAAGAGTAAAAAAGAGTTTTACACATTTGGTTTAACACCTTTGTTCAGGGATGAACAAAAAGATAAATTCAGGAAATTAAATGATTTCTCTAACATTAGATAACTAGTTAGGGGAACACCCAATGGCCAGAACAAAGTTTTCATTCTCCACACTGATGCTTGTTAATATTCTTCTCTTTTAAGTTCAGAGGTCAACTGTGACAGAACAGCAGTATTCTGAAAGTAAATCCATCTCCTGACTATAGGCATGAAAACTTCTGCTCCCTTTAAGTCCCTGGACTCCTAAATTGGCAAATGTCATTTGCCAATACATTAGATATTTATTTCTAAATTCAGTTTCTGTATCATTTCTCTAATTAAATAACAACTAAAAACCCATATTAAGACTATATATGACTATGTTTCAGAAAGATATTCAATTATAGTATATGTATTCTAGTAATGTGGTATTGAATTCTGAGATCCTTACACATTTAATGGATCATACCCAACTTGTAAACACCCAGAACATAAAATAGAAGAGTGGGTACTTTTTCTACCAGATCAATTTTATACAGTTAGCATTAATTATATAATGATAGAGACAAAACTCAAATTCTAGGTATAGGTAATTCCAAAGACTGTGCTCTTTAAATGAATGTTACAAGTTTACCATATGATTCTTTAAAAAAAATTTTTTAGTTGTTGATGACGTTTATTTTATTTATTTTTATGTAGTGCTGAGGATCGAACCCAGTGCCTTACACATGCTAAGCAAGCACTCTACCACTGTGCTACAATCCCCGCCCTACCATATGATCTTTTAATGTATTAAAAAAAAACTTTGTAAATCAATAGAGTCAATAAATCCATTTAAGAAAATTTTCTGCATTACTCCACACGTTAAACCTGTATTTTAAATTCTTGGGATATGAGAAAGAAGAGGTAATGTAATACACTAGACATGAACATATATTCAAAAGGAAGCAAGTCCTAGGAAATTCATAACATCCTCCACTTACTACTACAAACAGCTGTTTGTTGTTTAGCTACAGGGTGTATCTTCCCCAACAGACCTGTCAATGCCAACATCTCTCTGCCACCTTATATTTTCCTGAGCCCCAGCTTCTTACAGGTCATTCTGATATTCAAAAACTCTGAAATGGTTCCCACTGCCCATCTCAGACATATATTTCTTATTTCTAGCTATTCCTGCTTGCTTATAGTCCCCTTGCTAAGTCCTGAGAATTTCAGCCAAACCAATCCTGTGAATCTGTGTCTTGGGCTATTGTCATATACTCTTCATTGATTGAAGTTCCAGCTTTCCATTCCTGGATCACTGCTTTTATACTTCCACTTATTTTTTCTCACCACTGACCATTAGTTGGTCATTAAGATTTGTTAATTCTAAATAGTAAATATTTATATTTCCTAGATCTCTATTTTTATTCCATGCTACTCTATATTATTTGGTGTTTCTTGAGGTACTATCAAGTTATATCCCTCCATACCTTTGTTTATACTGTTCCTTTTATGCAGAATAGCATCTCTGATTTTTTTTCACTTGGTCAAATCTAATCTACTCAGAGATTAAATATAAATATCATTCCTTTGTGATATGAGAAAGAAGATGTAGTGTAGTGAGCTAGACATTTACTAGTATACACGTATCTCCAAGCAATATTAAAACTTCCCTCTCCTGTTTATGTATCATTTTGTATACTGTTGATGACACTAATACCCTAATAATACTTTGTTATATCCTGAGGGCTGAAGAACCATAATAATAATAATAATAATACTCTGTTATACCCTGAAGGCTGAAGAACTATCTTGTCTTGTCTTTGTAAAACCCATAAACTGACAGTATCCATCTCAGAAAATGTGTTCAGTAACATTCATGATTAAACATTCATTTGCATCATAAAGTCATATTTAAATGTTTAAAAAATATCAAGATAATAAAAAACTGATCACTTTTTCCTTACCTTAAATTTTAAGGCAGGTGTTTGTGTTACGGACGATGTCTTCAATTCATGCAGCCGTTCTTCTATTTCCCTCAGCCTAGGAAGTGGCATGAGATTATACACACAAACACACTTATAATGTATCATTAAGGGTTAGCATCTCATTAGACACATTAAAATGTCTATAAAGAAGCAAATGATGATACTTTATTAATCCCTAACAATAATTCCTGTTGACAATATTTTATAAAAACAATGACTCAAAACTCTTCTCATTGTACACTTGGGGCTCAGTGTACAATGCTGCTTGCCTAGCATGTGTGAGGCAGTGGGTTCGATCCTCAGCATCATATCAAAGAAAAAAATAAATAAAATAAAGATAAAAAATCACCACTTCTCATGACACCTGTTATTAGTAATTCTCCCACCCCCACCATGCTGGGGATTGAATCCAGGGCCTGTTAGGCAAATGCTATCATTGAGTTACAAACCCAATCCATCTTTATTTTTAATTTTTTTAGTAAAATATCAGACATATATATATATATATGCACATACATATCTTTAAAAAAATTACACCATATGGTTAATACTCACTTGTCCATTATCTTTTCTTTTTAAAATGTCCTTTCCTAAATGAATCTTAAGAGCTCTTTTCATTTCATTGCTTCCTGTCCTACTTCAATTTTTATAACATCATATGAAAAATCACAGTTTGACCCTTCTCTGTTGATGAATATTTGGATTATTTCATCTTTTTCTCATTTCAATTTCCCTACTAACTTATACTTAATAAACCATGGAACTAAGTTACCCTCTGCCAAGAAATAAAATAAACTATAGTTAATTTTCTGCCTGTTTTTCAACAAAATTTAATTGGACTTATACACCTAAAATGCTGCTGTAGGGGTTGGGGTATAGCTCAGTGGTAGATCAATTGTCTAGCACGTGTGAGGTTCTTCTGGGTTTGATTCCCCAGTATTGGGGAATGCAAACAAAAAGCTGAGTCTTGTCAGATATGACATTTTCTTTCAAAACTATCAATTACTTTGATACTAAAATATTTATGTGTCTATCCTCTGTTTCTTAATAAGATCTTAAAGGAAATTCTTGGATACCTTCCCTAAGACTAAAAAATAAAAAAGCTTCCTGAATAAAATTATAGTCAATTAACTCAGCTGTCTTTATATAATACTATCAAAATGAATGGTTTTTTCATTGTTTTATCAGAATATATCAGATGAATGTAGTCATCAAGAGAACAAAGAAGATGGGTTATTAACTAGAGAGAATGCAGCAAAGAATTAAAAGATAGTATCAGGAAAGCCACAAATGATTAAATAACATCTGTTTATAATTATATAATATATACAATTATGTTTATATAACGTATTTAAAAACATCTTTCCAAGAAAAAGTGTTTTAAAATTGTTTCCAGAACAATAAGAAAAAAGGTAGAGATCTGCCTCTATAGACCACTAAAACTACAATCTACAAACCAGTGAAGATCTTTAATAAGGGTTCTTATGCGCTGACTCAGCCTGGGATCAGTTTTAGATTTAACTCCTAGTAACTTGTGAGGAAAGATGGAAGGAAAATCAGGAGGATTCCAAAACTATTTAATGCTATAGGAAAATACATATAATTAACATGAAAATTAACAGTCTCTAGCTTGATTAAGGATGTTATCTAGTAATCTTTGTATCCTAAACAATGTATAATTTCTTTTCATGGAAATTTTGAAGTTTTCTTCTGGGAGATCTAGTAATTCCATACAGACATTAAAAATTCTTTCAATGGATGAGGCTATTTTACCGTCGTTTTGTTATATAGAGTTCATCAAGAAGATGTCTTTCTTCATAGCTCATCCACCGTTCATCAGGCAATTCTTCTTCCTTCTGTAGCAACTGTTCATAGAGTCGAACTGGATTCCAGCCAGTCATTATGTCGTAAGTGATTACACATCCCAAGGAGTGGGACACTATTGAGACTTTACCCCCTTTTTCTTCAAAGTCTGGATTCCGAGAACAGAAAAGGGAATATAATCGATTCAGCTCTTGCTGAAGGCCTTTAACTAGCTGTGTGAAATAAGAAAATATATTAGAGTTATCACTGAGTGTTATAAGCTTCACTTCTAAGCTAAAATATATAAAGAGAAACAAATAATAATGACCTAATATACTTAGATTATTAGAATTAACTCAGTTGACTTACAACCTTGCAGGAATAAAGATATATGTAATATTCAGTCCTAATCATCACTACAGAATATATATGCAGATATTATCCACAAAGATCCATTATGTCATTAAATCAACTATAGGAGGCAGCAGTTCTATAGATTAAAAAGTTCCATGAAGATTCCAGTTAGGTTTCCAAAGGCCCCTGGAAATTTCTTCCTCATTGCAACTTATTATATATATGCAATTCCAAATTTTTGTGCTTTGTGATTTTTAGTCATACTAAATTTTAGAAAATGAGTATGTAAGTTTATAAGTGATATACTAACATACTTGATATTCTAAAATCTCCATTATATTGATGATATTTATTAAAAGAGTAAAAAGTTGATTTTTATGGTTAAAAACAAGGGTTTTTTAAAATTTAGAGGTTTATAAGTAGAAAGTATCTTTTAATTTTTCTTTGCAAAACTGCTTTATATGAAATTAAGCGTCAACAAGTATTACTGAAATATTCCATTAGATTTTGAATAAGGTTCTTTTGTTACTCAGACCTATACTGGGGTCCTGACTTGGTTTTAAGGCAATTTTCTCTTCTTTCTATCATGATTTACTTCTCTTTGATTATATTCTGCTTGATGTTCTATTTCTCACATCAGTATTTCTTAGTATGTCAATTGCTACTCTGATACAAAGATTAGTATTTGCTGCATCTACTTTCAATCTTGTTATTATATCAAGAGACAGATATCCTCCATCAAATTTTATTGAACATTCATTCTTTACCTGCTGATATAAATGTAAATCATTCGAGCATTTTATGATTGTGCAGGGATAAAAATGACAGGAATGAAGGCATGAAGTACTCTTTGTTGATATCTCAGAATTCTATAACATATTACTGATATCTAGTTAAAACTATTGAAACCACATATCATGTCTGCTGAAATATATCCAGTCAATGAAGAAAGAGCAGAATAAGATAAGGTGGTAGAATGTGGAAGGATTATAAGCTGCATTTCTTCTAAGGAGGAATGCACGAGTTTTACTTCTATGATTTAGTGCTATCGTTTTCCACTTTTCAACATGCATTAGAATCACCTGGAGGGCATGGTCAACACAGATTTCTGGGCTCCACCCCAGAGTTCCTGATTCAGAAGTTCTGAGCTGGGCCTTGGAATTTGCATTTGTAATAGTTCCCACAAGGTGCTGATGCTGCTAGCATAGGGATGACACTTCAGTAACTATTTCAGTGGAAAATGCACATAAAGACCCTCAAAGACTTGGACAGTATGTCTGGTTAATGTAGTTTCAGAGGTATGCAGTGTGATATGAAACCATAGGGCTGTTTGAATTACATTACAGCTATCATGTAATGCTTTGGATTTGGCTTTTATAAGAATATCAATAATCCTTAAAATTTTGTAATTTTCCTGATTTACAATCTATATGATGGAGGTGCAGAAAGACCTAATGCTTAGATAAAATAAATTCCTTTAGAAGTGACAACATTTTTTTTTTTTTTTTTTTGGGTGGTGCTGGGGTTGATTCCAGGCCTTGTACATGCTAGGCACATGCTCTAATACTAAGCTACATCTCCTGCCCCTGGTTTTTGCTTTTTTTTTCCCCCCCCTTCAGTATTGGAGATTGAACCCAGAAATATTCTACCACTTTTGTTCTTATTGTTTTACTGGTGCATTATAGTTGTACATTTTTTTTTTAAATACTTTTTTTAGTTGTATACGAGCACAATTTACTTGTTTTTATGTGGTGCTAAGGATTGAACCCAGTGCCTCACATGCTAGGCAAGAGTTCTAGCACTGAGCAACATCCCCAGCCCCTAACTATATATTTTGATGGAATTTGTTGTTACGTGTCTGCACATGTAGACAATATAATAATATAATTTGGCCAACATCACTCCCCCTCTTCCCTCCCCACTTCTACCCTTGATCCCTTTTTCCTCTAGAGCTCCCTTTAATTTTCATGAGGTCCACCCCCATCTTTGTGGAAATGTATACTTTTAAATAATTTACTTTAGTATGTTGCCTAACATTGACTTCATGTTAGATGAATTTTAATCTCCTTTTAAAGAAATAATAATTTTTGCCCACTTCTCACTTATTACACACCTCTTTTGTCCTTCAAAATGCCTTAAGCAGTGCTTCCCAAAACTCCCTGATGGCATCACTGGGGCAACTCTTAAAATATAAATCCACAGGTTCATCTCAGATCCACTGGACTAGACTCTCCAGGGGAGGGAAAACTTTTCTTTGTACTTCCCTTTTGTACCTTTTTATTTAAAAATAACTTCAAATGCATAAAATGTTACCAAAAAAAAAAAAAAGCAGCACAAACATCACACATATATTCTTTATCTAGATTCACCTATTATTAGCATTATAGTTAATTGCTTTATCATTTGTATCTCTGCTTCCATAACACACATGAACATTTCTGGGAAACATTTGAGGATATACTGCATATATCATGGTCTTTTACCCTTGTATACTTCATTGTATATTTCCTAAAATTAGAAATAATCATAACATAGTTATTGATTTCATAACTTTACTTTGATGCAATATTTTATATAGTTTGCCATTCACATTTCAATCCAGTCAGCCCTTTTTGCAGTTTCCCTCATCCATTACAGGATACCACCTAGCATGGGATACAGTATTTAGCTATCTTTAGCCTCCTTTAATCTGGAATATTTTCCAAAGTCATTCTTTATCTTTTATGATATTGGTATTTTTAAAGAACACAGTCCAATTCCTACATTTTGTTAGAATGTCCTCATTTTGTGTCCCTGATGTTTCCTCATAATTAGAACATGCATAAGTAACACTGTGTCCTCCTCTGGGTACAGTATCAGGAGGTACATAATGTCCATCTGTCCCTCAGGAATACTAGTGTAAGTGTTGCCTGAATTCTCCCATGTATAATTACCTTTTCTGCTTTTTAAACTAATGAGCAGCCTTGTACAGATACACTTTAAGATAATGCAAATATCCTGCTCTTCATCAAAAAATTGCTGCTAATTTAGTATCCATCGATGATTTGTGCCTAATCATCTTTAATCTGATCCTACCATGATGGCTGCAAATGATTTTCCAATTCCAGCATCCCTCCAGTCAGCCTCTGGCATTCTACTGTAAGCAAGGAACTTTCCTTCTTCCCATTTATCTATTTATAACTAATTTTGAGGTAGGATTTTTAAGTGATTTAATCCGTTATTATAATTCCATAAAAATATACTAACAATTCCTTACAATAAATACAAATAATTAGTTAACATTTTGGTCCTCAAATTATTCTAGATTTGGCCAGTGGGAACTGCTGCATGGGCTCTGGTGTCCTTGAGACCTGCCCTGTTGTCTTTCTGAAGATTTTCCCACCTTCTATCATAACAAGTTGTCCTAGACCCAGAATTGGCCACTTCCAGGAGGAACCCTAGAGTTTCTCAGGGGCAGTAAATACTTACTGCAAATACGGTAAGTAAATACTTCAAGGCAAAGATCTAGGTGCTGGGTATGTTTGCTATGACCAGGGTGTCTCTGTATTTTTTGCCATTTAGTGGACCAAGCTTGGAAATGCATGCAAGTATATAAACACATACACCTACAAATGTACATAATATCTATATGCACAAATTTTAGATATCCTGAGTTCAGACTGATACCTTCAATTCTAGTCTCCCCCATAAGGCTCTTTTTTTGTCTGTATTTTTAATAAGAACCAAGTGACAGTTTTAATCAGGGATGTTTGGAAAACACTGTAAAAGATTGATTTCATTCTGAAAATAACTATCTTTGCAGATATGAGAACAGAATAAAAAGCTTTGAATCAGACACTTTTTTTTCTATTCTTGTTATTAATGCCAGCTTTATAATGCTCTTATTATTACTATTTGGGAACCTGCTTCAGCACATTTTAACCTTGATCATATCCTCTTAGGGATATTACCAATCATGTGTGTGTATGTAGTAGTAGAAGTATATTCTCAGTCATTCTCTTTGTCTTCCACCGCAATGGTTCCATTTACAATACTATAGTTCAATTTCCTAACCTTAGCACATAGCTAACAATGCCCACTGTATACTAATGAAAGACTATGAACACATAACTGACTAGTTTCTATTCCATGATATAGGCCTTCCTTGTTGGTTAGAATTAGGTTCAGAATAGTAATTCTTCTTGTAGCTTCTCTCACCTTCTGGTGAATGGTATGTTAGCCTGTAAGTAAAAAATATACTGAAGTCATTGCTGACTTCTAGCTGGTGTCTAGGAGGCTAACATCTTCTTTATTCTATTTCAGACCTATACTAGTTTTGTAAACTGTGTGGACAATGTGGTAGAACTGGCCATATATTTCTTCCCTTTTTGTTTCTCACTACTGCCAATAAGTTCAATGCAGACCTTGCCCAATACTGGTATAGAAGGAGAAATGGAGAAAAATTAAGGAGATGGCAGCCAGGACAGAAGGAGATTTCTTTGGTAACTAACCAACTAAATAAACATTTCTACAAATATGTAAAGGATATGTAGAATGATATTCAAAGATACTGAATGAACAAAATAAAAAATGCACTGGCTTTACACAGCCCAGAGCAGCTCTGCTGGAAAGCTTCATTCATTCCACCAAATACCTAAAACTTATATGTCCAAGTAACACTACCAGTTGTAGAAGGAATAAAGCCAATAATTTATTTACAATTAAGTTTCTTGCTGACTAAAATATGTTGTGAGTTATTTGTAATTTATTGCCACCATGAATATAGTGCTTCAAATTATCCATAGCCTAATATGTAAACATTGAAAGGAACAAAGTCTTCATTCTGTTAGAAGGATGAAGACAACTCACATACATCAACAATAAAAACCTTTGTAGGATTTTACTTAGAACAATCTGAACTCCAGTGAAGAGATTAATTCAAGCATATTCCTCTTGAAATGGGTTAAATTTTCTGATATTTTGGGTAAGTAATTCTTAAATTTGGTTACAATTAAAAGCATAGAGTCCCTTTTTTGGGGAAAGATGGTAACTGGGAATTGAACTCAGAGGCACGAGACCACTGAGCTACTCCCCAGCCCAATTTTGTATTTTATTTAGAGCCAGTGTCTCGCTGAGTTGCTTAGCGCCTCACTTTTGCTGAGGATGGCTTTGAACTCTTGATCCTCCTGCCTCAGCCTCCTGAGCTGCTGGGATTAAAGGCATTTGCCACCATACATGGCCCACTGAGTTCTTACATTATGAAATTGACTAAAACTAAAGAAAAGGCTTCTATCTCTGAAAGGTAACTTGCAGAAGCTTTGATTGACTATAACTGCAAACATTTAAAAATTTTCTTTTGGCCCTAGGTCCTATCACAGTTACTGGGTCAAAATTTTGATGTCACTGAAAATAATTGTGCCCCAAATTTTAACTGGAACTTTTTAAGTTCTACCCATTTACATTCAAACAACTTCTTAACTTTACCTCTTCCATCTTGTTTTCCTGAACTCCAAGTTCTTCCTCCAAATTTTCCTCTCCTTATGGTTCAGTCCAAACTCTTCTAATTGCTCTCTTACTACCCTCAATTACAAAACTCTTAAGTATTTGCAATTCTTACTCTCAGCCTCTGTATAGAATGATCTCTTCTCCTTTTTGCCTAATCTGAAAATGGGTGCAGTTTCTTCTTTTAAGCAACTTACTCTCCTCTGGTTATCTTCTTACTGTCTGATTTCTTTTCCTGTGTTCTAACTTAAGTTCCTCAGATATCTGACTGGGACCCTTTTCTCTTTCTATCTTACATTTTTTTTCTGGACAATTTTACTTTTCAAGGCCATTACATATGAATATGAATGCTTCTGAAGCTAATTTTTAGCCTTGTTTGTCTAAGTCTATACTATACAATTCCAGAAGAAAAATCTTACTAAACATACCTAAAATTTAGCAAGCATAACTCATTATTTTCTAATGTTTTACCCTTCTCACCCACAAAAGTATCTAGTTTCTCCTCTTCCACTGCTGGTTAATATCAGAACCATCTACCAGCTACCTAAGCTAGAAATCACAAGTCATCTTTGCCTCTTCAAAACTTGTCATTACTCATAACGAAGCATTCCAAGTCCTCTTAATTGTCTCTTATAATTATATTTTGAATTTATTGCTTCTCTTTATTCCTTTAGACACTATTTGGGCTTACACCATTTCTTGCTTGCATTTATGAACACAGAACTGGGGTGTGGAATAGAACCATTTTTCCCTCCCCCCAAGAAAATTAAAAATGGGAGGGACAAGACACAAACAATACTATCTGTTACTAACGTTTCGAACTCAAGTAACTTTATATAGTCTAGAAAAACAAAAATGTGCTTAGAAAATATTCGAAAAACTAAATGTATAAGTTAATTTAATGCATATAAAACAATAAACTCAGTAGTTTTGAAATGGTTTACATGTTTATTATAAAGATAGCTATAGGTTACTAAAAAAAAAAGTATGATCTTTGTATACTCTTGGTAACATATACATTAAACCCTATTGCCAGGCTTCACTCCATTTCAAGTTGTCTGAAGTCAGGAACGTTTTTAGATTAAAAACTAATAAAAGATATTTGATAGAAATATCAAGCCTTTCCTTCTCTTATCAAAGTAGAGGTGTCTGCAGGAAGTAGTGCATTTGCTTCATAACTGGAGAATTTTGACGGGATTCAGAATCAAACGATTTACTATTATTAAAGTAATTACTATTAATTACTATAATAAATTAATTAATGAATGCCATGTGCCACATTAATGTATTATCTCAATCTGCACAAGAACCCAATAAAGTAATTACTGTTAGAACACCCATTTTGTAGATGGAGAGGTCATCCAAAAATTATGTGTTACAGGTGGCCTGGAATCAAGAAGTCTGTATGGCCCCTATACAACTTGAAGAATTCCAATGGCATTTTTAGAAAAAAAAAACTGGGGCCATATGTGATTAAGGAGAAATATGAAAATACAAACTTACCTTAATTATAACAATAAGCCTAAAATATTTTTCAGGGAGTAAAAAGAACAATTTTAAAACTTTCCATGACTTCTTTTCTGCAGATACTACATTTCAGGACTGGTGCTCATGTAACACACTGTACTGTAACATACTGTTTTAAACCTTCTTGGGGGTAGGTCCTCCTATCTTTGTCCTCCTCTTCCACTGTGTACCCTATCTTATATATAATAAGTTCTCAATAAACAAATTTTCAATAAATGTGTCGATAATTTCCTTAGTTCAAAATTTCTTCTAGCAGGTGATTAGCATATATATCATGAAATTTTACTTAAGATTCCTGATAAAAGAATTTAGCCAAAGCAACTGATTTTACTTTCAAACACCTACACTGACACTCCCTGTCTCTCTACTAATAAGGGCTAACAGTTCAAAGTGGCCCAATGTTAACCAGTATTTGGTATAGAGTAGGCACTCACTAAATATGTATTGATAAAGTTAAAAGCCCAGAGAAGTTAAAACAACCAGTGAATAGACAGCAGATGGGCCAAACTGTGAACACAGAAGAGAGGAGTGGTGAACAGCACATGCTATGGAACTCTATCACCTGGTTCAAACCCTGGCTCTGCCACTTCCTAGGTGAGACACTTTGGGCAAGGCCCTTAACCTCTCCTTCCATTAGTTTCTTTACCTTTTAAGTGAGGATATTAATCCCACTTACTTCACAGGGTTTTTATGAGGTTAGATGTTAATACATATTAGATAATTAACAAGTATTCGTCATTCCTATGAAACAGAATTCCTTCTCCAAAAAAGTGACAAGGCACATTTGGTTGAGTTTCTCTCTCCCCACTGAATAAACCTTCACCTCCTACCTGCTTCAGTGTTATCGGGGTGATATATGAGCAACACTACCATTTGAGAGCTACCTGGATCCATTAGAGAAGTGGGGCAATGAAAGTCAGTCTACTGCATACAAATAATTTGAGGGGAATCTCTTAAGTGTCTCAAACTCTTGTGAAGACAACAGAGATATAATTAATGAGATTTGCAAAAACTTGTATTTTTCAAATAACTATTTTCTAAGCAATCCTCTACCCAAGGGACTATGCATTTATGAAAAGGTTACAATGTCTAGTTTGAAGTATCAAATTCACTATTAAATACAGGCTATTTTAGATTAACTGATTCCTACAATTTCTCATTAGCTTTTTTTAAAAAAGACCATAAGATGCTAAAATTTAGGTCATTTATGTGCTATCACTTGAAAACATACTCAACAGCAATAAGATAATGATACTTACTTCATCCCTATAAAGTGGGCTCGTATAATACATTATGTCCATTGCACTGCTGTTCAGCATATCTCTCAAACCCCGTACTTTGTCAGGAGTAATGGAATCAACAGTATCTACAAAAACAAAATGAGAACAAAATTAAACATGAGGTCTTTAGTTTGGGGAAAAATTGTTTTCTGAAACAATTTAACACTTAAAATATTCAAGACTGGCTTTGATTCTAACAGATTTTCCCTTCCTGCCAAACAAAACTTCTTTGATCTAAATGTCTTGGGCCTAGAAATGTCCATGTGGAATGCTTGGTGCCACTAACAGCAACAAATTAAAAAAAGAGTTTCCCATGCTTTTCATTTATCTATCTTTAGTGAACCAAAGATTCTATGGGCAAGAATTGTACAATGACAGATATGCATAAAGTGAAATAAATTAGCAATGGATTCTTCAGTAGACAAGATAAAGCTGGTAATTTACTGTGTTGAAAAAAAAAAGTCACCTAATAAAAGTATGCAGAAAACTTCAGATTTCTTAATAAAAACATGACAAAAGACTATATATAGATGAATATCATTACTTGAAAGCACAAGGTGGACAGAAGAAGGCTTACAATTTTAGTAACTCCAATTTCTTTTATCTTTCAGTTTTTTACTGCATTGAGTTATGTTATATTGTTTTTATTTTTTCCCCCACTTTAATACAACGTAATAAGGAATGGAAGGCAATAACAAGCAGAGACTAGAGAAGTCTTTTCAAAGATGTAAAGGGAAAAATTGTGGCTGTGCATAGATTATACAATGTATTTATACATGATACTTATTTTTAAATTGCTAAAGTGAAAGGTATGATTACCTTGCTGATATAAAAAATGTTTAAATCTCATTTTAATACATTCAATAAAGTTTTATTGTGAAATTCACATACATACAAAAGAAGTATATATTATATGAGCAATTGAAAGAACAATTTACAAAAAGGAAACAATTCTACCACATTGCTCAGAATATTGCCATTGGGTTGGGGGTGTAACCTGATGGTAGAGAACATATGCTTTGCATGTGTAAGGCCCTGGGCTCTAGTTCTAGCACCATCATCAAAAACAAAACGGATATTGCCATTGTCTAATGCCCACTATATATATAAATATAAATATATATATATATATATAAATAAATATATATAAATATATATTATAATATATACAAATATAATATATAATATAGATTACAACCCAGTCCACACAGAACACAATTTATCAGACCTTTCTCTTTTCCTAGATATAATCACCAAAGAGAAGCTGGGATTAATTGTGCTTTTCTTTCCTTAAAGATTTACTACATGTTTAATAATATTAATAACTACAGTCAATGACTTGTATGTATAGCATTTACTATGTGCCAGTACCTAAATATTTTATTCCATTTCACCTGATTCTGAACACTGTATTAATTGTTCATGGTTTGCTTCCCTCTCCATCAGGTTTGGGATTCACCCATGTTGATGCATTTGGCCGTATTCTATTCCTTCTTAATTACATATAATTTATTTTAGTTGTAGTTGGACACAATACCTTTATTTTATATATTTTTATGTGGTGCTGAGGATTGAACCCAGGGCCCCGCATGTGCTAGGTGAGTGCTCTACCACCGAGCCACAACCCCAGCCCTCTACTCATTCTTACTGCTGATTACAACCCAGTCCACACATAGAACACAATTTATCCTCTCCTTTGAGAGACATATTTGTTGTTTTTAGCTCTTTATGATTTTCTTTAGGGTGAATATTTAGGACTGAAATTGCTGTGCCACCGTATCTGTCAATGCACACCCAACTTTATAAGATGTCACCTTTCAAAATGATTGTACCAATTTAAATTTCTACCAGCAGTGAATGAGAATCTTCACTGATGCACATTCTCTAGAATACTTGGGACTGCCATTTTCTTAATTTTTCTCCTTATTAGTGTGAATGATATTTTGCTGTGGTTTTAATTTGTATTTCCTTGATTATTAATGTTGTGTATTTCACCTATATGATCTATACATACTTTTTCCCTCTTCCTTTTTCCTGTTCTTTACTCTGGATATTAAACCTTTGGTAGCTCTGACTGTTACTCTGAGGCAACACTTCTCAGTTTGTGGACTGTCTTTCATTCTTTGTGGTCTAAAGTCTATTGATAGAGGCCCTTATTTTAATCTAATCAAATCTACCCAAATTACTTTATAGTTAAGATATTTTTATGTTTTAAGAATTTCTTCCCTACTCTGAGATCATAAAGGTACTCTTTTGAGTTTTTTCTAAAAGATTTTAAAGTCTTAGCTTCCATAATATGATTTTTTATACATCTAGAATCTAAGTAGGGATTTTATTTTTCTCCTTTTTCCCCAGAGGACAACCAGTTGCCAAGCACACTTACAGAACTTACTTTTCACCAATGAGCTGTAATGCCAGCTCTGAAATATATAAGGTTTCCACATTTGGAACAGGTCTGTTGAGGAAGTCTACTCTGGGATAGGGGTCTATTTGCCTTCCCTTTGCCAATACTCAACTGCTTTAATTACAAAAGTTAAATAATAGGTCTGGCTATCTAGTAGTCATGACTCCCCTTTTACTCCCTTGTTCTGTGTTCTTTTTGGTCCTCTGTTCTTCTGTAATAATTTTAGAAACATCAAGTCTCATGAAAAACTACAGTGAAATTTTGACTTGAATTGCATGGAATCTATGCATCAATTTGGAATAATCAACAACTGTATGAGATTAAATCATCCAACCTAAGAAAATTATCTGTATTTATATATAAATAAAATTATATATATATTTTAAGTTTTATTTTTTAATATAAATATATATCTTTTGTTAGTTATTTCTTGGGACCTTGTATTTTGGTTATTTCTGTTTGTTTCCGACATACAGAAATGAAATTACTTTTATATGGATCTTCTATTTTACAACCTTGATAAACTCTCTAATTCTAAAAATTTTTCTGTATTCTTTTATCTGTTGTGGATAGACAAACACATCAACTGCAAATCAGATCAGATGTTTTTTAATTCCTTATCACTGTTATTTTTTCTTAAACTATTGCAATGCTGAGGCTTCAAAGCAGAATGTTAAATATGGGCATCTTTAGCATATTCTTGAGTTAAAGGAAAAGTTTTTAGCCTTTCACCACTCATAAGTACCTTTATGTTTGCTAGAGCATGTTTTTATTATCATTTAAAAACTTACAAAGTAAAATTGACTGAGTTCTAATGCATTCAGTTTTATGCGACCGCCACCATGATCAGGATACAGCACTATTCAATCTCCAAAAAGCTTCTACATGCTGCCCCTCTGAATTGAAACCCTTCTCCTTCCTTCAGCCCTGGCAACACTGACTTCTGTTCCTATAGTTCTTCCTTTTCTTAATACCATAAAAATGAAGCACCAAGTATACATTTTTTCACAATAGGCTTCTTTCACTCATCATAGTGACTTCAAAACTACCACAGTAGTTTAAACCTAACAGAAATGACAAACTCAGGGGGGGTTTTAGTAAATATTAATTCATCCTCATTGTCTGCATCCCTGAACAGCCTAAGAAATTTATCAGGGGAATGAGGAAAGCCCAAGGACACTGTTTTTATTTTACAGAACTTTATGTATGAACTATTATTGCTGGGAGCTCTTTTTTGGTCACTAGAATTTGTTTAACAACCCATTATAACCTTTGATTCCATTTTGGCTTGATAAGCTACAACTGACATTCCTGTCTATGAGACAATATCACAGACCTGGAAGAATCCTTGAAAATCATCAAGGAGGCATTTTATTTAGCATGATGATAAATGTTCTAAACTGGATTTTAGAAAAGATGGATTTTAGAAATGTTTTTGTTCCTTCCATGTTACCCCTTACCCCCAACCCACAGAAGAGATACAAAAACAGTGCTATCTGTGAAATCATATGATGGTCCAAATGACACAAAATCAATACAATTATTTAAAAAACAAAACAATGGATTTAATTTTCTTAAATAATCTAGAGCAACGAGTGAGTATAAGCCAAGAAAATCAAATGGAAGGTATTTTGTTCCCAACAAGCAAAAATTGTTTCTAAAGTTTTCTACATTTACTTTGCTAAGTTTACCAATGGCTAAAAATCTTGATTTTGAAACAAAATATACCTCCATCAAGAGTAAGTTTTGACCGCCACTCAACAGGCAGAAATTCAACATGTGTTGCATGGTTGGAAAAATGCCTTTCTTCTATTTTTCTTGCAGCCTCTCTCATCCTAAAAATAAAATAAATGCAAAACAAAACTTTGAGAGTAACTTCACATATGTATTTATGATATAAAACATCCTTAATCATAATAGTTCCATTGCCTTATAAGTTTGTCTAATTATATTTCAATTATTGCTACTCGAAGCAAGTATGCAGCACTAGGGTACCTTCAAAGTTATCTTCCTAAATTTTCCATCAATGGTTTCAACTGCTCCAACTTTTTACATTTTATTATATGAATTTTTAGTAGGCAGAATAGTATGATTACCCCTGGGTCATCACCTACCTCCAAATATTAACAAGTCACGGCTTTTCTTATTTATTCAATTCATTTCCCCTATAATATAAATTTTATTTTAGAAATTAAGATCAATGAATTTATTTTGTTTCTTTTACTATCAGTTATATAAATTTTAGTATATGTATAGACTGTGGCTAACACCACACAATCAAGGCACTAAACAGTACATTCCAAAAACTCCTTCTCACTACCCTTGTAACAATCATACCTTTCCCCCATATTTTATTGATTTAATTTTGGGGCAGTACCAAGGATGAACTCAGAAGCCCTCTACCACTGAGCTACACACCCCCAGCCCCTTTTTGAAACAGGATCTCACTAGGTTGCTGAGGCTGGGCTCAAACTTGTGATCCTCTTGCCTCAGCCTTCGCATTTGCTGGAAAATAAGAGTGTGCTACTGTGCAGGGCTTCTTCTCCCACACTTTAAAGAAAATTCCAGATATCATATAATTTTATCTGTAAATAGTATATGTTTCTAAAATGTAATCTATATGCTTATACCTTGAAAACCAGATAATTTCTGAAGAATTGAGGTACAGTTCATCTAAAAAAGCAGGATAAAAAATGTTTAACTCTTCCATTTTACTAAGTTTTCAAAATAAAAATTTGTTAGGATGTAAATTTTGATGTTACATTATATGGTTCCTAATCACTTCCCTAAGGCCCTACCAAACACCATAATTGGATTAAGTTTCCATCCTATTAACATCTGAAAATGGGGACTAAATGTTAACCTATGAAGTTTTGAGGGTCACTCAAATGATATCCAGATCATATCACATGCCATTACTAATTCATAGATTTAAATGTGTGGGGCATTTTATCCACTGTGGCTGTGTGCCTTAATGAAGGTTGACTTGTCTCCCATTCTTGGTCTGTGAGTTTTGGTTTCAGTACTTTTGACACAGCCTTACTGGTCCTTTGTTGTTTTTTGAATAATGCAGTAGCTTTTACTATATTCACAAATATGCAACTAATTTCAGAGGTTTTTTTAAATCACTTCAAGAAGAAATACCATACTCTTTAGCATTATTCCCCATCCTTCTCCCCGCTAGCCTCTGGTAACTACTAAACTACTTTTTGCTTCTATGGATTTGCCTATTATGGACATTTAATGTATAAATGGAATCAAAGTATGCTGCCTTTTGTTTGCCTTCTCATTTAACATGTTTTCAATGTTCATCCACTCTGTATTATGAATCAGTACTTCACTGTTTTTTTACTGTTGAATAATATTTTGATATATTTTATCTATTCATTGGTCAATGGGCATTGCTTCCATTGTTTTTTTTTTTTTTTTTTTTTGCTATTATGAATAATGTTGCTGAGAACATTCTCTGAGAAGTTTTGGTGTGGCCATGTTTTCAGTTCTACCTAGAAGGGATACCGTCAGCCCATATACTATCAATTAACCTTTTGAGGAACCGCTCAACTGTTTTGCAAAGCAGCTACATTACTTTACAATCCCAACAGCAACTTTGTTGGTTTTTGTTGGTTGCTAACTTTTCCACATCCTTGTTAACACTTGTTTCTCATTTTTTTAAAAGAATGATCAAAGTGGGCATCTGTCACTGTGAATCAAATCTTCTTAATACTAATAATACTGAACATCTTTTTCATGTACTTTTTGAGCGTTTATATATCCTATTTGGACAAAATGTCTACTCAAATCCTGCCACTGAAAAAAAACTGGAATTCTTTTTTATGGTTCACTTGTAAGAAGACTTTGGATACCAGACCCTCATCTGTGGTTTACAAATATTTTCTCCTATCCTGAGTGTTGTCTTCATTTTCTTGACAGTGTCCCTTGCTGCAGTAAGTTGCAGAATCAGAAGTCAGAGTCCTCCACCTTTGGTCTTTTTCAAGTTAGTTTTGGTTATTCTGGGTCCTGTGCATTTCCATGTAAATCAGCCCGTCAATTTTTACTAAAAGACAGGTAGCATTTTACTAGGGACTGCATTAATGTTAGGTAAACTTGAAAAGTATTTTAACATTATCTTCTAATCCATAATCATTGATGTCTTCTCCATTTATTTGTTTAGAATTAAATTCTTTCAAGGGTATACTATAGTTTTTAGCACCCAAATATTATGATTCTGTTGTTAAACTTATTTTTTATTCTTTTTGATACTATAGTTAACGGAATTCCATAACAATTCTTATCTATTAATTTTATTTTAGCCCGCACATCTTCACATTGTGTGTGTGTGTGTTTGTGTTCATATCATGTCACCACAAGCAGAGAATTTTACTTCTTTCTAATTTGGATGTTTTCTCCCCCCATTCTTTCTTGACTGTCATGGGTTAAACATACAGTACAATGTTGAACAGAAGTGGTGGCAGGTAATATCCTTGTCTTGTCTTGATCTTGGAGAAAGCATAATATTAGCTGAGGGCTCTTTAGAGTTTCCTTTATTGGACTGAGAAAGTACCTTGTGTTTCTAGTTTCCTGAGTGCTTTTTATTACAAAAGGTTGTTAGATTTCTGTCAAATGCCTTTTGTATATCAAAAACCACATGATGTGTTTTCTCCCTTTTATTCTATTAATTTATGTGCATCATTTCTAGGAAGGCAAACCTGGGGACATGGCTACAACATATCCATCTTTCTCTTCCACTCTCTGTCCCCACTTCCTCTGTTATCATCTTTCATCTCTCCTTCTCTTTCTCTTTAAGAGTAACCTCAGTTAGAATTAAATTTCTGGGATAAATCTCACTTTATCATTATATCTAATTCTCCTTATATATTCTGGACTCAGTTTCCTGATATTTTGTTGAAGATTTTTGTGTTTTGTACTTGTAATGAATATTTGTCTCTTTTTCCTTATAGTGCTTTTGATACCAGAATAATACTGGCCTCTTAGGATGAACTGGAAAATTTCTACATTTTCAAGCATTTGTGAAGAATTGATGCTGATTCTTCTTTTAATATGTGGTAGATTCACCAGTGAAGTCATCAATTCTGGGCTTTTTGGGTTTGTTTTAGTGCAGTTTTCTGATTTTTATTTCAAGTGCTTTACTTTGTACAGATCTATTTGAACACTCTATTTTTTGGTAGTTTTTATAATTGCTAGAAATTTTGTCTATTTACACTAAATAGTTTACTAGCATATTATTATACATAATGTTACCTTATAATACTTTCTATTTCTAAAGGTTGGTAGTTGATAGAAATGTCCCCTTTTTTATTCTTGATTTTAATAATCTTGAGTCTTACTATAGTTAAAACTATAACCAAAATTATGCTGTTATAATGCTATGCATATAAATCATGATTTCAGTCTTATTAGAAGCTTATTAAACTTTCATGTTCTCTCTGCCAGGCAATGAATGTTTAGTTGATACTTTGAAACCGGAAGAAAGAGACTATGACAAGTTTGGCCAGACTCTGCATGGCCACATGTACAAATTCAGGTTCTTGGATGCAATATCACCTTCAATGAAATGGACAGACTCACTGGGACTTCTGGAAAGAAAGAAAAACTTGTCCTTTATTTTTGAATATGAATAGAAGATAGCTACATACCATATCTGGAACCACAATATATATTCAGGAGTAGCTCCAAAATGAAGCAGGGTAAAGTTGATGGAATTCTGGTGACTTATTTGGCAGTAGCACTCCTAGTCTCCTTAGCATAATGAGTTACTAAATACTCTTTGTGGCTTAAGCCTTTCTGTGTTAAGTTTTCCTTCACTTGTATCCAAAGAAATAACTTTCTTATTTATCAATTATTCCAGAGAGAATATGTCAGTACACTTAGTTCTTAGGAGCCTAGATATTCAAGTAAAAGATTGAACATCTGAACACAGTATATAATTATCATGGGAAATAATGTACAATTCATCAGAAACTATAACTAGGATCAGAGTGAAGATTCCTGTAATAAAAGCTATGGAAATAAAAAAGGATCAGGGTAGCTTAGCAGAATCCATCAAAAAAAAAAAATACATTATTTTCTGGTATTGGTGATTGAACTGAAAGCCTTGTGTATGCTTAGCAAGCACTCTACCACTGAGCCACTCTACCTATTCTTTTTAATTTTTTAAATTTTGAGACAGGATTTTGCTAAGCTGTTTAAGTTGGCCTTGAACTTGTGATCCTCATGCCTTACCTCCACCACCCCCGCCCCAAGTAGCTGGGATTATAGGACTGTGCCACTATCCCTGAAACAAAATTCTCTTTAAAAGTTGTATTATACTTTTACTTTAATCTATCAGGTGGCATTAAGATGTTATAATAAAAAGTAAAATGAAACTCTCAACGTTATATTATTATAGCAATATTGCTGAGGACATACTCTTTAGCATCACACATTATTTGCTTTATAAGGACTCAAGAAACACTTACTTGAAGCCTCAGAATCAGATAACTGTTTCTAAATAGCAACTGACTTGTTTTCATTATATCATAAATCTGCACCTTATCAGATTTTTCTATAGTGGCTATCCTTTAAAGAAATGGCTCAGGGCCAAATTTGTGGTGGAACTTCTAGCCTTAATATTTCCTTTTTAACACAAGTACTTAAATCTTTTGATACACACTAATCCACACATCCATACTTCTATAACTGATTCAGCTTTATGCTCAAATCTCTTTAAATTAATGAGATAAATGACTTGTCTTGTGTGTTGGTGAAGTAGCCAATGTTTTCTCTGGTGGCAATTAATTGGACAGGTTAAGCTGCTACCTGGCAATTTAAATAATTCTGAGTCTTTTCAGACTTGTGCAACTTTGAAGTATTCTCAGTTTCTGAAGTTCAGAGATTAAGATATAAATTTAACACCAGGTCTCTCTCTTGTTTTTAACCTTAGATTAATGTAAATTAACTTATTAGTCTAAAAAGGCTTTCAGATCCCTCCTCTTCTGCATACAGTAGGGGAAAGAATAAAACATCATCATCATCATTATCTAGATAACAATCACTCTCATAATTTGGTTCAGAAATTTGGCCAATGTTAGAATAGCTGCCATTGGAGAAACATGCAGAACAAGTAAACTCTATTAATAGCTCTCATACCCTAGATAAAAGTTTGCATTCTAGAGTAAATGTAGAATATATTCATCAAAGAACTCACATGGCTGTATTTTTGATAATTCTTCCTTGGTCCATTTTCTGTCCAATGCCATGCACAACAAACACAATGTGGGTAGTCTGTGATGGCTTGTCTTCTACTGTGGCTTCTTCTACATAACCTCTATGAAGTCTGGTCCCACTACTTGATGCTGTAGAAAAATTATGATTCTTAGTTTACCATCTTTCTGAGAGACAGAATTTTTACAGTGTTTAAAGAAGTAGTAATAACAATATAAAGAAAAAATTGTACTGGTGTACAGAGGAGGAAATAACATTTTTAAGATGATATATTGGGGGCTGGGGTTGTGGCTCAGTGGTAGAGTACTTGCCTAACATGTGTGAGGCAATGGGTTTGATCCTCAGCACCATATATAAAATAAAGTTATTATGTCCATCTACAGCTAAAAATATCTTTTAAAAAAGATGATATATTGGTTTGGTTGATATAAAGTAAACTAGACATGATACCAAAGCCAGAACTTATTAGGAAAAAGAAAAGCAAGTATAAACTGAATATATAAAAATTTAAAACTTTTTTGAAACTAAAAAATACTAGTAAGTATTAAAAGGATGAATGGCAAACTAGGAAAATTTAGGCAAAATATGACACATAATAAGTCAACTCCCTACATATAAAAGGAGATCTTGCTAATCAAAATATAAAAGAACATCATTTATATAGTAAAATGGGCTAAAGAAATGATAAGGTAATTTTCAAAATAAATATAGTAAGCATATGAAAAGATATTCTAGCACATTTTAAAGAAATTAAAATTAAAAAGGAGATAGTAAAATTCTGTCAGACTTTGAAATTATTTTTTAAAATTTATTTTTTGATAGTACTCTCATATCTTCCCCAGGTACCAATCTCAATCAATCTCTCTTTTTTTTTCTCTCTCTCTCTCGTAGTAAAAGTTCTTTTAAGAGCTGTCTTTCTCACTGCCTTCATTTTCCTCACCTTCCACTTAAGCTTAGACTCATGCCACTATGGCTTCTGCCCCACCAAGTTACCCGTGACCTTCACTGTCACTAAATACAATGGAAATTTTTCAGACTTTACTTCCCTTGACTCTATATTTCAATTGCCAATTGCCATGTTTTATCTTTACTGCCTCAGGTTTGACTGCTTTTGTGAATTAAGAAGTATAAAAGTAATCTATTAATTTTGTCAGATCAATTAAATATATAATTATTAACTGATGAATGCATGTCAATTCAATCAGCTTAAAGTTTCATCTAACACTAAATTTAATACCTATTTAAAATAAACTAAAAAGATTATACATTCATATAAAAAATAAATAAAATAAACTAAAAATAAAATTTGAATTGTCTACTTTGGATATAAGAGGAAAAAAAACCCATCCCAATTCCCCAAAACTTGACAAAGTATAGTAATATTTAACAATTACCTTTAGAAAATCCTAGTTTTTGGGTGACTGTTCTTGCAATTTTAGATGTGGTTGCATCACTATAAAGATATACTTCATCCATACTATGCCAGTCCACATGGTTTCGACTCAATTTGAAACTATAAATAGCTGTTAGAAAAAGGAAAAAATTAACTTGAAGGTCTGAAGACAAACTTCATTTGTATGAAAAATTATAATGCTCAGACATTTGAATCAATATTGTCTAAAAACTCATAAATATATTCAGTTCAACAGAAAAACTACTTTTTAAAAAAATTTAAGTCAAGAAAGTAATAGATAAGGACTTTATAAAGGATTAATAATGCCATAGAGAAATGATAACTTGTTAAAACAACAGAGTGACTGGTGAAACTACCATGATTTTAGCCTCTCATATGTACTTAATATGTACTTAATAATAGTTGTTTTGATTATTTAAAAACTGTGTTCCCAGGTGATATGACTCTTAAGTCTAAGGAATATATACCTATTTGAAAGTCCTCAATAACTGACACTGAAAAATTAAGTTTCAATTTTTCTGTTGATTTTACTAAAGGTATCAAAAGATCTGTAAAAATGTCACTTGGTACAAGACAAAACAAGATACTCAGAAGAGAATAATCTATTAGAATATAGGGTAATTTTGGAATGTATACTAAAGCCAATTATCACTGGATATTGCTCATCACAGAAGAAACCCAAAGTCATAAACCCATAGATGTTTAGTGAAAAATTAAAGAAATGTTCATCCATTGATGTTCATCATTATGGTTATTACATTTCTATAACAGGATTATGTTTGGTAAAAATTAGGTCTTAAGGAAAGAAATCCAAACCTATTATGTGTCAGGACTTTATAAGCTCTGTGAGGCAGGGAATGTATCTTGATCACTTTTGTACCCCTAGCACAAAATACATAGTGCCTAGAACCTGTTATGAATTCAGTAATATTTTTGGAAGCAATAAATTGAGAAAACAGACTGGGTTGTGCTATGCTGTCAGGCTGTCCTAGAATTCTCAATCCTCTCACCTTGGTCTGGGTGTGCGCCATCATGCCTGGCTCATACTTTCATATTCTTATATTCTGAAGGCCTTAAACTTTTCCTCTCTATCTCTTGACACACAGACAAGAAAAATTTGAATTTTCATCTTCCAAGAAAATGGCTTCCACTTTATATCTAGTTTATCTATTAAAACTCCATTTAAGGGCTGGGGATGTGGCTCAAGCGATAGCGTGCTCGCCTGGCATGCATGCAGCCGGGGTACGATCCTTAGCACCACATACAAACAAAGATGTTGTGTCCGCCGAAAACTAAAAAAAATAAATATTAAAAAAAATTCTCTTTTTTTTTTTTTAAAAAAAACTCCTTATAAGGCAAAATATTAGCCCCCATTACATATATAAAGATATAGAGGTACAAAGAGATTAAATTACCTGCCACAAAGCTAATTACTGGCAGAGTCTAATTCTTCTGATTTGAAGAGGAGCTGAAAATAACCTTAAGCTAAATATAAAAAATGATACAGCCCTGGTCAAGATCTAAGGTCAAAAGACATTTTAAAGAAAACCTACTTCCTATTAGAATACACAATACACTATAAGAAAATGTAGATATGCTACAAATGTAATTTCAAAAGTTAATGAAAAAAATAAAAACAAACTTATATTTTACTTACCTGACAGGATATATTACTGACATTAAACCAAGATCAAGATTCAATTAACCCAATAAATAATATCTTCAGTTCCAAAGAAAACAATGTACAAGTTCAGCTTTTTAAGTAGAACTCTTCATAAATTAAAAAATTTGTGCAAGGTTTTAACAATTCTTTGTAAACCACAGTTTTGTTAAAAAAGTTTTCAGCAATACATGCTTAAAATATTGAAACTGTAAGATTGAACTATTTAGAGAACAGTGTTATGTCAGCAAAATTTTGTTCTTCCTTAAAATCAGCTACATATTGTATTAAAGTAAAACATCTTAATACTGGTGCACATTTCATTACTGAAATGTGGGCCATACATAGTTTACAAATGTTTATAAACATGTAAAATAAAGTAAGTAACATTAAGCAAAATAGCATAATGCACACATTTAAAACAAAACTAAAATTTCTATACTTTAAACACAACTGAATGCTATAAGCTGGGAATACAACTACACAGAGAAATAAAACTACAATTACTGTACCTTGGGAACGCTTTCTTTTAAGACCTGCCGCATCTGTACTCTCCTTATATCCTCTCCATTTGAACAGAGAAGGTAGGGAGAAGGGAGGGAGGTGGTGGACAACTAAGAAAGCAAAAACACTGAGCTTCAAAGTAAATTTAAATGAGTTTTGTCCTTTGGCCTTTTTGATCTAGAATTAACTTTAAAAAAGAGTTGTATTTGACAAACATTATTCTAAATGTTTTATTTATATACTTTTTAGTTAAAATTCAGTAAAGCAAAAATTAGTTTAATGTTTATCAAATATATGCTCTACTTTTACTAAAAAAAACAAAGGCAAATGATAGCTAAATTTATTAGTTACAGTTATGTGATTATCATTTATTGTCTTTGCATAAATAGAATAAAAAATAGAACATGGTATTTTTGAATGTTGAAGAGATTTATAAACTCCATCTTTATACTAAGGTTATTTACTCTCACCAAATTTGTGGCTCTGAAACAGCCAACAACTGTACAAATTGAGATTGCAGTGAATAACATTTTAACCTCTAACACAGTTTGTCTAAGAAGACAACACAGTATACATTTCATTTGATGCTTTCTAGCACTGAAGTGCAGTGGCCCGAGGTCCCCCTCAGAAACAAATGTCTTTTCATAACTCCGTTTAAAAGACTTTTAAAAAAATGAATATTTTAAACAGAAAACCAAATCAGAAACACTTTTAACTATCCCTTTTGGAAAGATTTATTAGTGTTTAGGAATAAAAAGAAAGAATATCATTAGTAAAAATGTATGCTGTGACATCTTGAAAGCATTTAACAGACAAGATAGAGGAAAGCAAGGCACAGACTTGATATTTGGTAAATCAGTAGATAACCTTAAAGTCAACATGATCCCTGCCAAACTTTGCTAGCTGTATATATTCATAGATTTATGTTTAAAGTATGCAATTATTAAAATCTGTCTGGAATTGAATTTTACACTTTAGTTATTTGCGGTTCAGTTGAATAAATAACAGAATATTTTTGATTTAGTTAAAACTTATGTTCTAATTTTCATGCTCACTCCCTTTTTACATTAATTTGACATTTCAAAGGTTAAATACTGCTCAAATAAAAAATTCTTATTATATAATATCAGAATATAACAAATCTGTTGTATATACAGATGTGGTATTATGCAAAGATTTGTGCAATAAAGGTATTTTGGAAATGTTTATGAGGCATTAATAACTATACCTATATACTTAATAACTATATCTCTAGGTAATTATATGGCTATAAGCACTGCAGACTAGGGCTAAAAGCTGGGTTTCTAAGTCAGGATTATAAAAAGATTTCAATGTTACAGAGGTAGAATATGACAACTGAAGCAATTTTCATCCCTGAAATGTTTCTTCTTTCATGTGCCTTCTGGTCAGTTATTCAGGAACAGATGTACCACTTAGCCATGAAACAGTTTTAAATTAGGAAATGAAGCTGACACACCAAAGTGGACCAAACTGACATAAACTCAAGAATTTATTAAACAGAGAAACAAAAATTAGATTTTATAAATCTAGTAGTAAAACTAACATGAACCAAATAACATCTTATAAAGGTTTTCTTCTCTAAAAGAATAGTAACTTAAAGTAAAAGAATAACACCCCAATATACAGAGAAAGAGAGAAAAAAGTTTTCTACCCTCAAAATAGAAAAACATTGAAAACATTTCCACAAGTTAAATAGATATGGTTTACCTTCCAAATTTGTTTTCATTTGAACATCATTTATTTTATTTGTCAAATATTTTGTAGCAAAGAGCTTAATTTTTTTCAACCCAAAGTACATTATTACAGGTACTACCCTAAGTACAGTAGAAGAATAAAAAAGTTTCACTATCAATCCACACAAGGATAGAAAGTACTAATTAACTTGTTTTTAATTTAAAATGAATTTTTAGGGTTAGGGATGTGGCTCAGTGGTTGAGCACTTTCCTAGAATGTGTGAGGCCCTGGGTGGAAACCCCAGCAATGAGATACATAAATACATACATACATGTTTTAGTTAGTAAATCTTATTAGCAAACATGAATGAACTAAAAATACAAGTGAAAAATGTCAATTTATTAAATGGTAATATTTAAAAAAAATAGTCTTTCAAATATTAGTCTTATACAGCAATGAAAAAGATTTAAAACACTATTGATATTTCCTTACTAATTCACCTCTTAAAGAAATTTTCATATAATTCTGAAAACAGTAAGAATATCCAAAGGGGGTTGGCTGATGACATATTAATTCTTCCAATAGAAAAACTCAAGAACCTTTCCCTGTATAAAAGTGGGAAACCTGGAAAACTGCAGTCTCTGGAAGGCAGCCTGTGCTTCTCAAATCTGCTAATGATAATGAGAAAACTCCCAGCAATCTTTCTTAGATCTCAGAGAAATTAAGTTAGATAAATTTATAAAAAAATAATAACTAAATGCTAGAAGATAGAAATCTAAATCACCCAAGTAAGAAAAGGAAAGAAAAGGAAAGCTGGTTAGAAGGTTACTACACTCCCCCATCTTTTAAACTGACTCCTGAAATGCTATTTTCATATTATGGGATATCCTATCTAGCAAGTGATGGGAATACACACTTTGCCTTCCAGAATGCAAGCTGTTGTAACGTCAGAGAGCTGCCAGCATCTGTATGGTCACAGCATTTCAAATTAGCTTGCATTTCAAATTAGCTTTAACTGTAAAAACCCTAACTTTTACTTTAAACTTATCTGTGACTTTACTGTGACTCTTTACAGAGAGCATCTAGCCAGGTGTTGCATTCTCATCAAATCTGACAACCTCTGACTTTTAACTGGAGTATTAGTTCACATTTATTATAGTTACAGATGTGGTAAATTCAGGTCAACTATTTTTTCCCTTGTCTCACCCATTGTTTCTCTGTTTCTTTTTCCCTGTTTTTGGGCTAAGAGTTTTAGTATTTTGGAATAATTTTGGACTTAATAGAAAGTAGGAAAAACGGTACAGGGAATTACCTACCATATTTCCTTTACCCAGCTTCCACTTATGTTAGCATTGTGTATAATTAAAGTATAATTATCAAAACTAAGAAATTAACTGGTATAATACTATCAACTAATATATAGTCTTTGTACAGATTTCTCTATTTTTCTACAATGTCTTTTTCTATTCTAGGACCTAATCTAGTATACCATATGGCATTTTGTTGTCATGTCTTCTCTTACCTGTGACAAATTTCTCAATCTTTCCTTGTCTTTTATGACTTTGAAGACTATTGGTTAATTATTTTCTGGAATGGCCCTCAATCTGAGTTTATCAGATGTTTTCTCACTATGGAATTGAGATTATGCATTTTTTGGTCAGAGTGGTGTACAACACTTACCCATGTAGTTCAACTTTATTTTTTTCTTTTAAAATTATTGCATGTGCTTGAATGAATTGTAAATGAGTAAAAGAGTAATCATTACTAGGTTTTAATATTTACCAAATTCCTTATTTGAAGGTGATTTCTACACCTCATTTCAAGTGAAACTATAAACTTTCATTTGTTAGGCTATAGATGTTTCCTAGGCTATGAAGTAAAGAGAATCAATTTTCATTTTAGTTTCAGAGAGAATCAAGTTTATTTTACTTTGGATATTAGGGATTGAACTTTACCACTGGGTTACAACTCCAGTCCTTTTGTGTTCTTAAATGTTGACATTGGAGTTGCTAAGATTCCAATTAGGTTGCTGGGGCTGTCCTTGAACTTATGATCCTCCTCGTGCTTCAACCTCCACTTGGATTATAGGTATGCACCACTATGCCTGGCTAAGAACTAAGTTTAGATTCAAGTATTTAAATTACAAAAAGTAATTAATGTTTTGTAGGTTATTTTTATTGGGATGGTAGAAAGAGTTATATCAAACTTTCATCAATATCTTTAATTCCATGCTTATGTTGAGACTAATAGGAATATTAATAAGGAGAAAATATTCAACACATCCAATTCATTTGTGGCAACAGCTCCTCCAACCAGATAAGGCCAGGAAAAAGGGAGTTATCATTTTATTTTAATGTCTCTGAAGGCAAGAATTTTGTTTAGTTTCTTTGAAATTCCTTAGAGCACTTAGTAAGAGTCCCTGAATATAGTATTATTAAATGTTTTCATTAAATAGAATTTTCCAGAAAGCCTTATTTTAATTACTCCACTGCACTGTAATCACTGACTCTAGTTATTCCAAAACTCTTTTCAGAATATTTAATATTCATTGTCTACTGTGTTATCTTGTACTTACTTTGTAACTATCCTCACATGTTGTCACTCTCTTCTCTAAAATATTGAAAATTCCTTGAGGGCAAAAACCCTTGTTTATTCTTTCACAAAGGTGCCTACCACAATACTATTAACTTAAGAAAGCATTCAAAATATCTTGACAACATGCAGAGTCAAGGCTTTATATGCAAGACAATTAAGGTGAGAAGTTCATTTCCTCCACTGACTAATAAAACATAAAAATTTAAAAGCTTAGAAGTAAGAGCAAAATAATTAAAAGATCATATTTTTTAATCTTTGTAGACAGGATTAAGTTTGAATTATTTTCCCAATGATGGTAGCTTTTCGGGGGGCTATATTCTTTCCTTAAGACCAGCAATAATTTTCAAATGTACTACAAAATTTCCTATAATCTTCAAAGTCAATGTCACATTTTAATATATAAATGTATGTTTAATATAATACTGAATAACAAAATGATGGAAAATTATGAGAGTTATATTTATTCTGAATTGAATTTGTAATCTGTAGTAACAAAGCATGCTGAATCTTTACCTTTGTGTCATGGCATATTTAAAAAAAATAAAATTTTCTTCTAATGAACCTCAAAGAATCATTATTTTTGATAGATTACAATGCAAAAATGCTTTATCAGTTTAACCATATTGCTATTACTAATTAGAATTTTACTACTCAATGTATATTTTTAAAGATAACAAAAAAACCCACAATACTATAATATCCTAGGATTGATACATTAAAGACATACACTAAAAAACCTATTTACACAAATAAACCATGTTCTCCTATCAGACTTCTTTAAATTGGGGCACTTCTGAGAAAAACTGAAGAATCTTGCTACATTTAACATCTAAGCAGGGAGAAGAGTAAATGGATATATGAAAATTTAATTTGAATTGAAAAAAGATTCCAAATAGATAAGACCAGGGATCTACAAGTGAAACAGAGCTGATGATTAACCTCCACAGGATGACAAAGCAAATGGAAAAAAAAAAATGTTTTCAACACGGTATGAGAAAGGAGAACATTGTACTAATATTTTACAGACTCATCCTTTTCCTCCTCCAACCTCTTAGACTTGTTTAATGCACGAGTGTTAAGGTGAATTAACATTTTTGAGGTAGAAGACTCAAGAACACAGGGGAAAAAATTTCTAAAACTCATAATTCACTAAAGGCAATGAAACTATTTTATGATAAAATGGGTCCGTCTTTGAGATATTATAAAGTAGGTCTGAGATTTTTCTGGTAGTAGTGATGAGAGGTTATAAAATATTCTAGTCACTAACATAAAACCAGAAGTATACGAAAGTTATTTGTGTAAATATTTTTCTTAGAACAAGAATAAAATATTATTTCTATAACAGTTTGTAGGAATATAGCTATGGTTCTTATACTGAACTGCTTTGTAATATTGATATATAAAACCTTCATGTTGAATTTTACAGTGAAATAAGGACATATTTGAGTCTACAGATAAGAAAATGAGAAAATAAATTTCAAATTCCTAGAATATGATATCTGCACATAACAGAAATATTATACAAATTTGGCAAATTTATTAAGAAGTCACAACTTTTCTCAGTTATACAAACTTTTAACCAAGTAGATACAAAAGATATTTTAATTTGATATAAGCTAAACTGTATAATTTACATGCTCATGGTCAATGTGTGTGTATATATATATATATATATATGTGTGTGTGTGTGTGTGTGTTCAGAAAAAGATAAAAGAATAAAGAGAAAAGAATTTACTAATAAAAAAAAAATTTCGACTAATATAAAGCTTATTGTTTTGCCATTACTTGTTATATGATCAATTATTTCCAGCCATGTAATTTGTTTTTTCAAGCTGTAGTCTTGAATTACCTGATCAATATTGAGTTTTTCTGCATTAGAAATGTTTTAGGAGGAAGAAAAGAAATCTCTCACTTTGTATTTTTTTTCCTCAATTCACTAGGTTCAGTAGGGCTTGCCAAGAAACCTTCCAAATAGAGGCAAGCATGGATGAAGAAACTCTTTAAGGTAAAAATTTAGAGATAGCTATACATTCTAATCTACCTGTACATTTATACTCACCAGAATAGTTGATCCCACTGCCTGCAGTAAATGGAACAATAGAAGTATTTTTAACTTTACCATGCATTTAAAGTTTACTCAAGATTCAGACACATAATGAAAACACAGCAATCTTTGCTACTATTATATTTTTAACTATTGCAAACATATCCAAATACTGAATAAGGAAATATAAGGGGCAGACTATTTCAAATTAGCAATTGATATGTTCTCATTGGAGAGACAGTTAAGAATACACAAAAGCAGTTACAGGTTTTTAAACTTTAGGAAAAGAACCAACATTAACAAAACTGCTTCTTTGATATAATAAGGAATTTTTCTACTAAGTTCAAGGTTTTTTGGATAACTAAAAAACTGCCAAAAAAGACTAATTTAGGGAGTACAATAAATACATATATTTGCAATACATGGTGTTAGTATCATGCAGTGAAACACACATATTTAGTAAAATAAATATTGAGACAGCTCTGAAATTTATAGCAGTTTTTAATTTTAGAATAGTTATCAAATATTTTTAGGGCTGGGGATTGTAGCTCAGTGGTACAGTGCTTACTTAATATGTTGAGGCTCTAGGTTGGATCCCCATAACCACAAAAAAATAAATAAAATTTTATAAATTTTAATCCTCCTGAATTACTACTACCGAATTTATGAGCTACTCTTAAACTTTATCAATAATTTACTCAATTTACAGGATGTATTAAATATATTAACTGGTCTTACCATCTTTTCCATCTAAGGATTTTGATACTTCAAGATCAAAATTTTCCTGCATCTGCTGACCCCTAAAACATCTGAGATGTTCTTGCTCAATTAAATTACTTTCTTCTTCTTCTAGAGGCTGCCAAGTACCATCAATAAACCACTGTCCACGCATTACTGGTATTTTATCAGCCTCTGAAAAGAAAAATGATAAAATTATACATTGTAGAATTAAACCACTTAAAATGAGACACAATAATTACAATCTTACTTATTGTTGCTACTGTCACAAAACTAGACTTTCATGACCCAGCATAATCATTTAAAGTTTTAAAATCCAGATTTCAAGCCAGGGTATATCAGCATAAATTTTACTTCAATATTACACATAAAGATTACTTTAGCAGTAGACAGACAGATAAGCAACTATTTATATAACTGAGGACTTGAGTAACCATAATAAGGAGACTAAAGGGTTAAGAAGTTTCATACAAGGCTTTACTGAGAGTTCCAAATATATCAAATATATTGAGATTAAAATCCCAGAACTAGTATTTGGAAATAGTGTGTGTGACAGTAGTGTGATATACTTTTTAGGGATCCCTTGAAAGTTATGGGATCCCTTGAAAGTTATGGGATCCCAGTTAGCACACAGGGGATAAACGAAACTCAATTTTAATAAATTGCTCATCAATTTTAGAAAAAAAAATCAAGAACAATTTTCTTGAATAACTTTTCTCCAATTAAACACTGTTTCCAAAAGCCTAACTTTTATTTCTACTGTTAGTTATCTTGCTTGAATCCTTAAAGTTTTAAAATAAAGCAAAAATAAATCAGAATAAAAATAACAAAACTCTAAGAGTAAAAAGCAAAACGAAAAAAACTATGTAGGGAGCTGGTGATTTAATCGTATAAAGAGAAATCATTTCAACTTAACTTAAATTTAAACACATATATTAGGAAATATCTTAAGGACATAAAGAACAACATATATTATCTTAAACTCTCTGCACTAATAAAACTTTTAACAAGAAAATTGGTACTGCTCATTTTCAAGCATAGGTTAAGGTGAATGTATTGATCTATTAAAATCATTAGGAAACTAGAATTTTAACACAAGAGATACAAATATAAAAATCAAAGAAAACCCTTGTAATCATAATTATAAATGTCAGCATGAACTAAGGATGCATTTAAAAAAAAAAGTTCAAGCTAGAGAAGTCTAGAAACAAAGACTGAATATGCGAGCACCCCCCTAATATAAAGATATCCAAATATTTCTCACAAGAATCCAAGTCTCCTTTATAAAATAGCTAATTCTAGGTTTGGAACAGGAAATGAACAAGGTGATTTTGAAACATCTGGCCCTACTAGATTTGAACTATGATGTTAAAATTTTCTTATGTTTTTCTGTTGCTTCCTGCATTCTCCAATATTCTGCTATAGTAATTCTGCTATGTGGTGGTGTTTGCTAATATTTAGTGCATACAAAAAACATTGTAACTTCATTGTAAATTATGACTTTTAATATTGTAAGTGTACTCTGTCAAGTTTTTTTTTTTAAACCTAGATTCTACTTTATTTATCAACCCCTGATTTCTTATTATTTCCATTTGCCTGTGATACTCTTTTATTTATCTTTTGTGTACTGGGGATTAAACCCAGGGGCACTCAACCAATGAACTATACCCTCAGTCCTTTTTATTTTTTATTTTGAGACAGGGTCTCACTAAGTTGCTGAGGGATCCTCCTGCCTCAGCCTCCCGAGTCACTGGGATTATAGGCATACATCTCTATGCTTGGCTACATTCCTTTAAATCTTTTTTTTTTTTTTTTAATCACATTTTTAGACATGTCTCTTGTTTATAACATCCAATTGGGTTTTGCTTTATGATGTCATTTGAAAATATTTTTCTTTTGAATAAGTCCATTAATGTTTATATGGCTATGTAATATTGATATAGTATATTATATTTGAACTCAACTCTTATTCTTTTATAATTGCCAAATTTATCATTCATACTTTTTTAAAAAAATATTTTTTAGTTGTCAATGGACTTGTATTTTTTTATATGCAGTGCTGAGAATCAAACCCAGTGCCTCACACATGCTAGGCAAGTGCTCTACCACTGAGCCACCAACCTAGCCCCTCTTTTTTTCTCTATATGGTATTTTTGTGGTTTTGTACTTTTTTTTGGTCTAAGAAAGATCTGCATTTTTTGTTCTAGTGTATACCTTTGTGTGTGTCAAATCTCCTTTTTGCTTACTTAACCTTTTATTATTTGGTCTGTCCATTTATATGATAATATGACTCCAACTTACTCTGTATACAATAGAGAATTATATTATTCTATTTTTATTTTCCCTTTGTAAGAACATAACACTTACACTCATGTCCCCACACTGTTTCAGTCTTGGATTTATATTTAAGTATGTTAAATTTTTACTAAGTAGTCCCTAAACTCTTACACATTCAAACTGCACTTGCCTGCACTTTAGAGTTGTAAAAAATGCTGTTTTACTGTAGCTTTCTTTTGCATATTGTTCTTAAGGAATCTGATTTTCTCATTTTCCTTTACTAGTAGTGACATACTTTTTCTCCTTGCATCATGATTTAATTAGTTCTGTTCTACTGACTTTTATTCTTCAGGGACTAATTAAATCATAATCCAAGGAAATTTTAAGTGTTTGGGTCTTCTTTTGCCTGTATCTGTAGTTTAACAACTCTCTCTATAAAGTTTTCTTGCTTGCTTGCTTGCTCGCTTTATTTATTTATTTACTTCTTTCTGTATCTCATTTCATTCTTTTAGCTGTTTTCCTTCTTTTCATCAATGGTCTCAATTAGATTTTTTTTTTTTTTTTTTTTTTTTTTTGTGGTGCTGGAGATTGAACTAGGACCTTGCGTATGCAAGGCAAGCACTCTACCAACTGAGCTACATCTCCAGTCCTCCAATTAAATTTTTATTTTAATTTAGTCTCCCCTGGATATAATGTGGCTTTACTTTTGAGGGTGGGGGGGTGCCTGTGGGGAATTGAACTCAGGGCCTTGCAGCTGACCTGCTAGGCAAGTGCTCCAGCACTCAGCTACATCCCTATGCCCAGCTTTGCCTTTTTCTTCAATTTCTTTTGAATTTAATCAAACATGTCACAGTTCTTCCTTTTTTTGTAGTCTCTTAGATTTTCAATTTTTGCTTCTAAGTGGTATTTTGTTTTGAGTATGTCCATAAGTTAGCTTGAGAATATTTTGTTAGGTTGGAACACTGACATATAGTTCCTTTTGTTTTGTGTTTGCTTTTGGGGGGAAGAATTTCTACCAACTGAAATGTTTTCATTCACATTTTTTGTTTTTTTCTTAAAATAGCTTTGTATAGCATTTAATTCATTCTATTCATTTTGTGGGTAGAGTTCTCAGTTTAAGAATCTTTGCTTCTTCACACTGGAAAGGGGCCCCTCTAACAGACAATGTCAGGGTGGAGTTGGGGGGATGTGCTGCTGAGCCTTGTTTCTCTTTCATTTCTCTAGGGCCCTTCCCTTTTGTCCTTACTTCCTCTTCTTTTCACTCACTACCATGCTTTTCTTCATTTCCTTTTCCAGGAGCACTACTTCTCAGCTGCTGCTACTTCTGGTCCCTCTCACTTCCCCTTCCCCTCCCTGACACACCTTCCCTGTAGCTAATTACAGGATTTGTATTTTAGCAGTTACTGTTGGTACTCTCTCTCTTTGGGCGACTGTGGTTTAGTTAACCTATCTCCTCTCTTCTCTTCATTGCCTCTTAGGCCTCCTCTTGCCTACTCTTCATATTCACAGGCTTATAGCAGCAACAGGAACTGTTTTAATTTGATGTTTGTTTACATAAAGGTAATGAAAAATTCATGGTACCTATTATCATAGGAATGTTCAAGGTGTGAGGAATATCCTTTTTGGTCTTATGGTTCTTTGTCAAGACACTGGAGAGATTTAGATTTGTACAACTGATAAACCCAGCCTAATTCCCTCTTAAGATTAGGAGCCATCTCTCCAAAAGGCATGAAAAGCTAAATTCGGTTTACTATAAATTACTACGACTTCTAAACTTGCTTGGAATGCCTGCCCATGCCTTGAATTCATGCCTGGCTCTCCCTGACCAGATAACGACCCTCTCTGAAACTCTAATGACCCTCATAAATTCTGATGTCAGGGCCCGATAAAATATTAATTAGCCTTTGTACTATGCTTGTCAAAATTTTGTTATCTGTAAGTTCTCAAAGCCCGCTTCGTGTAAATTTCTGTGCTATAAAGCTGTGCTCCAAGCTGCAGGGCTGTCTTCTGTTCCTGCCCGGCTGGTTGAAATTATAAGCTTGCTTTAATTTGATTTCAATTGGAGTCCGTGGTCTTTGCATCGTGGTCTAACACAACTGCTTCCATTGTCTTTCAGATCAAGAAGCTCATCTCATTTAATCTTAACAATAATCTTAAATTATAGTTTTTATTTCCAAATAAGCTGAGTCTTAATGAAACTAAATCACCTGCCCAAAAGCACATAAATGGCAATGTGTAAAACAAGATTCCAACCTAAACTGACTCCTAACTTCATTCAAGTTATTTTAAACTTTCCAAATAGAAAAGCACCCTGTTAGCTCTCTCCCAGGGTATACAGGTTCTTTAGTTGTACTGAACCACAAATAATTATGGAACACATTTACTTCCTAGAAAAAAAACAACAAAACACAAATCTGTTCCTCCACCTGTATTCCCTATTTTAGTAAAAGGCATGGTGACTGTATTTAGCTGATCGATCAAGTCAGAAAACTTGGAGTCATCCAAATTTGCCCTCCTTAAATGCTTTTTTACAACTAAACTGGACACTAAGCTGTGTTTACTGTGTCTCCCAAATCACTTGAAAACTTACTCATTAGGTAGGCTTCAGTCTAATCTAAGTACGCACTCCCACTTTCTACTTGTTTAATTTCAGAAGCAACTGTGTCACCTGTATGCCTTGAATTTCTGAATTAAGTCACTTACAAAGGATGGAGATTCCTCTTGTGAATAACAAGCCATAGTACCTATTACATAGCCTTGGATTTTGGACAGCTACACTTCTTTTATGTGGAGAGAACTGTACTCATTTAAGACATTTTGGCTTTTTTATAATGTTTTATAGAACCTACTGCTAACATGTATAGTTTTTAAATGTGACATCACTTTGTAGTTACAGATTGGCAAGACCTGAGCATATCCGCTACACAATGAACCATGTAGAAAGGGACCAGAGAAAAATTTTGTTCAGATGCAAAGAATAAATTTGAACAAGATATCCAAAATATTGCTTTTTTTTTAGTTTATAACAATAGTCACTGAAAGTCAATTTAAACTTAATGTAAAGACCAGCACTTACAAAAAGCATTTATCAGAAAAAAAACCGAAGTCATTATTGTAATTATAACTTTAGCAAAACATGATTAAAGAAAGGCCTTTATTGGAATTAAAAAAAAAAAAAAAGAACAAGAGTTCTTTACTGGAAAGTTGAAGAACTTCCAGGGCCCATTTTATACTATGAACATTTCCTTTATGCAAATGCTTGAGTGGATCTCTTGGGCATGGGTGGGGAAAGGTTTGTAATAAAGATATTTAGGTATTAAAAAAATTATATTCACACCAGGAGACAGCAGGGACAAGTATAAGATTTCTAAAGCTCTGTATTTGAGAAGTATTTATATCTACATTATTTTGAAATGTATGATAAGAACAGAAAGGAAGTCTTAAGGGCCTTTTCCCTGGAGCTCATCCATGCCCCTAGAGCTTTTCCCATTTAGGATCCAAGGCATGGCTAAAATTCACCTATGCAAAAATTTATAATGGACATCTGATCACATTTGACTTAAGGAAGAAGGAAGTCACAAAAAATAGTAATAGTAATGGTAAAGCACTGGTATTCAAGAGAAGAAGAAATCAACCAACAATTAGAAATAAGAGAGGAGAATTGAGACATGGAAGACAAGAAGGGTAGAAAATTAAGGAAAATGCTGTTATTCATTTTTAAGATTTGTTGTAAACTTACTATCTAGGAACTCTGAATATACTTCTTACAGAATTAATGCTATAAAAGATGGTTCAGGGGCTGGGGCTCAGCCGTAGCGCACTTGCCTGGCATGTGTGAAGCACTGGGTTCAATTCTCAGCACCATGTATATATACATAAACAAAATAAAGGTCTATCAACAACTAAAAAAAAAAAAAAATTAAAAAAAAAGATGATTCAGATCCCAGCTTAGCCCCGCAGAGGCCTCCTTAAACCATTATATATTTAAGTATTAATGCACTATTTCTACCAAGCCATCTTTTATAAGGTTTCCTTAAAGAAAAATGCATTCTAAGGCCTCCAGGTATATATTTCTTCTCTAGGACAGAAACTACATCCTGCAAAATTTTTGTTTTTTAACAGCAGCTAGGTTTGAGTAGGTAATGGTGCTAATGACTTCCTTGGAGCTATAGCAGAGGCACCAGGTTCTAAAAGACTTCAACTTCCCTGTGTAGGGCATGCAAAAGCTGTTAAGCACTAGTAAAATTAGAGTAGGCAACTTGGTATTTTGGTAACTATCTTTAAACTTGGTTACAAAAACAAATATATTAGACTTGTCAAACTAAAAGTTTTTCACTTTAATGCCTAATATGTAATATACTTGAGCTGGATATCATGCTAAGCAAAATAAGCCCATCCCCAAAAAACTAAAGGTCGAATGTTTTCTCTAATATGCAGTTGCTAATTCACAATAACGGGTGGGGGATTATGGAAAAATAGAGGTAACTTTTGAATTAGGCAGAGGGGAGTGAAGGGAGGGGTATGGAGTAGGAAGAACAGTTGAATGAATCAGACATTATTACCCTATGTACATATATGATTACATGACTTGTGTGTTTCTACAATGTGTACAACCAGAAGAATGAGAAGTCATACTCCATTTATGTATGATGTGTCAAAATGCATTCTACTATCATGTATAACCAATTAGAATAAAAAATATTAAAAAATATAAAAATTCCTCTTTACAGGATTATTTAGATACAATTTCTTTGCTCAATAACCCCATTAAAATTAGTGTCATACATTTATTAGACACATTTGACCTCCTCACATTGAATCAGGAAGATCTAGAAAGCATAAACAGACCAACATTAAGCAATGAAATTGAAACAGCAATTAAAAGTTTTCAAAAAAAGAAAAGCTCAGGACCTGATGGATTCTTAGCTGACTTGTACTAAACCTTTACAGAAAAACTAACACCATTCTTTAAAATTATTCTAAAAAATTGAAAGGGAACACTCTCAAATACTTTTTATGAGGCCAGTATAACCTTGATACCAAAACCAGACAAAGATGCATCAATGAAAGAAAACTATAGACCAATATGCTAATGAACATAGATACAAAAATCCTTAATAAAATATTAGCAGACCACATTCAAAAACACATCAAAAAGATGATACAACATGAGCAAGTGGGTTTCATTCCAGAAATGCAAGGTTGGTTCAACATATGCAAATCAATAAAAGTGATTCATTACTTAAAATTAAGGACAAAAATCACATGATCATCCCAATAGATGCAGAAAAGACTTGTTGATAAAATCCAACACCTATTCACGTTCAAAATGGAGCAGAAGCTAGGCTTGGAAGGAACTTACCTCCATGTCATAAAGGCCATTTATAATAAACCAAAAGCCGATATCATACTAAAGAGAAAAACTAAAAGTATTTCCACTAAATTCAGAAATAAGACAAGGCTGTCTACTCACATTACTCATATTCAAAATAGTCCTAAAAATATTAGCCAGAGTGATCAGACAAGAAAAGGAAATCAAAGGGATACAATAGGAAAAGAAGTTAAACTATCTCTGTTTGCCAATGATATAATTCTGTTGAGATCCACAGCCGAAGGGGCCCCAGCAAACTTTCAGACTGCCAGCTGATGAGCTGAAGGGGCCCCAGCAAACTTTCAGACTGCCAGCTGATGATTGGCTCACAGGGGCCCCAGCAACATCTAGCTGATTGGCTCCTCTGCGGTGATGCTCATTGGACTGTTTCCCTGCCCTTTCAGACCACGGAGCTGCTCATTGGGGGACTTTTTTGGCTCCGCCCATGCGACCCAGCCAATCGGCCTCAAGAGCAGGAGGATTGTGGGAGGTGTGGAGGCTGGTGGTTGGGGTGTGTGGCTTGTGGTAAGCCGGTGGTGGCAGTTGGGCTCTGAGGGTTTTTTCCTGAGGAGCTGTTTTCTTTGGCTTGTGTGGTTCTAAAAATAAAGTTAGTTTCTTTTGACAAGTGGCTCCTGAATTGTGCCCAGCCAGACTGCGGCATAATCCTATATGTAGAAGGTGCAGAAAACTCCACCAGAAGACTTCTAGAGCTTATAAATGAGTTTAGCAAAGTAGCAGGATAGAAGATCACCACCCCTAAATCAACTGCTTTCCTATAACTCAACAATGATACAGATGAGAAAGAAACCAGGAAAACCATCCCATTTCACAATAATCTAATACATACATACATACATACACACATACATACATATATACATACTTGGGAATTACTCTAACCAAAGAGGCAGAAGAGCCTTATAATGAAATTACAGAACACTGAAGAAAGAAATTGAAAACCTTAGAAAATGCGAAGACATCCCATGTTTTTGAATAGGCAGAATTAATAGTCAAAATGGCTATACTACCAAAAGCAATATACAGATTCAAAGCAATCTCCATAAAAATACCAATGATATTCTTTACATAATTAGAAAAAACAATTCTTAAATTCCTTTGGAAGAATAAAAGACCCAGAATAGCCAAAACAATACTAAGCAAAAAAAAAAAAAAAAAGAGCAAGGCAGGAAGCATCACAATACCTGATCTGAAATTATACTAGAGAGCTGTAGAAACACACAGCATGATACTGGCATCAAAATAGACATGAAGACCAATGGAATAGAAGATACAGAGACAAATCCATGTACCTACAATCATCCGATATTTGAAAAAGGTGCCAAAAATATATCTTAGAGAAAAGTCAGCTTTTTAAACAAATGATGCTGGGAAACTGAATAGCTCTATGTAGAAAAATGAAATTAGACTCCTTATCTTTCACCCTGCACAAAACTCAAATCAAAATGGGGCAAAGACTTGGAAATTAGATCAAAAATTTTATAACTGCTCGAAGAAAACAGGGTCAACACTCCATCATATAGGCACAGGCACCAACTTCCTTAATAATACCTCCAAAGTGCAAGAAATAAAACCAAGAATCAATAAGTGGCATGTCATCAGACTAAAATGTTTCTGCACAGCAAAGGAAACAAGAGCTTGAATAGAGAGCCTACATAATGGGAGAAAATCTTGGCCAGCTACCTTTCTGGTAGGGAATTAATATACAGAAAATATAAAAAACTCAAAAAAATTAACTGCTTCCCCTCAAAAACCCAAAACCTACAAATAAGCCAATTAATAAATGGTAAAAAAAATGAAATGAAAACTTCTCAGAAGATGAAACACAAATGGCCAACAAATAGATGAAAATAAATGTTCAACATCTCTAGCAATTAGGGAAATGCAAATCAAAACTACAGTAAGATTTCATTTCATTACTGTCAGAATGGCAATGACCAAGAATACAAATAACAATAAATGCTGGTGAGGTTGTGGAGAAAAAGGTACATTTGTGTACACTGTTGGTTGGACTAGTACAACCACTCTGGAAAGCAGTATGGAGATTCCTCAAAAAGCTACCAATGAAACTAACATATGACCCAGCTATCCCACTTGATAGTTTCTCAAAAGATCTAAAGTTGGCATACTACAGCAATATAGCCACCTCAGTGTTTACAGTAATATAATTCACAATAGCTAAATTATGGAATCAACCCAGATTCACATCAATAAATGAAGATATTAAGCAATGGCAATACACATACACACACGCGCACGCACACACACACACACATGCACGCACAATGGAATTCTATTCAATAAAAAAAAAGAATTTAAAGTATGGCATTTGTCAGTAAATGCATGGAAATGGAGAATATCATGCTACATGTAAATTAGATAAACTCGGAAATTCAAAGCTCAAGTGCTTTCTCTCATATGTGGAAGTTAGAGTAAAATAAAAAAAGGGGAGGGAAGGATAAGACAACACAGTGAATCAATCAAATACGAATTAATACAGGAGTGAAAGTCTAGTGGAATAGAGGAAGAAGAATGGGAGAAAGGAGAGAGAACAGAAAGGAGAGAAAAGGGGGAGATCATGTACTGAAATTGATTTCCATGCATGTATCAGTTTGTAAGGCTGAACTCAACTACTATGTATAACTATAAAGCTCTAATGATAAAAAAATAGTGTCATGCAAAAATACTTTGGTTACTGAAATGTAGTAATCTGAATAATTAAGATGTCATCAAAACTGATAACCCAGAAAGTATGGAAAACTTTTTAAAGTATTTAACATTTCCCCCTTAGTAAATTGAATATGCTAAATGGATTTATACATTTTCTAGCCAACACCTTTATTATAAAAGCCTTGTGGAAGCTATGGATATTGCAGTGGGAACAGAGTTGAAGAGCTTTTGACCACCTAATACATCAAACATTGTCTAAGTTGCTACTGTCAACTTTCTTTACTGATATCCTATATCACTCTCAGACAAGTTAGCAACGTATCCAGGTTAGTTTAGACTGAATGGAGTTTTGCTAAATTAATTAATATATCAAAGTCTTTCAAACAGTTCTTTTCTCAAGTGATTTCCTTACCAAAAATAAAACTAAATTCTTTTTGCATACTCTCAATGTCCATGCTATCCAACATATTTAGTCATGATTCTACATTATTAATATAATTTATGAATCTGTTTACCAAAATATCTAATCCTACTTGCATTAATACATGGGATAGTCATTATAGCATCTTACACTTACACTAATGCAAGTAAGGAGCCTACAATTTTTTTTACTATCACAATGATAGCAGATCATCTTCACACCTATCACTAAGCCCTGGCTTGACTTTTACAGAACTGTTAGCATGTTATTCATGGTACTGAAAATCCAGGATGAATATAAAGAAGATAAACTAAATTAAAGTCACTTGACAAAATAGTATGTAAGAATTTAAATGTGATTATAAAAAACAAAATGCCTTCATTCTGTTTTCTTTAAAAATAAAAAACTTCTACAAATCAAAAATGTAAGCAACTCAGTTTTAAAATATGGGCAAAGGATATTATTTATATTACCAATTCATTGCCTCTCAGCTCTCAATCCACCCTTCCTTACATGCTCTAAGGCAGAGATGAACTCTAAATAATTTTCCCTTGCCAGCTGACCCAATGCTGGGCTTTGCCAGTAGGTGACACTGGAAGAATGCTGAAAGAGGAAGGGATTTCTCCTCTTGGTGCCAGTGTGCTTACATTGTTGGGCTCCTTCAGGATGCACATTTCAATTTTCAGCACTGCTCTGGTGCTGAGACATGGCATCTTCTCATGTGTAGCTTCCCCTGATACCATAATTCCCCAGTGAGTTTTATAGTGGAATATCACCTGCTTGCTAGGCACCACCCCTTGAACTGCCCTCACACACTCTAAGGCAGCTTTCAAGACAGCATGACTTCTTGTGAAGTTCTCCTCCAGCACTAACAGAGCAGATTTTCTAGCAATTTCAATGGGACTGCACTCCAGTGACCACTGCTACTCTCGAACTAGTATAAATCTTCAGTGGAAAGGGAATGTCTTCTTCCTGTGTGCTCTCAGTCTCAGGGTGGTGGCTGTTACCTGTATCTGCTATTTCCATATTCTTTATACGGTTCTTTTTGCCCCATTACTTTATTCCTCCATTATTGTCTTTAGGTTACACTTTCTTGGTTAGAAATGAATGAGCAGTTTCTGACTCCTCACTGGACTTTAACTGATATAACAAAAATAATTAATACACTTATAACATAAAATATGCTCAGACTCACTGGTAAGAGAGAAACAGAATTTGAAACACTACATTTGTTAAGTATGTAATCTAGAGAAATTCTGGCACAGATACACAGGGAGATATATAAAAATGTTTATTATGGCAATGTTTACAATAGCAAAAAAACTTCAAACAACTTAAATGTCCAAAGAGGGAAATAAAACTATGCTACATTTATGCAATGGAAAAGTATTATGCATAATAAAAACAAATATCTGGAGTTAGATATGTTGGCATGGATAAATGTCAAAAAAGTCACATCTGGATTAAAGAAAAGGGAGATTTTGATTCTATCTGTAAATTTTTATATTTAAACTAGCTTAAGGGATTACTGACTGTTGGTTAAATCTATCATAATAAAATAAACAATTAAAATAATAAACTGATAGTACCTTAAGTGATTGGTAAGATAAAAAAGCTAAGCAGAGAGTTAATCATTATTTAACTGGTAAATGAAATGAAAGGAAGTAAACTAGGAACTAAATATCAAAATATTACCTTACATTCAAACACCTGAATACTTGCTTGTTCACTGAGGGAATAATGCAGGCAAAAGTAGCCACAGTTAATATCCTAACATTATTTAGCTTGGCTACAAAATTGTAACTGTAAAGTTGGATTAGAGTTAGCAATTATACAAAATTCTATTTTATGAAAGAAATACCTCAAAATATACCTTGGGTCATATTTGAAAGCAAGAATCACAATATGAATTCTAAAGCGGGCTTAGGCTAAAGATAATATCTCCATTGACCAACTTCAGGAAAATTTCTCAAGAGGTAAGATATTCTGGACAATATAATTATATCTTAAACACCAAGTCTTTTAAGAAATACTGCTAAATGGGTTTTTAAACCTACATGCATTTTCTTCAGCCATATAACTGTAAAACTGATTAATTGGTTTACTATCTCTATTAGTTTGCTAGGGCTGTCATTACAAAATGGTACTGAATGGGAGGCTTACACAAAAGAAATTTATTTTTTTATAATTGGCATCTTTGAGTTCAAGATCAATGTATTAATAGGTTTAATTTCTTATGATACCTCTTTCTCCTTGTAGATAGTCACCATCTCACTGTGTTCTCTCATAGTCTTTCCTTTGGAGGTCCACATTTCCTCCCCTTACTAGCATATCAGTTCAGACTGCGTTAGAGTAGATCAGGGTCCAATCTCATAGCCTCATTTCAACCTCATCACCTCTTTTTTATTTATTTATTTATTTTTTAATTTTTTTAGATGTTGATGGGCCTTTATTTTATTCATTTATTTATATGTGGTGCTGAGGATTGAACCCAGGGCCTCACACATGCCTGGCAAGTGCTCTACTCATCACCTCTTTATAGTCCTAACTGCAAATATAGTCGCACTCTGAGGTATTGATGGTTACAGCTCCATTGTATTAAATCTCTGGGGGACACAATTCAACCCATAGTGATTCTCAATAGTTTTGTTACATGATCCTTTGAGGCATTCACATTATTCTCATTCTTTTCTCAAATTTTAATTCATAAAAGGTAGATTTTAGACATTTTTAGCAATCTCATTTTAATTCGGTGAACAGACTTTAAATCTTGGCCATTTTATACTGAGCCTTCCAAATAATATTTTGGAATGCAAATAATATTTTGGTGAAAGTAATGCAGAAGAATTTTATAGGCTTAGGGAAATTTTTCTCTCTAGGTACTTGATTAAGTAAACAAACAATAACAAAAAACAAAAATTGATAGACTCTGCATAGATAAGGGACAGAAACTTCTGCCAAAAGATGGAATAAACAATATTAAAAGAGATATTTGAATTTTCAATGCTAATTTTAGCTTAGTGGAGATCATCAATTCTATGCTAACTATAGCCATTCCACCTACAATAGTGCCTAAAATAAAAAGAATATGTAATAATATAACTGAAACTTTTAAAATCAGCAGAGTGTTATTCAAACTTTGTCTACTCTTTCTACTCAATATGTTTTCCATGTTTTAACCCATGATTTCCAAACCTGGCTGAGTATTAATACTCTCATATGTACTGAGGAATTCAAAGATTTTCCATATTCCTTCACACAATTTAATAAATGAGTTTCTGGAGACAGGGTACAGTAATAAGTATTTTTTTTCTTGGTCCTAGGGACTGAACACAGGGCCTTGAACATGCTAGGCAATCTATCATGAACTTCATCCCAAGCATTTAGAAAAATTTTATTTTGAAACAAGATCTCATTAATTTGCCCAGGCTGGCCTCAAACTTATGACTCTCTTGCCCCAGCCTTCTGATTTCACTGAGATTATGGGCATGCCCAATAGAAACATGTATTTTAAAAAATATTTTGTTTTAGTTGTAGTTAGACAGAACACCTTTATTTTATTTTTATGTGTTGCTGAGGATTGAATCCAGAGCCCTGCACGTGCTAGGCAAGTGCTCCACCATTGAGCCACAACCCCAGCCCTAGAAACATGTATTTTTTAAGCAGATTTTCAGGTTATGTATTATAAAGTACTCAAAAGTGACCAATGGTTCCCAACCAGTTTAAATCAGTTATTTCCAAATTTTATCATTCAGAGGTAAAAGCTAAAAATATTTTGAACATGTTCACACACACACACACACACACACACACACAATTACTCTTCTGAAATGTTTTATCCATTCTAAGACATACAAAAATAGAAATGTTAAATGAAATAAATATAAATTCAAATATTTCTATTATGTCACCCCCCCAAATGCACTGTTTTGCATAACCCATTTTAAAGACCACTGGTTTAAATAACTGAGGATCTTTGAATCTTGAATTCCAGCACTGTTTTTCAGCTCCAAATCTATAACTCAATTGTCCACTGGACACTTCTTCCACCTGGTTGTGCAGTAGTTAGATGCAGTATGTCAAAATTAACTTTTAGCTTCTCTCTGCCACCCCAAAGAGGATCTGGATGGAATGTTTGTTCTCCCACAATCCAACCAAGTAAAAAACAGAGATAACCTGGTCCACACATCCTCTCACTTGCAATGCGGATATTGCACACTCTATCACCTTGACATCTTTCTCCATCCCTCCAATAACCAGAATGCCACCCTAGAATCTCCCTGTCTCACTTAGAAAACTAGTGAGTTTCCTCATTGTAAACTAACTCTTCCAACTTTCCTTGCATCTTCTATGCAGCGGTCAACATGGTAATCTAAACACGCAAATCTGATCAAGTTGCTTCTCCATTTTTATATCTATCAATATTTTATTCTTACAGGACAAAATTCTAGTCCCTATCTATCTAGTCTTCTTCTTCTACCATACTCCTAATGCCCTTTCCAAACAGAACCTCTCAATGTACTGGCCTTCTTTAGGACTCCATGTCTTTATACCTGACATTCCCTCAGCCTATACATAATATGCCCTTCTTTAAGACTTAAGTCAAGCACAATTTTCTCTTAAGAGTTTTTCACTTGAAGTAGAGCTGATCACTTCCCACCCTTCTTTTTTAACCTACTAGACATCAGATGAATAGATGAATTAAGATTTTTAAACATGTATTGAAACAAAACAATTCATATTACAAAAGAAAAGTACATTAGGAAGATTGCAAATGTCAGATTGTCAAATGCTTACTCTTCAGGAGGACTAACTATAAATGAAACAATCACCTCAAAAATTAAGCTTGGAAAAAAAGTTAAACTTGAAACCTTGTAGAAATCAAAAGAGAAACCAAAATCTTTTTTAAGAAAGAGGAACTAGAGAAAAAAAAGAAAGATTTGTATAGTCAAATTCAGAATGCTAATGAGCACAGATGCAAAGCTTAAACATATGCAAAAAGAAGCAGAGGAAAACATAAGATACTCCTAAAACAAGAAATTTATTTGAAGAATATTTTTAGAAAATCATCAAACAGGTAGAATAAATGGTAATGAAGTAGGACAAGGAAGCCTTATATAGGTAACAAAATAATCCAGGCTGTTAGGAACTGCTGGCAACCTAACCTTCATATCTGTTCTGATGGTGTAAATTGTGAGATCACAGACATTACAAAATAGAAAGAGAACTAGTTAAGGACTCAGAAGCCTAGGCTATAATTCCAGTTCCATCTCTTAACCTTTCTGAGGCTCTGTGTTTCATGTGTAACATGAAGCTATTGTCTCACAGAGGGGCAACAATGGGCATTAATAAAATAACATGTAAAAGCACTGTATAAACTCTAAAATGCCATTCCATGCTATGGCATTACTCTGACTTATGGAGTATGTTGTAAAGTTTCTAAATCCACATATAGTAGTTAAACCTGGTTATATCCAGAGTAGCTTTCTGGTCAGGTCTGGTGGTACGCAACTGTAATCCTGGCTACTTAGGAGGCTGAAGCAGAAGGATTCCACGTTTGAGAACAACCCCAGATTCAGGGAGACCCTGTCTCAAAATAAAAAGCAAAAGGGCTGGGGATGTAGTTCAGAGGTAGAATGCCCCTGGGTTCAATCTCTGTATCAAAGTGGATAATGGGGAAAGACTAGTCTTTTGGAAGTCTTAGCCATTCGGTTTATCCAAAGCCCATTTTTCCTACTATTTTTTTCCCCAAATTCCAAAATTAAAACCCTATGCTAGAAAAAATGAAGAAGCAGGCCCAGAGAACCAAGAATCGCATATATGCTAAGACTTGAAGAGGAGAGCTCTGTGGACACATTGTGACTGGCTCAGTGCTGATTTACTTCCTGATGGTATTGTAAAAAGCAGGTCCTCTGATGTGAAAACAGATCTGTAAGAGTCAGTTTTTACACTGAGTTATAAAAAACAAGACTGAAAAAGAAAGGTGGAGACTAGGAAGCTGTCTTGGTGCATTCAGGCTGCTACAACAAAAGACTTAGGTGACTTATAAACAATAGAAATTTATATTTCTCACAGTTTTGGAGAGTGGGAGGTCTAAGATCAAGGTACTGGCAGATTCAGTGTTTGGTGAGGACCTGTCCTCAGATGGCAGAAGGGGCAAACAAGCTCCCTCAGGCTCCTCTCTAAAAGGACTGATTCCTTTCAGCCTTATAACATAATCACTTCCCAAAGTGCTCTCTCCACGCACTATCATCACCTCCAAGGTCATATGAATTTTAGGGGAGTTATAAACATTCAGTCCATTTTGGGATCATTAAATGCAGTAATTGGCTCAATTAGGCCACAGGTAAAAAAGAGTCATTAGCAAACAGTTTCAATATGAAATTCTAACAATTACTTCTATCCTAAAGCCCATAAAAATAGTTGTAGGAGACATTCCAAGTCAACTCTGGCAAACAGCCATTAAATCTATATCGGCTCACTAAAGGTGTTACTGTTCTCCATTTCAACATTCCTGGGCAGGAAGGCATGCATTATATGAGAGTACTGCATTGTGCCTAGTAGAGAAGTAAAAAGATAAATATGAAGAGTAAATCAATTTGCAAAATTGGAAGGACACATTTTCTACTTCCAGCAAGGATTGAGTAACACATTCTACATTTATTATCCCCCTTAAGCAATAGAAAAACAGACAAAAATATATGGAATGATGATTTTAAGATACTGTACAACTGGCAGGAGAGAAGGACTAAGAGGATTCTCCCTGCTGTCTATGTTTAGTGCTGGAGAGGATTTCAGGTTATAGTATATAGAGAGGTAATCCAAAGAAAACTAGCAGTTTTGTTGAGTTGTAAAACAACTCAAAGTTGAGGGAGGACAAAATGGTCAGAATTTATGAGGCAAAATATGGGAAATTAGAGGGCCATCCAGGAAGGCAGAGCTGGACATCTCCAGAAGAGTCCCTCCAAAGTCTTTGGCCAAATACCATTTATGCACACACAGGAGAAAAACGCCTGAAGCCATGGAAAGGCAGGACATTTCTAGAGCCCACATAGGACTTTAGAATAGTTTCTGTTCCAGTCAGCCAGAATAGTAACATCTAATCCACAAGGAATTGACCAATGTCCTCTGAAAAGTTTTGATGTGGTAGGGATAAATCATTTCCATACTAAAAACTGCTCTGACCTACCAAAGGTTAAAAGAAAGTCTTGATAAAATCAAACTAACACGAAGTCACTTAATTATGTACGTTGAACAAAGCTCAACAATACTACAGGAATTCTATAAAATCCAAAGACTACCTAAGGTATGAAAAGCCCAAAACTCGGCCAATAGCCAGGGAAAAGTCAAGTCAACGGAAACACATTCAGGTGGTAAAATTAGTAGAAAAATATGTAAAATAACATTATACTTTATAGATAAAAAACAAAAACCACAACAAATAAAAACTCAAATTGAACTTCTAGAGATGGAAAATACAATATTAAAAATGAAAAATAACTAAATGAGATCAACATTATATCAGACATTGCAAAAAGTTAGTGAAATTCTTTAAGCTCATAACATAGCAACAGGACATATTCATTCAATAACACATAATAGAAACATAACAATAGAAACTATCTAAAATGAAACAATGAAAATCAGAATGCCAACATTTTACAAATTTGATGAAAACTATAAACTCCACGTTCCTAAAATCTCAACAATACTACCCAGATGAAATATGAAGAAAATCTCACTAAAAAACATTATAACAAAATTGCTAGAAGTCATTGATAAATGGGGGATAAACCAGGAATAAGAATGCTGACACCCCAAAGAATGAAGATATTAAAATAACTGTAAACTTCTCATCAGAAACCACAATGAAAGACAATGAAGTGACATGTTTAAAATTCTAAAGGAAGTAGAGGATAGGAAAGGTAGCAGAATACAACAGTTACTAATATGGCATTATGTAAAAATGTGGATGTGTAACTGATGTGATTCTGCAATATGTATTTGGGGTAAAATGGGAGTTCATAACCCACTTGAATCTAATGTATGAAATATGATATGTCAAGAGCTTTGTAATGTTTTGAACAACCAATAAAAAATAAAGTTCTAAAGGAAACAAAAAAATGTTAGCTGAGGATTATAAAACCCTGCACAAATACCTTTCAAAAGTGAAGCAAAAATTGTTCATTAAAATCTCTTACAAACTGTCTGCTGAGCTGGGCACTGTGGCACATTTCACTCCCAGCTTCTTACAAGGTGAGGCAGGAGGATGGCAAGTTTCACACCAGCCTGGGCAACTTAGTGAGACATCAACAGAGTTGTAATAGTAATCATAATTATCTTGATAATAACTCAGTGGAGCAAGAGTAATGCCCATCTGCAAAGGAGAAACTAGGCCAGAGAGAGACTGTAACTTGTTCAAAGTCAAAGAGCTATATATAGTAAATCAAAGATTCAAACTAAAGCAATTTGACAATAAAGATTTGTTCTCTGAACACATACAGATTTTATTGCCAAACTAGGGAAGGGAGGACTACCTCAAATCCCTGACTAACGGTAGATTCAAGGTTATTTCAAATCACATCTTATATTAGTTGCCATAGCCTCGTTGCTTTCCCTATCATTCTTCATTCAGCTGCAGGTCAGGAGGAATCAAAGTCTGCATACTGAGGTCTCCTGCACTGTAAGGGATTGTTGTGGGCCATTTTCCCCTTGCCAGCATGGCAGAAAACCAAGAACACTTCTGGCTCTGCTCAATTGAAAACTGAGCAGTCTTTTAGAAAACTGTAAATTTCTCAATTGTATCAAAAATCCTGGTAGGGGGTAGAGATGATCTAAATGAGCTTTGGGGGTAGAGTCAGTTCTTCCTATATTTGGTGAGAGGATCTACATATAAATCAATAAAAGTAGATGCTTAAGAATTTAGAATGTTTTAATGGGAACAAATTCCTCTTTCCCATAGGCAGTAGACTCACAAGAGAATTACAGGTACAGTTCTCTGAGAGCCAAGTCAGGAAGACTCAAATCTTTCTAGGGCCTGAGAAGCCAAGCAAAAATGACAGCTTCTCACAGGGGCAGGTGACAGTTACAGGGGCTCCAGGGCTCTGCCTATTTAAGAGGTGATCACCAAGACAGCAGGTCAAGAAGATAAAAAGTCATGAAAGAGACTACAAATAAAAATAAAAACAAGAGTCAAGAATGTCACGTAGGGTATAAATCTGGAGTCACAGAAAAGGCAGGAAAATGGAGAAACAGTAATAACTAACAGTTACATAGAACTTAAAATATATTCATCATGGTATATTTCAAGTTTTTAAATGTTTTAACTCATTTACTAAAATAATTCTAAGAGGCAGATACTATCATAAACATTTTACAGAAGAAGAAACTAAGGCACAGAGAATTTAAGTAGCTTGAGGTCAAACAAATAGTATATGGCAGAGCTGGGACTTGGGCCCAAATGGTCTGGCTTCCATGGCCCTTAACATTCTTAACCACTACACAATGCTGCCTCTCTAAAAAAGCTAGTTATAACTGAATGGAGGCAGCAAAGAGGAAACCTGACAAGCTGTGTTAAGGTGAAAGGTGATTTGAAAACAAATGTGAATCAAGTCTACTCTTTAGGTGTGGTCTACCATTTTCTTTGGTGGGTTGTAAATCTTTCCTTAAAAGACAGACATGCCAGGCAATCAGAATTCCAAAAAAGTCAAGCATACATTCAGAATTGGGGTACACACTATGAGGTAGAATTAATCCTTCTTCCTATCAAAGAAAGTAGAATAGTTAATATAGTTTATACAAAACAATAAAACAGGCTAAATGAATGTAAACAGCTTAAAGAATAAATTGTAACTATATCTAAAAAGATTCTCTAAAATATGAGGTCCTAATTTTTTCTAGTGAAAGACTAAGAGCAAGACATAGGTAACTTAATCCTGCGCAAGAAGTGTTATCAGTGGTTGGCAGTACAATGAGAATGATGAGCAAAGGCAAGCACTTGGACATAAACCTATAGATATGTACTCGTCTCAGTGCTAGCCATACAGTAAAGGTTCATTTTAGCACCAGACAGCCACACTGGAAGAGTGCGTACTACAGACAGTTCTTCAGCAGCCACCCTGTGCATTTCTTAGTTTGAGTGGTGCTCAATTGGTTTACTCTGAAGGAGACTCTCTGATGACTGTCTTTTGATTTGAAGCAAAAACTGTTTTCTAAATCATAAACAAACTTGGAGGAAGGTGAAAACACAATGTTTTAAAATGCAGGTCTTACCAGAGGTCTAGCTAGAAGCAATTCTCTAGAATGAGAACAAAGGAGTCAGTCAATAAAATATGAACCAAAAGTTAACCATTTTTATTATGTAGTAAAATATAAGAGTGAGTCTGCATTAACTATGTCTACACTAAAGTTCGGAAATAATTCCAATTCTGTTCCCTGTGCATCATATGAAGTTGCTGAGCAGCACATTCACAGCTTATGATTCAGAAACCTTACGTTTTAGCATAGTTCATCAACTTCTTGTCCCATATCATGTGTCTCAAGGACTATTCTCCATTAGTGTTAAGAATAATGATTCATTGAGAAGCACATCAAGGGAGAATTAGTAATAAATTTCTACTCAAAAGAGTTAAAATTATATTCAACACATAAAAGCTTAACTTACAACTATTTGAAAATGCAACCACCATTCAGATGAAACTTAAATTTCTCTTAAGATCTCCAGATACCTGAGGTATTGGGATACAGAAAAATAAATACCAATGTAATTTCCAAAGTCTGGCCTGGCCCCTGGCAGTCAAATCAACAGAGCTTATTTGAATGCACAAGAACAATGATTATAAAGATATCTAGATACAGCTTAATATAATAAAGCATTAGAATAAACATAATTTATTCTTATTGGCAATCTGGTAAAACTATGAAACAGTACACTAAAATAGAATTACTTCTATACAATCGTATCAGTTTTTCTATGTGTGTCTGTAACTCTCTGGCACAAGCAATTCCAACTGTTTAACCTTAAATTTCACTTGCTCCCTAACTCAGAGATATCATCAAAAATTATCTGTATTAAGATTTTCATCCCAATAACCAGTCATTTGTAATTCAACATTTTCTTGTTGGCCAATTTCTCCTTATAGATGCAAAATCAAAAGAGAGGAACTGTAAAATATGTTCTACTTTTTAACTGACCTTATAGGAATGGATCATGACAAAAAAGACAGAATTCTTTGCATCTATACCTTTTATCACTGTTGTTAGATTTTTTTTGATAACATGTACAGTTTAAATTCCATCCTACTCATCAAAAGATAAAGGTCTTAAAAACAGATTCCCCAATTATCAGGGATTCTATTTACCTCCCAATCTTTTCTGCCAAAAATCTTCATCTTAGGCTTCCTGTGAATACATTCCCTATTTCCCTTTCCTCTCCCTGTCTTCCCACTCTTCTCCCCTTGGTGTCCATCATCACTCCTTGACCAGCACAGCCAGCTTTTTCTTGTTCTCTAAAAGGATCAGCTGTAGGGTTCCAGACATCAATGATCTCAACAAAACACAAAACACAAACCACAGGAACTGATGAGAAAATAAGAGACCCAAGAAATAAAATCTGGAAGAGGAAAGAGTACAAAAAGCTTGTTTTATAACAAAATAGTACAGGAGGAAAGAAGAGTTTGACAAAGGAAAGAAAATCATACTAATTACTCTAAACATTCATATAAAGCATTGGTACAACATATTATTATTATTATTATTACAATATAATAATAATGTAATAAGACACATCAATAAGTGATGTTAGATCATTTTTTAAACTAATGGCACATTGCAAAAGGTAATGGAAATCTTGACTGCATTGGTTAGGTAGTGCTAAGTTCGTCCTCCATCTTTGTCACTATTCACATCCCTGTGCTTTTTCACTGAAAAATGCACTCTACAGAAGACTTGATCTGGGATAGGGTGGGTTCTCAGAAGACTTCTGCCAGGGTTCTGTAAACTTGAGGAGTCATAGTTCCAGTGTAGCCCAGGCTGCTTTCAAGTGTGGACTAGTAAGGACTTAAAACAGTTAAAAAATAATAGGAAGTAAGTTTCCAACATTTTTTCAAGATCAGGCATATTAATGCCTGGTCTCTACTTCCTACAGTTCCGGAGGCAGAAACTTATCAATGATCTCAACAAAACACAAAACCCACTTGGACTCCATTATTTTCCCATGATGCTCTATGTCACAAAGAATTCTTATTCACTCTTGAATGAATAATAGCTGGTTACATCTATGCCAAGTTAATAAACCTCATATATTTTTGGGGAAAGCTCCAATTTTTCTTCTCATTTTGTTGGAAATATAATTTCCCTTTCCATTCAACATATCATAAAGACAACTGCTTACTATCTAAAGTATCTGAAATTGAAAGTGGTTTCAAATTATAACAATGCAAGTAGACCTTATATAAAAGTATACCAGAAAGTGTAGAGGAGAAACCTGTGATTTGTAGTTGATTGCTTCTGGAAACTACACAGTCATATACAATTTTGATCAATTAAGTAGTTTTATTGATTTGGTCAATGAATAGAAATTACATACTCTCTATCTAGTAGTATATACTGCACAACATATCAATGTCATCGGACTTGCTACAAGATTATCTAAGCTTGTGAAATATATCTATAATGTTCTATATGTCTTCAGTTATTACTAAATGCTTTGGCCACTTTCTTGCCAATATCCTTTATAGTCTTTCACTTTTGATGAGGTGTAGGCCAGTAACACCAAACTGTGAGCACTAAACTAGTTAACTAAGGTGCATAGTTATTGAGATCCACATAGATATAGTTAACACTATACTATGGGCCAACCTACTGTTTCAAGCATGTTGTATATACTAATTCTCAAAACAAGTCTATGAAGTTAATATAAGCAGCTTAGGAGGAACACTGGAAACAGGGGAGTTCACTTTGCCATTATTCAGCAACGATCAGTTTTTATCTAAAATGCCCACATGCAGCCAGAAGAAAATCTAAACAATATGATAAAACAAAAATAAGTTTCAGACAACTGAATTTTTAATACATAATACTGACTTCCTATCTATAAAAGTCAAATACTGTTCTTGTGTGCCCAAGTACTTCAAATTTTATCTGCAAGTAAAGTTCGAAAGGAAGAACAAATTAATTCCTTTCTTTTAGACTAAGGGTAGTTAACTTGTTCACCTTGACATCCAGATGCAGTGGGATAAATTAGGACACAAAAATCTAAATGGCCAATGGACTCCTACCACCATTCTATGTAGGAACTTCTACATTCTATGTAGTTCCTATATAGGAATTTGTAGGATTCTACGTAGGAACTTAGCCCTCTTTTTAAAACTTTCATTACCACTATTCAGAAAGTTTCCAAAAGAGGCTAAAATGAAAAACCAAATTCTTTACCAAAATGGGGTAAAGATCAAAAGCTGCAAGTATCCTAAGAGTTCCTCCATTTGAGAAAATGATGAAGAGACCACACTGGAACTGAATGCAAGGTATGACAACTAATATAAAACAGACATCTAAAGAACCGATTAGAACAAAATTACAGTGGATTTTGTGAGAAATGGAATACTTAATAGAGCACCATAAAAATACTATATTTTCATTTAGCTTGTCTGATGTTCTTGGGACACACAGGGTTGTTATCTTGTAGAGTGCTACTTATAAAATACAAATATGGAGGAAAAAATAGGTGTTTCTCTTATGATAATAATATAATATAAATTATTTTCTTAATTTATAAGCTATAATTGGCCTTAAATAGCTATCTGCTTTAGGAAAGAAGGTTGGAGAAGCCTCAGTTCACCTTACCTTCAGGTTAACTTTTGTAGGCCCTCACCATTTCTTGATGAATTTATGACACTAATATTCTAATGACAAATGTTTCCCATTCTCCAATCCAACCACTGCATAGAAACTTATCACACCTGAGATTCAAAGAACTTTCAACTGGTTGGATCTCTGTGACTCACAGAATAAAGTCCAAATGCCTTATTCGCACTGCACATTTAGACTGTATGGTACTCTCCCAACTGTGCTTCACAGTCTGCATTCTGTCCCAGAACAAACACCAGCCCTTAAATGTTTCCATCTCAGGAAAGAAGGTTGGAGAAGCCTCAGTTCCCAAATCCAGCCAGTGTGTCTTTGGCTCCTGCAGGTGCCACCCTCATTTCCTCAAAATGCCATGCTGTTTCATTCCTCTATGTCCTTGCATATGCTATTCCATCTAGCTGAAATGCCTTTCCCTATGTCACCCTGCTTCCTCCACCTGATTAAATTCATCCTTTAGCATTTAACAATTGAAACATACATCCTTTGGGAAGCTTTCCTGATATCCTCACCCTTGGATGGGTCAGAAGTTTTTTGGATACCTCACTGTATTCCCCACTGGATTAATGAACTGCTTTATCACTGTCTACTGAGTGACCTTGGACAAGTTCATTAATTTCACTGAGTTCATTTCTTCCTATGCTGAAAGTTAGCACTGATTTGCCAATCCAGCGAAAGAATAAATATCAAAAATCACTTTGTAAACTGAAGCACCAAACTAGCATTACAAATCTTACCATTAACCAAAAGAACATACAGTATTCTAGATGAACACTTCAGTTTAACCTAAGGTAAGATTCATTTCTCAGTTTCTAGTCCCCACTCAAAAGATGATCTGCATTTTTCTTCTACTGTTTGGCTCCACTAAATCTTTGTGTCCTATCTCCAGGAAACAAAACAAAACACTACAAGGATGTTTAGGTCACTTAAAGACACACTAAGTGGGAAGCCCCTGAAAGGTAAGAATTTTTCTTTTTCCTAATTTTCCTAATACCTTCACAGGAGTACTGTATCAGCACATACAATTATTCAGTAAATACCAAAGAACTGCACGAACGAATACAAGCATACCCCATTCATAGTGGGCTTAAAAACAAATGCCTTTAGTGTCATCTAAAGCATAATAGGACATAGTGCATATTTTCGTTTGATGATTTGGCACAGGTTGTAATTGCTATCTTAGTAACTTGTGCTTAACATATCAATGTTTTAATATTATCAGAATCACTGGTTGTAATTTAATACCTAGTTATTGAATACCTATTGCACTAGGCCTTATGAGTACAAAGATAAAGGTGATAGACTATGTCCATAAGTCACTAAACACACTGAAAGGAAGCTAAGTGATCAATACATACAATTAATACAAAGTAGAATGTTATAAGATGTACAGAAACCCTAAAGATCATGACAATCAATGAAAACATTTCAAGGCATTGGGCCCATAAAAGTTAATATTGTATATTCAAATTACTGATTGCCAGAAGTTTCTGTCACTACTGAATACTTACCATATATTGCACATATAATATCTGCACTCAGTGGCAGATATTTCTGATCGCCTTCTTCCTAATTTAATTCTAAGCCTAGTTGCGATGTTGTCTAGGGAATATTGTTTATACTCAAACAACACATGTGTTTTGAGTACTGTTCCAAGCCCTTTAGGTATATTTTCTCGTTTACAATATCCCTACTTTATAGATGAGGAAACCGAGGCATAGGGCTTGTCATTTTTCAAGATTGAGCGGCAAAATTAAAATATATAAATGAGAACCTAGGAGAAAAAATCAAGTATTCCTGAGAGTGCGAGGACCCATTGTCAGACCTGTTTACCGCAGTGTTTTCCACCTCTCCTGAAGGCACCCAGTGGGAACAACATATCACCTTTCCTTTCCCATCAGGGATTAATCTTTTTTCCCGCTAAATCCATAATTGAACTGTTGATTCTCATACAGATCCTCTCAAACCTTCCTACAGCCAGAGGAAATGCTACTATTTAAATAATAGGCGATTCAGGGTAGAGGAGACCGAATCAGATGCCCGGGTGGAAAAAGCTCTGGTAGGATCATGAAATGATTGGGGACCGGTTCCTGGATTACCTCCAAGGGATGGCAGCAGCACTCGGCTCACCCAGGACACGCTACCTCGGGCGGAATCCTCTCCTCCTGACCCTATTGACCCTAAACAGCCTGGGCTTTGCCATCTGCTCCATTACCTTCGCCGGGTGGCTCTCCCTGAACAATTTCCATCCTAACCTGACCAAACGTCAGACCTCTCGCGCCTTCCACATAACCAGCTCCAGTGCGTGTCGGGCCCTGCAGGGCAGCTCGTCCCGCCCCAACCTTGGCCTGCCACTTACGGTTCCAGTACACTGGGTAGCACTCTCCTTGGGTCACATCCACCTCGTAGAGGCCGCCGCGCACGCAAACCGGCTCGATGTTCACCAGCTCCTCCATCTGGGGCTCAAGCCCAGCCGCGCGCGAGCAGAAGCCGCAGGCGCGGTCCTCGTCGTCTTCCTCTCCGGAGCTAGAGGCCCGGCCCAGGGGGGAAGCCGGGCCGCACACATGCTGGTTATCCGGGTCCTCGGCCTGGGGCCGAGCACTAGTGGCTTGTAGCAGGGTCCGGAAAGCGAGCTCGATGCGGAGAGAATCGTAGCCGATGAAGGGCTTCCAGGTTTTCTTGTCTTCCTTGTAGAACCAGCGAACCTCCTCTGGGCCCAGCTCCGTCACCACCTCGTAGCGGTGCCGGGCTGTCGGGCCGCTGGGCCGGGTTCGCTTCCTCTCCCCGGAACCCCCTCCCGCAGCCCCACTGCCCCCCGAGTTCGTCGCGACCAGCAGCGGCTGCTGCACCGGCGGCGGCAGCGACGGGGTGCTGCCGCCGCCGCCGCCGCCGCCGCTCTCGCCCTCACTGTAGTAGCGCAGCGAGGACCCCGACTCGGCGGAGCTGAAATCATAGTTCTCGTCACTGAGGCAGGACTCCAGCGCCAGGTGGTTGAGGTCCTCGGCGTCCGGCGCCAAGTGCAGCCCGGGCTCCCCGCGCAGCAGGGTCAGGGGCACGCTGCCTTCGCCAGGGTCCCCGCCCGGCAGGTGCTCAAAGCAGCAGACGCTGCCGCCGAATGCCGACCCCGCATCCGAGCCCAGCTCCCAGCCTCCGCTACCCCGGCCGTTATGCTCAGTGCTCCGCGGGGACCCATGGCCCGGGTAATTCATGGTGTGGAGACGCTGCCGGCTGCCCGGCCGCGCGCCGAGCCTGGCCCCAGGCGCTTCCGCCACACATTCAACGCCGCCGGCCTCTCCACCCGGAGTTTTTAATCTTTCAAATCCCGAACAGTGCTGCGGCGGCGGCGGCGGCAGCAGCGGCAGCTCCGCCCCCTTGAGGCCAGCGGCTGCCGCAGCCGCGCTTTGCGGCCCGCCCCATTGTGACGCACCCAGACGTGGGCGTTACTCGCCCCGGCCCCGCCCCACGTTCGCGTACCGCCCCGGAAGCCAGGTTTCCGTGGGCGCCACTCCTCCGTATCCCTTGGGCGGGGAGCTCAGGGTCGGCTCCGGTCATCCGACAACCTTGGGCTTTATCAGCTCCCTGTCCCAGTCTCTCCAGCCTTGCTACACTGCTGCCTTGTCCCCGCCCTTAGAGTTCCCATCCCAACTGTGGTGAGGCTTTCCCCGACTCCTCCTTACAATTTGGGTCATGAACCGGAGGCTTCAGCTGTGCTTCCAAATGACCCCAGGAAGTTGCCTGCTCACTTTCATGACTTCAAATCCACGTGCAGCCTCACCTGGGCCTTCATGGTCACCTGGTGCATTTCTAGAATTGTCACCACTCCCATTCAGAAACTGGAGTCAACCTCCCTTCGTATGTCACATATTATTGCTTACCTTTCAATACTTCCTGTTTTCTCAACCACATTGTAAGGCCTTTGATGGAAACCAAGTGTGTAAGACTCAGCTTTTCCCACATATAGGTACACAGTCAATGTTTATTGATAATGATGGCAAGTCCATCCAGGTGTAGTAGAAAGATTATTCAATTGAAATTTAGAATAGAGGTTTTAGACAATTGTTAACTAACTCCAGGAAAATCTCCCCGATCTTTGTGCTTTCCTTATCTGTAAAATTAAGAGATTATTGAACCAGGGGAACTAAAAATTCCTTTTAGTGATGAATTCTATGACCTTTAAAGATTTCTTTCAGGGTTTTTTTTTTTTTTTTTTTTTTTTGGTGTGTGTGTGTGTGTGTGTGTTGTGTGTTGAGAATACAGAGAAAAACAATTTCCAGCCTCAGTGTTTTCAATTCAAGAATAGAAATCCTCACTGTTTCATTTACTCTCTTTGCAATGAAATCAGGTTGGTAGGGCAATTTTCTTATCAGAGATTTCATTGTTTTTCTCTGTATTCTCAGAACAGGGTGATGAATAAAATTTTATTTTATTTTATAAATAAACTATATAAAGTAGATCCCAGAAAATGAGTTACAAAATCAGAAACACACACACACACACACACACACACACACACACACAATCAGGACCACCTCCAGCATGTATAATAATACTTTTATGACAATTTGAAAAAAGGCATTGCTTCCTATAAGCAAATACAGAGTGATGTTGTGGTTCATGGGTTGGCAAGTGAAGCATGGGCTAGATTTTCTGCTTCACTTTGTGCTTTTGGTTGGTTAATGTTGTGTAGCGAACAACCTGACCAATTATACACTGCAGCCCTAATTCAAAGCATCCAAGATCAATTTCCATTCATAATGCCTTCTGTGTACCTGTATCTTAATTTCTCCTCTAATGGTTCTGTTTACAATATGCAGAATATGAACTTGCATATGCACCTTCATCTATTTAACTACCCCTGAAAGTACTAATTCTACAGTGTTTTGATAGGTACCTATGTGCTAGGCAATTCTGTACTAGCTGCTGATACAAAAGATAATGGGAGAGACTTAAGTTCTTTCTTCAAGAACCTGTAGCCTAGTGGGATATATAGATAAGTAAACAGGTAAATTATGGTATAGTGTGAAAGCACAAAAGGGCTTAAAAATAAGATATCAAGGGTTGGGGCTGTAGCTCAGTGGAAGAGCACTAGCCTAGCATGTGTGAGACACTGGATTCAATCCTTAGCACCACATAAAAATAAACAAAGGCATTCTGTTCATTGACAACTACAAAAAAATTTAAAAAAATATATCAAAGCATTTAAAAATCTTATTTCTTTATGTTTCTTGGTAGAATACAGCCTAACTGTATAGTTATCTGGTCAGATTATTTTAGTTAAATTTTACTCTTAAGGATGATGCTATTCCCATTGGTGAATATTATCCTCTGTAAAATAAAAATACTCATTGCCTTGTATTGAATGAATATTTCTATTGTTAAATATTGTGCTTACTTGATTACTTTGAAAAGATTATCCTCCTATGATTCACTGGGTAAAGTCACACTCTTTCTTGAAGAAGTTGATACTCAACATAGTCTGGGTGCCAGGAGAAGGGTGTCCTCACCTCTCTTCTGAACTTGCTATCTAGGTCTAGAATTTGGTGTGGGCGTTGAACTTGTTTCTGACCCTTAGCTAGGACTAGGAGGACAACTTGTAGTGGGTTCCAGGCCAATAGTAAGCAAAAGATATTTGAAAGTATAGTATCTAATTTCAAGTGACTGTGTGTGTTTATTTCTTTTTCATTTCCTAGCCATATCAAGAAAAAGGTCATGAAACTGTTCTTCTCAACTTTTCTGCTTTAGAAAGTCATATTTTATCTGAGGCTTCCTGCTGCTATGCTTCATTCACTTTCTAAAGCATCTTTTCAGGTTATATAATCTTGACAAGAGGGAAGAGAGGTTGGGACCCTCATTCCCCACCTTCTAAAACAGGCTTCAAGTGGCTCCTCACCAATTCCACATAATTAATTCATTCAATGGACACATAAGTATCTGAACTTCCTTAGGTCTGTGTAAAGCATTCTATTACATTTTTTTTAAAAGAGAGAGAGAGAGAGAAAGAGAGAGAATTTTTTAATATTTATTTTTTAGTTTTTTGCGGACACAACATCTTTGTTTGTATGTGGTTCTGAGGATCGAACCCGGGCTGCACGCATGCCAGGCAAGCGCTCTACCGCTTGAGCCACATCCCCAGCCCCCATTCTATTACATTTTAGTTACCCAAGACTAAGCCTCCTTTGCAGAAGGAAAATATGTGTTGATTCAGACTTCTGACATTAATGAGCTTTTCTGCTGCTAGAACTAGCAGTGTAGAACCAAGTGTGAGGGAGTTCTTGGTGTGGAAAGGAAAAAAGAGGTAAAGCCAGTTGGTTTGTACTACAGAAGACAAATAGGTCACCTGAACTTTCTACCATCCTTTTTTCCCCATTAGGGTCTGGCAGGGGCTATCTGGCAACAATGGACATCTTACTCTTCTCACCTTTCAAAATTTACATGGTTCAGTTTCTTGCCATCTTTGCCTTTTATTCTCCATTTTACTTATAAAGCTTGTTCCTGTAGTTCATTTTAACCTGTTTTCACCTGTATTACAATACTGGGGACAGTCTTATGCCATGTAATTTATTCTGAGTCAGTACCCCACACTCACACTTGAAATGTCTCTCCAAAATGTGCAATGGAATACGTACATTTAAAATGCAGAAAGAAGGAAGACATATAATCAAACTGCTTACCTGCTGTATCTCATTTGATAAGTCACCCACTACATTTTAAATTTTACTTCCTTTTGTTTAGGATTAGTATCTATCCCATTTCTTAAAATGAGAGTGTTTTCAGTGTATTGACTAAATGGAACAACATCCTTGTTTGAAACAGGGAACATTCAATGGATGCATATTAGGTATTATGTTAGCTTCCTATGGCTATGAAAAAATACCTGAGATAGATCAACATTATTTTCCCCAGTACTAGGGATTGAACACAGGGGCCTGTAACACTGAGCTACATCCACAGCCCATTTTTATTTTATCATTTTGAGACAAAGTCTTGCCAAGTTGGTCAGGTTGGCCTCACACTTACCATCTTTCTGTTTCATCCTCCTGAGTAGCAGGGATTATGTAACTGTACCACTGTATCTGACTTTAATCTTAAGATTCAATGCTGATGCATTTTTAAATGTTTTTTTATTCAGAGAAAAGAAGCCAAACAAGGCAGGAAATGGTGTGCATATAGAATCTTGCATCTTTCTTTTTTTTTTTTTTAATATTTATTTATTTTAGTTTTCGGCGGACACAACATCTTTGTTGTATGTGGTGCTGAGGATTGAACCCTGGGCCGCATGCATGCCAGGCGAGCGCGCTACCACTTGAGCCACATCCCCAGCCCAATCTTGCATCTTTCCTGAATTGTGAACCATTACTGGGAGCTACTTAAGCCCCAAACAGGTGTCTACCAAGTTTCAGGCACTCTGCTAGGCTCAAAAGTCAAGCATTCACAGTCTAGTAGTATCTTTAAATAAAACTACAATAGCAACTCTTTCATTCTTACGAGGAACATAAATGGAAGGTTGGTATAGCTGCATCACCACCACCCTTGAAGACAGATCAATAGAGGAAACAAATTACAATCCAAAGGGAGATGGTGAGCAGAAGGAACATAGAATACATAATGAATAAAGTAATTCATCTTTCCATTTATTTATTCAACAAATATTTGTCTAGTGCTCTTTTAAAGATGTTTTTGTTTTATTTTTAACTGAAATCACACTTAAAATTTAGAATAATCAAGTGCAGTTACCTAAAGATTTATGAAAGGCATATCCACAAAATTGTTCTTACCAGTACCCCATAAAAAATGGTTTATATTCCTCTATCCCATAGAGGTCAATGGTGCTGAAAGTATATATTCAAATGAAAGAAAATGTAAGTCAATACAATATTGATGCATATTCCATGGAGGCAACACAAAATCCTCATCAGCTTTTTTTTTTTTTTTTAATGTCAGAAAGAGATTGGCTATCTATATTCCTGCCCTTTCTGAATAGAAAAGTGAGTTAAGCCATTGCCATAGAACGCAAGAGATGTATTCAATGACTTCTATTCTTTAGGATTTTCTTACTACCTCACCCCAGATCTGAATTAAAAGCACATATTTTTTCACAAAGTATAAAATATATGATTCATATGAATCTTCAGTAACAGTAATGGGTAGTAATAATATTGTGCTGAGAGAGATTTATAAGTAGCATTTTAATATGTTTGTTTTATCCTGATTTTCATATAACAAGTTAGGAAAAGAGGAGTTATGTTCCAATAGGGGTTTCTACTAGCACAACTCTGAGTAATTTGCCGAGTTTCTATAGTGGCAGAATTGACTTACTGTTTTTACAATGCTGCTTAAGAAAATATGTTTATTCTTATGTCAGCATTTCAGATTTAAAGTTTCAGCTTGAACAAAAATATTCTAGACTCATAATCTTGCAAACTTTTCCATGGTTCTCTTATTACATTTTTGAACTATACTAGCTAACCATTGGATACAATTTTAACAAATTTTAAAGGGATGGTTGGAATGCAAAGTTCTTCAGAAATTTTATCTTGAACATTAAGCAACCTCTATTTTAGATATAAGAAATGAATAATAATGGCCCTGCATTTGGAATTCATTCTTTCTTCACTTAAGTTTAGAACTTAATATTCAAACTAATTCTTAATCATCAATGAGAACTTACGGTCCTTCATTTGATTATTAATATTAATTTCCTGGGTAAGTTAAAAATTATAAACTTTGATAACTCATATTTCTACTTATGTGCCTTTGTCTGTTTTCTGTTGCTATAACAAAATACCTGAGATTGAGTAATTTGTAAAGAAAAAAAAAGTTTACTTTAGCTTATGATTCTGTAAGTGAATGAGAACATGTGCCAACAACTTCTTGGCTTAGGATGAGGGCCTCATGCTGTATTGTATTTTGATGCTGCCTCAGGTCATGGTGGAGAAATGGAAAGGGGAAGCAAGTGCCATGGGTTTTGGAGAGGCTTATAAATAGCGCCAGGTTCACTTTAAAATAACCTGCTCTAGAGATAACTAACCCACCTGGTGGGAACTACATTAATTGCTTCTTGAGGACAGAGCCTCCATGACTTAATTACCTTTTAAAGGTGCCAACACCTTTCAGCACCTTCATACTGACAAATTAAGCTTCAACATGAGTTTTAGTGAGGACAAACTATATTCAAACCACAGCACCATGTTAGAAATTATAAACAACAACTGCTCTTGAGATAATTTTAAGGAAGATATAGAAGGATAAGTTTTCTAGGCTGCTGTAAAAAAAAATTCCATAAACTACCTGGCTTAAAACAGCAGGGGTTTTTTCTCTCATAGTTTTTGGAGGCTGGAAGTCTAAAATCAATGTTTCAGCAGTGTTAGTTCCTCTAGAGGCTCTGAGGAAGAAACTGTTCCATCCCTCTCACCTGTCTTCTGGTGGATGCCAACAATTACAGGTGTTCCTTGTGTTTCTTGGTTGTAGCTGCTTTGTTCCAATCTCTGCCTCTGAAGCCACATGGCCTTCTTTTCCATGTCACTGAGTCCCTTTTCTTTTTATGAAGACAGCAGTCATTGGATTTATGATCCATTCTAACATGGTATTACTTCATCTTAAGTAATTTCTTCTGCAAAGACTCGTATTTCCAAATAAGGTAACATTTTGAGGGTCCAGGTAGACAAGAATCTGGCAGGGTGGGGGAGACTTTCTTCAACCAATTATGAACTGTGAATATGAATATGGAAACTCTAATATTTAATCTACATTGTTTAACAGTTGTAACCTAAAGTTTTACTTGGGGAATGTTTGTATATCAAAATGAAAATGGTAAATATAACGATTATACATACAGATGGCAGGAGTTCAACATTCCAAATACAGAAAAGGGTATAATATAAAAGAAATTGTTTAATTAGCCTACTTTAATAAAGGCAATGATTCATTGCAAAACAAAAATAGTTTGAGAGGATAGTTCAGGAAATGGTGCCTTTTGACTCAATCCTTTCAATTCATTTATCTGTCTATCCAATTATCTATCATTTCACTTTTTAGTTAGGATTTAAGGTGATTTCTAAAAATACATTCCAACAACCAACTGAACAGAATTGAAGAAAGGGGAAAATTGAGTTTAGAAACATAAGAATTCAGGAAATGAAACATATTGGGTAAAGTCCTATATATTTGAAAATGGAGATGGGCCACAATTTGGCTCTGAGTCTTTTAGCAGATTAATTATATGATTTGTAGTCTCAATAAGATGAAATAATTGGTTATTGATATTTGTTCTTTATATGTAAACAAGGAAATAAAGTATTATTTGACAATGGGAATTATGATTTCACCTGAATTTTAGTTGATAAATACAGTATTATATTACTTGGTTATGAATATTCTTATCGGTAATTTCTCAAAATTTTTCTACAAAATATTTGGGGAAGGAGGATGGAGAGACACTATCTTTCGTAAACCCTTACTGACATAAATACAGGACAATATCATTTCTATGCCATCTCTGTTTGGAAAATTGACAATTATCACAAACTAAACAAAAACAAAATGCCATCTGTAGTAGAAAATATGTTGACATAAGAATGAAAATAGCAAAATAGTTAAATAACCTATTGCATAATATGACTATGCAAAGAACAATTTAAAAGATTGTAGTGGCCCAGAAATCTCCAAGGCATCTTAAATGAAAATTGCAAGTTGCAGAAATTTATCTCTGGTTTATTTTCATTTTTACATCAAAAACATGAACAAAAGGAGCACAGAGATGCATGCCTGTAATCTCAAGTTACTCAGGAGTCTGATACAGGAGGATCACAAATTTGAAGCAACTTAGTTGAGACCGTATCTCAAAATTTTAAAAGAAAATAATAGGTATGTAGCTCAGTGGTAGAGTGCTTGTCTCACATCCATGAGGCCTTGGGTTTAATCCTCAATATAGCCAAAGAAGAAAAACAATACAAAGAAAAATCCCACAAATCCACACTATATATATGCACACACACACACATTTATTTATCTTTACATATATGTAAAGCACTGGTAAAACTTTGAAAGAAAAGCTCTAAACAAACCACATACTGATTCTGGATGGTGGAAAGGAAATAAAGGTAGATTTTAAGTTCTGTATTATTTGAACTTTATACAATAAGCATACATATGTACTTTACTTCTAAAATTTAAAAATTAGCTTTTAAAATAAGTAAAATAAAATGGAAAATATTATTTAATAATCAACCATGCCTACTCACTTTAGAGATTTCTCTTAAGTACTCTCCTGCATGACCATGTCAATCTAGCTAAGTGGCATTTTGGAACAAAATCACTATCTACAAGTATCACAGAAGTCACACGTAGATTGCAGACAGGGTGAGGTTCCATTTTCAGTTCTGACAAAGAATACCTACGTGAGTTTGAGCTTCAGATTCTTCATCAGGTATGTGAGAATAATAACACAACAGCACTTGCCTTACTGTTGTGGTGAAGATTGACACAAATGAGATGGTATATGTGAAAGCTCTTGTGATATCTCCCATGACTGTCACTTGCCATAGCTGTCAAAAATACATTATGCAACTAAAGACTTTCTTATATTTAAAAATGATTTGTTTTTTGCCTCTGGTCTCCTATTATCTATAAATCTTACAAAGTAGAACCAAAGGTGTTTAGCATCTAAAATACCTTATTTATTTGCATTTCTCTCTAGCCCTGGGATTCCTTAATCACTTAACCATGTTCTTCTCCAGAACTCTTGGTCAGACCATGCAGAGGTCAGGGAAAGGAACTCAAGGTCTCAGTGCTCGAAAGTGCCTGCAATTACTCATATTCATTTCTCTGGAGCGATTGACAAACTCTTTTTGGCTTCCTCTATCTTAATGCAATTTCTTGGATAGGCCATAGACCTGAATTCTAGGTCACGTGGCATCCTTGTTGCAACTCTGAACTGTCCCCTACTTAATACAACTGGCCATCTTACACCAGTGGCCCCATCTATGGTGTTTTCCCCGAACTAAAATTTAGCACACTCTTTAATATGATTTGAAATATTCTTTTGCAGAATCCAAGGATCTGTAAGATTCTTCGTGCCTATAAATATCAAATCTCTTTCAAAGACCATGTAAACTATGGAGACCCCACTAGAGTTATTTGAATTTTAAGTTAAATGAAACTTTCTTGGAGTTTTTGAATTTGATGACTTAATAGTTTAAGTTAGAGGTGAAAATAAGTTAGAGGAATTCAATGTTATAATTCTTAGGGGAGAAAAAGAAGCAAAGAGAATTTTATTCTCAATGGCATCTTTCACCTACTATAAATAATGGCCAGGCAATATTTTCCTACTTGTAAGATAAGGAACAACTGAAATGATTTCTAAGAGTTCTGAATTATTAGGGGCAACTAACAAAAGATCAATGAACAAATGCATATCAAATGCCCACTATGCCTATGGATTATTACACACAAAGATAACCTGACCCTTACAGAATTTACAGTCTCATTGGAGAGGTGGACAATTAAATATACAGTTGTAGTATGTGAAAGGAGCCATGGAGGGGGCCTTGAAGGATGCTATTATAGCATTTAGAGGCATGCTCAACCATCTATGGAGGGCAAACATGGGGGGACATTTGGTCACAAAAACCTTCCCAGAAAAAGAAATACCTAAACTAGGACCAGAAAGGTGAATAGAAGTTAACTAAAAAGCAGGTTGGGGGATGGGGGTGGTGGTGCTGACAAATATTCCAGGAAGAATGTATCACATATATAGGACTCAGGTCCATCAATATCACCTTGGGCACAAAGGAGCTTCTGCCACTTAGAAGGAAAAGGATAGGTCTTTTCTATGAACACAACAATCCTTATCAGATTGGCAAAGACATAGAGTTTAAACTTGTAAGACCAGTCAATGTTGATGTATAACATCAAGTCAGCTCTCTTGGTGCTTCTGCGGAAGTGAATCAACCAACAGCTGATAGACAACATTCAGAAAAAAATTATTCTGTATGGAACATGTAAAAAACATTTTTTTGTCATGACTTTCTAAACGATACAGTACAACAACTACAGACATCATATTTACATTGTATTAAGTATTATAAGTAATGAGAGAGATTTAAAGTATAATGATGGGTGTGTATGTACATTGTTTGCAAATACAATAATCAGTTTCTATGGGGGATTAGTTCTAGGATCCCCCACTCCCCTAGTGCCTTGGATACCAAAATCCTAAAATGCTCAAGACCTTTTGGCATAGCATTTGCATATGAACTACCTGTATCTCCCCACATAATTTAAATTATCTCTAGATACTTAATATAATGTAATGATATGCAAATAGTTGTTCTACTGTATTGTTTAGAAAATAATGACAAAAAGAAACAAAGACTCATGTTCAGCACAGATACAATTTGATTTTCCCAAATATTTGGATCCAGTGTTGACTGAAGCCATGAATATGGAGGGCCAATTACACTATGCCATTTTATATAAGATACTTGAATATTCATAGATTTTGGTACCCTTGAGAAGTTCTGGAACCAATCCCCTGTGGATCCTGAGGGACAGCTGTGCCTGGAACTGGAACTATAGGTAGTTACTATGAATTGAGTAGAAAATAAGAATAGAGAGAGAGTTTCTTAAAAGATTCCAGACCTGAATTAAAAGGAGGACAAACTCTGGCTCTAGAAATAAAATCACCTGTAAGTTAATATAATCAACAAACTGAAAATTTTATTATAAACATGACTGGCACAAGATTGTAAGTTTTAATAAATAGTTACGAAGATGGGCAAAATAATGTTTTCATCAGAATACTGAACAGAAGCTATGAATAATTATGGCAAAAGAGAAAAGGAAAACTTTTTTTTAAAGTATTTTTTTTTTAAAGAGAGAGAGAGAGAGAGAGAGAGAGAGAGAGAGAGAGAATTTTAATATTTATTTTTTAGTTTTCGGCGGACACAACATCTTTTTTTGTATGTGGTGCCGAGGATCGAACCTGGGCCGCACGCATGCCAGGCGAGCGCGCTACTGCTTGAGCCACATCCCCAGCCCAAAAAGGAAAAATTGAGAAACTGTTAGAAGAATAAGATAAAATGTTCTAGCACATTAGCAAAAAAAGAAGGAAAAAAGTAAAATAAAAACAGTATTTGCACATCACATTGTGCCAAGCATACCCCTTCACAGAGGACCCCAAATGTCATGCCCAGGAGACTAGAATTTATTGTCTATAATATAAAGACATTGAAAGGTACTTTAGCAGGACAGTAATATCTCATCCATTATATCTTCTTTTTTTATTTTTTAAAGGAAGATTAATTAGTCAGTGTAGGATGAATTAAAGATGATGAGATTGCTACTATAATGTAAAGGTGAGGGGGTATTTCCAGAAATGGTTTATGTAAGCATGCCATGGGAGATCTAGCTTTGGAAAAACCCATGAGACAGGACTGAATTATTTACTGATTTCTTCCTTCAGTTATACTGTCTCTCACTGGACCTTGTGCCCTGATAAGGGATGCTAATGAATCATGGTACTCTATATAAAATGATATCACACAAAAGCAGCCAATAACTCATTTTCAAATTGAAGTGACTTTTTAAAGAAAGTCTTTCCACAAATATTAAAAGACATCTGCATTCAAAAAGTGCCCCTCTGCCACTGCCTTCTTCCTCATTTCCTGTGGAACATAAGAAATTTTTTTCAACCTCCTTAAAATGAGTATACCTTATATTTTTAATGGTGGTCCTCTGTTTCATTGTAGCCCACCAAAACTAGGCTTCCTTAAGTTTGGCTTTACCCCAAGGGCAAAGAGTTTTCTAATACATAATTTTAAAAATAATGCAAGTTTCTTAGAAGATATCTTTCCCTAAGTGAACATAATTGTTACTTCTTTCTTTCAAAGAAAAAACTGAACAACAATTCTGTTTAATTGGCAGTATCACTGAGAAAAATATCATCTTTCCTGCCTAGATTTCTTCTGTTTACTTTCTGTGTTTAATCTTGTTCCCTAGGGCTCACTAAGGACGTGCTGATGCAATGATGGTTTGTCCTTTCCCCAACTAAAGGTTGCTGTCATCTAGACCACCAGCTCTATTCAAGTGATGGGTTAAGAAAAATAAATAAATTATTAATAGCTTTCAAGTTATTAATATTTGAAAATTGTTACTTAATTAAAACAGTTAATTGCTAATTAGCAGTTTTAAACATTTTTTCCTGCTATTTCACAAAAGTATTTTTCAGAACCCTTCTAGACAAAGCTCCAGCTGTGGGAAACAGAACATTTGGGCTGTAGTAACTTTCTCTTTGGAGGAAGACACTTTAGTTCTTACTGATCTCCGCTGTCCTTAGCAACACCCTTTATTTTTATAGACATGGGAATAAAAATGTTGGTACTTGTCTTAGCTTCATGTTGCTGTGACAAAATACCTGATAAGAATGACTTAGAGGAGGAAAAATTTATTTTGGGCTCACAGTTTCAGAGGTTCAGTCAATGGTCAGCTGGCTCCATTGCTCTGGGCCCAAAGTGACATCATAACAGAAGGGTGGGGCTGAGGAAAGTTGTTCAGCTTATGGCATTCAGTGAACAGGGAGAAAGGGTATATCCCCAGTGACCTACTTCTGCCATCTATCTACAGTTCCCACCCAGTATCCATACAAATTATTAATCCATCAAATGGATCAATCCACTAATGAGGTTACATCTTTTATGATCTAAACATTACCAAAGGCCCCATCTCTGAACCTTATTGTATTGTGGACCATTCTTTCAAAACATGAACCTTTTGGGGGACATTAAAGGTCCAAACCATAATAATACTCTTAATTAGACATCAGAGAAAGCCTGTGTTTCAAGATGCATACATAATCCACTTGAATCTAATTGTGAAATATGATATGTCAAGAGCTTTGTAATATTTTGAACAACCAATAAAAAAAAGATGCATAGCTAATATCACCACGCTGGAATGAAAGGGAGGAATAAATATGGGACAGGAAATTAGGAAACCTAGATTATAGACTCAATTTGGTCACTAACTAGATATGTGATCTCTAGCAACTCTCTCACCCTCACTTGGTCTGACTTTTCTAGTCTGCTATCTGAGGAAATTGAGCTAAGGTTATTTCTAGCTGTGACCTTTTGTGATTGTTTCTTCTGCCTCCAAGTCTGGCATCCATGACTACATAAACTTGTTTGCCCTTTTGCCAAATGGGGGAATCTAGCATGCCACTCTTAGCCCCAACCAAGATGTAGATAATTGAACTTTGATATATCATATTAATCCAGAGGAAACTAAGACTATTGAAATAGTCTGTGCTGGGGGTGTTCTAGGAAATGGAAGAGGGTTACTATGGCATAGAACTGTTTAATGATTTTTTTTGTATTAAATGTCTTGCTTACATTTCTCTTTTTTTTCATTAGTATCTTATTTTTGTGTTTTATATTATTCAATATTTTTCTTTCAACTCCAAGCTCTTTCTTTTCTTAAAGTATTTAGGCTTCAGTGTTCTTGCAAAGGAATTTTCAGAATTTGGGGTCTGAAAGAAGTGTATTGTAACTCTTGCAAACTGAACTACAATCCCAGACAATTTGCATACGCTGGGCAAAGCCTCTGGAGCAGGAGGTGGGTAGTGTTGCTCCAGCAGGAATTCCTAGTGCTGGGGTCCCAGGAACAGTATCCTGTGTCACAGTGTGACTCACATGACATGAGGCAAAGGCTCCAAATTTACTTCTATGTAAACCTTTTGCCCTTTTTATTTCTTAAAATTGCTTTTCTATTTAGCTAAATTGTAATTTGTTCCACTAACTCATGTAGTGGTATACATGTTTGGCTACATATTCAGCATGATAAAGGTACCTTCTTTTTTCTCTTTTCCACCTGGATGGAAACACATCTCTGTGTCTGAGTTGTGGGTACTCCCCTGTGCCAAGGAGGGTCAGAGTTGGGAGCATCTGTTATAACTTCATCATTTCTGCTTCCTGGAATATCTGGCGAGATGGTCCAGAAACAACCAGTTTTCCTGGTTGTTACAGATAGATCACTGTTGCATCTTCTTTGTCCCAATCTCAAGGCCCCTCCAGCCCCGCTAGACCTCTCTGAGCCACATTTAGAACATTGTTTAAGTGCCACGTGGCATACAGAAAATTCTGTGAGGCTATCTCAGGCCCTCTGAGCAAAGGAACCATCACACAGCCATTTCTATTCACTGACAGCTGGTTGAATGAGTACTGAAAGATCTCACCTATCAGGCTGCCCAGGCTCTACCCTGAAGACAGTGACTAGGGCCTGGTGCAGTGGTGCAAACTTGTAATCCCAGTAGCTCAGGAGGCTAAGGCAAGAGGATCTTGAGTTCAAAGCCAGCCTCAGAAAAAGCGAGGTGTTAAACAACTCAGTGAGACCTTGTCTTAAACTAAAAAATACAAAATAGGTCTGGGGATGTGGCTCAGTGGTTGAGTGCCCCTGAGTTCAATCCCTGGTCTCCCCCTCCACCCCACCAATAAAGACAGTGACTAGGGAATGCCCTGGCTTCCAGGGCTCAGGGAAGGGCAGGGTGGTGATAGGAACTACTGGCTGAGTGGGCTCGGGGAGGGAAGGATGGATGAAGGAAGGAGAGAAACTCTAGATTAACATCTCAAAATATTATCACATTACACCAGAATTCATGGTTCAACAGTTAGTCTCTAATTTGGAGCATAACTCAGCAATAATAGACCAGGCCTGGGGGTGTATCTCAGTGGTAGAGCACTTATTTAGCATGTGTGAGACCCTAGGTTCAATCCCCAGTACTGTAAAGAAATAATAGACTGTTACACTATTTTGACTTTTTCATTTTAAAGATGTAAAAGAACATTGTCCTTTTACAGGACATTGTCTTCACAAGTCCAGTGCTGTACTAACAGCAAAATTGGAGAATGATGATACTGCATACCACTTCTCTTCCCACTCTTCTTTCTTTTATTGCTTTCTAGTCCTAAGGTGCTTCTGTTATTTTGATTTTCTCTGCCCTGAGGGAAAATATTGAGATAAATTTAGTCATATCAAAAGTCCTTATAGGAATATTTAAATTTTAAAAGGGAACAGTATGGCTGGGCATTGGGGTGCACACCTATAATCCCAGTAACTTGTGAGATTGATGCAGGAGAATAGCAAGTTAGAGGCCAACCTCAGCAACTTAGTGAAAGCCTGTCTGAAAATAAAAAATAAAAAAGGGCTGGGGATGTGGCTTGGTTGTAAAATACTCCTGGGTTCAATCTCTACTATAAGAAATTAAAATTAAACAAACAAACAAACAACAACAAAAACAAAAAGCCAAAAGAGGACAATATGGATAAGTTGACAGTTAACAGAAAGGAATGCATCACTGTAGATGGAATTTAAGATCATTGTAGGGGAGAAATTTTTACTTTTTTCTCCATGTAGGAGCAACCACTACATGATTTAGGGTAAAAGATAGGGAACCCGCACCCCTTTTTTAATGAAATTCTGGGACAAATCGAGAAAAGGAGGAACAATTCAGAGAAGGGAGTGGGGAGAACTGAAGGATCTAGCAGACTGCCCAGGCTCTAGGGCAGAAATGAGAGGACAAGATGTGAGAGGGTATCTACATGGCTGTTGGGCACTGAATTGGTAGAGCAACAGTCAGAAGAAGCCATTGACAGGGCTGGTACACTGGGGCCTTCAGACTGGTGGAGAAATAGGGGATGCTTGTTAGGTTCAAAACAAGGAATAGGACAAGACATTGCTTTGTATATGTAGTGGGCTTAAAGATACTAAACCAGAATTGTTAGAGGTTCATGGTAACAAGAGGAGGGAAGTGGTCTCTTCAATATTTTTTAAAAATTTCCTTCCATGCATGTGTGTTGTTTCTTGATTTTGAAATATAGTCAGAATTTACTTTCAAGAGTATCTTCTTAGTATATTCCTTATATGTTGAACAAAGAAGATCTTTAAAAATAATGCCTTTCAGACATCACTTCTGATTGCCTATATTCTAAGTGAAAAAGTTGTAATAGTCTTCTCTCTAAGATTTTCTAACACAGTTGGGTCTCTATTATTATTATTATCATTATTATTATTATTTTGGTACCAGGGATTGAATCCAGGGGCACTTCACCACTGAACCATATACCCAGCCCTTTTAAAAATATTTTACTTAGAGACAGGTTCTTGCTTTAGTTGCTAAGTTAGTGCCTTGCTAAGTTGCTGAGGCTGACTTAACTCACAATCCTCCTGCCTAAGCCTCCCAAGCAGCTGTGATTACAGGCGTGGGTCACCATACCCAGCCAGTTGAGTCCTTTCATTACAATTTTGCTTAGGTAAGTAGGCCAGGCTTTAGCCTTCCACTATTCTGCCTACCTGAGCACAACTGGTTCAATGTCTCCTTAGCAAATTTATCAGGTAAGTAGCTGTCAGATTATTAACTCTTGGACTTAGGCACCATTCTCCTGCCTTCCTAATTCTGAGCCTTCTTTCTCTGCCAGACATTGGATGTGTGTTTCAAACATTAGGATTCCCCTTGGAATGTTATTGCCCAAACATGAGGAGGTGGATTTGGCAGTCACACTGGGACTAGAACACAAACAAAGGTGTTAAAGCTATGCTCTAATTTGTCTTCAATCACTTCACTGACAAACATACCATATTTTGGATAAGAACTATAGTTGACAAAAACTTCTTTTTAACAAGTTTGTTTGTAATCCTTCCATCACTAGGAACTAGTTAATTTAAATATTATAAATAAAAAATTTCTATGCCTCTGATTTTCTTGGTGGCAAACCAGCAGAACACATCTTCAGGATCAGACACTGAAGCATTATCAGGCAAAAGAATTATAGGCTGATGGTTAATAAACTTGCTTGAGAGACTTTTCTGAGGTGAAGGGAGGGTTGAGACGAGCTAACTTAAGACCCCGGGGGAAATAGATGCTCTGAAACACACACATTATGCCTAGCTTTGGGTTTTGGAAAAATGACAGGAATGAACAAACAAGCCTAACACTTAAGAATCCCTGATGGGTTGGTCCCCTCTGAGTACAAAGAGGGTACTTGGGGACAAAGCTTAATGGAAAGATAGCTTCACAAGCACAGCCCAGTTTTGCAGAGAACAGTCTTACCTTGTGTACAGTAAGGGACAGGTGAGCACATTGGCTGAAGCCTGGGCTTCAGAGCTAGACAGGCCTGAGTTGGTTCCTGCCCTCTATGCTTAATGGCTGTATGCTCTTGTACACATGACCAAATATTTCTCAGTCTTGTTTTTCTTCAACCATAAAATAGAGATCATCTTAGAGGTTACTGTAATGATTAAAGATAATGTATACACATCTCCTGGTCAATGAATGATTGTTTTATTTCAGGGGAAAGATTAAATTCTAGTGATTTTCACAGTTGGAGGCTTGTTATCTGGTTATGATGATAGACATGTACTCCTGGATTTGGAAGCACAGCTCAGGATGGCTTATAATTTGCCACAGTCTGGCTGGGCACAATTCAGGAGCCACTTGTCAAAAGAAACTAACTTTATTTTTAGAACCACACAAGATAAACAAAACAGCTCCTCAGGAAAAAACCCTCAGAGCCCAACTGCCACCACCGGCTTCCCACAAGCCACACACCCCAACAACCTCCTCCTCCCACAATCCTCCTGCTCTTGAGGCCGATTGGCTGGGTCGCATGGGCGGAGCCAAAAAAGTCCCCCAATGAGCAGCTCCGTGGTCTGAAAGGGCAGGGAAACAGCCCAATGAGCATCACCGCAGAGGAGCCAATCAGCTAGATGTAGATGTTGCTGGGGCCGCTGTGAGCCAATCATCAGCTGGTAGTCTGAAAGGGCAGGGAAACAGCTCAATGAGCATCTCCACAGAGGAGCCAATCAGCTAGGTTTTGCTGGGGCCGCTGTGAGCCAATCATCAGCTGGCAGTCTGAAAGTTTGCTGGGGCCCCTTCGGCTGTGGCTCTCAACAATAATTGTTGTCATGGTTCACAGAGGACTGATTCCAAGACTTCCCTAGATTTTTTCCAAGTAGTGATAAATGCTGATGGAAACTGTCACTTGTCACATTCCCAGCAGCCAGTCATCTCCTTAATCTCTCTGTTCCTTTCAAAGCAGGCCTGTCATGGAAGGCAGATCAAAAGTCAGACAAGAGACCAGTCCTTTGTCTGTTCAAAGAAGCCTGATGCTCAGAGCTGATTGGGAGAAATGGGCTAGAGCAGTTCAGATGATTTAATAGTGAAAGATTCCTCCACGTATTAGTTTAAAGCAAAAGGCCATTAGTTCACATTATATCATGTTACCATTTAAGTGTGGTCATGGCCAGAATTAATCAGAGTTTTAATCTGCAATGCTGTAGTGTAAGTGAGAAGGGAATCCTGGGATCATGCTCTGGACTTTTCAAGTTCATTTCAATAGAATTCGTAGACTTCATTGCTGACATGAATTTTCATTTCCTTCATAACATGGGTTCTTATTTCCTTATTTAATCTCAAAATTATTTCAAAATATGAGTTTGCATCGTATTAGTAACAGCAATTTCATAAGGTCTGATTGAAAATAGGAATAAGGTTCAATTTCGTCCAGTATCTTCCAAGGTCTTTCCGTCAGTCATGTGTGCGTATTTTGTTTGTTCAGTGCTTCAGCTGAAAGTCAAGTAATGGAGAGTGTTAAGAGTTGTCATCTAGATATTAGCATCATCAAGTAATTTTTATCATAAATTCAACACTACTGGATACCAAGTCTTGGAAAATAAGTAGTGTAATTGCCTATAAGCAAAGACTGTTTAACCTGTAGACAGTTTCACAGGCTTCCAGACCTCTGGAGGGTCCTTAATGGAACTTTACTCAGATGTTCATCTGTAGCAAAGCAAATTATATAGATAAAGGGGCAGGAGAATTCATAATACTCTAAAAGTTATTAGTTGACACATATATATATATATCCTCATCTATTTAGGCTGCTACAACTATCATAGACTGGATGGCTTATAAACAGAATAAAGTTATTTCTCACAAGCCTGGAAGTTTTCAAGTCAAAACCGATATGGTGACAGATTCAGGGTCCAGTGAGGCCCATTTCCTGGCACATAGACATCTGTCTTATTGCTATGTCCTCATCTGGTAGAAGAGGTGAGAGGTCTCTCAGGCCTCTTTTATAAGGACACAAATCCCATTCATGGGGGATCACATCTCCAAAGTCTCACTTCCTAATACCATCACCTCAGGTATTAGGATTTCACCATATGAGAGGATACAAATGTTCAGACCATAGCAATTGCATAACTTATTTTTTCTCATTTTGATATCAACAATTGAAAAAACTAGTCACAATCCCACACCAGCCTGAAAATCAGTGTCTCTCCTGAAAGAAGCAAGAGGTGGGCAGTTAGTGTGGAAGGCCAGAGTAGACTTGGACCTCCACTTCATGATGTGTCTCAAATTTAGACTCTTAATGTTATATTCACATATTGTTATGCCTCTAGACACTGAGAAACACCATCTGGTTTAGAATACAAAACAAATCATTCACCAAACTTTGCGCACGCTATTATGTATATACCGTGTATAGCACAGTGTAAGTTGATTTTTTTTTTCGAAGAAAATATTTAAGTTATCTTGTGGAAAACACCATTCTACTGGTATTGATACTCCATTGTGAGGGAAAGAGTTCTCATTTCCCACTGCTCACATCTCCATGGAGAGTGGATGATCTACCAGCTTCCTCAGAAGGGAAAGGCAGGCTATTTCTTCCCTCTTTCAAGGAGGAGGGATAACTCTCCTGGTTTGTGAGTGGCTTGGCTCAGTGGCTCTTTCAGAGCCAGTCTGCCTCCATGTTATGGTTTGGATGTGGGTGTCCCTAAAACGCTCATGTGTGAGATCATGCAAGAAGGTTCAGAGGAGATAATGATTGGGTTGTGAAAGTCTTAACCCAATCAGTGACTTAATCCCCCTATAGGGATTAATTGAGTGATAACTGAAGTGGTAGGGTGTGGCTGGAGGAGGTGGGAATTGGGCTTGGCTTTGGGTGTATCTGGTGAGTGAAGTCTCTGTCTTTGCTTCCTGTTCACCATGATGTGAGCTGCTTCCTTCTGCCACCTTCTCCTGCCATGATGTTCATCCTCACCTCCAGGCCTGAGGAATGGAGCTGGCCTTCTATGGACTAAGACCTCTGAAACCACAAGCTCTCAAATAACTCTTCCTCCTCTATAGTTGTTCTGGTCAGATTTTTTAGTCACAGCAGCGAAAAACCTCACTAAAACACTCCAGGATGCCTTATCTGCTCTTCCTTGTGGTTTGCTTACCAAGTAGCTCAGCATGAAATGAGAGGCAAATTCAATTGAGGAGAGGTGATCATAACCCCCCTATGCTTCATATCTAAATTTATGCTATCCAAATGGTTTTTATCTGTTATAAAGTTCACATTTTTTTGTATTATGCATCAATAAAATATATTTTCTGTCATCAGGAGTGTAAAATATTACAAGATAAGTGGGACTGTGGTTGTCTACATCAATATCACTATGTCAAACCATGGATATAATACTTTTATCACATTTATTTTACTATAAAGTTCACATTTTGATATTTAACTTTAGTTCCTAAATTCCAAAGCTATATGGCATCATACAATTGTGAGATGGCATTTAGAAGGAACCTTAAGAGTTCATCTGGAACCACATCTAAGCTAATGACCTCTTCAGAAGAATCACTCTAAACATTTTTCTTAGCACTGACTTTGGGCTGTAAGCTTTCTGCATGAATGATCTCATTTAGTTTTTATAGAAATCCTATGAGATAGGTATATTGATACTACCATTTTACTGATTAGCAACTTGAAACTTGGAGAGGTTAAATAATATGCCCAAAGTTATAGATTGATTTAGTAGCATAGCCCTATTAATGAATGAACAAGACAGATCCTATCCCATCCCTATATGAGAAGACAGTCATTAAACAATGAACCTAATACATCATTGATGATAGCTATAATGAGTGCTATGACAAGTGCTAAGAGACCACCAATCTCTAGCCTCAGGGGGTCAAGGAAAATATTCTTCCATGGCAAAGTGATATGCAATTGGGGATTTCCACAGTCAGTAGAAGTTAGCAAGACAAAAGGATGGGTGGGCTCAGAGTAAGGATGAAGAGTGGGCAGAATTCCAGGAAGAGGGACACGGCATCTGGGAGGGTTGGAAGTGGAGGGGCCTGGCAGTCCATGGAACAAAAAGATGGCCAGCAACCTGGCTTCAAAGTGTGTGAGGGAGGAAGTAGCACCAGATGAGATGGACAGCCATATTAGGGTCATGACAGAGGCTTTGTAGGTCATGCTAAGAATCTCTGATCTTATCTTAGGAACATCAAAATGCCATTGAAAGGTTTAATAAAGGGAGTGGCAATTGAGCTAATTTCTCTCTGTACCTCCTTTATTTTCTGAGCTTTGTTTTCTGACTACATTAGGGAGAAAATTTTCTGTTAAGATGTTAATCCCTTTTTAACACCCTTTTTATGAACCATGAATCTCCCTCTTAACTATAGACAGTGTTTATAAAGAATATCTAGGGCTGGGGATGTAGCTCAAGCGGTAGTGCACTCGCCTGGCATGCATGCGGCCTGGGTTCCATCCTCAGCACCACATACAAAACAAAGATGTTGTGTCTGCCAATAACTAAAAAAAAAAAAAAAAAAAAAAAATTTCTCTCTCTTTCTTTAAAAAAAAAAAAGAATATCTAATAGTCCTCAGCCTAGGCTGTACCTTAGAGTCACCTAAAAAACTTTTAAACACTCTGATAAAGGCCAATTAAATCAGAATTTCTAGGCATAGGAGCCAAGCATCCATAGTTTTTAAACACATTGACTTCTGCAATTCAGTTTAATTTAAACATTTATTGAACCCACTGATATTAAGTCCAAGCACTGTTCTGGATGCTGTATAGACAAAGATAAATGTGGACAGCTGTTAGCAGATATTAACTATTCAGAAGTTGTAGCTGTTACAGTTGCTACAAAAGGCAAGCCAGATTGAGGCAACTCAGGAATCAGCAGGCAGTGATAAGAACCCTTGAAGTCAAAAATCAATGGAAATAATAAATTATATGACTTCCCATTCACAGTTCCTCATTTGGTCTCTTCACGGCATAACCACTGGGAAGAAATGCCAGAAATCAGAAACCTCAAGACAAGAAAGGTGGATGCTCATTCTCCTGATAATATATGTGAATATTCAGAACAGTTGAGGCAGACTACTGTTTTCTTGCCTTTGAGAGTTAGCCAGAAAAAAGAGATACACATCCATCTATTCAAACATTTATTAAGCATGTATTCTGTGCCAAGCAGTGTGCTAGGCTTTGGGGGCTGAAAGAGTGTCCATATTCCTTAGACTTGAGATGCTCCCAGAAGACAAGGAATCAAATCTGCTTTTTAGTTTATTGAATCAGAATGAAAATGCATATTTATTTTTTAAGAGCCTGATCTGGAGCTGGGGCTGTTGCCCAGTGGTAGAATGCTTACCTAGCATGCATGAGGCCCTGGGTTCAATCCCCAACAGGGAGGTTGGGGAGGCTGGGTCTATGGATAAAAATAAAGAAATATCCAAATCCCTTGGAGGAGAAAAATCCACGATGGATCAAGGGAAAATCCTATGTGTCAGACCATGAAACTGTATATCTTCAAGGTTAGACATTTAGGGTATTGATTTTGAAACATTTTCGGAGAAGAGCAATAATTTATTTTAAATTTGTTTTGTGTATCTTCTAGCATGAGATCAGCCACAAGAAAGCATTTAACAGATGTTATTGATTATGATTAAATGACTATCCAAGCTAGAAAGAATGTATTTTTCCTAAACAAAGATTAAAATAGATAGATAGATTATCTAGATAGATATTTCAGTATGAAACAGACCAAGTGTTGAAGGCAGTGAAGTTTTACAAGATTTAAAAGGCTACAGAATCAAATCTCATTTTTGAAGTTTCTAGAGGTAGCCTAAGATTGTGATGGTCTTTAGGTCTTAAAATTCTGAGATTTCAACCAAATATGAGAAAAAAGCATTCTTGTTCAATAAATATCCAAATTTTCATTTCCATATAAGTACTTCTCTTACTTGACTCAACTTTAAGATAAAATGAGAGAAACTAAAGATATATTTCATAGCTTAGAAAAGTATAGGTGATAGGTAGAGAAGATAAACAAGAAGACTATTCAGTATGATATAGAGAAGCTTTTAGAAATGTACCTGCCAGGCCTTTGATGGAGTGCTCTGGAGTGTAGGAGCTGGCATGGGAGGATGGGCATGAATACATTTAACAAACTCTACTGGGAAGTCTGAAGCTTATAGTTCAGGACCAATTACAATTACAATTCTGTATTAACCCATTTTGCATTTATATAATGATATACCTGAGGCTATGTAACTATATAAAGAAAAGAGGATTATATAGCTCACAGTTCATTCTGAAGATTCAAGGGCCTGCCTCTGGTAATGACTTGCTTGTCAAATTTTTATCATAATCACAAGACATCACATGATAAGAGACAGGAAGTATGGATGTGTCTTTTCTGATCTCTCTGTTATAAAGCCACCAGGGAGGCTCCACCCTAATCCAAATCACTTCCCAAAGGCTTTACCTTTAAACACTATTGCTGGATTAAGTTCCCACCCTGTTAACTTCAAAATGGGGATTAAACTTCAACACATGTAACCTTAGGAGACACACTGAAGCCATATCTAATCCAAAGAAAAGTCCATTCACTCTATTTGATAGAAGAAGAAACTAAGACCCAGAGATTTGAATGAGCTATTCAACATCTTATAGCTAGTTAAAAACAAAACTTAATATTGTGCTTTCTATGATGCCCCATAGGTATCCATATTTCTGCCAAAGTCATCATTGCCTTGATTCCATTGATTCCATTTTTGCTTTATAAATAATTAAGACTTTTTTCCTTTGTCTTTGATGTTGGGTGGGAGGGAAGCTTGCTTAGCTCAGAATGGACAAATATGACTAATCACCAGCAGCAGTTAGGCGGCATGGTCGTAAATACATCAAACAATCATTTAAATAAAAGACAGTTCATTGATGTAGTCTCCCAGGATTTGGAACTAAAAGGAAACTGTTGTTATTTAAATAACAACTACCTTCATCATCATAATATTTTTGCTCTACTCTGACTTTTAAAATGAAATATACTTAGAGTAGTTAAATAAAATTGAAAACCATAACATTATATACTGAGACAACAGTTAAATTTTTCTTTGTAATATAATAGTAAAGTATAGGTATTTCTCCTCCATTTTTTTTGCTTAAAATATTAGATACTTTTTTTTTCCATTTCAATTTAAGTATGATCAAAAGCCTATGTCTAACCGAACTAAATATATACTAAATAGAAAGTTGTGTTACATTTTGAATTCCACATACATTCTCATTCCATTCATTCATTCTCACTGTTTTGGAATTCTCAGGAGATCAGTATACATAGCACATTTTTTCTAATGCTAAATATGAATGCAGGTCCCAGTGAAACTACAAATATGATTGTTGTAACAGCTCTGATTTATAAGATTAATAACTCATTTTTTTTCCCGTTTTGTTTTATTTGTGGTGCTGGGGATGGAACCCAGGGCTTCACATGTGCTAGGTGATGCTGCACACCTGAGCTACACCCCTAGCACTGATAATTTGTTTCATGTTCTTTGCTGCTCTAAAATTGCAATTATCCAGCTAGCTTGGCTCTGGCTAAGCTGCAAAGGGCATCGTGGGTTGAAGGTGTGTGTGTGTGTGTGTGTGTGTGTGTGTGTGTGTGTGTGAGAGAGAGAGAGAGAGAGAGAGAGAGAGAGAGAGAGAGAGAGAGAGGATTCTGAGACTTTCTACAGTGCCATGGGTAGATCAAAGACCAAGATGGCATCCTGCCCTCATTGAACTACTATGAGTATCCACTCATTCTTCCATTACTTCCGGCTTCCCTTTATGTCAGTAACCTTTTACTTTCTTTTTTCCTATGCAGCTCTCTTTTTATTTCCTAGAGAAGACACGGTTATACCACTGAGGTTAGATTAATCATTCATAGTACTGTGAAAAATATGAAAACACCAAGTAACAAAGGGTTAATTTCCAGAAGCTCAAAACTTTGAGGGCAAAAAATCCATACCATAAAACTCTCAGTGATTTCTCCCTGAACTATGACCCCTTCATGACTCTTTCAGAACTTTGTTCATACTCTTGCAATGCCACATGCCCTCTTCTGCTTTGAACCCTTATTCCCACTGTGTAGTGTAACTGCATTACAGGCAGTCCATGTAGATACCTGCATTTTCCTTGGCCTCACTGTGGTTCCTTGTGTGCAATAGCATTCATAAGGAGTGTCAGAAGACCACATTTTAAGATTAACTTGGGGCGCGTTACTGTTTATCAAGGATATGTCATAAAAAATTGATATAAGCCTGGAACACAAGCGTTTCATTAAAGTGCTCTTCTCACATTACATAGCAATAAGAGAGATGATTCAAGAGGGAACATAGTCCTTTCAATTGGTAGGTCATTTCATAAGACTTTGAAAAGAGATACACCTGATGTCTTAGAAAGCTCTTAGAATTTTTCTAGGAAAGCTCAAAATAGGAAAGGCAAAGACCATCGTGAAACATCTGTGGAGGTTCTCTCCACCAGCAATCTTGGATACAACCATGTTCCAATTTGACAACCTCTCAGGAGTAATTAAACCTGGCTCCAAGTATCTAATCCTCAGGATTTCCTATCTCCATAGTTCTTGAAGTAAGTTTCCAACTGCAAAACTAACAGTTCAAGTCATATTGAAACTAATTTTAGAAATGCAAAATTTCCAACCTAGTGAACCAGGAATTCTGAGATGGAGCCTTAACACCCAGATTTAACAAGCTCTTCATGTTACTCTGCCTCAGGCTGGTGAGAACCTAGCTCCATCCTGACCCACCTGCCCTGCTACATACTGGTGGCTCAAATCACCTGGAAACGTGCCCTTGGGCCTTAGATGAGTGGACAGTGGAGGGTGGGGAAATAATGAAGCTTACTTTCTCTTTTGTGCAATAATAGTAAAAATACCCCAAGGTGTCTCCACTAAAACAACATCTTAATTATCAATTTCAATTTGTCAATTCAGCTGAGCTGGAATGGTGCTTAGTTGGACACTATAATTTTGATCTGGGGTTCACTGGGCTGATCCAGCCTGAGTTGATATTTATTTTCTGGGGAGGCCATGAAGGAGTTTAGTAGGATAATAGCATATAAGCGGTTTTTAAGAGGTGTGAGAAAATATCAGTTGTAAGAGGCCTTAGGACCTCTATGGTTTTTCTGATCTTTCTTGATAGAGACATCACAGTTAGTTACTGATATAATCAGGACCACAAAATAATTGTTACCATTCAAAAAGAGGTGCTTGTTCTAGGGATTCTGAGACTTTCTACAGTGCCATGGGTAGATCAAAGACCAAGATGGCATCCTGCCCTCAGGAATTGAGTCTGAAGGTTCATAGACATCTTAATGGGTCTATTTGTTATGGTTTGAGTATAAGGTTTCCCACCAAAGTTCTGTCACTGACTAGCCTATGTATCCTTGGGAAACTATTAAAACTTTCTTCATGTCAACTTAATTTTTGCATCTGTTATGAATAATAGGCTTGTGTTATGGTTGAATATGAGGTATCCCTCCATGACTCCTGTGTTAATGCAGGAATGCACAGAGATTAAAATAATTAGATTATTATAATTAGATAAAATAAATAGAGCCATAATCTAATCAGTCCATCCTAGTTTGAATGGTCTGACTGGGGGATAACTGTAGGCAGGTGGAGTAGAACTGGAGGAGATGGGTCACTCTGGGCATGCTCTGGAAGGGTGTGTCTTCCCTGCAGCCTCCCCTCTTTTCTTTTTTTTAACTTTTTTGGGGAGCAAGGGATTGAAATCAGGGGTATTTGACCACTGAGACACATCCCTAACCCTAATTTGTATTTTATTAGAGACAGGGTCACTCTGAGTTGCTTAGCACCACACTAAATTGCTGAGGCTGGCTTTGAACTCACGATCCTCCCGAGCTGCTGGGATTGCAGGCATGTGCCACAGCTTCCCCACTTTTCTTCCTGACCCCACCATAAGCCAAGCAGCAGGCTCCTGCTTGGCCCTGCAGCTTTGATGTGTCACCTTCCCTTGGGCCTAGGGCAATGGAATCAGCCATCAAAGGACTGATATGTCTGAAACCTTGGACCCCAAGTAAACTGTTCCTCTTTTAAGTTGTTCTTGTTGGGTATTTTGGTGACAGCAATGAAAAGCTGACTAAAACAGAAATTGGTACCAGGAAGGGGTCATTGTTATGATTAACCTGACCATGTGGTTCAGACTTTTGGAGCTGGTTTATGGGTGGAATTTTGAAAAGTTTAGAGTTGCAAACTGAAAAAGCTTGTAAGCGAAGCTTAATGAGTGTCAGCTTCTGTGGGAGCTCAGAAGATCAGAATCTCAATAGGATTGCAGACTGTGCTTATGAGATTTCAGAGGAAAATGAGGACTCTACTGGAAATTGGACTAAAGGATTATCAGGTTATATTCTGCCAAAGAATTTTTTTACATTTTTGTCAATGTCCTGAAACTTTGTGGGAGACTGAATTTAAAAGTGATGGACTAATTAATCTGGTGGAGGAAATTTCAAGGCAGCTCAACATCCAGTGGGTGGCATGGCTATTGCTGGCAGCTTTAAGCCAAGTTCACTGTGAGAATTGGAAGTGGAAAGAACTAAGATTTTAAATTGGAATTTGTCCAGAAAAGTACAAATAAAACTGGGACCACTTATGCTTGTTGAAAAGATAATAGCCCTTATAGTGATACTAAGTACTTTGCACAGGAACTATAGGAAAGATGCCTTCAGGGCATCTCAGGAATTTGCAAGACCACATCCACTGAAGGCTTATGGATATAAAAGGGAAAATTCCTTTGAGAAGAGATCAGGGGAGCATCCTTTTTATGCAGGAGACCTAGAAAGTTGTTTCACCCTGCTGAGCTGTGCAGGCCCTCAGAGGCCATTGCAGTTGTGATTCCAGGGGGGCTCATGTATTGCAGGAATTGGCAGCGAACCTTGGCATCATTCATGTGGTGCTGGTCCTGCAGTAATGCAGAATGCTTGACTTAAGGGATCATGGAGGCTTCCATTGAGACTTCAAAGAAATATCTGGAGGCCAGGCAAAGCATAGCAGGGTTAAAGTCCCTGTGGGCTTCCCCTGAGAGGTTGATGCATGAAACTGTGAAGCTGAAGCTGAAATGGAGACTCCAGGATTTAAGAAATGCCAGAAAAGCTCTTGCTGAGAAAAGCTCTTGGTTATGGAGACAGCCAGGCCAAAAGAGAGCCCATGTACACTGTAACTGGCAAGGCCCAAGGGGAGGGTCTTCCCAAGTCTTTTGGAGAGCACATATTGACACCATGTGTTCTAGATGCTGTATGTGAGTTACAGAAGAGTTTGTTTGCCTGACTGAGTTTCAGTACTGTTTTGATCTCATCTTTTGTTTCTATGTGCCTATTCCCTGATTTTGCAGTGCCACTGTATATTGCATATCTGTAATATATGCAATATATTATCTGTAATATATGCATATTATATCTGTAATATATGCAATATATAATTTTGATTTCTATAGGGCCTCACACTGAGAATTTGCCTTGAATCTCAAGCGAATCTCTGTACTTAGACTTTTGGACAGTGCTGGAACTGTTAAGACTACGGCACTCTTGGAGATGAACTAAATGCATTTTGCATACTGAGATGGACATGAGCTTTTGTGGGATAGGGGAAGAATGCTATGGTTTGGATATGAGGTGTCTCCTCAAACTCCTATCAATGCAGAAATATTCAGAGATGATTATGAGAGCTATAACCTAATCAGTCCATCCTAGTTTGAAAGGACTGACTAGCTGGTAACTGTAGGCAGGTGGGGTGTGGCTGGAGGAGGTGGGTCACTGGGGGTGTGACCTGAAAGGTGCGTCTTTTCTGTGGGTTCTTCTTCCCACTGTGCTTCCTGACCCTGCCATGAACTGAGTAGCATTTCCCTGCAGAGCCCTTCTGCAATGATATGCTACCTCACCTTGGGCCTAAGAGCTATGGAATTGGCCATATCTGGACTGAAATCTCTGAAACTGGGAGCCTCAAATAAACTTTTTTATCCTCTAAGTTGTTTTTATTAGGTATTTTGGTCACAGTGGGAAAAAAAAACCTGACAAAAACACTGTTCACGTGTCAGTTGGAAGCCTTATTATTCTCATCCATTGTTTGTCAGAAGATCCCAGGAAAGTATCTAAAATTCCATTGCATTAATTTGAATTATTTTGGTTGCAAAACCCAGAAACCTATTAAGCTTAGCTTAAGCAAAAAAAAGAGAGCATTGATTATTAATAGATCAAATAAAGAAATGAACAAGCAGACCTCACCAGAGTAGGAATCTGGATATGGAACATTGAAGGAGCCATAAATTCTTTCTGGGTCTCTTCTTGGTCAGCCTTTATCTGCTAGCTAGGCTCATTCTTATTTCAGGAATAGGATGGTATCTTTCTATTTCATGGACTACATAGGGATAAAAAAAGTCACAGACAGTCATGAATTTTATAAGTTGATTATAGAAATGTTCACTGAAACACTCAATAGTCCTTCTTTTTGACAGAACATGTTCTTTATTATTTCTTTTTTAAAAAAATTATTTTATTTAGGTATATATGACAGCAGAATGCATTTTGATTCATTATACACAATTGCATTTGGGGGGCTAGGGGAAGAATGCTATGGTTGTACACGATGTAGCGTCATACCATATGTGCAGTAATACATGTACCTAGGGTAATGATATCCATCTTAATCCACCATCTTTCCTGCCCCATGCACCCTCCCCCTCACTTTGCCCAATCAAATTTCCTCCATTTTTCCCATGCCTCCTCCCTCTCTATTATGGATTAGCAACCACTTTTCAGAGAGAACATTCGGCCTTTGTTTTTTGGGATCGGCTTACTTTGCTTAGCATGATATTCTCCAACTCCATCCATTTACCTGCAAATGCCATAATTTTTTAAAAATATGATTTTAGTTGTAGATGGACGTGATACCTTTATTTTATTTATTTATTTGTGGTGCTGAGGATCGAATCCAATGCCTCACATGTGCTAGGTGAATGCTCTACCACTGAGCCACAACTCTAGCCCCTCAATAGTCTTTTTTTTTTTTAGTTAAAAAAACTGCTTTATACAAATTCACAAATTTGTGTACGATAAGCTTTACTTCTAAAGTGTAAGCGTCAGTGGTTTTTAGTAGAATTGATCATCATTATTCATGGATTCTGTATTGGTAATTTCACTTAATTAGTAACCCCCAAATCAATATGCACAACACATTCATGGACATGTATAAAGTAGCAAAGCATCTGTGTCACTGAATTGCTATATTCCCAACTGAGGTTGAACAAGGTGATGCTCTGCCTTTTTATTTCAACTCTCTTATGATAGCCAAATGTCCTTTTTATTATCTGTTTAACAGTGTCACATTTTTTTCATATCATTGTGCATTTTATTGCTCATTTCACTGTTTAAAGCCCCTAAGTGTAATGCTGAAGTGCGAGCTAGTGTTCCCAAGTGCAAAAAGTGTGTGCTGAGCTCTATAGATAAAATGCATGTGTTAAATAAGTTTCATTCAGTCATGTGCTATTGAGCTATTTTCTGTGAGTTTGTCATTAATGAATCAACAATATGGTAATCCAGAAACAGGAAGAGAAAAATTGCCAATTTGTAAATTAGGTTGTCTTGGAAAGAGTGAAGGGAACATCTATGAGTGTCAAGAAGCCATGAAAAAGACAGAAGAGCGGCAGATGAGCAAGGCACGGGCAGCTGTGTCTCCCTCCAGTTCTCCTCTTTCACCTCCTTGGTGGGTGTAGGAGGCCAAAGGAATGCTGGGAGCGTTGCCCCTCCTTCCCTTTGAGACTTTCCCAGCCCTCTACAGCCAGACTGTCCTGGTCTGGATATGGCTTGTGGACAGCAGAAGATTCATTGTCAGCAAAACAAACAAACAAACAAAAACAAAACAACAAAAAACTGGACAAAAGAAGAAACAAGAATGTGACCCAAAAGGCTACTGCCCAAGCTGCCTTCATATACACCCGCACTATCTGTAGGACACAAATGCCAGACTTGAATAATTTAAAGACCTTCAAGTAGCACTTTGAGAATAAGCATTCTAAGACTTCACTTCCTGCAGAATTGGCTGTTCAAGCATGAAGTTATTTACAGGTGAATTCATTGACACCTTTGGCTCTGCTACTGTCTCAGACCTTAGGTCACAAACCTGTAACTGCTTTTCTAACAAACTGTTGAACAGCAAAAAATAAAGGAGCTACAGAAACACTCATTTTTATGCTGTTCCCTTTTGGGCTTCATGCAGAGACAAATCTATGTAAATGTACAGTTGACTCTGATTTGGAAATTTGATAATCCGTCCATCCTTGTTATAAAATTTCTTTTTAAAATTTTATTTATAGTGATGTTCATATTGGGTAAAATAACTCCTTTAACAAAGTAGTACCTTGACTTTACAACATCACAGGAAAAAAAGAGATAAAGATAAAACTGGGGCTAAATTTGTGAATTCATGAGATGAAAACCAATTTAAAAAAACTGTAGTAGGCACCATTGTCATGAATCTGAAAGCCAGAGAAGTTTACGGTTAAATTACCCAGGGTCAGTAAAATACTAATCCTTTCTTGAATAGTGTTTTGGTACTAAAAACATGCATGTAATTAATTATGAGAAGTGTATATTAGGGGACTAGGGATGTAAACATGTGTTATTAAAGTTCTTGTCTAGCATGCAGGCAGCCCTAGGATAAAAAAAACCTGAACACACATTAAATAAAGCATCTTTAAAGAGAAATACACAAAAATAGAGTTATTTATTGATTGGTTAATGAAAATCTGACCAGAAGTTTTGGTAATATAATGCTGTATTTCCCTTAGGAGTAATGGTTTAGTGGCCACTAATTCAATATTTGTAGCTATCTTATATATTATAACTACCACAAATAACAAGTATCAACTGGATATTCATGAAATTATACTTGAATTGCCACAAAGTCCAGAACATTCTTATCCCCCAAAGAAACTGTAGCCCTTAGCAGTCACTTCCCACCTCCTTCCCCTACCAGCTCCTTGCAACTACTGATTTATATTCTGTCTCTATGGATTTGCCTGTTCTGGACATTTCATATAAACAGAATCATACAATAAGGCCTGTTGTATTTTTGTTCTCTCACTTAGCATGTTTTCAAGTTTCATCTATGTAGTACTCTCTGTAGTCCCCACAATATCCATGGTTTCACTTTCTGTGGTTTCAGAGACCTAAGGTCAAATGTGTTATGAAAATATTAATGGAAATAAATACCAGAAATAAATACCTCATACATTGTAAATCGCCATTCTCATGCTGTTCTGCTTCATCTCTCTGAGGCATGAATCATCTCTGGGTCTTTTGTTTCTACCTTGTGCAAGTGTTACTACCCCATGGAAGTTGAGAGAGAGTAAGCCGGGAAGAGACTACATTTGCATAACTTTTATTACATTATATTGTACAATTATTTTATTATTATCTATTATTGTTGATATCTTACTATACTTAATTTGTGAATTAAAATTTATCATAAGTAGATATGTATAGGAAAAAACACAGTATATGTAGGGTTTGGCTTCAGACATCCACTGGGGTTCTTAGAACACATCCCTACCTCCTGTTTCCCCCCAGTAAGCGGGAACTACAGATCAGTACTTCATCCCCTCACTCCCCCCCCTTTTTTTTTTTGCCAAATAACACCATATTATATAGGTATAGTGCATTTTGTTTATTTATTTGTCACAGGAGAAGATATGTCTCTGGAGGAAGGGCTTGAGGAGTTCCTGGAGAGAGGGGGGAACTGAACTCAAGATGAGTGGGATTCTTGGTTTATGTGATGAAAAAGAATTTCAGCACAAGCAGAGGCACAAACAAAGATTTATTTAGGAAAACAGATACACATTCAAGGGAGACAGGCCATCTCAAGAAAGAGATGTGGTTTGGGGATTCCCAATTCTTCCTTTAAAGGAAACTTGGTGAGGGGTGGGTATGGAAGGTTATGATGGATGACATCAGTTTGGTGATCTCAAGACAGTCATTCTCAAGATCCTTAGGCAGATGTGCACTTCTTTATCTGGTCAGTAGATAATGTCAGAAAGTCTCACTAAATCACAGGTTTCTCAAAATATCGTATTTCTCTATTAAATCTACTTATTGGATCTATTTATTGGTGGATTAATCAACAATGTACTAGGTCATTACCATAGTTAACTTTAAGATTTACAGATTTCTATTCCAGGCCTGTCACTCTCAAATAGAGTGACAGGCCTGGAATAGAGACTGGCTGAGACCTGGAAAAGTATGCAGGAATCTTAAAATTTTGTTTCCGTGGCTTTCCTTTATGTTTCCTGTCTACCTTTTTAATTTCTTCTATCCTACCTCACATTCATAAACTGATGGACATCTGGGTTGTTTGCACTTGTTGCCAGTATAATAATACTGTTATGATAATTTCTGTACAAGGTTTTGTATATAGATTTGTTTTCATTTCTCTTGGGTGTATAGCTAAATGCAGAATTAACTTTTTCATGCGTAAACTCTATTTAACTTTTTGAAGAATTTTCAAGTTGTTTTTCAACGTGGTTGTGCCATTTTTCAATCCCACCAGCAATGCAAGAGAGTCTCCGATGCTTGTCAACACTTGTTATTTGTGGTCTCTTTATAGCCATCTTGGTGTGTGTGAAAAGGTATTTCATCGTGGTTTTGACTTGCATTTTCTCTCATGACCTATAATGTTAAGTATCTTTTCATGTACTGATTGGCCATTTGTATTTATTCATGGGAGAAATGTCTAATTAAATCCCTTTCCTGTTTAAAATTATAATTTATTGTGAGTATAATACTTCTTATATTTTGCACACATGTCCCTTATCAGATGTACACTGTCTTCTGTTCTGGGGGAATTTTATCTTCTGATGACTGAATAGGCTTTTGGTCCTGATGCCAATTCTTATAGCTTCATCTTGCTCAGGTGATCACTTTTCAAATGATGTGATAATATTACAATTACTTCTTAAATATCCATGGGGAGTGGGGCAAGCACAATTCTTAGAAAGGGGGTGGACAGGAAATCAAATAGGGATTCACTACATTATATAGTAATTATATCAGTTCCTTGCATTATAGAGAGGTATATACAACTGCTCTAGAGATTCTAGATTTGTTAGATAGCTAGTCAGCCATGAACAAGTTGGTGGGTGAAGTACAATAAAGGGTGGTAACTAACAAGGAGGATATCAGACATATGTATCAAGGTTTGTGGGTCACAGGACTGGGAACCACAGGGAACCTTATCAAAACACATCTGTAAAAATGATTCACACCTCCCCCGGCCATAGTCAATCATAAGCCCTTAAGAAATTATTGTTTCAAGATCATGTCAAACTCACCACTTGTGACCAGGTCATCACTGAAACCATGTCACAACCTTCCCTGGTAACTAGGTCACCATGACCCCCACAAAGAAAATTTGCTGAAGGCTGAACAAAGGAGTAATAACCCACTTAAGGGGGTATGAGAGAACAGGATAGGAACAAAAAGACTCAAACCCCTTAAAAACCTCAGACTCTGTAAGTCATATCATCCTCCTAGAGGTAATCTGTACAGTGCTTCTACTGTGCATTATCTTTATTTCTCATTTTCTAATAAACTCCTTACTATATTCTGTGTACCTCACATTCTTCCTGCAGAATCACAAGAACCAGTGGCTGTGCGTTCTTGGTCACTTTGGCTCTGCAACAGATTGTTAATGCTTACAGGACCAAGAAGATATATATATATATCTTACTGATGTTGATCTTTTTTGTGGTGCTGGGGTGATATTGACTTTTTAAGACAATGCACTTCTTGAATTACAAAAAAGATTAAAAATTTCTGATTTTTTATGCACATGTATAATTTCATAAAAGGTGTTGATATTTGAAAACCATTCATTTCTTAATAGAGAAGAAAATCAATGGCATTTACAAAAAGTGTTATCTTCTTTGAATAAAAGTCCTTTGAAATTTCAGAGGAAAACAATAGTGAAGAAATTTCAGATTTGTTTCATCCAAGTATGTACTTCTCAGATAAGACTTTGGGGATAGAAAGAAAGAAAGACAAATACTGAGTCTCAAGAGAGAGGCACCCCTAAACCACTGGAAAGCAGAAATGCCCATGAACCATTGGAATGCAAAACAAACCACTCAGGACAACCGAGCCCCCGTGACCCACTTTCTTAGCTGAGTGCTTGCCTGCAAAAAGTAACATAAAAGGAGAGAAATGTGCAAGTGCTAGAAAAGATTTGCCAGAAATTGCCTAGCTCCACCCTGACTCCACTTCTAGTCCAGTTTGGAGCCTATATTCTCCCTTGAATGTATATATACTTTCCTAAATAAATCTGTCTGTCTCTGACAGGTGCATGCTGGAATTCGTACCAAAGACTTCACTTGTCCTGGGTTGAGGGCTCCTATCTGGGAACTCCTCTAGTGCCGCTTCCAGAAGGTATACAATATCATATGACAATATATGCCTCTTTGACACATGGATTATTTTGAACTAAAGGTGAACCTTCAAATGTAGAAAAAGTTTCACCTCCCGCAACTGCCTAAAAACAGTACAAATTTCCCCTTCAAGAAAGGGAATTTCTATTTATAAAGGAAAATTATATTTGTATAGATTTATATAGTTCAGTCAGGATGTCAATTTACCAGTTTTTGGAATGACAATTCTTATCATTTGGAGACTTTTACCTGCATCACAAAACAACCCTATACTTAATACACATTTCCTCCCCTGCCCTTGCCAGAACTTACATCTCTCACCAGAAGCTCCAAACCCCTTTAACCTAAGAGGGTACATAAATGTTGATCATCAGCTGCCTCTTTAAGTCCTGTTCCTTAATGAAATTCCTGTGTGTAGGTACATATTTATAACTTTGTGTTTTTCTTGTCAACCTGTCTTTTATCAACTCGATCCAGTCATTGAATCTAGAAGAATAGAAGGAAAAACATTTTTCTTCTTCCACATTTTAAAGTTAAAAACTTTGAAAAGATTTCAAAAGATACCTGTGTTATACCTTATAGCCTTAGGCTTACTGGGCTCAGGTAAGTAAAGCTATAGCTTGATTTTATCCCTTTTCAATAAACAAATATTTGTTTCAATTTTGTGAGTGTTATGAACTGAGTAGTGTTCCTTTAAAATTCTTATATTGAAGCCCTAATTCCCAGTACCTCAAAATGTGACTCTATTGGGAGATAGGGTTTATAATTAACTTAAAATGTGGGTTTTCAGGGTAGGTCCTAATCCCACAAGGTGAATAGAATTCTCATAAAAGAGGAAATTCAGATATAGAAAAAAAACAGGAAATGACCATCTATAAGCCAAGGAGAGAGGCTTTGGAAGAAACAACCTGCTAACACCTTGATCTTGGACTTAGAGCCTCCAAGTTATTAAATCAATCAAAGTCCAAGTTATTAAATCAATCAATCAAACAAACAAACAAAAAACCAAATTTCTTTTGTTTAAGAGACCCAGCCTATGGTACTTTATTGTGACAGTCTGTGTTAGTCAGCTTTTCTTTGCTATAAGCAAAATACCTGATGAGAACAACTTAGAGGAGAAAAAAGTTTATTTGGGGCTCATGGGTTCTGAGGCTGAGTCCATGGTCAGCTGACTCCATTGCTCTGGGTTTAAGGTAAGGCAGAACATCAAGGCAGAATAGTGGTGGTAGAGGAAAGCTACTCAGCTTGTGGCAGCCAGGAAGCAGAAAGAGCTAGTGAGAAACAGGGACAAGATATCATCCTCAATGGCACACCCCCAGTGATCTATTTCCTCCAGCCACATCCCGGTTGCCTATAGTTACTATCCAATAGTCCATACTAATTATTAATCTATCAAATGGGGTTAATACACTGATGAGGTTACAACTTTGTACTCTAATAATTTCACCTCTGAAGATTCCTGCATTAACATAGGAGCTTTCAGGGGACATCAAAGATCCAAATAATAACATAGCTCTAGCAAACTGAAACAATTAATGTTATTAAAGACGTGATTTTCTTTATTGGTTGCTCAAAAATCACAATGATCTTGACATATCATATTTCATACATTTGATTCAAGATGTGATGTTTTTAGATATCAACTTTCCCCATGTATCTAAAAAGAGTATTATTAAGCACTTTAACTATATACTTGTTTATATGCCACATTACATTGTTAAGGCAGATGCAACAGAACTGCTCCCTGCTGTTCTGCTAAGAGTTTCTGTGTGTGACAAAAAATAAGTAGACTCTTTTGATTTATCATGTAATGTAACTTTTTACCAATTCACATTAACTTCTCCTAAATCAAAGTGAGTTAAGAACTGGGCTTGGTGGGACACACCTGTAATCCAGAGGCTGGGGAGGCTGAGGCAGGAGGATCATTAATTCAAAGCCAGCTTCAGCAAAAAGTGAGGCACTAAGCAATTCAGTGAGACCCTGTCTCTAAATAAAATAGAAAATAAGGATGGGGATGTGGCTCAGGGGTCAGGTATTCCTGAATTCAATCCCTGATACCAAAAAAAAAAAAAAAAAAAAAAAAAAAAAAGTGAGTGAATAAGTTTTCTTTTTAAAAATTTGTTAGGTTGAAAAGTTCTTTCTTCTTCTTCCTCTCCTCCAGAGACTGCTCCTTAAGTATGAGCATTTACCTAGTGCTGATTATTTGCCATGTACTTTTCTAAGTCCTTTATTTATTCAGAAGATTTTTTTCAAGCATCTGGGATGTAGCGGATATGCTTCTAGGTGTTTTAGATACATCAGTGAAAAAAGAAGACTAAATAAAAAAAAAGAAAAAGAAAAGTTTCCTATTCATGGGGAGTGAACAGATTTATAATAAACAACACTCACAACAAATAAGTAAGTGGCATTTAATTTAGCAAGTTAACTAATTTATTTTTGCACTATTGGGTATTGATCCCAGGACCTCACATATGCCAGGCAAGCACTTTACCACTAAGCTACACCCCCATGCCTTTTTAAAATTTTATTTTGAGACGGCAGTCTCACTAAGTTGTCTAGTCTGTCCTCCAATTTGTAATACTCCTGCCTCAGCCTCCCAAGAATATAGGATTATAGGAGTATGCCACTGTACCTGGCTCAGTAAATTCATTTTAGAAGATGGAAAATGCTATGAAAAAAATAAAGATTATCAGGAGTGATAGAGAGTGAAGAGATAGGATAGTGATAGGAGTGAAGAGAGCTTGATGTTTTCAACTGGATAATTAGATTGGGTCTCAACCAGAGGGTGATATTTGAGTAAGGCAGAGAGGCCCGCATGTTAGTCAACATATTTGAGTAAATATTTAAGTAGAGAGAACAGCTAGGACAAAGCTGTGGGCCAGGAGTATGCCACATGTGTTCAAGAAGTAGCCAAGACTTTGGCTTTTGTTGAGTGAAGGTGAGGAATAATTTTTTGTTGTTTTTTTGTAGATCAAACCCAAGGGCTTACAGGTGCTAGGCAAATGCTCTACTGGTCCAGGGAATAACTTGAAAACAGAAAAAAAGTGACACTATCTAAAAAGTTTAAAAGATTCAATTTTTCTGGGTTGAGATAGACTAATAGGTGGTGCAAAGGGAAAACAAAACAGGGAGGCTACTGCTGCAATCCTGGGTAGGGATGATGGGGACTTGGACAGGGAGGTAGTAATAGAGGTCATGAAAAGAAGCTGGATTATGGATATATTTTGAAAATCAAGTCCAACATGATTTCTAGTGGGGTTGGAGAAGAGGTTTAAGAGAGATGTTGAGAAACTGATGTGACTCCATTTTTGAAAAAACCAGCCTCTACTTCAGAGCAAGGCCTGTCCAAAGGGGAAGGGGGATGACCCAGCATTCCTAGGCACATAGCCACTCTGCTGAGTCATTTGTCTGTAAATAAGAGGAAAGGCTTGCGGAGCCAGATACCCCTAACTGCAGTGACCAGACAGCCTTGACTCAGCAATGCAAGACCAAAGAATGCTTGAGACCTAATTTCGGACCATAGAAACAACCAATCAAAGTGAGACAGGGAAAATATCTGAAATGCCAGGTGACCCTCCTAGTAGTTTTTGGTGATTGATAACATGTTAGGAAACTGTGTAGTTTAGCACATACACCCCTTGAGGCTTAAACCAATCAGTTCAAATGTATCCACCTCTTGAATTCACCAGTCACCCTTACCCAACTTGTTCCCGCCAATGAATGTGCTAATCAATGTTAAGAGTTGTTGTTTGATTTTCCCTTGCTATGAAATGATTTGCTGTGTGATATTGTGATGCAAAGAGTATCCCCCCAAAACCTATAAATTCTCACTGAACTAAGGGCTGGGACTCACTCCTCAGGACCACTGTGTTGGAAACGGTTGTGAGTCCCGGATAGAGCTTGCAATAAAGACTCTTATGTGATTGCATCGGATTCGGCTCCTGGAGGTCTATGGGGTCACCTGAATCTGGCATTACAATGTAAAGTATGCTTCTAAGGTTTTTGGTGTGGGCTGTTGAGGGCCACAGCCGAGTCAGGATGACACCTGACATTTTGCCAGAAGTAATGGTTGAGAGGTGAGCCATTAAGATGATGCTGGATTGATTCAATTCTATATAAGACCCCTGCTGTCCGCCTCGGGCGCCCTACTTTGGAGTTCTCACGGGGATTTCCTGGGGAGTTCGAGTTGGTTGGTGAAGTTCCCGGGAGGGAGTTCCCGTTGGTGTGGTGTGCCAGAGAGGGGCCGCATGGGTGGCGTTCGGGAGAGTTCCCGTGGAGTGTGCATGGAGTGCTGTTGGAGTTCAGGCAATAAAGTTTTCTGTTTGAACATACAAGTGCTTTGTGGCGGCTCGGTGATTTGTGCCCAGCCAGACTGCGACAGTGGGCAACCTGAACAGTGGAGGTGCCATCAACTGACGTTGGGAAGACTGCAACAGAAGCAGTTTTGTGGAGTTGGTAGTATCAGTGGTTTGCTTTTTGATGTGGTAATTTGTTACTATTAGATATATAAGTGGAGCTAACCAATAGGCAATTGGATTTATCTTTATGTGTATTAATTGGGCTAATCTTCACAATAAACCTTAAGTTGATCCTATTATTCTCTTAATTTTTAAAATGGCAGCAAGTAAGGCACAGAGAAGCTAAGATATATTTTCAAGGTCAACAAATAAGACTTGGGATTTAAACTCAGTGGTCTGGCTTCAGCGTCCTAAGTATAGGAGTTCTTGAAAGCCTGAGTTCTCTTTTGTCCTTTAAAGCAAGGAAAAATCAAAGAGTGTTTCCCAGTAAAATGCTATATGTGTATATATAATTTTTATAACTTTAAATTTTATTATAATTTCAAATTTATAGGAAAACTGAAAGAATAGTACAATGAACATCATTTGCTCTTATCCAGATTCTTCAATTATTTATACTTGGCTATATTTGCTAGATTGCTTTTCAATCTTGTACATACACACACCCCTACACCCATATGTACAATTTTTTCTTGACACATTTGAGAGTTTCTAACAATTCATTCCCATAACTTCAGTTTGTCTAATAACTAAAGTACAATGGTCAAAATCAGGAAATTTAATCTTGATATAATATTCAAATTTCATCAATGTCTCAATAATGTTTTTTTAAAGCTAGGTATTTCCCCCTAATCCAGGATCATATATAAATTATTATGTTTACTATATCACATATTATATACATGTGTGCAAACTTTAAAGTGTTATTATAAGGTCCTTGCTTAGCATTTGGATGCCCATCTTAAGTGTCAGCCACCATTATAAGGAAAAAGTTTCGCTTTCCCACCCAAGGGACTTTCTGTGAAAGGCTCCACCACTCCCTCATAACAACCTAACCTCTAACCGCCCACTTTAGGACCTGCCCGGCTCTGATTCCTGAGCCAGCCCTATAAAAGACCCAGAACCCAAGCCTTTTTTTCCTCTCTCTTCTATAGAGAGATGGCCTTTATTTTTAGCTCTGACAAATAAACTCTCGTGTGTTTCTCTGCCTGGACTCTGTCTTTCATTTCTCCCTTACTTGTCTTTCATTCCTCGCTTTCCCTTTATTTTGTTGCCGAAACCTGAGTTCAGGTTTCCCGTTGTGCCTGCTCCCTCCTTCGAGGGTCACTGAGAGTCCCTGGTCCCTGATCCAAATTCCATTGTGGGACCAGGCCCTCCATTCTGCCGAACACCCTCTCTGCACACCCACACGGGACATTCCAGGTAAGACCCCCGTCTCCAGTTGACCTAAATGACGTACGGGTCCCAGGAAGTGACCATTGATCATCCTGCACTGCCAGGATTACCATGTGATTGGGGGCACTCCCAGCCACAGTTTTCCCAGTTACGGCTGATCCCTACTGTTGATGGAGTCTATGAATGGTCTTTTATTTGGGACCTGCGTTTTGAGAAAAATATCACTGAGGGTGATTGGGAGTTGTTCCTGGTGAGACTACCTCTTGGCCTTGGGTTAATCTCTACAGGCTTCTGTCCTTACTATGTAGTCCAGGCCAGGTGCCCAAGTGCCTCTACAGGCTCCTGCCCTGACACTTATCCAGCGATGGTGATGACACCCTGAGCGTAACTGCCTGCAGTCTAGGTGATACTAGAGTCTGGGGGATGCCCCATCTCTAAATTCACCTCCTCCGTCTCACTATAGGTGGCTTCTCACACATTCCCTCCTATAGTCCCCTAGGCTGCCTCCTGGCTAACCTAGGGTCTCTCTCTCTCTCTCTCTCATCCCAGACCTAACCACCCCTCCCCTGAAAAAAAAACTTATCTGCTTGTGCAATCAGATCTGGTTTCAATATCCTTTGGATAATGACTCTAAATGGTCGCTTAATGGCACTCTGGATCCCGATATTATCAGGAATCTTTTCAACTATTGTGAACATTTGGGAAAATGGAAAGAGATATCATACATTCAGGCCTTCTCCTCTCTATATTCTAAGCCCTCTCTCTTGCTCTTCTGCACAAATCCTCTTAGCTCTCACCTCCCAAATGCCTGCTTCCAAAGGGACAGAAGATCCTACCCAGGACTCCTCCTCCTTTGACCCAGTGGATGAGCCCCTACCATACCACAATTCTCTTTCTGATAAAGATGCCACAACAACTGTCCCCTTGGCCCCTCCACCTTTCTCTTCTTCTGCCACATCCTCAGGGGCTACTGGTGCCCAACCTGAATCTCTGTGTCCTCTATGCAAGGTAGCTTGAGTAGATGGCATAATCTAGGTTCATGTGCCTTTCTCTTTGTCAGATCTTTCACAGATAGAAAAGAAGCTTGAGTCCTATACTTCAAGTTCCATCACATATATCAAAGCGTTTCAGGGGCTGGGATTGTGCTTCAGGAGTAGATGACTCATTTAGCACGTGCGAAGCCCTGGGTTCGATCCTCAGCACTACATAAAAATAAAATAAATGCAATAAAGATATTGTGTCCAGTTACAACTGAAAAATAAATATTAAAAAATTCTCAAAAAATAAAAATAGTTTCAATATTTGACTCAATCATATGGTTTGGTCTTCCATGATGTCCATGTGATCTTGTCTAACACTCTCCTGCCTGAGGAGCACAGGTGAGTGGAGCGCAGGTGAGTGGACCAAGCTAGCAATTATGCTGATGAGGTACATCAGATCTCCCTGCCCACCCAATTGGCACTGAAGTGGTCACTGATTGGGACCACAATTGAGATTATAATTCACTTGAACGAGAAACTAATAGAAGCCAATTCACTACTTGCCTCATGGCAGGACTTAAGGCAACCCATAAGGCTATCAATTATGAAGAGCTACAGGAAATTATCCAAGATAAGCTTCAAAACACTTCAGCATTTTTAGACAATATACTAATTTGAACCCTGAGACTCCAGATGGAAGACAACTACTAATGACCTTCTTTTTCTCCCAGAGTTTTCCTGATATTAAGGCCAAACTAAGGCACCTTGAGAGGGAGCCCCTAACTCCCCAAGCTGAAGTTCTGGGAGTGGACTTTAAGGTATATAACAGGAGAGACAAGTCCCGGAAGCAGAAATATCAGATGCTTGCTCAGGCTGTTTGTCTGGCCTCAGCATCTGTCCCTGGTTCCACTGGCCCACAGAAGAGTTCCATGGTGAAGCCAGATTTACAGATAGTAAGAAACCAGCCTCTATCTCAGAGCAAAGCCTGTCCAAGGAAGGGGGCATGACCCTTGTCCTTGGAAAACCCCACAGAGCACTCCTAGGCACATACCCACACTGCTGAATTGTTTATCTACAAATAACAGTACAGAGCTGTAGAGCCAGGTGTCACTGACTCAGTCAGGCTAGGTGAGGACCCATAGCAACTCCCTAGCAACCATCAATCAGCATGAGACAGATACCTGCGATGCCAGATGACCCCCCAGTAGTTTATGGTGGTTGATAACATGTTGGGAAACCATGTAGTTCAGCTCATACTCCCTTTGTGGCTTAAACCAATCAGTTCAAATGAATCCCCCTCTTGTACTAGCCAATCACCCTTACCCAACTTTTTCCCGCCAGTGCATGTGCTAATCATGTTTTAGAGTTGTTTTATGGTTTTCCCTTGGTGTGTGATGATTTGCTAAGAGATGCTATGATGTATGTGAAGTCCCTGACTTCCCCAAAGAGTGTATAAAACTGCTGCAAACTCTGGCTCAGGGCCTCTCAACGTTACCAGTTGCTGTGTGTGCGCGGAGGACCGAGCTAGCTCACAATAAACACCTCTTTGCTGCTTACATCGATCTTGGTCTCTGATGGTCTTTTGGGGGTCCTGAATTCAAGCATAACATTTGGGGGCTCATCCAGGATCCCTCTTATAAGCCTACTCAGACACCCCAATTGAGAGGTGATGAAAAGCTGGTAGGTAAGTAAAGGCATTACCGATCTATAATTTTCTGTACTCTGGTTGCCTGCAGGTTCTGGTTCTCTATTTTCTGGTTTACTAAAGGCGTCTGTATTTTGTAGCTGACAGATCCTCCATCCGCCTCCGCTTTTAGTTTCTGCTTAGCAATCCATGCCGCGCCATGAATTCTGTGGCCGCGCTGCAAATTTTGTGTTATGTGTGTTTGTTTCTATTGTCCTGTCCACCTCCACCTCAACACCCTGGCAAGGGAACTAATCTCCCAATCTGGGGTCATCAGACCCAATCTGAGGGGGATGCTCCCCCAATCTGTTTGTCTGAAGGGAAGGCCCCAGTTGGCTAGGGAACAGCACCCCATTTCCATTTTTGTTGACAATCTAAAAAGGGAATCTGTGTCTTTGTGTGTCTTTTTGTCTGTGTCTCTGTTAAGTGTGATGGCATTGTTTTACTTTGGACAGATGCAAGTTCCGATCTGCCTTAGATGTGTGGAGGTAACTTTAGCTAAATTTTAGCCTGAAAATGTCCCTGGTATGCTTCTCCTGCTTCCCTGAAAGGGACCAAAAGTCAATAGAACCACCAACTTTTCTGTTCTCACCTTTTACACCCTTTTAGCTGTGTTTTAAAGAACATTGATAAACTTTACTCCTCTTTGTTAAATGGGATTAGGAAAGCAATGCTTTCTTTTCTTCCCCCTAGTTGCTTGACTGCACCCACTGCAGAGGGAAATGCCTGCTGGGGATCTAAGAACTTTGATATCTCCCCTTTTCTCTTTTTCAAAACCCTGTCCTCATTATTAAATTGGCATTAGTTGGCTTCTGAGGACAGGAACTAAACTTTCAGTTACAAATTTTGACCCCCCAGGGGGATTCTGGAGGAGCTCCCTCTCTGCTTTCTTGGGGAAGCCTAGCACTTCAAACAACTGCATGCGGAGGATTAACTTTTTGAGAGCTGACTACTGGAAAATTAGAAGATATGCCAGCATGCCTGGGATTGAACCTAACCAGAGGAGATAATTCTGTAAGTAAAAGGAGGGACTGAGGGACTCCCAGCAGCTGCCAAAGCCCCTTTTGCTTCAGGGAACTCCCTCCTTCCTTCCCTGAACTGTAAGGATTGCTCCATCTCAGTCTTCTTAAAAAAAAAAAAAAACAGGGGGACACTGAATGTAGTACAATCACCACATTGAGACCCTTGATTTTACACTTCTGGTTGCCCCTCTTTGAGAACATCTGGTCCACATCGTGGGGACATCTGTGGTGCCACTGGTGTAAGAGTCATAATTAAATGGGAATTAGAAACTTGGGGAAAATTTTCTCTTGTCTGGTCTGTTTTAAAAGTTCCTGTCTGTCAGCCATAGTCTGGAGCACCTTTCTGTCTGTCTGTCATTGTATCTTTTGTATCTGTTTCTGGCCCTTTAAGACATGGGCAATAATGTGTTGATAGCAACTGTGTAGTTTTTAAACATTGCAATGGAGATTTCACCTGTGAAAAGCTACAAGGCCCTTACTATTGTGTTATGTGTGCACACTTGTGTTATGTGTTGTAAACAGATGAAAATAATGATGTCTTCATGAAAATTGGCAGATATATAGATTGCTCATGAAAATTTAAAAAATGGATCCAAATATCTTTGATTCATGTGATTTAAACAGTTCAATTTAAATTGGGTAAACAGATGAAAATAAAGATGTCTTTAAATTTAAGCTTACAGGTTTTTCTAGGTGTTAAAAAAACTAATAAAATGTTTTTAAGATTTATGAAGAGCCCCGCCTTACCTGAGATAAGGCTCTGTGTCCCATCTTACTACATGTGGGAATGAATACAAAAGAAGTAGGCCAGATTTCAGTACATTTAAAGTTGTGTCCAAAAGTTGGTTTTTGTCAAGATTACTAGGATCTCAAACAGGGGATATAATGTATAACTCTTCCAAAGTTCATGGTAGCTATTACATGAACTAAATATGTTTTTACTCTTATTAATTTTATTTTGTAGTTTTCTTATAAATGGTCTAAAGACTGGATGCCGCAGTCTGGCTGGGCACAAATCACGAGCCACTCACAGCTTTGTAGATTCAAACAGCAATTCTTTATTCCCAATCTCACACCGGCCGTCTACAAACACGCTCTGGGGAAATCCACGTTCTCTGCCCAAATCCACACCCACTGGGCTTCTGTCTCCCAAATATATTCTAAATCCCGTGAGAACTCAAGGGGAACTCAGGCAGCAGGATACGCCCTATTCTAAATGGGGAACGCCCTAAACTCGCATTATCCTAAACCGGGAACACCCTAAACACGGATCCGCCCTGATCCTTGAGCAAGGTCACCTTACATGCAATGTTGCTGCAAAATGTCCTATTTCCACGAGTCCTTCCACTAAAGAAACATGGGGGTACGCTGGCAAGGAAATTGTCATACCTACTTGGCTGATGGCTCCCAGCAGCTGTTAATATTTTGCAGATGTTAAGGTCTATAAACAAGTCAGATTGGCACCTGTTATTTTGCCAGAGAAATGTTAGAGTCTGTAAACAAGTGTGCATGGTGCCTGGCAAAATGCCAGAGGGAGTGGTTTGTGAAGTAACAAAAGCGAGCCATTAAGTGTGGAGATTCCTTATTGGTTGACTGCTGTGTCTATTTTATGCTAATTAGATAAGCTGTGTAAAATGTATAAATACCACTCCTGTCCTACAATAAACGGCTCTCACTCCTGTTGTATCAACGTACACAAGTCATTCATCACCCCCCGATTATTTTGCCCAGCCAGCCGGGCTGCGGCAGTACTGCTTTAAGAACACACAACCTAGGTTAATTTAAGATAATAAGTTATCACCTGCAGAATAGAGAGATAGACATTAAAGCCCAGTACTCTTAATATAAGGCTGTTGAAATTGATTTTCTGGATGTTTAAGATTAAGATTTAAAATTAAAATTAAATTAAAAGGGCCAAGAAAACCAATATTTGGCTCTTGCCCTCTGAGTCAGTCTGAATCCAGGGAACAGGGGACTTCTCTAAAGAGCTTTGCAACTCTGTGCCACATAACCACCCGATCAGGGAGATTAATGAGACCACTGGAGAACAGAAAGCCAATCAGGGCATTTGCTATGAAGAGGAGGGTCATCAGAGAAGGGAGACATCCCTGATGCTTCCAAGGGAAGCCACATGGTCAAGCAAGACCTGGACCCATCCTAGCGCAAATGGCACTAGCAGGACTGAGAAGCTGCTGTGAAGTTCCCCCAGGACACCCATGAAAACTCAGCTGACTGTTAACAATAGATAGAAACAAAAGTCAGTTTGACCGCTTCATCTTAAACACTTAGCAAAGAAAGTTAAAACCAAGCCACAGTTATTACTGGGCATTTTAAATAATAATGGTAATTAATTATAAGTTAAGGTATACACCTTTTGTTAGCCCCCGAGAATAAGTAAGTCTGGAGGCTATAAAAGAGATTCTTAGGAAGGAATGCCTGATAACTATCAAAAAAACAAAAACAAAAACAAAAACTATCAAGAGGAACTGCCAGAGTAATTTTGGTTTAAGGACTACAGATATTCCTAACCTACACAGGTGTTTGCTAGTATGATCATGCAGCCCTAAGTAATAGAATTACAGGTTTCTCTATTAGACACAGAGGTGTACTAGTAAAAGGATTTTGCAAGATCAGATGACATTAAATTATTAAACTGTATCTTATTGGGAAGGATATCTGTAACACTAAAAGTTAAATGATATGTTTACATTCCTGATAACTGGGGATGTTAAAGCCTGGTGAGGAAACTTCTATTATACAGTGACATGTTCCAGCTGCTGCAACATTTATTCAGTACTCATGGTTTTTGTTTCTCATAGAAGCACCCATCCCCACGTGACTTTACAACCTGTTTTTCCCCAATCAGACTTCAAACCAAACTAATTTCTAAAAGGGAATTCACATCCCCCATGTCGTCCCCCACACTGTTGAGCCCCCCCATGTTTGATGCCCCCTCTCAGCTCTAAAGCAGCCAGAACGAGCCGTCACCCCTTCTCCTTACAGCAATAAGGTGTTTCTAAAATTAGAGGGAGAAATAAAGCCAGAAATAGATGAACAGTGTAGATATGTAAATCGAGTCAGGTTGGATCTAGGAGGCCAATTTTGAGTGAGTCTGGGAAGTTGAAGACTGTCCCCTGAGGGTTACTGTTTAATCTACCAAGATGTAGGGCCTGCCCAAATAGACCCCAAACTGAGGAAACTATGATTGGTTCCCAAGTTTCCAGACAAATGGGGGAATGAGAAACCAGCCTCTACCTCAGAGCAAAGCCTGTCCAAGGAAGGAGGCGTGACTCTTGTCCTTAGAAAAACCCACAGAGCACTCCTAGGCACATACCCACCCTGCTGAGTTGTTTATCTACAAATAACAGGAGACATCTGCAGAGCCAGGTGTCCCTGTCTCAGTCAGGCTAGGTGAGGACCCATAGCAACCCCCTAGCAACCACCAATCAGCATGAGACAGGGAAAATACCTGGGATTCCAGATGACTCTCCCCATAGTTTATGGTGGTTGATAACATATTGGGAAACCCTGTATTTCAGCTTGTACTCCCCTCATGGTTTAAACCAATCAGTTCAAATGAATCCCCCTCTTGTACTAGCCAAACACCCTTACCCAACTTGTTCCCACCAGTGAATGTGCTAATCATGTTTTAGAGTTGTTTTATGATTTTCCCTTGGTGTATGATGATTTGCTAAGAGATGCTATGATGTATGTGAAGTCCCTGACTTCCCCAAAGAGTGTATAAAACTGTTGTAAACCCTGGGCTTGGAGCTTCTCAGCATCACCAGTTTCTGTGTGCATGCAGAGGACTGAGCTAGCTCGCAATGAATGCCTCTTTGCTGCTTACATCGATCTTGGTCTCTGGTGGTCTTTGGGGGGTCCCGAATTTGAGCATAACAATAGGTAGTTAGTGTAGTTAGGTAAATTGGTATAAAATCAAGAATGGAGGCCATTATAGAAAATGGATTCCAGGAAACCAGAGCAGTACTTGGGGGAATTGAAACTATCCCAAGGCCCTGAGCCCATCTCAAGGAAATGTTAATGAAATAGCTGCCAGCAAACAAGGATGTTAATCCAAAAGCTCTCCCTGCCCAGATTACTCCTTAGGCCCACTTGTCCCCCACCCTTTGGGCCTTCCCACCTACATTCCATCACTGCAAGATAACAGAACAAAGTACAGGAATGCAACAGGAAGGCTGAAAGTAGACCTTAGCTATAAAAGAGGGAAGACCTCCCCCTTCCATGGATTCCACCTCTTGGGTCTCCTTCTTCCTCTGGGAGAAGTCTTCTCTGCTGTCCTTTAATAAAGCTTCTACTTTCCACTCTAAACTTGCCTCAGCATGCATTTGGGGAAGCAAGAACTCGTCATGGGTAAACAGTGGTAACAATGGGACTGCGTGGACCCTGTTTTAAATGTGGTCAGATGCAATGAGATAACAAATAACCCAATCAACAAATGGGCCAAGGACCTGAACAGAAATTTCTCAGAGGAGGACATACAATCAATCAACAAGTATATGAAAAAATGCTCACCATCTCTAGCAGTCAGAGAAATGCAAATCAAAACCACCCTAAGATACCATCTCACTCCAGTAAGATTGGCAGCCATTAGGAAGTCAAACAACAACAAGTGCTGGCGAGGATGTGGGGAAAAGGGTTCACTTGTACATTGCTGGTGGGACTGCAAATTGGTGCGGCCAATTTGGAAAGCAGTATGGAGATTTCTTGGAAAGCTCGGAATGGAACCACCATTTGATCCAGCTATTCCCCTACTCAGTCTATTCCCTAAAGACCTAAAAAGAGCACACTATAGGGACACTGCTACATCCATGTTCATAGCAGCACAATTCACAATAGCAAGACTGTGGAACCAACCTAGATGCCCTTCAATAGACGAATGGATAAAAAAAATGTGGCATTTATACACAATGGAGTATTACTCTGCATTAAGAAATGACAAAATCATAGAATTTGGAGGGAAATAGGTGGCATTAGAGCAGATTATGCTAAGTGAAGCTAGCCAATCCCTTAAAAACAAATGCCAAATGTCTTCTTTGATATAAGGAGAGTAACTAAGAACAGAGTAGGGACGAAGAGCATGAGAAGAAGATTAACACTAAACAGGGATGAGAGGTGGGAGGGAAAGGGAGAGAGAAGGGAAATTGCATGTAAATGGAAGGAGACCCTCAGGGGTATACAAAATTACATACAAGAGGAAGTGAGGGGAAAGGAGGAAAAATATAAGGGGGAGAAATGAATTACAGTAGAGGGGGTAGAGAGAGAAGAGGGGAGGGGAGGGGGGAGGGGGGATAGTAGAGGATAGGAAAGGCAGCAGAATACAACAGTCACCAGAATGGCAATATGTAAATCAATGGTTGTGCAACTGATGTGATTCTGCAATCTGTATATGGGGTAAAAATGGGAGCTCATATCCCACTTGAATCAAAGTGTGAAATATGATATATCAAGAACTATGTAATGTTTTGAACAACCTACAATAAAAATTAATTAAAAAAAAATAAATGTGGTCAGATGGGTCACTGGGCTCATACATGTCCCAAGCCTTGCAAGCCTCCGGGCCTTTGTCCTAAATGTCATCAGGTGGGACACTGGGCCGTTGACTGTCCCCAAGCTCATAGTGGACTCCAGCCATCAAGCCCTTCTGGTTCCCCTTTCCAACTCTTAAGGACTGGCTACAGAGGAAGGAAGAGGCCCAGTCCCCATCACCTGGCCACTACCATCATTCCACGGGAACACAGGGTACCTCTGCATATTTCAGGTAAGCCTGTTTCCTTCCTCCTAGACACCGGGGCTACATAGTCAGTCCTCAAGGAGTCCTGGGGGGCTACTACTTATTCTATGACCTCTATTGTCTAGGTAGAGGGTGAACCTTACCAACCCTTCCAGACACCTAGCCTTGTTTGTGCTTTTGGCTCTCTAATTTTTACCCACTCCTTTTGGTCATTCCACAGTGCCCTATCCCCCTTATGGGAAGGGTCATCCTCACAAAGAGTCATCCTCTGCATGGTCTCTGTCCTTCATTTCTCACTTACCTGTCTCTCATTCCTCACTTTCCCTTCAGTCATAAACATCAAAGGCATCCCTTAGGCTCTGGGGCTTGATTGGAGGAAACTCCTGTGTTTCCACCTTGCCCTTCATGAATGCCAGTCTAAAGCCAGATTTCCCTTCAATTCAGGTCTTCATGACAATGACTGTATTCTTCAAGTTATTCTATGTAAGCAAATGTTTTTCTTGTTAATAAACTACAACATAATGGAATTATACCTATTTCATCATAACTAATTTGATCTATTATTCTGTCAGTGGTCTATTGACTTTCAAGAATCACTGAGGTTTCTCAAAGTTTGTAAAAGATTAGAGACTGGGAGAATCTTTTCATTTACCTGTTATTCCCATGTAAGAAGTTAACTGCAGATAAATTCTTTAGATAGTCCTCTGATCTTCATATGCAGGTTTAATTCAGGATTCACATTCAGTTTCAAATACTTAATTGCTTGAACCACTGAACTACTATAGTTAAATACTTTGTATTAGTTGGCAAGTAGCTCTTCCCTTGAAATTCTGGCTATAGCCCTAGCTGCCCTCATTAAACTCCTGGGAACCCCATTCCTCATCATCATCTGACAGCTGAAGAGTTAACACCTGACCTATTTCCTAGCTCCCTTCATGGGAGGAAATAATTCACAAATTAGGGAACAAATCAACATTGTTTGGGTGAAACCAAACCTGCAGAAAGCAGTTTGCCTTTCTACAAAATATTTCTTCCTGATTCACCAAGATCACCTAACATTTTTGCTCATATAGCCATATAGCCATTTTGCTTAACTCATTTTGGGTTTTTTTTTTTTTTTTTTTTTTGCTTAACTCATTTTGATGGTCTGATTATTTCCAGACAAAATTCTATTTTGAATCAGAGAACAAATTAATGGATTTGGTCCTGGGTAAACAGATACAGGGATGTGAATGTCTGCAAAATATAACAGTGGCCACTCCTTTGTGAGGTATCCTTTCCAAGGTTACTTCCCTCCCTTTGTGCTTTGGAAGGCTGCTTCCCCACCTTTTCTAAAGAGAGGCAGCATTTAAATGATTAAGATGTTAACTGCTACATAATCTTACCTTAGATTTATAAAGGTCAGAACATCTGGGATCTACATGGAACATCAGAATATATAATACCATTCCTTATTTTTCAGTGCTTTGCATTAATTAACACAAATCATGTAAATTGCTGAGGTTTAGTTTGCATAAAAGTAATATGTCTACCTAAAGAATTACAAGAACTACTCCAGGGGATTGAGGTCCTTTGTGATGCTGATGTTTCATTTGGAAAAGCCCTTTTTGCTTCTGAGTTCTTCTCATCCATTCTCATCTCCTGATGGCTTTTGAGTGGTGAGTAGTTGGAACTGGGTCCAGTAAGAAGTACTCAGGTGTGCAAAGATGTAACTTTATTTCTTTTGGTCTGTTTTCATTGATGGTTAATTCACTGTGTTACTTAAGTTTACATAATCATTTCTTCAAACTATGTCTGAAGGTCGAAAAGTGGTTCAGTTTTATTTTATGTTCCTACTTTCTTGCTTGTTCTACTCTTCCCCCACCCATTCATATTCTCATGACATCCTTGGTGGGATGTCATGGTGATCTAATAGGTTTCCAGAAGAGAAGATAAAAATAAATATTCTTTGCTTATTTCACCCAGTTCAGGGCCAGGATGCCAATATAGTCTTTGTTGACTATTTGCCACCTTTTCTGATTCAGTGACTTCCATTATAGAATAATGCCTCTAAGAATGCACAAAAATAATACAAACATCCCTCTGGGAAACTCCTCCTGGTAACCAAGTGTATCACATTTTGGAGAGATTTTTCACAGTCAACAGAAGATTGCGTGATCAACTAATGGTGTTTCCTTACAAACTTGAAAGTCTCTTGGCTACTTCTAAAGTGCAAGTCACCATGATTTAGGGAGGGAGGCAAGTATGACTCATTTCCACATGGTAAGTACCATCCTTACTCACATGGTGTCCTGTGACAATTGTTAGGTTAATATCATTAGGTTCCTCCAGGTGGGAATTACATCAGGCAGGGGGCACAGCTTTCCAGTGCCTCCATTTGGACTCTGTGTCACCTGTGGGGTCTTAGTGTTCCCAGTTTATTTCTAGTAATTGAATATAATCCCATTTTTAGAACTGAGTGAGGCCAGCTCACCCAAATTGTCCTGTTTATGCATCCCATCAACCAGGCAGATTTGACCACCCTACAAAATGACTGAGAATGGAAGTAGAGAAGACATCGAAATAGAATGGGTGTTTTGTATGAGAGATGTTTTGTACTGTCTGCTTTTTCTGACAGACTTCTGGATAAAGTTTAGGGTTATGATCAATAAATCACGATCAGAGTCATCTAGTGGGGGATGACAGAAGCAGCAGTCAGTTAAATTTAAGGTATTTTAAACTGTTTTCTAAACAAGTGTTTTCCTGCCTGTAACCAGGCATTTTTCTTTGTGAGAAAAGCTCCAAGAGTGAGTCTGAAAGATGAAGATCATAGATGTCCCCTACCACATGCCTTTGGAGACTAAGGTTGTCCCACCTAAGAGTCAAGGTGTTCTCCCTCCACCACCATAAAATCAATGTGACCAATTTCTATAGATCTAACTTTACTTTTTATTCCCAGTCATCCAGTACCACACCCAGACATTTTTCTGGAAGGGTCAGTTGCAAGATAGACAAAGGCATTTTTATAAAAATCACAGTTATGGATTATATCCTCTACTTTGGGCCTTGTAGACCACAGTAGGGGGATTTGTTAAGAAGTTTATTCAACAATGGGGTAATTATTCTTATAGCTTATGACTATGTTGTTCCAACAAGATAATCCAGGTGGTTAAACCAGAATAAGTTTGGATGCACTACAACCTCTTTTGGTTGGGCTATCACTTAAAGAATGAACAAACCAGGCTAGCCTGGGGTAATCATTAGGGCAAGAAATAAGTGTTATGGTTTAGATCTAGAATGCCCTCAGTAGGTTAGGTGTTGGAAGCATGGTCCCTAATGCAGGGAGTTTCAGAGGTGAGGCTTCTGGGCAATGACTGGATAATGAAGACTCTGACTTCATCAAATGAATTAACCTCCTGGTAGCCAAATGGACTCTTGGGAAGTGAGGCCTAGGGACTTGCCCATGACCAGAAGCTGGATAGTCCACAATGGCCATTGGAGGAAATAGGTCATTGGGGGTGTGCCCTGGACAGATTTTTCTTTTCCTCAGCTCCTTCTCTCTTTCTGCCTTCTAGCTACCAGGAGCTCAGCAGCTTTCCTCTGCCATAATGTTTCTCTCTTGGAGCCAACTGGCCATGGACTGAATACTGAAACCATGAGCCAAAATAAATCTTTCCTCCTCTAAAGTTGTTTGTGTCAGGTATTTTGGTCATAGAGACAAAAATCTAACTAACACACCTAGCAAGAGATCTGAATCCTAGATTTTCAAAAGGTTTATGTAAACCCTTATCATTTCCTCCAGCTAAGAGATGATGACCTGCCGCAACACACAACTAAATCAGTCAGGGTTACTCCAGGTGAATTGGGCTGTCACTAAATAATCACACAGATACAGAAAGTACCTTTTTCTTGGGGTTCAGTGATGGCTCCTCTGCCTCAGCTCCCATAAGGGAGGCAAAAAGGCAGGCAAAAGAAAGACAGAGCACTCCTGAAACCATCCTACTTATTGGAGGGAAAGACATTCCAGAAAGTTCCACCCAAACAAGGCAAGGGATTGGGTTTCAAGGGGTTGCTTGGTGATATCTTGGGGTCAGAAGATTGACATCTTGGAAAGCCACACCCATCTCAGGTGTTGTGTGGGGATCAAAGGCAGAGTGAGGAAAAAGAACACATGTGTCACACATCCCAGTCAGAGCAGCAACGTCAGTCCAGTCCCCTCATGTGCTCAAATGCACATAGCTCACACACACAGGCCATGGCTGGCTCACAACAATGACCCCTTTCTGTGGACAGCTGAATTCAGTGACCAGGAAGAGATGAGAAAAACAGAAGTCTGTGAACTGATTTTTATGGAGGTTGTATTAATCTGTGCCACTATAACAAAATACCTGAGAATTGTAATTTATAAATATTAGAAATCTATTTCTCACAGTTCTGGAAGCTTAGAAGTTCCAGATCAAGGTGCTAGCCAATATGCTATGTGCTGAGGGCCTTATATCTTTTTCTAAGATAGTGTCTTGTTGGGACAACTCCAGAGAAGCCCAAATGCTGTGTCCTCACATGGCAAGGTAGAACAACAACAAAGAGTCAAAGCTAAGCTCACTCCAGCTCTTTTATTAAGAAATAAGGTCTTATTATCCCTTCATGAGGTCAGAGACCTTGTCATTTAAGTCACTTCTCCAAAGACCTCACCTTTTAATACCACAACAATGGGGATTAAGTTTCAATTCATGATTTTGAGGGGACATTCAGAAAATAACAAAGGTTACTCCAAGGCTCAACAATACCAGATTCCTGTTCATGGTAGGAAGTATGGATGGTCTACCAAATAATTTTTCTGAGTTTCTTTTGTGATAAAAGGCATGCTATTATCCAGAAGGTTAAGAACATTATATGGATAGTTCCAAGGAACTGGTATGACCAGAGCCAGATGATCTAACTAGAACAATGGGTATATTAGGGTTCTCTAGAGAAACAGAATTAATGTGACCAGAAGCTGGATAGTCCACAATAGTCTTCTGCATGCTGGAGATCTAGAAGAATCAGCAGCTGCACAGTCTAAGAGGCCAAAGTCCCAGAACAAGAGGGATCATGGTGCTACCCTAGTCTGAGACTGAAAGCTTCTAGAGAATCACTATCAGAGTTCACTTTGGAAGAGTGAAGAAGAGAGAGTCCAATATCCTCAGGTGATTGCAGCAATCAAATCAGAACCCATTCAAGAAGAATAGACCTTGAATCTGCTGCTGCTTTCTTGTTCTTCTAACTTTTATTCCATCCAAGCCATCATCCTATTGGACAGTGCTTCCCAAGTTTAGGAAGGGTCTCCAATTCAGTTGGCTATCTCACATGCCAATCATTCTTAGACACACTCTCACTGGCACACCCATAAGCCTCTTAATCCTTGACATCTCTTAATCCAATCAAGTTGACAATTCAAATTAACCATTACAACACTGTCAACCAATGGTAACCATTTCTACACTGTCATGGGTTTGTCTCAGTCTAAACTGAGAACCTGCTTACTTTTTCTGTAGTACTTTTCAAAATATTACAAATTTTGAGACCAACCACATGGTCTCTCTGCCATTATCTTGGGAACACAGCCATAGAAGATAAATAGATGAGGCTCTGTTTTGATAAAAATTTATTTACATAAATGACCAGTGTGATGGATATGGCCCAAGGATCAAGGTTTGCCCACCTGGTCTGAGCTTATGTTTATATTCTCTTTGAGCAAGACCTCTTGTATCTTAAATACATTGATGCTATAACCCATTCTTGTATGCTTATTTTTGTAAATACAAGATTTCCCCAATGATAAGTTAGAATTACTGTGGCTACTATGAGGACCTTTTTATATGGACAAAGTTTTTCATTTTATTTTTTAAAGTTTTAAAAATTTAAACATTTGACCATTTAAAAATTTCACCATTTGACCTAGCTATCCCACACCTTGGTCTATATCCAAAGAACTTAAAAACAGCATATTACAGTCACATAGCCACACCAATGTTTATAGCAGCACAATTCACAATAGCCAAACTGTGGAACCAACCTAGATGCCCTTCATCAGATGAATGGATAAAGAAACTGTGGTATATATACACAGTGGAATATTATTCAGCAATAAAAAGAATAAAATTATGGCATTTACAGGTTAAATGGATGGAGTTGGAGAACATCATGCTAAGCAAAGTAAACCAATCCCCCCAAATCAAAGACCAAATGTTTTCTCTGATAAGTGGATGCTAATTCCATAATGGGGGGGACATGGGATGAGTGGAGAAACTTTGGATTGGGCAAAGGGGGAAAGGGACAAGGAAGGAGTATGGGGATAGGAAAGATGGTGGAATGAGACAGATCATGACCCTAGGTACATGTATGATTGCATGAATGGTGTCACTCTACATTGTGTACAACCAGAGAAGTGAAAAATTGTGCTCCATTTGTGTACAATGGATCAAAAGCATTCTGCTGTCATGTATAACTGATTAGAACAAATAAATAAAAAATGGGTCTCATTAAAGCAAAAAAAAAAATCTTTAAAATTTTATTTACTTATCTATCTATTTAGGTACTGGAGATTGAACTCAGGGGCCCTTAACCAGTGAGCCACATCTATAGCCCACCCCTCTTTTAAAAAATATGTCTTTAGTTGTTGATGAACCTTTATTTTATTCATTTATTTATATGCGGTGCTGAGAATTAAACCCAGTGCCTCACACATGCTAGCAAGTGCTCTACCACTGAGGCCACTCCAGCCCCTATTGCCCTTTTTAAAAATATTTTATTTCGAGACAGGCATGTGCTCAATTGCTTAGGACCTTGCTAAATTGCTGAGGCTGACCTTGAACTCACAATCCTCCTGCCACAGCCTCCCAAGCTCCTGGGATTACAGGTGTGCACCACCGTGCCTGTCTCGGTTATTTATTTCATAGGTGCCTTAGAATGAAAATAACAAATCTGAAAACATCAATTGTTCTACTTTTATTTATTTATTTATTTTTGGTGGTTAAGAAGAAGCACTATAAAATATTCACATTCCAAAATTGTTGGCTAAAAGGATTGCTTGGCTAAATCATAAAATAAAACTAGGAAAAAAAAAAAAGAAAAAGAATCTCCCTAAACAGCATGCAGCCTAATGGCCTTTATACTTCAAATCTTGCTCCTCTATTTCCTGGTGGCCTCACATATCATGGACTAGTGCTCTTTTCCTCCTGACTAGCCAAAAAAAAAAAATTGAAAATATTAAATATAGCCTACAAATAAATTGTATTGATACTGGCAGGATTATTGGACTTGAAATCATCAAAGTTCAGATTGGCACATTTACATCTCTAAATAAACTCACACAATACCCCTTACAGTTAGGAGCTAAAGAACAACTAAAGCAAAAAGTTTAGAACCAAACAAAACTTCGTTATATATTGTGCTAGTACTTGTAACACTCCTGTCTTCTCAGTCAGAACTCCCAAGGGACAGGGATATTAATTCACTCTGGACCTCAGGGGTATAAAGATGATAGCTATTTCCCATTATCATATCATGTAACTAACTGGTGTAATTCAATACAATTTAATCCAGGTGCTAACCCCTCAGAATCAGATTCCACAGGCTAAGTGCATAGTCTACAAGACTGCCTACTTCAGACACCAGCTGCCACCAGGTCACCTATGCTTCTGCCCAAATGGCTGTAAGTCTCAGGAGTTCCTCTAACCCTCTTTATGTTTGATAATTTTTTTTAGCATATCCACAGAATTCAGGAAAGTGTTATGCTTTTGATTACTGTTGTATTATAAAGGATAAAGTCGGGACCAGTCAAATGAAGGTGAGGTCCAAGGGAGTCCCAAACACAGAGCTTCCATGTCGTCTCCTTATGAAATCAGGTGTGTCACTCTTCCCAAACACCAACCAGAAGCTCCCTTGAGCTTGGCATCTAGGGGTTTTGTTAAGTAGGCATGACTTTTTGAATCATTGGCCAAGTGATTAAACTCATTTTCCAGACCAGCTCTCCTTCCCAGAGATCAGAACAACTCAAATCTGTAACCACTAATCACAGGTTGGTCTTTCCAGGGAGCAGACTCCATCCTGAGTCATCTCACATCTTAGCATAAACCAAGTTGTGATCCAAGGGACTCATGAATTAACAAATAAAATAAAAAACTTCGATTATTCAGGAAATCCCAAGCATTTATTTTTCCTTCCAGGAACCAGAGATAAAGGTCAGTGAAATTCTTTCTTACATTATATGACAGGCTACTCATAGTTCTTTGACCATGATTGCTTTATATGTCTTTATATTTTTTATATGTCTTTATATGTCTTTATATTGCTTTTTATTGGGAGCATCCAGGGAAACATAAGCATAGGAGGATTTTAACTCAATTTCTCAATATACTTGATTACCAATATGAGTATTATAATTAGTATTCTCTTCTCACCAACAATGTTAGTGTTCAGTAGAGTAGATGTAACCTTAAAAATAACAGTCAAAAGATACTGGCACATTATTAGAGTTCCATTTAATCAATAGGAATGAATCCATCGTCATGTCATATGAGCAAAATGTCTCCCAGGGGATGCTGCTCAGATTTTCAGACTTCCATTCAGTCTTAACACGTTTCAAAAGCATGGATGGTCTCAGCATTATGTGGGTTACCTTCAGGCATTTGGCAGAATTGAACTAAGAGACATTTTTCCTCCAGCTCTGAGCTTCTTTGGTAACATTAATGTAGCACTGTATTTTTCTCATTTCATAATCCATTTGTTTATTCCTTTGTCCTCAGCTGCAATTTCTCCTTCTTTCTATACCCAAACTTTTCCACCATTGGAGATATTGTTAGATTAGCTCACCGTGCCAGTCTAGAATACAGGCAACAATATTAGTTGAGCAAATGCCCCTCTGAGTCTATTACCACTCTTAAAGGTATCAATAGGTACAGAGTAATGGGTTATTTCTATCATTAGGCAATATAATTGCATTTAAAGTCAAATTATTTATTGTACAACACCTATAGTAGCAAACCAAATGCTATTCTTGTTTGGTGACTCTGAGTTTGTCTTATATTGCAGTTGTAGACCTGTGTTCTACTTTCTTTAGTGTCCCTTTAAATCAAAACAGTCAATACCTGTTTGCCTTCTCTTGAGAAAATCAATAATATACCTGATCTGTTAGGCCCCAGGGTTTATTTAGATCCTGGCCTACTTTCACAAGGAAGCCCTCAATCAGAACTTTTGATTTTTAGTCTCATAAAACATGTGAATTATTGTTCTTTTGTTACTTTCCAAAGATAAAGTCTAAAAATGAACCCTTCTATTAATTTACTATCTTAGTTCACAAAGTTGTAAGATTTTCAAACAGAAATTACAGTTTGTTATTAGATAGGACCTAGTTTGTCTGAAGGAGATAAATCCTATACACTTGACAGATTACAAAGTATTCAAAAATTTCCCACACTAGTAATAAGAGACAATTAAGAAGATTCCCGAGTCTCACTGGCTACCATAGATAATGAGCTCCCAATTTTTTTGAAATTGCCATACCATCATATGACTTACCTAAGTCATGGGTAACCAAACCACTTCCCTGTGACTCTAAATGTTAATGGACCCAGACTTGCCTAATTATCATAATGTTACCTTTTTAACTTGAGAGATCTTGAGAAGCCCTTGACTTTGTGATTCACCTTGTTGGGATTTATTGAAGGCCAATTGCTTACTCCATCTCTTGATCCAGTGACCAAACCATGGCTTTGTGAAAGGACAATTACTGCAGCAGTTAAATTAGTGGAAGTTTCTGTTGACTTGGTTTTAGGGTCTCTTTAAAACTTAATGGTTTCTCATGCTCAGAATATTCACACTCTGTTGCTTGCTGAGAATATGCAATATTTTCAACAAATGTGATTACCTTTTATGAAATCTTATTACTTTCTCTCATTCATCATTATGGTACTTTGAATCCTGCTCTTCTATTATCTAAAGAAGGAGAAACTCATGCTTATTCAACTTTTATTTACACTCTATCTGTGTCCTGAACTGATCAATTGAAACTCTGTTAGAAGATCCAGTCTTTATCTTGTTTGTTGACAGGTCGTACTTAAACACTAAGGCAAGAGAATGTCAGGTGAGACAGACTATTACAGAGCTCACTTTACCTCCAGAATGACCCCCTTGCTGGAAGCCAAATCTGTGCCTATAGCAGAACCCAAAGCACTCATCAGAGCTTGTTGGTTAGCTAGGGAAAAGAGAGTTCATATACACATTGACAGTAGATTGATTTGAGTAAGTTTTTAATTGTGGAATGTTTTGGATATAACATTGCTTTTATTTTTTATTTTTTTATTATTAGTTGTTCAAAACATTACAACGTTCTTGACGTATCATATTTCATACATTTGGTTCAAGCGGATTATGAACTCCCATTTTTACCCTATATACATATTGCAGATTCACATCGGTTACAATCCACCTTTTTACCTACTGTCATACTAGTGTATGTTGTATTCTGCTGCCTTTTCTATCCTCTACTATGCCCCCTCCCCTCCCCTCCCTTCCCATCTTCTCTCCCTACCCCATCTACTGTAATTCATTTCTCTCTCTTGTTTTTTTTTTCCCATTTCCCCTCACATCCTCTTATATGTAATTTTGTATAACTATGATGGTCTCCTTCCTTTACCATGCAATTTCCCTTCTCTCTCTCTTTCCCTCCCCACTCTCATCCCTGTTTAGTGGTGATCTTCTTCTCATGCTCCTCCTCTCTATTCTGTTCTGAGTTGCTCTCCTTATATCAAAGAAGACATTTGACATTTATTTTTTAGGGATTGGCTAGCTTCACTTAGCACAATCTGCTCTAGTGCCATCCATTTCCCTGCAAATTCCATGATTTGTCATTTTTTAGTGCAGAGTAATACTCCACTGTGTATAAATGCCACATTTTTTTTTTATCCATTCATCTATTGAAGGGCATCTAGGTTGGTTCCACAGTCTAGCTATTGTGAACTGTGCTGCTATGAACATTGTTGTAGCAGTGTCCCTATAGCATGCTCTTTTAAGGTGTTTAGGGAATAGTCCAACAAGGGGAATAGCTGGGTCAAATGGTGGTTCCATTCCCAGCTTTCCAAGGAATCTCCATACTGCTTTCCAAATTGGCCGCACCAATATGTGTACCCTTTTCCCCACATCCTCGCCAGTACTTGTTGTTGTTTAACTTCCTAATGGCTGCCAATCTTACTGGAGTGAGATGGTATCTTAGGGTGGTTTTGATTTGCATTTCTCTGACTGCTAGAGATGGTGAGCATTTTTTCATGTACTTGTTGATTGATTGTATGTCCTCCTCTGAGAAGTGTCTGTTCAGGTCCTTGGCCCATTTGTTGATTGGGTTATTTGTTATCTTAATGTTTAATTTTTTGAGTTCTTTGTAAACTCTGGATATTAGGGCTCTATCTGAAGTGTGAGGAGTAAAAGTTTGTTCCCAGGATGTAGGCTCCCTATTTACCTCTCCCATTGTTTCTCTTGCTGAGAAAAAACTTTTTAGTTTAAGTAAGTCCCATTTGTTGATTCTTGTTATTAACTCTTGGGCTATGGGTGTCCTATTAAGGAATTTGGAGCCCGACCCCACAGTCTTTGGATTGGAGCCAACTTTTTCTTCTATCAGACGCAGAGTCTCTGATTTGATATCAAGCTCCTTGATCCATTTTGAGTTAACTTTTGTGCATGGCGAGAGAAAGGGATTCAGTTTCATTTTGTTGCATAAGGATTTCCAGTTTTCCCAGCACCATTTGTTGAAGATGCTATCCTTCCTCCATTGCATGCTTTTAGCCCCTTTATCAAATATAAGATAGTTTTAACTTTGTGGATTAGTTTCTGTGTCCTCTATTCTGTACCATTGGTCCACCCGCCTGTTTTGGTACCAGTACCAGATGTTTTTGTTACTATTGCTCTGTAGTATAATTTAAAATCTGGTATCGCTATACCGCCTGATTCACATTTCCTGCTTAGAGTTGCTTTTGCTATTCTGGGTCTTCAATTTTTCCATATGAATTTCATGATTGCTTTATCTATTTCTACAAGAAATGTCATTGGGATTTTGATTGGCATTGCATTGAACCTATAGAGAACTTTTGGTAATATTGCCATTTTGATGATGTTAGTTCTGCCTATCCATGAACAGGGTATATTTTTCCATCTTCTAAGATCTTCTTCTATTTCTCTCTTTAGGGTTTTGTAGTTTCCATTGTATAAGTCTTTCACCTCTTTTGTTAGGTTGATTCCCAAGTATTTTATTTTTTTTGCGGATATTGTGAATGGGGTGTTTTTCCTCATTTCCATTTCAGAAGTTTTGTTGCTGATATACAGGAATGCCTTCGATTTATGCATGTTGATTTTATATCCTGCCACTTTTCTGAATTCATTTATTAATTCTAGTAGTTTCTTTGTAGACCCTTTTGGGTCTTCTAGGTATAGAATCATGTCTTCCTCAAATAGTGATAATTTAAGTTCTTCTTTTCCTATTTTTATGCCTTTAATTTCTTTCGTCTGTCTAATTGCTCTGGCCAGTGTTTCGAGGACTATATTGAATAGAAGTGGTGATAGAGGGCATCCCTGTCTTGTTCCAGATTTTAGAGGGAACGCCTTCAATTTTTCTATATTCAGAATAATGCTAGCCTGAGGCTTAGCATAGAAAGCTTTTACAATGTTGAGGTAAGTTCCTGTTATCCCTAGTTTTTCTAGTGTTTTGAACATAAAGGGATGCTGTATTTTGTTGAATGCTTTTTCTGCATCTATTGAGATGATCATATGGTTCTTATCTTTAAGTCTATTGATGTGGTGAATAACATTTATTGATTTCCGTATATTGAACCATCCTTGCATCCCAGGGATGAATCCTAAACTTGATCATGGTGCACAATTTTTTGGATGTGTTTTTGTATCCGATTCACCAGAATTTTATTGAGGATTTTTGCATCTAGGTTCATTAGAGATATTGGTCTGTAGTTTTCTTTCTTTGAGGTGTCTTTGTCTGGTTTTGGAATCAGGGTGATGTTGGCCTCATAGAATGAATTTGGAAGAGCTCCCTCTTTTTCTATTTCCTGAAATAACTTGAAAAGTATTGGTTTTAATTCTTCTTTAAAGGTTTTGTAAAACTCTGCTGTATACCCATCCGGTCCTGGGCTTTTCTTGGTTGGTAGTCCTTTGATTGCTTCTTCTATTTCATCCATTGATATTGGTCTGTTCAAATTGTGTGTATCCTCCTGATTCAGTCTGGGCAAATCATATGACTTGAAATTTATCGATGTCTTCACTATCTTCTATTTTATTGGAATATAGCTTTTCAAAATAATTTCTAATTGTCTTCTGTATTTCTGTAGCATCTGTTGTGATATTTCCTTTTTCATCTTGTATGTTAGAATTTGAGTTCTCTCTCTTCTCTTCGTTAGAATGGCTAAGGGTCTGTTGATCTTATTTATTTTTTTAAAGAACCTACTTTTAATTTTGTCAATTTTTTCAATAGTTTCTTTTGTTTCAATTTTGTTGATTTCCACTCTGATTTTAATTATTTCTTGCCTTCTGCTATATTTGTTGTTGTTTTGTTCTTCCTCTTCTAGGGCTTTGAGATGAAGTGTGAGCTCATTTATTTGTTGGTTTTTTCCTTTTTTTGAGGAATGACCTCCAGGCAATGAATTTCCCTCTTAAAACTGCTTTCATTGTGTCCCATAGATTCCGATATGTTGTGTCTGTATTTTCATTTGTCTCTAAGAATCCTCCTTTATGTCTTCTGTAACCCATTGATCATTCAGTAACATATTGTTCATTTTCCATGAGATGTATTATTTTTCCTTCCTTCTTTTATTGTTGATTTCCAGTTTCATTCCATTATGATCAGATAAAATGCATGGTATTATCTCCACCCCTTTATATTTACTGAGGGTTGCTCTATGGCATAATAAATATATGGTCTATTTTTGAGAAGGATCCGTGTGCTACTGAGAAAAAAGTATATCGACTTGATGATGGTTGATATATTCTATATATGTCTGTTAAGTCTAGGTTATTGATTGTGATGTTGAGTTCTATAGTTTCTTTAATCAACTTTTGTTTGGAGGATCCGTCCAGAGGTGAGAGAGGAGTGTTGAAGTCACCCATAATTATTGTGTTGTGGTCTATTTGATTATTGAACTTGAGGAGAGTTTGTTTTATGAATGTCGCAACACCATTATTTGGTGCATAAATATTGATAATTGTTATGTCTTGTTGGTGAATGGTTCCTTTTAACAATATATAATGTTCTTCCTTATCCCTTTTGATTAACTTAATCTTGAAGTCGATTTTATTCGATATGAGGATGGCCACCCCTGCTTGCTTACGAGGACCGTGTGCATGGTATGTTTTTTTCCCAACCTTTCACCTTCAGCCTGTGTATGTCTTTTCCAATCAAATGTGTCTCCTGGAGGCAGCATAATGTTGGATTTGTTTTTTTAAAATCCGTGTTACCAGCCTATGTTGCTTTATTGGTGAGTTTAAGCCATTTACGTTTAGAGTTACTATTGATATATGACTTGTACTTCTAGCCATGTTTGATTATTTGTCTTTTTTTTTTTTTAATTTGTTTTGTTTCTCCATGATTAGCTTTCCCCCCACTCTCTGGCTTACTGAGGTACCTCCCACTATTGGTTTTAGTTATTGTTTTTCATTTCTTCCTCTTGTAGTGTTTTGCTCAAGTTGCTTTGCAATGCTGGTTTTCTGGCTGCAAATTCTTTTAACTTTTGTTTATCATGAAAGATTTTTATTTCATTGTTGTACCTGAAGCTTAATTTTTCTGGGTACAAAATTCTTGTTTGGCATCCATTGTCTTTCAGAGTTTGAAATATGTTGTTCCAGGATCTTCTCGCTTTCAGCGTCTGTGATGAAAAATCCATTGTTAACCTAATTGGTTTACCCCTGAATGTAATCTGCCTCCTTTCTCTTGTAGTTTTTAATATTTTCTCTTTGTTCTTTATATTTGATATCTTCATATCAATGTGTCTTGGTGTTGGTCTACTGTGATTTTGTATGCTCGGTGTCCTGTATGCATCTACAATTTGTACATCCATTTCCTTTTTTATGTCTGGAAAGTTTTCTATAATTATTTCATTCAATAGGTTGTTCATTCCCTTGGTTTGAACCTCTATGCCTTCCTCTATCCCGATGACTCTTAAGTTTGTTTTTTTATGTTATCCCATATCTCTTGGATGTTTTTCTTGTGATTTTTTACCAGCCTTTCTGAGTTGGCTAGACTCTTTTCAAGATGATATATTTTGTCTTCATTATCTGATGTTCTGGCTTCTACTTGCTCCACTCTTGGTGATACTCTCATTTGAGTTTTTAATTTGGGTTACAGTTTCCTTCATTTCTAAAATTATTGTTTGATTTTTATTATAATCTCTATCTCCATTACATTGCTTTTAACTTTAGTAGAATCCTCTATTAAGAATCATCAACAATTTAAGGAACTTAGAGTTTTCTAATGCTTACCAAGCTGCTAATTATTTTAAAGGTAGGAGCTTGTGCTCAGTGTGATAGCATGGAAGCTTAGAGAAATGTTTTGGCTGATCTTTATGCCTGATGGCAGCCTTGCTAAGATCCTAGATTTATGAAGACCTAAGAGACCAATTTTTTTTTTTTTTTTGTATCAGGCATTGAACCCAGGGCACTCAACCACTGCATGTTCCCAGCCCTCTTAAATATTTTATGTAGGAACAGGGTCTTGCTAAGTTTCTGAAGCTGACTTTGAACTCACGATCCTCATGGCTCAGCCTCCAAAGCTGCTGGGATTAAAGGCATGTACCACTATGCCTGGCTTAGGAGACCAAATTTGGGAGTGGGAGTAGACTTAGAGAAGCTATTATAGGATAGTGGTAATTGGCTCCAGAATCAGGCCTGGGCTGGGAGAAATATGGATGCCAATCACATTAGAATTTGTCTCTAGAACTCCTGCTTCTTGATAGCACCAGAGGTACTCAAATAGGACCTTGTAAAATTTTTACATGAAATTACTCACCAGTAAGTGTGATTTGAGTACTGTACTTAATTAACATTGATGTGAAAATTGCTTAGGGTGTTTCTGGTTCACATCTCATTTGTTTCTAGCAAATTCCTTGTAAAATTATAAAGTAAGACAAGGCCAGAACCCAAATCTCATCCCTTTTGAACATCTTCAAACAGATTTCAAATTACCCTCTGCAAAAGTTTTTTTTTTTTTTAACTCAAATTTATTGAGGTATAGTTAGCATTCTAAAAAAGTAATGTTAGTTGGTGTATTATCCCGGGTTTTGACAAAACTGTGAGTCATGTGCTCACTACCACAATCAAGATACAGAACATTTTTCTTACCTGAAGTGCTTTCCCAATTCCTCTTAATCATCAGCCCTCCCTCCAGTCGCAGTCCCTGGAAACCACTGATTTGTTTTCTACTCTAAATTTTGCTCTCTTTTTGTAGGGACAGGTGAGGCATGGCACTGAAGATAGCAGGAAACAATTTTATTTGGCTGCAACCAGGTTCAGAGGGCACAGCTACTGCCATAATCAATCAATCTCCTGAACTCCGAGTTCAGGGAGTTTCAGTTTTATACCCAGCATGTAAGGGGAGGGTCTCAGAAGTTCACAGGCTGCAGAAGTTCACATAACAGCAGCTTTTTCTTTCATTGTTTTGGGCAAGTTAACTCTTCAAGGACAACACCTGAGAAGGGGAGAGCTTCTTCTTCCCTTTCTTTCTTCCCCTGCCAGCTGTTACTATTGAGCCCAGTTGGTAACTTATCTTAAAAATGTAGACATATCTGTGAAGCCCAGCTCAAGGCCAGAGGCCTTGTTCGCACATTTCTACTAACTACTATACTGGATATGTTTGTGAAAAACTAGTAAGGGGGTGTCCAGCAGCTGGAGTGTTGGTATCTTCTTGGCTAGTGGCCAAGTAAAACAGGGTGACAGGAAAATAAGAAGTTTATCTACATTGAACTTTTTTGCAGAGACTCTTTTGCTGACAATCTTAAAAACAGCCATGGTGAAGATTTCTGAAGAAGCTCAGTTAAGACTTTTCTGTGGAGAAAGGGGTGCCACTTCACTTTCTAAACTGTTATATGAACAGTATCTTATAATATGTAGACTTTTGAATCTGGCTTCTTCCCTTTAGCAATATTACTTTCATGTTCATCCCTGTGTATTAATACTGCCTTTATTTCCCCATATGATGTACCACAATTTGCTTATCTATTCTTGAGATTAAGGGGAGTTATTTTTTCAGTTCAGGGTGGCTATAAATAAAACCACTATAAACATTTACATATAGGCTTTTATGTGAACTATATTTCTCTTGCAAAAATACTTACGAGTGGTATTGCTAGGTCATGTGGTAAGTGTATAAAAAAACTCTTCAAGCTTTTTTCCAAAGTGATTGAACTATTTTGTGTTGCCATCAGCAATATATAAGAGATACCTCATCAATACTTGGTATTGTCAGTTTAAAAAAAAATTTAGAGGAGATTCAAGATGGCAGATTAGAGGAAGACTGCATTTCCAGTTGCTCTGTGCCTCGGGATTCAGGCAGCAGGAGTATTGCTTCATGGTGAAGTGGGTGAAAGGGGGAATCCACTACAATTCAACATTGAATAGAGTCTCCAGGAGAGACTAGGAAATTCAGATGCGCTGAGCAAAGAGCAAGAAAGTGTAGATTGGAGCCACGCTGGTTGTGGCATGGCAGTGGCTGCAGTGCTGGTTAACCATGAGGGGACAGAAACATTTGGCACAGAAAAACCTATTGATCAGAAATGCAGCCTGAATTTAGTCTATAGCAGAATTTGAGGGAAAGAGGCACAGAGAAGATGAACACAGGGGGATTCAAGTCAGAAAAATGGAGGGGAGTGCAACTTGCTTTACCTTTGAGTCAGGTGTCTCAGTGACCAGCTGAAGGGGGTTAGTTGGGAAACTGAACAGGCAGGTGGAAATGCCAAGCCTGGGAATGCCATATTCATTGGCAGCAGAAAATGTGGAGGGCTGGTTCTCTTGCCCCACAAATAGCATTCTTGGGAGGCTCCTGAGATCTAGAGTCACATCAGAGATATACATCTGTTCAGCCCTAGGGATGTGTTGATTTAATCTTTCCAGAGCAGACAGCACCCAACAAAGCCCCTAAGGCTTGATTAGACCAAAATCCCAGTCCCCAGAACTCCCCTCCTAGAACTCTGCAGTAGCCCCACCCTGGGAATGCATCAATCTTCTCTGTGTAGGCAAAGCTTCTATCAACAGTACTTCTCATTGCATCCTACCTCATAGTGGTGAGAAGAGAAGCAGAGAGCTATTTCAACCAGCTTCTGTTTTAGGCTACTCCAGCTGGGAGCTTGGTGAGCAATACAAAAAGGGGAAGGGGTTAACAACCCCCATCCCCCACCCCTCCCTAGCCCAAGAAAAAATGGAAAGGATAGTCTGGAACAGGTAGCAGACCTCCCTTTTATTGACTGTTTTGACCTTCTCATTTGAAACATTTTGTGTGTGTGTGTGTGTGTGTGTGTGTGTGTGTGTAGGTATACCTAGGATTGAACCCAGGGGTGCTTAACCACTAAGTCACATCTCCAGCCCTTTTCTTTTAATATTTTGAGACAGGGTCTTCCTATGTTGCTTAGGGTCTCACTAAGTTGCTGAGGTGGCTACTATTTACTATAGCCTCAAAAAATAAAGTATGTAGGAACACTTTAGCCAAGGAAGTAAAAGACTTCTACAATGAAAACTATAGAACATTGTAGAAAAATTGAAGAATACCTCAGAAGATGAAAAGACCTCCCTTGTTCAGAATTAATATTGTTAAAATTGCCATACTACCAAAAACAATAAAAGGATTCAATACAATCTTCATCAAAATACCAATGACATTTCACAGAACTAGAAAAACAATCCTAAAATCATTTGGAAGACCAAAAGGCTCATAATAGCCCAAACAATTCTAAGCCAAAAAAGCAATGCTGGAAGCATCTGAATCATTTTGTGTCTGAATTAGCTGAGTTCTTTGTCTCTGGACAGTGGGTTGCTTTTATATATATAATGTTTTGTTGGAAGGTGTAATTCTGGCTAGAATGATAGAGATTTATGAAAAAAGTATTTATATTAGGAAATAAATACCTTTCTTCTAGGCTATCTGCATGAGGCTTGAATCCATGTGGTCAGCATTTGAGTTGGTTTTGAGTTTTGCTATTACTGTGTGGTTACCTTCTCACCACTACAAGCTTTGGCTTCCTTTAGCATTAGCCATGTTTAGGGAGAGGACTTGGTATTGATGGATTTTTCTCAGTGTTACAGGTCTACCCTCAGCTTCTAATCTTCCTCATGTGCCTGTGCTACAGAGGTGACCTCTCTTCATGCTCTTGGCCCTCCCTGAGGTCTCAACTGCTATGGCTTATCTCATAGCCCGAGATGGAGGGCAGAGGTAGTCCATGTTTTCTGTCCAGCCTCAGTGTTAACAATTTAGATATGAGGTGTCCCCTAAAAGCTCATGGGTGAGATAATGCAAGAAAGCTTAGAGGTGAAATGATTGGGTTAAGAGAATCTAATCGGTGCATTAATTCCCTGATAGGAATTAACTGGGTGGTAACTCTAGGCGGGTAGGGTGTGGCTGGAGGAGGTGGGTCACTGGGGGCCATACCTTTGGGATACATATTTTATCTATGGTGAGGGGAGTCTCTCCCTGCTTCCTGGTTCCATGTTCCCAGGTGCCTTCCTCTTCCACATGCTTCCACCATGATGTTCTGCCTGATGTCAGGCTCCAAGGTATGGGGTTGGCCATCTTTGAACTAAGACCTCTGAAAGCAAGAGCCCCTAAATAAATTTTTTATCCTCTGATTGGTCTTGTCAAGTTTTTTGGTCAGAGTCCAAAAAAGCTGACTAAAACACTCAGTCTTCAACGGGTCATGTGGAACTAGGCCTTTGGGAGAACAGCTTTGTCATTGATTGTGCTTGCTATGGTTTAGATAAGTCTCTCTCAAAGACTCATAAATTAAAGGCATCATCCCTGGTCCCTGGCACTATTGTGAAGTGGTGAACCTTTAAGAGGTGAAGTCTAGTGGGAGGTCTTCTGGTCACTGGGGGAGATATTGTAAGAGATATTTGGGCCCTAGCCATGAGGTAGACAGTTTGCTATGCCATGAACTTTTGCCATAATGTGCTGTGCTGCAATTAGAAGCCTAAAAGCAATAGCCCAGTCATTAACTGGAACTTCTGAAACTTTGAATTAAAAGAAAACTTTCTTTCTTTTAAGTGGATTTCTCTCAGGTATTTGTCACAGTAATGAATGGCCCACTGATACGACCTGGTCTCCCTTGTTCATCAAACTGCCTTGCATCGTGGTGCTTCTAAGAGTTTTTTCTTCTTACTGTATTCCACACCCCAACATTAGCAATTGGATGTAAGTATTAGCTGGATTCTTTCCTTCTGGCCTCTAAGGTGTCGGGTCTCCTTTCCCCTAGTGTTCTGCCACATGTGAGTCAGTGCTCATATCCTGTCTCTTCTCAGAAGGGCTTGTCTTACATTGGCTTTCAGATGTCTTGGGTACCTTTTGATCTCAGATTTTGGATGGGACAAAGAAGCATGATTATATTGTACATTATTTGATGCTTTCTTGTTGTTAGAGAGTGGGAGTGTTATAGGAACAGACGAGGCAAGGCACTAAAGATAGCAGGAAACAGTTTATTTGTCTGGAGCCAGGTTCAGAGTGCACAGCTTCTGCTGTAATCAATCAATCCCTGAACCCCAAGTTCAGGTAGTTTCAGAGTTTTATACCCAGCATGTAAAAGGAAGGGCTCAGAAGTTCACAGTCTGCAGAAGTTCACATAAAAGCAGCTTTTTCTTTCACTGTTTTGGGCAAGTTAACTCTTCAAGGACAACACCTGAGAAGGGGAGAGCTTCTTCTCCCCTTTCTTTCCTCCCCCTGCCAGTTGTTACCATGGAGCCCAATTGTAACTTATCTTAAAAATGTAGACACATCTGTGAAGCCCAGCTCAAGGCCAGAGGCCTTGTGCACATTTCTACTAACTACTATACTGGATATGTTTGTGAAAAACTAGTAAGGGGGTGTCCAGAAGCTGGAGTGCTGGTATTTTCTCGGTCAGTGGCCAAGTAAAACAGGGCAACAGGAAAATAAGAAGTTTATCTACATTGAACTCTTTTGCAGAGACTCTTTCGCTGACAGTCCTAAAATCAGCCATGATAAAGATTTCTGGAGAAGCCCAGTTAAGACTTTTCTGTGGAGAAAGGGGGTGCCACTTCAGGAAAGCACAATACTCTCTGTTTAGAAGTTACTTCTAAACAGAAATAACTTCATGCTTGTTGATTATTGGACTGAACTTTTCTTTGCCAGAGTAAAGAAAAGGGTAGCGAAATATATATAGTTGATTTTGTGATCCTGGCCTAGGGAAAGGCAACCTATGTCCCCTTCCTGAGACTATTAAAAGAATTTTGAAAAGCTCTGTAACTTAAAGATAAACCTCACTGTCAGTATAACACACACTCTTCAGAAATGAAATACAAATGGAATTTCTGAAATTCAAATTAGCAAAGTTCTTAGAGACTCTTGAACTTCTATTTTCTAATATATTGCTATTGACTTTAATGGCAATGAGATAAATTTCTCTGGATTTTATTGATTCTTCCCTTCATGGGTTGGTAACAAGCTAGTCCATGCATCTGGAAATAGAATCACTTCTGATTCTGCAGTCTGAACTGTCAAAGGAGACAAGGCCAGAGTTTGCAGGGGTTTCAAGTACTACATTCAGTTGAATCATCATTGACTATAAACAGCCTTTCCAAAATGTTTAATCTCCCTTATTTGACCTAAACCCTAGAGACCTGGTCTTTTAGAAGAAACACAAATGAAAAATAGACTCTGGGCCCTAGTGGGAAGGATGATATTAATAGTATTAATAAGTAGCACTAGTACTATATCCCAAAAGGTTGTTCCTTGGATTCATGCCTCTAAACTAAAGGAGCATAAGCAATCCTTGAATTAATGGAATGTAATCACTTAAAGAGAACCCAAACTGAGGATTCTTAAGCACTTTCCAGATGCAGATAGTGTTTGGAGGGAGACGGTGTTCACTCAAGTCTTCTAGATCAAGCAATGAACATACAAGATATAGAAAGTGTTTACCCAAGATCCACAGAACAGAGGCACATATTGTCATGCTTTAGCCAACTTTCTTTCATTATTTTTCTAGCCATCTTCTTCCCCTTTCCTTTTTCTATAGCTTTATGATTTCAGGAAATTCTGACCCAGAAAGACAAAATTGCAAACAATTGCATTTCTCATTATAAAAATTTAAAAACAATTTAAATAAACATGAAAGTGTTTAGTACTTAGCATCAAATAACATTTTATTCTCCAAGACTCTTTGAAATCCTTGTGTCAAAATTCTTACCTTGCTGTGTATACTATATCTTAATTATTTTATCATGATCTTTATCCAATATTAGTCAAATTAACTCCCCTCAATGGAAGACCTGCCTTATATCCAAACCCCAAGCCCAATAAACATCCTGAATTTGCTTTCCACTCCAAGATACTACCACTATTTTGTCTCACTACTAAGGTTAGTGCTCTTCATACTGCAGTAAGCAAAGAACTTTATCTTATCAATATTATTTTAGTGGCATTTTGACAGAGTGGGCCCTCAACAATATTTAGCAGTGGGTATGGCATGAGCCCCTGCCACTCTAGAGACAAGCTGCCTGTGTCACTGGAGTAGGATCCTGGAATCCCTTCTGTATCTAGGAATAGTTATTGGATTGCCAGGGAGATTTGAGAACCTCCCAAGGTGAAGGGAAGTTGTGATGGCCAGGTCTGGTGGCCAAGAGTAGAATGTTTGAGGCAGCATCTGTTTATCATTATGTTTAGAAGTATTTCAATATTTTAAAAATTATTTACTATATTATACTGGCTATACTGGTGGGTACCAGTTAAATATCAGTTCTTGGTGAAATGATTGGGAAGACCAGATGGAAAAAAGGATGACTCACAGATGCCAGTGTGAATAGACAACTATTACAGGGAATAGATGTACTTGTCTCTTGGATGCTTTGCCAATTTCTAAGCCCTCTGGAACTTAAAAATAGCCCTGGGGAAAGTGGGACATTGCATCGGATAAGATTAAGTTTTTACCACTTCGTTGAATAGGAATTCAATGTAGACATAAAATCTATTTCTAGAGAAAAAAGTTACCTTTTTCTAAATACATTTCAGTTTTGGAGCTGAGATTCAGAAATTCTATGTATACCTATTTTCTTTACACAAATAAGATCATTGCTTTTTCACATTTAATATGTCTATAATATAATATTGATAGTAACTTATCTCATTCTTTAATATGTTTGTAAAGTATTTTATTGTAAAACTGTATTGTGGTTTATATAGCCATTCCTATGGTATACATTTATATTGTTACAGTTATTTTGCTATGGTGAACATTGTAGAAAAAAATCCCTAAACATATCTGAGGAAAAATTCTGTCAGTGAAACTTCTGATCAGATATTGCCTAATTATCTGTCAAGAATTTTGCAAAAACTTTTTATTTTTTACTTCAACAGTGTATAAAAATGGTGTTTCCTCTAATCATGACCCAACCCAGGTATTGTCAACTTTGCATTGCTGTGACCAAAATACCTGACTAGAATAACTTTTGGAAGAGGAAAGATTTCTCTTGGCTCATGGTTTCAGAGGTCTCAGTCCATGGCTTCCAAATCTGTTGCAGTAACATCATGGTGGAAGATGTGGCAGAGGAAAGCTGCTCAGCTTATGGCAACTGGGAAGCAGGGAGAGAGAGAGAGAGAGAGAGAAGAAGAAGAAGGAGGAGGAGGAGGAGGGGGAGGAGGAGGAGGAGGAGGAGAAGGAGAAAAGGAAGGAGAAGATGAAGAGAGGAGAGAAGAGAGGAAGAAAGGTAGCAATCAGGCCTCATAATATAGTTCCCAAGGGATGTCCCCAGTGACCCATCTCTTCATATCACACCTGCGTGCAGTTACCACCCAGTAGTTCATTCAAATTATTAATTCATCAAATGAATTAATTCTATGATGAGGTTACAGAGCGCACTTCCTAAAGCCCTACCTTGGAACCTTGCTGTGTTGGAGACCATTCTTCAAACATATGAGGTTTTAGGGGGAAAAACCATAACAGTGGGGATTGTAGATTTTTGATATATTTGCCCATATGCTAAGTGGAAGGCATTATTTTGCAAAATGTTTATTTATTTCAGTATAAGTGGGTTTTATATCTTTAGTGGCTCTGTGTGTGAGTGTGTGTGTGTGTGTGTGTGTGTGTGTGTACTGCTTGTCCATATTCTTTGCCTGACTTTAGAAGTTCATTGTTCATTTTGATAATATTTGAGCTCTTTGTTGAAAAATTACCCTTTAATCTCTTGTGTATGTTGCAATGTTTTCTCACCCACTCCCTCACTTTTTAAAAAATTGCTGTATAGTAGTTTTATTACATGAAAGCTAATATAGTCACATTACTAGCCTTTTTTCATTACTTTTCTAGGTTCAGTATCATACTAAAAAGTCTTCTACTCAAGAATCTTTTTATTTAAAAAATCCAATTATGATGAAGTACTCTCATAGTTATTTTTTTTATATTTGAATCTTTGATGTATTTGAAAGTCATTTGTTGTAATGTATGTGGTAGTAATCCAGCTTTATTTATTTATTTATTTATTTTTGCAGTCTCTCTTTACTTTCTACTTGTTCAATATTGAATATCTGGGATTGGCTGCTTACTTGTTTGAAATCTTTAATGACAGTTTCCCAAGTCTGTAGTTAATGAGAGTGCTTAAATTCCAGTTTAGACAAACATAGTCTTTAGCAATTCATTCTGCATATTGTTTTCCCACAAATGCTAGCTGACAAATTATACTGAAACTGGGATAGGCTGCAGCTGGCTTTCATGTAGTAGGAGAGTGGAATGATTCACAACAGGCAAGATGACTCTTTGTTCTATATCTTGGCAGACTTTTGGGTGTGAAAAGTGAAGCCTCTCTCGCTCCATCCACCTCACCCAGGGCTTAGTTGGGAAGAATTGCTTTGTGGGTGAATTGCTTTGCATGAAAAAACTAAAAGAAAATTGATGGTCAGAGGCTGGCAGCTAGGAAAACTAGGGGCTGGGAAAAGTGTCTTCAGAGAGAAGCCTTGGGGATGATGGCCAGGAGCCAGAGTAGAGGGAGAATAGAAATTGCCCACTAGGGAGAATGACTTTTTAGATCTGTGATTTTTGAATACATATTCCATTTTAAGTTGCTGCTTGTATTTAATTATGCTATAATCTCATTCCACTACCCTTCATCTTGTAGGAAAGCCTTTGAAACCAACCTGTATTGGCTGTACTCTATGGGGAGTGGAGAAAGTGGGGGTGCTATTTCCCACCAGGGCAGAGATGGCAGGCAGAATACGGGGACTGCAGGGTGGTGGGCTGCAGAGTGGACCCACCAGAATGGTCTACACACTCCCCAACTCTCCTACCCCACTACACATGTAGAATGTCAGCTCTGTGAGGGAAGGACTTTTGTTTGCCTGTTTTTCATGCCCTCTATTTGGTGCCTAGAATTGAGCTTGACACACAGTAGTTTCTCAACCAAAGTTGTTGAAACAGGGCTGGGGATGTAGTTCAGTGGTAGAGCATTTGGTTAGCATGCATGAGGCCCTGGGTTCAATCCCCAGGAGGAAAAAAAAAAAGTTGTTGGAATGGTCTGGCATGTGGGCACATGTCTATAATTCCAGTCCCTCGGGAAGCGGAGACAGAAGGATTGAAAGTTCAAAACTCAGCAACTTCGTGAAATTTTGTCTCAAAATAAAAAAGACTTGGGTGTAACTCAGTGATAGAGTGTACTAGGGCTCAATCCTCAGTACTGGGGGGAAAAAGATGGGGTTGGAATGAATAAATGAACGCCTCATCAGTGCTTGGGGTGGGGGTTTGAACCAGTGCATTTGGATGTTAAAGCAAAAGGCAAAACCAGAAGACCAAGACTTGGGAATCTGGCTTTCATTTATCAGTCTGAAACTGGCAGATTTAACTCTAGTCTTTCATGTGAGATGTCTCTGTGTGTTTCAATTTATTCTCTATGGATAAATAATATATCACTACAGCAATAGAAGAGTCTTTAAAATTTTTTCATTATTTCCTAAATGGAGTCCCAGATGCAAAGGGACCTTTCATTGCACATTATCATGACATGTGAGTCCATTAAACCAGCCCCTCAGGGATGTTCCGCCTACAGTAAGATGTGAGTTGGAGGGTTTGAAGACAGCATTGTAGCCAGAAGTTTGGTCTCCCATAATAGAGTCGTGTAATTTTGGGGAGTGAGAAGATGGATTTCACATGGTCCTAGTGAACATGGTAAAAAGCTATGAGTCTCAAGAAGGAATGGCCTTTATGAATCCATCAAGATGAGAACTGGAGTTTTGGGTAAAGAAATTTTTTCAGAACCTTGTGTACTTCCTCCACAGCTGTGATTCAGGTGATTCTCAGTGATCAGGCGAAAGATCACTTTTGGCATGGAGATGATAAAATATGAAATGTATCTGCAAAGAATTCTACTAAGGTTAGGAACTGCTGGGGAAGTTGGTGGGACGTGGAGTGGGGGTACCATTCCAAGAGGGTTGAAATATTTGAAAATAATTATCTGGCTTCACAGAAGAGAAAGAAGGAAACCTAAACACTTGACCTCTGATTCTTTGAGCACACAAATCTTTCAGTGTTTTGAGCATCCACGAGGTTGTGCATAAAATGGAAATAATAATACTTACCCTGCTGAATTTTGGTGAGATTTTAGAGGTTATCTAAAAGTACCTTTCTGAGTGCTATGTCCACAAGAAACACTGAATATGAAGTAACTATTAAGAGCATAAATGTTTTCCTGACTTGCTTAGAAACAACTATGTAAGTAGATAGTTTTGGAAAGTTCAAATAAAGGGTTTGTGGGAGGCCACATTATTAACATATTAACATAGATGCAAAGTACATGATGAGTACTTCTATCCTCTTTCATAGGGAGGTAGGCAAGAAGCTGTACATTCCCACATTGACCAGAGCTGAAACAGGCACAGAATGAAGGGCATGACTCTGTTTACCTATTGTTTGAAACTTAAATAAGAAGTGACAGTTAAGATCATAGAGCCTCACGAGATAAAGAAGATGTTAACAAATAATGAAGATAATAGTAATTCGCATTTTGGAGCACTTCTGTGCACCTGGCATCTCTTGGCATTTTCTCTCATCTGTCAATCTGGGAGATCCAGGCTCTCCACCTGTAGTCCAGCAGGCAGTAGGTGAGTGGGATCAAGTAATTCTATGCTTACCTATTAAGTTCAGTCTAGTTAGATGAGGTCTTTTGGTTAAGAAAGCTGCTACTACTTTGTGATCAAATTGGTCATTTGTCATTATTGTTCTTTTCTATCTTCAATTTGTGTGGGCCACAGATACCCGTATTCAAGTAGTCAGTGAGAGCTTGAACTAGTTAGGGACAAGGACCAAACCCTGCTGAATGCAGAGAGATTTTGGAAATTTTTCTCAGGGATGATTTTGACTCACAATTTAGCCTTCTTTGGCTTTGGCACTGTTATGGTTTGAATCTTCAATGACCCTCATTGAAGGGAGGCCATGTAATTACCAGACTGTGGCACTATTGGGAGGTGGTGGAAATTTTAGAGATGGGGTACATGGAAGCCTCTTTGCTTCCTTGCTGCCATAAGGTGAGAAGTTTCCTTGGCCATGTGCTCTCTACCAAGATGCTCTGCCTCACCACAGGCCCAAAGGTAATTGGGTCAAGTGACATGGACTGAAATCTCTGAAACCATGAGCCCAAATAAGTCTTTTTTTTCCTTTTAAGTTATTTATCTCAGGAATTTTTGTCATGATCTTGGAAAGCTAACTAACACAGGCTCTACCTACACTTCTAAGCATTCCACATTTATCTATCTTCCATATTTATCACAAAGATATCATGATTGCTGAAATGCAGATTTATAGTATCTGTGGCAATCTGTGATTCCTACCACCTTACTAATCTTAGAAAAAGATATTTTACATAAGTGTTCTTAAATCCAGGGCAATTCCTTGTGATCACAGTTTCCTTTTTTAAGTAGTTAATATAGTATAAATAAACCATTCTAGGTTTTTTTCCTAAAATCAATGGGGGGTTTACCCACTTTGATTTTATAAAGTTTATATTCTTGGCTTTGTTGAAAGTTAGTGGGGGGCGGGGAGAGTTCCTCTTCTTTTTTCTGTGGAATATCACTGATAATCTTAGAAAAGTATCAGAAAGGGGAGAAGACTGGAAGTCAGATTTCAAGGTGCTAAATCAATTAGAGGGACTAAAAGTCAGATCTTAGATTTTATGATGCTTTTCCTTGATATGTTCAAAGCACCATTTTCAGTTCAGCTATAAGAATAAAAATTCCAATTCATTAGGAACTTCCTGTGTATTCAGCCCTTTGTCTCATTTCTGGCACTTTTCCTTTCTGTCAGATGGTTATTTCATAATAGCATGATTTATTGAACTTGGCACCATTTGTATCCTTTCCTATATGCAAGTCATGCTGTTACAATATCTCTTTGATGATTATAATAGCCTAGAAATATAAGATGATCAGAAAAGGAATATGAGAGTTCTACCTAATAAAGGATTTCGACTCTTAGTCTTCCAAAGCTTTCTATTTTAATTCTCTATCTCTACAAAAAGCCAAAGGGAGGCTTAATTCTCTGCACTCAGCTTTGGTTTGACTAAGTACATAATTGAGCTTTTTCTTATACTGAGAATCAGCTGCGGCAACACTGAGCCTGCAGCATTGGCTAAGAAGCCCTTCCTTGTGCCCTATGGGATGTTTAAGTTCACATTCTGGCAAGGAGAGACTCCAGAGCTTGCTGTTGGAGGCCAGGAGTCAGGGACTTGGAATGGATTATACGGTCTATTTCTAGAACAATGTTAAAACAGATTATTCTAGGTCTGAAAGGTTTAGCACTATCTGGGCCACTTTTTAAAACATGGAGATCAAAGTCAACCATGTGCCATTCTTTGGCACTGTTATGGTTTGAATCTTCAACGTCCACCATTGAAGGGAGGCCATGTGATTACCAGCCTGTGGCACTATTGGGAGGTGGTAGAAACAAATGTGTTTGTGAAAAGTTGATACAAACTGAGTTTTGGATTCAGTTATATCTTAAAGCAACCCTGGTGGCATAATAGTTTAGGGTATGCTATAAGGATGTTTCTTTTGTAATGTGAAAGAATACTCTCTAATATATCTTCTGTGTAAATACAAATTTTTGTTTGATATTTTTTCCTAAAATATATTTTTTAAAAAGCCTGACTCTGCTTATTTCAGATGGACTGTGAAAATAATGGCATACTCTGGAAGCCAGCATTTAATTAATTAGAGGGGCTAAAAGTCAGATCTTAGATTTCATGATGCTTGGAAAGAGGCTGTGACATCTGACTTTTGGCATCCATCTGCATTGATGGCACTATCTTAGGGAGGTACATTGTCCTATTTCTAAGAAAAAAATATATTATAACTGTTTAATGTAATTACTGATCTTTTTCTAACATGGTGGTTTGAAAAACATCAAGTACTATTTTAAAAGATGTCAAAAAAATTCTGGCTAGTTTAGATAATTATATCTGCTGGATAAAGAAGTGACTTTATGTTAAGTAAATGATTTAAAGAGAATAAAATTGTATATTTGATATGATTAACATCAGTACTATCATAAATAATATAAGGTTCAGATAACCTAGACCAAACAAAGTTGAATTTTAAGATAATTTAAATATATCATGTGTGATTTCTTAGAGATCAACTATCTTCATCCCTGGCTGTGTATTAGAATACTGAGGTGCCTTTAAAAATATTGATGTGTGGGCCCCAAACCCAGAGATTCTGATTTAATTTTTCTGGGAAATAGACCAGACACCGTGCAGTTACTGGTCCATGGGTTATTCTAATGTACAGACAAGGCTAAGAAAGACTTGAGCTTGTTAAAAAAGTTCAGACTCAGCAGGGGTAGTGATGTACACTTGTGGACCCAGCACTCAGGAGGTTGAAGTGAGAATAGCCTTGTAACTCAAGTTCAAGACTAGCTTGGGCAATTGCACATAGCACAAACAGCATATTCAAAAAGAAAAGAAAACAACAACAAAAACAAATCCAAACTCTCAGGTCCCATCCCAGACTTTCTGAATCAGAATCTAGACTTTCATTTGGGTCTCAAGAAAGATTCATTTGTACCAGGTTTTTTATAGCACTTGACTTTATTTTATTTCTGTATTTATTTACTTTTGTGGTGCTGGGGTTTTAACCTAGGGCTTTATGCTTGCTAAGTGCATGCTCTACCATGGAGCTAGATCCGCCCCCACCTCCTACCAGCTATGTACTTGACATTAAAAGTGTTTTATACTCATTCTTCTATTCATTTACTTGTATATGTAATTTTTTTGGGTCCATTTATTAAGTCCCTGATGGCTACAGACACTGTTCTAGACAATGGAAACATGAAAGTATGAATAAGATGTGACCTTCTTTTCAAGGGTTTTGCAGAAGGGCAAGGTAGACTATGGAACATCGTTAGGGCTACAGTGATCCTCCAGAGCTTCTGTAGTCTTTTGGAGGAAGAAGAAGATGAGACCCCTTTCCTTTCATTCCATATTCACTCAGAGACTGAGATGAGTTTTTGAAACAGAAGATGTAGGTCTAGTGGTTCTTAAAATGTGGTCCTTGGCTAGCAGCAGCACCACCTGGGAACTTGTTGGAAATGCCAACATTATGTTGGGGTCCATTCTAGGCTTAGTGAGTCACAAACTCTGAAGGTAGGAACTAGCTGTTTGTTTTTTAACAAGTCTGTCATAGGATTATGATATACACTCAAGTTTGCAGACACTAGGTGTAACCATTTTGCATACAGAGGAGAAGGAAATGGCGTTGCCATTAGAAATTCATGCACCAAATTAGAGGAAAACTCATTCTTAGTACTCCGTGACATTTGCCATGTCTTGAGCATAGTGTGTTAACTGTGCAGGGAATTTCCCAACAACTTTGCTCAAATCCATGTATTTTTATTGCTTTGTGGGGCTTAATGAATCTTTTTCCTTTTAGGTCATTTGCTCATTAAACACATTTAAAGAGAAAGCTTTGTGTTTTGTTGTGTTTTCTGTTTCAAAAATTTGACTTCAGAGTTGTCTGAAAACTTTGTTCTTATTGAAATATTATAATTATAATTGTAAGATTTCTATACCAATGTATGGGAAATCAAAACATAACGACCTCACTTTATTTTTTTTTTATTTTTATTTTTTGTGGTGCTGGGGATTGAACCTTGGGTTTTGTGCATGCAAGACAGGCAATCTACCAACTGAGCTATATCTCCAGCCCATGACCTCACTTACTTTTAAATGAACCTTTTTTGTTGTTGTTCTGGGGATTAAACCCAGGGATGTTTTACACTGAACCAAACTCCATCCCTTTATATCCTTTTATTTTTTAAAAATCTGAGACACGGTCTTGCTTAAAGCATTGCTAAATTGCTGAGGCTGGTCTTGAACTTGCAATCCTCCTGCCTCCTGAGCAGAGTTATATTGTCTGTGATAGGACAAGTCTGTTATAAACTGAAAACATCATGGCTAAACTTTAATTTTAGTACTGTCAGTTTTTCCCTTTTTAATATTTTCTTGTCATAACTGTGAGAAAAGAGCAAACACTTTAAACTTCCTTTCTCCTTTTCTCAAGTTGAAGTGCTAATTAGTACCTTGGAGGCCAAGTGGAGGTCACTGAAGAGAGGAAAGGTTCTAGATAATGAACCATGAAATAGAGCTCATAGAGAATTCCCATTGAGAGCTGGAAGGGAAGGTAGAGATCAAATGATCCAGCTTTCTCACATCAGAGGCCTCTGAGAGTTCAAATGAGTTGCTCAGAGTCGCATTGCTAATGGAAGAGATAGAATCAGAAATCACATTTCCAAACTCCCTGTATATACTGTAATCACATGGCAGCCTAAGTATGGGGGGAAAACAATCTATTTGTGCATTATTGTGAAACATACAGATTGATTTTTCCCTTTGTGATCTGTAAGGGAATAGCAATATATGAGGTATCATCCAATATGATGGCTTTACTGAAAATATTGTTTAATTTTCAAATCCTCTTTGGAATGTGAGTGTAAAGAGAAAATAAAAAGTAAATAAAAATATCAATCAATCAATGCTGATTTTCCTTCAGAAGCCCAAGTTATATATTTAATAGCCTCTTGTATAGGTTGACCAAGATATCCCATACAGGCATTAAAAATAAACATTTCCTAAATTGCACGTATGGAGATCTCTCTTCTAAAGCTTGTCTCCCACCCCTACATTCTATCATGGTCACTCAGAACCTCGAGGATCTTCCTCAACTCTTCCTTTTTCTCTAACCCCATACGTTGATTTAATCACCAACAATATCAATTTTATCTCCTGTCAATCTTAGCCTGTACTTCCATTGCCTTAAACCAGGCTACTGTTATCCCCTGCCCCGTCTACTGCAATAGTTTGTCCTGTTTTTTAATACCTCTAGTTTTGCCATTGAAAAATTTTCTTCCTTTCTTTTTAAAATTTGTTCTAATTGGTTATACATGACAGCCAGAATGCATTTTGATCCATTGTGCACAAATGGAACACAACTTTTTACTTCTCTGGTTGTACACGATGTAGAGTCACACTATTTGTGCAATCATACATGTACCTAGGGTCATGATGTTCATCTCAATTTCTTACCCCCAGGCCCTCTCCTTCCCGTCCCTTCCCTTTACCCAATCCAAAGTTTCTCCACTCAGTCCACGCCCCCCACCCCCATTATGGATCAGCAACCACTTATCAGAGAAAACATTTGGCCTTTGGTTTTGGGGGATTAATTACTTCACCTAGCATGATATTCTCTATCCATTTACCTGCAAATGCCATAATTTTATTCCTTTTAATGCTGAGTAATATTACATTGGATATATTTCCAGACTTTCTTTATCCATTCATCTGTTGAAGGGCATCTGTTTAGCTATTGTGAATTGTGCTGCCATAAACATTGATATGGCTGTGTTCCTGTAGTATGCTGTTTTAAAGCCCTTTGTGTATAAACCAAGGAGTGGGATAGCTGGTTCAAATGGTGATTCCATTCCAAGTTTTCCAAGGAATCTCCAAACTGCTTTCCAGATTGGTTGCACCAATTTGCAGTCCCACCAGCAATGTGTGAGTGTGCCTTTCTCCCCACATCCTCACCAACACTTGTTGTTTGTATTCTTAATACCTGCCATTCTGACTGGAGTGAGATGAAATCTTAGAGTAGTTTTAATTTGCATTTTTCTAATTGCTAGAGGTGTTGAACATTTTTTCATATATTTGTTGATCAAATATATATCTTCTGAGAAGTATTTGTTCATTTCCTTGGCCCATTTATTGATTGGTTAGTTGTTTGAGTTCTTTATATATCCTAGAGATTAGTGCTCTATCTGATGTGCATGTGGTAAAAATTTGCGCCCATTCTGTAGGCTTTACTTCATTGATTGTTTCTTTTGCTGAGAAGAATCTTTCTAGTTTGAATCCATCCCATTTATTGATTCTTGATTTTATTTCTTGTGGTATAGGAGTCTTGTTAAGGAAGTTGGGGCCTAATCCAACATGGTGAAAATTTGGGCCTAATTTTTCTTCTATTAGGCACAGGGTCTCTGGTCTAATTCCTAGGTCCTTGATCTACTTTGAGTTGAATTTTATGCATGGTGAGAGATAGGGGCTTAATTTCATATTGCTGCATATGGATTTCCAGTTTTTCCAGCACCATTTGTTGAATAGGCTATCTTTTCTCCAAAGTATGTTTTTTGTGCTTTGTCTAATATGAGATAACTGTATTTATGTGAGTATGTCTCTGTGTCTTCTATTCTGTACCATTGGTCTACATGACTATTTGGTGCCAATACTATGGTGTTTTTGTTACTATAGCTTGTGTAGTATATTTAAGTTCTGATATTATGATGCCACCTGCTTTACTCTTCTTGCTAAGGATTGCTTTGGCTCTTCTGGGTCTCTTTATTTTTCCAAATGAATTTCATGATTTCTTTTTCTGTTTCTATGAGGAATGATGTTAGGATTTTAATTGGAATTGCATTAAATCTGTATAGTACTTTTGGTAGTATGGCCATTTTGACAATATTAATTCTTCCTATCCAAGAACATGGGATATCTTTCCATCTTCTAAGGTCTTCTTCAATTTCATTCTTTAGTGTTCTGTAGTTTTCATTGTAGAGAAAATTTCTTTCACACATTTTGGAAGTGATCTCTCTCAAGTACAAAGCATACCACACACAACCTATGTTTAAAATTTACTATAACTCTTTATTATAAATAGGATAAAACTTTAGCATGGTACATGCACTTTCCATGATTTGACCTTTGCTTACCACTTTATCCCCACTTCTGGTCCTTCTTTGCTACATATTCATACTTCAGTAAATTCAGACTACTTATAGCATAGCTAACCGAACACCAACTTCCCTGACTGTTGAAATCCTAATTATCCTGCACAACTCAGACTTCACCTTCTCCTTGAAATTGTCTCTGACATCTCCCTATTATCCATAGCTAGAGTGAACCATCTTCTCAGTACCCCTGAACCTTACCTATCCTCAATCTTTCATATAATCTCTCTGACCTGACATGAAAATTTTCAAGTAGACAGAAAAACTGTGGTCTTACAACTAACATTTTACTCTGCTTACATTGTTACATTTCTCTCTTATCAATCCATCGTTTTCAGTGCATTTTAAAGTAAGTTTTAGATAGCAATATACTTGCTCCAAATAATTCAGAATGTATATCAGCATTCCTAATTGCTATTTTTTGTAGCTCTTTGTTTTATTCTTTGCACATAAAATTTACTCACCATGAAACACACAAATCTTAAGTGTACCATGAGATCCATTAAATACATACATGTGACTAATCCACATGCCTAGTAAGATCCAAAACCTTATCACCACCCTGAAAAGGTCACTCATGCCCCTTCCCATGAAATTTCCATTTCTCTCAGACTTTATTTTCAACTAGTTTTGCCTGCTATACAACTTTATATAATGGAACTGTATGTGACCTTGTGTGTAAGATTTCTTTCCCTCAGAATGTCTTTGGAATTCATGCAGGTCATTTTATACATCTAAAGTTCATTCGTTAAACATTTTAAAATTACTAAGTAATATCCCATTGTATGGATGTGTGACATTCAAAATCCATTCTTCAATTGATGTACACCTAGGTTATTTCCAGTTTTTCTTTTTTCAGATTTGTGCTTTTTTATTTGTTCTTTTTAGTTATACATGACAGTAGAATGTATTTTGACATATCATACATACGTGGAATATAACTTCCCATTTTTATGGTTGCCCACGTGTGGAGTTACACTGGTCATGTATTCATATAGGAACATAGGAAAGTTATGTCCCATTCATTCTACTTTCTTATGGTTGACGATAAGAAATCCTGACATAATGATTAAGAGGAACTCAGTGTGACCAAAACCACCCTCTATACATGCTTCTTGCTCCCACTTTTGTTCCTTTCCTCTATTTAAACCTGAAGTTCATAAAAGGGCTGAGGATGCTTAATCTCTCTTGTCTTCCTAATATAGTGATATTAAATAAATTCCTTTTTTTTTTTTTTTTTTTTTTTGCCTTTCACCATTACTTTTTCTCTTTTGGTTCCTGTAGCAAATGGTTGGACCTGATTCATTGGGACCCCCCAAAGTTGAGTTCTGGCCTAGGACTCTGGTTACATAATGAGTATTCATATATAAGTCTTTTTTGTGAAAATATATGTCTATCTTCATCTATTTTTCTTTATGTTTTTCAACCCTTTTGGGTAAATGCTACAGGGAATTTCTGGGTCACAGAATATTTACACTTGGTTTTTAGAGAAACTGACACAAAGTGATTCGACTATTTTATACTTCCACTAAGAATATGTTACCTTATATTTTATTAAATTGGTGCTGTGAGACTTTTTAATTTTAGCCATTTTATTGAATGGTAACTCATTATGATCTCTTATATAATTTGTAGTTTACTGGCCTGTCTCTATAGACATTGAGCTTTTTAAAGAAAGGTTTATTACTCATATCTCTTTTATCTTATCATGTCTGATACAGAGTATGGTTCAATAAATATTTGTTAAATTGAACTGATATCAATTTAATCCTCATGTACATAGAAAAGAAAAGAAAACACTATATTTTATTACTTTATTTCTTTGGTCAAAGGGTAGAGTGAGCTCTTTTGTTATAAGTAGTAACACTTATATCAAAATTAGGGTGCTATCCACCTGGAGTTATTTGACAGGTCAAAGCATCTTTTTCCCAAATACTTGTTCCATTGCCCTTATTATTTTAATAACTTTATTCCTTTGGGTCTTTATTAATGACTTTTCCATTTTCATAGAGCCTCTACGAAGGATAATCAATAAATATTTGTTGAGTAGTATAGGCGATTTTCCCTGGTCCTTTCAACTTTGTAATACAACAATTATCATCAATTTAGTCATTTAATGAACTAATACAGTATGTTGCTATAAAACAGGCCTAGAGTTACCCATATCTTTATCTGAATCCTGCTTCTGATTGTGGTTTTAGACAAGTTACTGAAGATCTGTTTTATTATTATTTTTTTTTCATGTGTAAAGTGAGGATTATGTCCCTTACTTTGCAAGGTGTTATAAATATTGGAGTTAATGTATATGAGACAGGATTGATTCTTTTTGGACATTAGTTTTCATGTGACTGTTTTTCTCCCAGGATCACTTCTGGTTCCCCCACTACATAAATGTCCATGTAAAAGGCCAGTTTTTGTTGCTTAGCTTTTTTCTTTTATGTCTGGTCACAGAGGTTATTTATCTTTTTTTTGAAGCCTTGATAACCCTTTGAAAATTCTTGTTTTTTTAAAATTATGGCAAAATATATATATATAAATTTGTCTTATTTATTTTTAAGTGTCCATTTCAGTGGTATTGAGTATATTTGTGTTGTATCATCACCACCATTCAGTTCCAGAACTTTTCATTGTAAAATTGAAACTCTGTACCATAAGCAGTACTCCCCATGCCCCTCACTTTCCAGGCCCTGGCAACACTATTCTTCTTTCTGTCTATAGGAATTGACTGCTGTACCCCATATAAATGGAATACTATAATACTTGTCTTTTTGTAATCGGTTTATTTCAATTAGCACAATGTTTTCAAGGTTCATTCTGGTTGTCATTTTTTTTTTTTTAGAGAGAGAGAGAGAGAGAGAGAGAGAGAGAGAGAATTTTAATATTTATTTTTTAGTTTTCAGCGGACACAACATCTTTGTTTGTATGTGGTGCTGAGGATCGAACCTGGGCCACGCGCATGCCAGGGAAGCATGCCACGGCTTGAGCCACATCCCCAGCCTGGTTGTCATGTTTTTAAGTAGCAGTTTAGGGGGGTCAAGATTGTGGAGACAGGATACAAGAAATTGGCTGAAATATAAGATGGGGAGATGAGTCATCATATCTCTGTTTACAATAAGTCATTTATACACAATGGAGTATTACTCTGCACTAAAAAATGACAAAATCATGGAATTTGCAGGGAAATGGATGGCATTAGAGCAGATTATGCTAAGTGAAGCTAGCCAATCCCTAAAAAACAAATGCCAAATGTCTTCTTTGATATAATGAGAGCAACTAAGAACAGAGCAGGGAGGAAGAGCAGGAGGAAAAGATTAACATTAAATAGAGACATGAGGTGGGAGGGAAAGGGAGAGAAAAGGGAAATTACATGGAAATGGAAGGAGACCCTCATTGTTATACAAAATTACATATAAGAGGTTGTGAGGGGAATGGGAAAAAAAACAAGGAGAGAAATGAATTACAGTAGATGAAGTAGAGAGAGAAGATGGGAGGGGAGGGGAGGGGGGATAGTAGAGGATAGGAAAGGCAGCAGAATACAACAGTTACTAATATGGCATTATGTAAAAATGTGGATGTGTAACTGATGTAATTCTGCAATCTGTATTTGGGGTAAAAATGAGAGTTCATAACCCACTTGAATCTAATGTATGAAATATGATATGTCAAGAGCTTTGTATTGTTTTGAACAACCAATAAAAAAAAGGAAAAAAAGATGGTGGAGGCAGGATACAAGAAATTGGCTGAAATATAAGATGGGGAGATGAGTCATCAGATCTCTGTTTACAATAAGTCTCATTACCATTACAACTCCCACCACTGAGGGCTTATTGCCCATGGCAACTCCTGCCACAGGTTTGGTATTCTAGTTAGGTGAGCATAAAACAAAAACCAAATGGGATAATAGTTTACTTAGGTATCATAAAGTAACCAATGGGAACAAATGTAAGAGGGTCTTTAATCAGGCCCATTTGGGGGAGGGAACAGCCTAAATAAATCAAGAATATAAATCAAGAATCAGCATATAAATCAAGAATCCCCTGACATGGGCCTGAAGCCTCTCTTTCTCACTCTGCCCTCTGCTTTACAGAGTGTACTTGCTCAACTTTATGGAGTGTTATTTTCACCTTCAATAAGTCTGTGCCTTGTTACTTCTTCATGTCTTACTCAGTTCTTTGGGACACCAAGAACCTGGACCCCCACTGGACACCCCACCAGCATCCACTTGGGTGGGAATTTTCATACTTTTTAAGGCTGAATAATATCCTATTGTAGGACATAGCACATTTTATTTATCCATTAATTGGTCACGTGTGTCATCTTTTTGGGCTATTGTGAATAATATTGCCATGAGTGGGAGCACAAGGATCTATTTGAGTTCCTGTTTTTGAATATACAATAAGAAGCAGAATTTCTAGATCATAACGTAATTCTATTTTTGAATTCTTTGAGGAAACTCCTCAATGTTTTCAGTTGTGTCTGCATCATTTTATATTCTCACTATGTGCAAGGGCCTGAATTTTTCCACATCAGTCTGTATTATTTTCTGTTTATTTATCTTATTTTTTTTTAATAATAGCCATCCCTGTGGCTTTGATTGTCTTTCCCCTAATGATCTGTGATGTTGAGCATCTTTTATGTGCTTACTGGTCATTTTTATGTCTTCTTTGGAAAAATGTCTATTCAATTCCTCGCCCATGTTTTAATTGTTTGTTATTGTTCTATTGAACTGTAGGAGTTCTTTATATATTCTGATATTAATTATTTATCAAATGTATGATTGGTGGCTAACCCTTTAAAATTTCTTTATAAATATATTTTAGTTGTTTAATGTTAAAATATAGGAGAGTTTACTGAAAAGTGAAGTCACTGAATCATTTTGGGCAGTCTTTACAACACTTTAATAAGAAAAAAAGTGAGTATATTATTTAAAAAATAAAAATACATGTTTGCTTATGTTTTATGATTATAATTATTTTACTAAAAATAGCAAAAACTACAGGGAAATACTGTTATTTTCTGGGCGACTTATCTATGGGCGATTTTTTTCTACTCACCTCTATTTTTCATTTTTTAAAAAAAGTAAAAATAAATATCACTATTATATTATTAGGCACTATTTAAAAATAATTATTTTTTGTGAGATGGGGAAAATGAGAGAAACAAGGAAAAAGCTAGATTGATTTCCTGGATTTGGGGTGCTTCTTGGTGGTTTGCTTTTGTTAATTGTTATTTTTTATTGTTAAGTGGGAAATCATCTAGCATGTTTATAAGTACAACAGGAGGAATTAACAGAGAAACAAGTTGAGGTAATGGGAGGGCAATGACAGTGATGGCTGCCTGTAGGAGCCTGGTCCCTTAGGGGACTCAGCCCCAAACAGCAGGGAATTAGTGTCAATCTGAAAGAGTATACAAGTAAGTCTGTAGACTGGACGGCCTTGAAGCAGAGATATGACTTCTACTTTCCCTAAGAAGTGTGAGTGTCCTTTTCCAGAGTGTGTGGGGCGTTGAGCAGAATTAGGGAGTGTATTATGACAGTCACAGTGTGACTGGGGAGTGACTGGCCAGGGGCCAGCAAAAGGCTTTCTGAGTGGCATTAAGTGGCTTCAGTGGGAGATCATTCATTTATTCTGGCAGCAACTCTCCTGGCTACCACATGTAGGAGCATATACAGTGGATAATTGGCCAGACCTAACAGGGAAGGAAGGGGCTCTGAGAATTCTGTCAAGAGCAGAGTTGAAGTGAAGAACTATTTGGTCTATCTAGGCTGAATGTGGAAGGAAAAAGATGATAAATTAGATCAAGAGGGAAAGGTTGTGGATTGGAGTTCTCTAAGGGAAGTAGTTAGTGATGAAGACAGAGTAAAGGAGTGAAGAAGTGGAAAATATGAAGGTCAGAGAGAGGAGTTTATAGGGATTTTATCAGCTTTCACTAAGAATTCTTTTTTTTAAATTTTTTTAGTTGTTGGTGGACACCATACCTTTATTTTTATTTATTTATTTTTATGTGGTGCTGAGGATCGAACCCAGTGCCTCACACATGCGAGGCAAGCTCTCTGCCACTGAGCCACAGCCACAGCCCTTCACTAAGAATTCTTAAACAGTGAATCTTCTCAAAGTAATATCAGTGTTTTATTAGACAGGCTTTCTCTTCTCATTTCTATTTCTGTAGAAAAATAGGGTAGTCTCATTTCTCCTCATTAAAATGTTTTGTGTTTTGAATGGACAAAATCAATAAGTGGCTATTTATTTTCTAAGTCTGGTGATAAAAATGTGAAAAAATGAAATTCTACATTGCTAAACTGAAATTTTGAAATGGATCTTTGCTACTCTGATTATGGCAGATGCTCTATTGACATTTTATTATCAATACTTCATACTTCTTTTCACTTACAACATTTTGGAAATCAAAATGACTAATAACATCTCCTATTATGATCAGAATTCTGATGGCTAATGATCAAGGCCATGCTTCTTTTAGAAAAAATAGTCTGGGCTAAGGATACTGAGAGTTTTTCATGGGCATGAAGTGGCACCCCCTTTCTCCACAGAAAAGTCTTAACTGGGCTTCTCCAGAATTCTTCACCATGGCTGATTTTAGGACTGTCAGCAAAAGAGTCTCTGCAAAAAAGTTCAATGTAGATAAACTTCCTGTTTTTGTGTTGCCCTGTTTTACTTGGCCACTGGCCTGGAAGATATCAGCGTTCTAGGTGCTGGACACTCCCTTACTAGTTTTTCATAAACATATCCAGTATAGTAGTTTGTAGAAATGTGCAAACAAGGCCTCTGGCCTTGAGCTGGGGCTTCACAGAGATGTCTACATTTTTAAGATAAGTTACCAACTGGGCTCCATGGTAACAAGTGGCAGGAGGAGGAAAGGAAGGGGAGAAGAGGCTCTCCCCTTCTCAGGTGTTATTTTTGAAGGGTTAACTTGCCCAAAACAGTGAAAGAAAAAGCTGCTTTTATGTGACCTTCTGCACACTGTGAACTTCTGAGCCCCTCCCCTTACATGCTGGGTCTAAAACTCTGAAACTCCCTGAACTCAGGGTTCAGGGGATTGATTGATTAAAGCAAAAGCTGTGCCCTCTGAGCCTGGCTGCAGCCAAATAAAACTGTTTCCTGCTGTCTTCGGTGCCTTGCCTCGTTTGTCCCTACAACAGGCAGGCTTTCAATAGCTTCTCCCCAACTTCTCTCCCTACTGGCAAAGAGAAGATGGTACTCTGTTGATTGCTACCCAGTTCCTGATTGACTGTTGAACTAGTTTAACTATTGCCAGCTTGAATCTTCTCCCAACCGGTACCATCGAATAAGAACTCTTCTATAATTACTTAGCAATCCCTGCCCCTTTATTTAGAAAGCTCTTAAAACAAAGCTCATCCATGATGCATTATGGCATGTGAGAGATGCCCTCATCATATTTGACTGGTTCATTCTCTTTTTCAGAATGGGCAATAAATTAGACTTGGAGAATAATAAAGCCTGTCAACTTATTTCGTTTATGACCTTTGTAGATAACAGAAAGATGATGACTGAAGGGGAAAACATACTGGTGATAGTGGCTGATAATGCTTCACAGCTCAATTCACTGCAGAATTTTCTTTTGAGGTGATAAAAATGCCTGTAGTAAAATAGTAGGTGAAAAAAATCTTGCTCATCAAAGTACTTAAGACATCTTTCATATGGGAGAAAGGAGGGAATGATTTACTGGAATAAAGATAATTCTTTGGCTTATAAAATTCTTACTTATATAATATTCAACAGTGCCTTCCACAGTGTCCTCAACTGGTCATTCTATGCCCTCCCTCTTTCCCTCCCTCTCTCTCCCTTCAGTGTAATTATATAGCTCTTCTCCTATTTCTGAAGACTAGCTCATTCTCATTTCACTGTTATGACCTTTGTCCTAGGAATGAAATTGGTGTGAATAAGAAAATAAAAACTGAAGAATTAGTCTTTGTAAATTCACCAATAATTCAATTGTACTTTCTTGGAATTTCAACCATAGTGTCATAGGTTTTGAATCACATTGAGGATCTTCTTGCTTCATAGGGTTTAGCAAAAACTCCTTTGATTTTAGACTTAGGAGACTTATGTTTCAATATCACCTTGCAGTTTAGCAGTTGTATGGGTTTCAGTCAAGTCACTTAAATTTTCTACATTAGTTCCTCATTTCTAAAATAGGGATAATATTTTTCTAACCTCCCCTCCGATGGGCTTTGTTATCAAAGTAATTGTAGAAAGACCTTGTAATCAGGAGGTACAGTGTGAATATTGTCATTATAATTCTCATCACTATACATGGGAGAAAACCAAAACTACTCAGAACGCTTAAGTACTTTCCTGAAGGCTGCACAGTTTATTAGTCAGAGCAGGAATTAAAAAGAAATAAATAAATTCTTAGTTTGGATTCTCTCTCATTAACTTTTCTTAAAGTGCTTTATTTCAATGGGTAGGAGCATTATTCCCCTTCTCATTCTGTAAGGATGGGTTTTACTGACTAGTAAAGAAGATAAAATTTAATAGGTGATTTTCCTCTTTACAGTTTTGTTTTATTTCACTTTATTTTTTTGTGGTAATGGGGATTGAGCCCAGGGCCCCTCTATTCCTGATGCTCTCCAAATCTTCTTATTTTATTTTGAGACAGGGTCTTGCCACACTTCCCAGGCTGGGCAATGATCCTCCTGCCTCAGCCTCTTGAGTAGTTGGGTGTTTCAGCCAGCTTTTTTGCTTTTGTGACCAAAAGACCTGATAAGAACAATTTCAGCGCAGGAAAAGTTTATGTGGGGCTCATGGTTTCAGAGGTCTCAGTCCCTAGTCAACCAGGTCCATTCCTTGGGGCTCAAGGTGATGCAGAATATAATGGCAGAGAGGGAAGCATCTCACATGATGATCAGGAATTGGGGGAAGACTCTCTATTTGCCAGATACAAAATATATACCCTAAAGGCATGTCCCCAATGCCCACCTTCTCCTGCCACACCTTCCTGGCTTTCAATTATTACTCAGTTAATTCTCATCAGGGGATTAATTCACTGATTGGGTTAAGGTTCTCAGAACCCAAACATTTCACCACTAAACTTTCTTGCTTGTTCTACACATGAGCTTTTGGGGGATACCTCAGATCCAAACCATAGCACTGGGATTATAAGCATGTGCCACCACACCCTGCTACTTTTTCATAGTTTTAAGAGTTGGGTGTGAGGTACATATCAACTCCCTGGATTGAGAAAAGGGAGAGATAATTAATTCACAGATGCCCCCTCCGTCTTGCAGGCCACTTGTTTGCTTGCAAAAGCTTGGTTGACCTTCTCAGGATGGGCACATTTTTGTGTCTGGGGAATTGACCTTTATCATGGTTTCTTTGCTATGGTGACAGAGGATATGCAAGAGCTCACCACACAGTGTTTGATGGCAACCCCCCAAATATTCAATATATAATCCTCAATAAGAAAGATCACCCCAGGTGGGGCCCCCCCTAAGCATCTCCTTAAGTGAAGACTTTGAATTTAAACCACAAAGTATTCTTTTGTTCCAGATGAATAAGTTAGCGCCCTCTCTACATAATGTTCTGATCTATTGTGTTCTAGTTAAATGTCAGTGGAAACTAAATGGATACCAAAGACACTTATGCCACAGGACATAGAAACTTGTGGGAGGGAGTTCATTTTCTGTCATCCTAAGTGGGGAAAAGTGAAAACTGTGTTACATAGACACATTTGGTGGGGTTTGAGGGTGACTTAGGCAATTACAGTTAGTATTCCACCTATAGGCTTCTTATTACCATTTTTTTTCTGTGTGAGATTGTTTTCTTTTTAAAGCAAACAGCTAGGGGATGTCAAATGAAATGTCAAGGACAGCACTGGAGAAAGTGAAGTTTCCAAACCAAAGGATAAAATGAAAGTTCAAGTAAAATTTTTTTGAACTTGACAAAACAGTAATTTTATCCTAGTCAGAAACAAGACCAGAAAAAAAAAAGTTTTGTGGGATACCATTCTACCCTCAAACACCTGTCTACAAGAAGGCTGTCTCAAGAGACATGCCAGGGGTGGGGGATGCAGCTCAATGGTAGAACACTTGTCCAGTATGCCTGAGGTCCTGGGTTGAATCACCAGCACTGGTGGTGGTGGGGTAGAGGAAACGTGCCCAAAACGAACAGACATTACAGACATTTTTTCAACATCTGTAAAATTGGTGATGAAACTGTTAGGTATCTAAGAGCAGCAAGGGATGAGAGAGAAACATTTTTGTGGCTGTGGCTGTAGCAAGTGTGGTGTTATATAGGACAAGACTTGCAGGAAAAGCACAAGTTCTCATTTTCTTCCACCATAGCATATCTGGAGCATGTGGGGAGGGGACAGAGATGCCTCGATTTCACTATGCTGTGACAGAGAGTTCTTGGGCCTTCAAGCCAGGGCAGCTGGGGTTTATGACCCAGTTCTACCTCCTGCTTGCTGGGTGTGAGGCCTGTAAAGGAAGGATAAGGTATCATTTGGGAATCTCTTCAGCTGAAAACACAGAACACTCAATCAAAGGTGGCTTAGCACTTAAGACATTAGGTTCTATCACTTACAAAGAAACCTGAAGGCAGCTACTGTAGGACAGACAGTGCAGGAACTCAGCAATGTCTTCAAGGATCCAGACCCTTTCCATTATTTTTCTTTGCTATCCTCAGTATACAAGCTTTTCATTATTAGGCTGGTAAAATCAGGGCCCCAAGATGACCACCTTTGCTAAAAAAATAATGCTTCACATAATCGTAGCCAGAGCAGAAAGATAAGGAGTCGGGGCAATGGGACTTCTCTCACAAGGCTCTATCTTGCGTGGGAAGAAACTTTTTCCCGAAAGTTCCCCTTATATCTTGTTTACCAGGCTGGGTCATCTCTGCATACACAGTCACCTGGTTAATGGTTTTGATATGAAGTTTCTCTCAAAAGCTCCTGTTAATGCAGGAATACTTGGAAGTAAAATTATAAGGTTATGAGAACTGTAACCTAATCCATTCATCCTACTTTGAATGAACTGACTGGGTGGTAGGGGCATGGCTGGAGAATGTAGGTTACTGGGTGTGTGCCCTGAAGGGGTGCTTCTTCCTGCGGTCTCTCCCCCACTGCTCTGCTTCCTGACCCCAGTTTGAACTGGGCAGTTTCCTCCACAGGGCCCCATGATGTACTACCTCACTTTTGGGCCCAAAGCAATGAAACCATGAGTCCCAAATAAACATTTCCTCCTGTAAATTGCTCTTATTGGGTGTTTTTGTCACTATGAGGTAAAAGCTGACTAAAATGTCCCTATCCATCCTTGATTTAGTGTGGGTGGGGTTGGGACTTATCTTCTTCACTGTAACTATTTAACAACTATGTCTACTATAGGTCACATCTATCTTTCAGGCTACCAAGGTAGTTGGCATTTGGGATAATACATATAAAATTGCTAATATTTTGCCTAGCCTACCTCAGGAATGCATCAAATGACCATCATCATTATTATATCTGCTTTTTAATTATTAGCATTTTTCTATAGTCCTTTATTTTACTGTGAACATGTGGATATAGTTGTAATCAATATATCAAATTTGGGGCTCTGCATTTATTGCACTTATATTTATAAGGTAGACATTTCTGAAGTTTCTTCATAAACTCAGTAAAAATTCTTCTAAAATAACTGCATTAAATTTCCAAAATGACCACCTTACAATTTAATTATTTTTACATAGATAGGATGCTGTCAGTTTTTTTATTACATCTTTGCATGTATAAAATTTTCTATATTTTAGATTGACTATTTAATATAGATTCCAGGAACAATATCATTCAGTCAAAGGCAGCTATTCCTTTTTCTGCTTAGGCTGACAGGCAAACTACGTTGGTCAATCTCCTTTGTGGCTAGATATAACCAGACTTAATTCTTGCCAGGAGGAGATGGGTGTACTTGATATATCCACTTTTGTACCTGATCCAGAAGCCTATGAATCCTTCTTTCTACCTTGTCTCTTGGTTGTGAGTGGCCTGGATGACTTTGGGGAAATTAGGGCAGAACCTGAAACAGTCTTGGGCCCTGGATGCCTAGAGCGGAACCTTCATTCCAACTGCATAGTTGCTGATTAGAATTGGCATGAGCAAGAGAGAAAGTTCTAATGTGTTAAGCCAGAGGAGATTTGAGGAGTTATCTGTTATAGCTGTTGTTGTTATCACAGCTAATACAGAGATTAGTACCTTAAAATGTTAACTACTGCCATGAACAAGGCATAAATCTGCTTTTATTTATATCTGCTCTCTGCAATAATCAACCTTTCGAAATAAAAGTATTGATTTAAATAAAGAAAACCATTAAAATAATTGAGATGAAACTAACAGGAACACAGGAAGAAAACAAATCCACAAACAGGCAAATTGTCTGGAATACCCATAATTTATGTTGACATAAATTAATAAAAATTATGTATCACAATAATTTGTAAGCAATGAACATATTTAATCACTTTGGTTTGAGGCTATTAGGTAATGAATTAATAAATTATTTTTAAGTCTTGCTGAGTGTTTCTTATTTAAAGCAGTGCAATATTCCTTGTTTGGGGCACTGTATAGTCATGTGACCGGAGATTTTAGTAAGTCTAGTCTGTATCCCCAAAGTGTACCCTTTGAAGCTGTGTTCAGACCTATTCCCACAGGAAATTAATTTGATTTAGAAGTTTGTGTAAGATAAAGGGTCCCAGGGAGACTTGTTGAGAACTTCTGTTGCAGGCTGAAACCTTGTTTTTTTTTTGTAGGAAGCAAAGCCCCAATAGATGATGTGAATTACAGTACTTTCTGTTTTAGAAGAAATATCAGATGTGACTTAACCCTTTCTTTACTGTGTTAGTTAAATGAATTTTTATACAGGTTGAGCATCCCTGAAAATCTGAAATCTGAAATGCTTCAAAATCTGAAACTTTTTGAGAGCTGACATGTCACCACTAGTGGAAAAATCCACATCTGACCTCATGTGATGGGTCACTGTCAAAATACAGGTGCCTTAAAAATATATACACCTTAAAACACTCCAATTAAGTGTTTTAAGGTGTATATAAAACAAATGAATTTTGTGTCTAGGCTTGGATCCTATCCCCAAGAAATCTCATTATGTGTGTGTAAACATTCCAAATACATGTGTGTATATATATTTGTGTGTGTGTACGTGTGTATCTCCAAAATCTGAAACACTTCTGGTCCCAAGCACTTCAGAAAAGGGATACTCAACCTATATGGAATGGAATAGCATGTGATCAGGTAAAAAAATGAGGTAGATCTTTGTGTGCTTACTAGAAACATCTCTGGGAAATGCTCTTAAATGAGATAAGCAAATTTTAAGCTATATATGAAATGATACATCATTTATAAAAAAATTGAGTACTAGGAAAATCCTCCCAATTTTGGTTGAATTCATATGACTAAATATGTATGTATAAATATGTTTGAATATTATATATTTATAATATATAAAAAATATATTTTTTAATTATTTATTTTTTGCAGTGTTGGGATTGAATTTAAGGGCCTCACACATGCCAGGCAAGTGTTCCACTACTGAGTTGCATGCACAACCCTCCAATTAAATAATTTAAACATTCTTCTTTGCTTTTTCTGTTTGAAAAATTACTAGTGTTTCAGATTTCTCCTCCTTTTTCCCTTCTGGTGACTATATGTGGGGGCACTTGCCAGGCCCCTGTACTGAGGATGGGGAATGGTCTCTGGGGTCCCTTGGTGCTCATAGGTCTTTTCTTAATCCTTGCCAATCTATGTATAGAGATACTGTCCCTTATATTTCTGGTCACTGGTCACCCTACTGAAATCTGTGGACAAATTCGGCTATTGATGAACCCTTGATTTCTTCCAGCTTAGTTGGGGCCCTGTAGTCCTCCTTGTGTGCTGAGTTCTGGGTGACCCTTGAAGTCTATGATCCTAACTGGTCCCTAGTTGAGAGACTGACCCTGCTACTCCATGATGCAGGGTTACTGGGCTTGTTACAACATCTACCTTGGGCTTGCTGACCATACCACCACTTACTCTTCATGGGAACATGGAACTTGTGAACTTTTAGGTTATCACATGGCAGCTGTTATGGTTTGGATATTAAGTGTCCCTCTAAAGCTCTGTGCCAATGCAGGAATATTTAGAGGTGAAACAATTGGATTGTAAGAACTGTAATCTAATCGGTTCATCCTAGTTTGAATTGACTGACTGGGTGGTAACAGTAGGCAGAGGCGGCATGGCTGGAGGAGGTGATTCACTGGGGTGAACCCTGGAAGAGTGCATCTTCCCTGCATTCTCTTCCCCTCTCCGTGCATCCTAGTGGCCACAAGTGATGCAGCATTCCTCTGCTACATCCTTCTGCCATGAATTTCTGCCTCACCTTGGCCCAGAGCAATGGACTCAGCTGACCACAGAGGAAACCTCTGAAACTGGGAGCCAAAATAAGCTTTTCCTTCTCTAAGTTGTTCTTGTCAGGTATTTTGGTCACAGAGATGCCAAGCTGGCTAACACAGCAGTCAAGGGAGCCCTGAGCTCAGAACTTCCTTTTCATAAACATGTTACCATTGAGGGGGTTTCCTTTGAGTGTCCCGTTTTAGGAAGTGGGAAAAAGTCCCTCAACCCTAAGCTTAGCTTTCTTTTCCAGCTGTCTAATGCATTTCTTTCTCCAGGATTTTCACCGGGAGGGGAATGTTCACCATATACATCTTTACCTCCTGTTCTTCCTACTGAATGTCTTTCTCCTCTTCATCTTTTATTTCACTGGAGGGGACAGACTTGGTCTTTCCTCTATATGGTAAGTTAGAGCTTGCTTTAGTAAAGCATGTAATAAACTCATGATCTGGGACACAATGATGAATCTTGGACTACTAAAGAGGCTAAAATAAATGGGAAAAAAAAAGTTTTGTCTTTCAACAATAAAGCCTAGTATTAAAAGTAATCTACTTAATCAATTTGAAGATACCATGATGGTAAGATACACTATTTTTTTGTAACACTAAGATTATAACACAGCACCTTAATGATAATCCTCTATAAAGCATGAATCAATTGTACCAGCCTTGTGTTGCAGTGAAATATCTTTTATCTACATTGAAAAACTTGGACTTTCTCTTGCATTTAGTCACAATTGTTGGCAAGTGATTAACAATATTTTGAAAGTATCTTGGTAAAGAATATAAGACAATTTCAAGAACACTAGACTATCCCCCTTTCTTAGAACACTTGATTGTCCAACAAAATATGAACTGCAATCACTTATCTAGCCACGAATATTTGTTTCCCTTATGCTGAAATCATTGTTTTGTTTTTGTGCCTTTCTGTATATGCAATGATTTCTAATCCAATGATATATCATTGTGTAATTTTAAAAGACAATTTATATTGCAATAAAACTTGACCTGGAAGAAAACAATCAGATTTCGGAGATGGGTGTTTGAAGTGCTCTGGATGGTGGCCACTGGAAGCAGAGGTTACAATGTTATCCCACCTAACTTGGTGGGTAATAGAAGCCACAGTAGTTAGTGTCCTTGAAGAAAGACTGGAGAAGAATAAAGGACAACCAAGGGCAGGCCATTTGCTTTATCTATCCTAGGACAGTTGGGCTTGGTCCTGTCACCTATAAGTGTGGCTAGAGTTCATTTTGACTAAGATGAGAGAATTGCAAAGAGATAGCCTTGACTTGGACAGAGGTATGCTTCAACATTTGTCTTCTTGCTGGTTGATTCTCATTGCATAGACCAGTCTTTGCTTCTTTTCTTCCTTTTCATTGGGAAGAGAAGGAGAGGAGTACATCCTATACTTGTTATTTCCTGAACAGAACCCAAGTGAAAGTTGTTCATATAGTTTTATAATTTTTGCTTAACAAATCAATTAGTAAGAATTAATATGGATACTGAAAAAAATGCTCACATAATTGTGGCAGGCAGAATAATGGTCTACAAAGATGCCCATGTCTTAATCTTCAGAACTATGAATATCTTACCTTGTATGCAAAGGGAACTTGAATGTAGGCTAAGCACCTTGAGTTAGGAGATTATCCTGGATTATTTGAGTGATCTCAACCTGAACACATGGGTCCTAAAGTGACCTGTCCAGGCTGTAGTCAGAAACAGATGTGATTATGGAAGAATGCTGAGGCTGCAATATTTCTGGCTTTAAAGACAGAGGAAGGGGACTTACAGCCAAGGAATGTGGGCACTTTCTCAAAAAGACAATAACAAAGTTTGTTCTCTAGAACTTCCAGAAAGAAAGGTAGCCTGGCTGACACCTTGATTTTAATCCAGTAAAATCTGTTTGACTTCTAATCAGCAGACCTGTAAGATGATAACTTTATATTGTTTAAGCCAACAGATTTGCCATATTTATTTTAATAGACATAGAACCAAATACAATAATGATCTATAATTAATAAGTTTATTCTAACATACTCTGTAAAAACAATGCTTCGATAATTTTGCATCCACTGTCTTTCTTGTTCAAGACTAAAGATTCTACTGGGTCACTTACTAGTTAATTCCCAGATCTGGCATAGTCTAGATGTGAGGGCAGTTAATATCCCTAAGGGAGCGTTCTTCACCAATGGGGAATGAGAGTGGGTGCATGAGTCCCAGTTTTCCTGTCCTGTGGTTGGATATTATGGGGAATGTTTCATGTGGCATGTTTCACGCTTTAACACTCAGTTTCTCCCCAAGGTCAGTCCCTAAACCCCATATTGAGCTAAAGATCCTTCACCTGGGGTTCTACTCTATGCATACCTTTTTTTGTTGTTGTTATTTTTATTCCCATGCTGAGTTGAAATTTTCTCTAGATGTATGTCTTTCCTACTAACCATAACATCCCCTGTTTGACTTCTCAGCCCTTCCATCACCTGTTTAGCCCATGTCTTGTGTTAAATTTCCTCTCTTTGAAGTACTAGAGTGGTTTCAGTTGTCCTGGCTGTTCATGACTGATCCAACCTCCAAGGGAGGCAGGCACTATTTATAATCCATTTAGGAGTGAGGAAGCCGAGGCTTGGGAAGGTCGAGTGACAAACTCCATGTTTAATAGCAGTGAGCCAGAAGTTGAGTGTTAAAGGTTAAAGGTTTTGTTGCAAGGAAACATCAGAAGGATTTAGGAACCATCAGAAAGTTTTGAGCAGCTGGTAGGCATGATCAGATTTGCATATGAAGGATGGATCTAGAAGAACCAAGGGATCTGAGCCTGCCATGTTAAAACCGCCGATAGAAGGTTGCTCCCTACCTGGAGTGAGTATCTTAGTCTCTTCAGACTGCTACAACACAATATCAAAGACTGAGTGACCATATCAGTTGAAAATGGAACTTAGATCGCGGAAACTGAGTTTGATCCTGTTGGAGGTGGAGATTAGCAAAGGCTTCATTCAGAAATGGATGATCAGAGCTGTGTTTTAGAAAGGGCACTCTGGAGGGATCATTCTCCATCTCAACAAATCTGCTTAGTTCTCATGCAGATCTAAGTTTTAAAGAGGATCAAAAATGCCTTTTTAATTCTAGCTACTTGCCAGGCAGAGACAGGGAGATCAAGGAGTTCAAGGGGAGCCCGGGTAACATGGGGAGAACCACCTGCCCCCCCAAAAATCTAAAAACAAATTTCTTCATTGATATTCTTTCTGTTCTTTTAATTGTGGTCTATATTGTTTTGCAAATTTAGTTAATAATAATTTCATTAGTGAAATGTCTACTGTACATCAAACCCAATCTATTGCCACATTACCTTCTAAATCCCTTTTAACCCTGCATGTTCTGTGATCAATTTGTTCCTCATGGTTCCTTGGGTGAAAGGGTGTATCAGATGTACAAAATGGATTTGTAATACATAGATTATTTTCTCTGCATGTATACCTAAATAAGTAAGGTCAAATTATGTTTTGTAGTTTCCATATATGAGAGAAAACACATGATACTTTTTTTCCCTGAGACTCTTATTTTGCTCAAAATTGTGGTTTCTAGCTCCATCCATTTTGTGAAACTGTCATAATCTCATTCTTCTTTGTGGCTGAAAAACACTCCATTCTGTATATACACCTGTTATGTTTTAGATGTGAGGTGTCTCCCAAAAGCTCATGTGTGAAACAATGCAAGAATGTTTAGAGGTGAAATAATTGGGTTATGACATGAGAGCATTAACCCAACCAGTCAATTAATCCCCTAGTGCAAACTGAAAGTGGGTAGGGTTTGGCAGGAGGAGGTGGGTCCCTGGGGCCATATTTTGTATATATTTTGTATCTGGCAGTGGAGTCTCTTTCTCTCTGCTTTCTGATCATCATGTGAGGTACTTCCCTCCACCATACTCTTCTGCCATGATGTTCTGCCACCTTGAGTCCTGAGGACTGGAGCTGACTTTCTATGGACTGAAACCTCTGAAATTGTGAGCTCCCAAATAAACTTTTCCTTCTCTATGTTGTTCTTATCAGGTATTCTGGTCACAGCATTGAAAATATAAGCTGACTAAAACAATGGCACATTTTTCTTTATGCGTTTATCTTTTGATGGATACCTAGGCTGGTTTTGTAACTTGGGTATTGTTGACATTCTTTTTTTACTTGGTTACCAGAAGACTGAAAACTCCAGTTTGTCACCGATTGTTCCTTCTCTTGCTCCTTAATGACTGTTTTGCTGTCCCCTCCCTCCCTTTCTTCTCTCCTTTCTTTCTTTCAGACTTCATCTTTCCTCACCTGTACCCATTTTGGATTGTCCAAGTTCTAAGTACTTGATCTTCTTCTTGCTCCCTTGTTGATCCTAGTTTTAAGTGCCAACTGTAAGTTATAACTCTAAATTCATATCTCCATTCAAGATCTTTCTTAAAAACTCTAGACTTAATGTGTTCAATTCTCCACTTGGTATTTATACTTACATGTAAAATAGGCATCTCAAATTCAGGGTCCAAAGCTGACCTCTTGCTTTTTTTTCCCCTAAGGCAGCTCCACTTGGGTCAAAATACTCACATTTTTTCCCTTTAATTGATTTTTTAAAAAAAGCTTTATTGAGCTATAATGTATACATAATAAGGTTTACTTATTCAAAGTATACAATTGAATGGTTTTTAGCATACTTACAGAATTGTATAGCCATTACTATAACCTAAATTTAGGACATTTTCATCATCCTAAAAAGTAATCTTATACCTACAGTTACTCCACAATTAATGACCGTCTTTCCACCTGAGTCCGTTTTTTCCCTTTGTTTTCAATCATATGGTCATTTTGTGTGCTTTTTCAAATACGTGTCAAACATTGTATATGAAAACTCATTCTAGATAAATTTCAAATTCTCTGTAATGATATCTTATTCTTGAGAGATTTTTGGCACACAGCTAGCACTGGCATTAGCAATGGAAACCAGTTTGAATGATTCAAATCTGGACTAGGCTATTTATGATTCATTCTTATCTCAGAGTATAGCTTTTTGGTGTCACTCATAAAAATCTGTTATATTTACCAGTGTCTCTTTTCCTGTGCACCTTGAATCTTCCTGCCCCATTAATTTGTCAAAGTTGAGGGAGGAAACACATCTTTCCTTCTTTCCATCATTTTACCTTTAGTATTTAGGGTTTGTGAATTAAACTGACAAGAAAACAGAATAGCAAGAGAAAAAGTTTGTTTACATGTGCAAAGCATATACACTCAGGAGTGCTCCATGAAGTAACTCAAAGGGGAGGTTAGAATTTGGGGCACATATATCAAACTTAATAGGGAAAAGGAAGGGGAGAAGAGGCTCCTATGGGAAGAACAAATAGGTTTCTTTATAAAAGACAAATGGATTTTTAGGAAAACAAATGTAGTGTAGAAAGTTTGTGATGTTTGATCTTTCTTTCACCTTCATGGCTATTAAGTTTCATGAAGTGGGAATTTGTGGTAGATTTACTCATGGTTTCTTTCCTGGGAATAGACCCCCTGAGAAGGGAATTTATGGCAGTTTTTGTTTCCTCAGAAACTTTTGCTTTTAGTCACCTTAGAAAAGCTCTTGAGAAGTCTTCTTTCTGTATTTATTGAATCTCAACTATGATTTGCTGAAATAAAGCCATCTTTATATCATCAACTCTAATTTTCTGAGTGGGACCCCATGAACTCTTTGTTCAGCTAAACTCAGCTTCTCAGATGCTGCTTTTAGGATCAGAAAATTTGGTAAAACAGCCCCAAATGCTCCCCTGGATTTTGCTTTTATAATCCTCCATCTACAGAAATCTCTAATGCCTTTCAATAGATTAAAAAATGTTCCATCCAGCTTTTCTAGTTGTTCTCTGCAGGAGAGTTGGTATAAAAATAGCCTACTCTGTCAATGCAAGAAGAAAACTCAGGGGAGGAAAAGTCCACAAACAGTTCTCAGGCCTGTCAGGCCTCTGTATACCTCCCGTTATTAGCAGTCCCCCAGTCTACAACCTTTAGATGGTCGAATATGTTGTTTGAGTTCAGTCCAGAGTGTCCCTGGCTCAAGTCAGCTGGAGGTTTTAAATATATATATAATATATATATATATATATATATATATATATATATATATATATATCTCCTTAGCTTCATTTAGTAATAACCAGGACCTTCTCTGATTAACCTCCCACTGTAATGTTACAAAACAAAGAATGGGCCTTATGAAACTACTCTGTCCTACTTGCAGAGTTGAACAAGCTGGCCAAACAGCACACTGTGGGAGTTGTCAGGTGGTTCTCTCCATCTTCTCAGAGGGAGACCTTTATTCCACTTTTGCCTCTGCTTTTTCTCATTCCTCTATCTCTACTGGCTGCAAGACTCTGGATGCTTAATAAGTGTGGCTTTTAAATACTTCTTGAATTCTATCATTATTTCCAGATCTATTTTTCTCTTGAATGTGGACCCATTCTCATGGACACATTTTAGATATGATTAATAAATCATTTTGGAAATTACCATTCAGTTTATCATAAGATCTAATTTGTGACTTGGTTGTATTTGTTACTTTTTAAAATATCTATTGGAAACCGATTGCTTTGAAATGAATGAACTTTTCCCCCACTGTACTTGGCTTTTGAAAATGGCATTGTCCAGGCCACCTAGTTCTGTTCTAATTTCTCAGAAAACTTTTCATATTGTTAACTATCATGTTTGGAATTAAGTAGGATGATGTATTTAGGTTTGAACTTTTCCACATCTCCATCAGATTTTGTAATCTATATTTGGTCTGTTTTCTTTTCTATACATCACACAAGTAGTTTCAGATTTCAAAGTTACAGATCTAATAATTGCTAAGTATTAAACAATTTACACTATAACATATTCCTCTAAAAGAAAATAAAATCTTCCAGTACATTTTCCTCCAAATACCTTTATTTTGATAGAAACAATAATTAATTATTGTTAATTAATTACTCATCATGTTTCACTTCTTCTTTTAGGTTATGTCTCTGGTTTCAACTCATTCCCTGTAGGGTGAGGCTATCCTCAAAATCTGAAATGGTCTTGTGTGTCCGGATTCTGAATATGCCTTTGGTTTAATGATATGCTTCAAATAGGGTTGTATGGTAAATGTGTTCTGCTTATCAATGACCTTTTGTTTTCTTAAGTTTAATATGAATACATTTGAACTTAATCATTGGGCTAAATGTTTTACCTGTTTTATCCTGTTCCATTACAATTATTATTTACTCTAATTTACAAACGAGGAAACTAAGATTCTAAGATATATCTTGTTTAAGCTAGATGAAAGGTCCTAACTAGAGAATGGTAGGACTAAAGCCCAGGCATTTCAGCTCTAGAGTCTTCATATTGTGCTGTGTTGCAAGCATTTTTCTTTAATTTGTGGAAATTTGTCTTTATGTTTTGCTATCACCACCCCCATAACCCTCTCCCTCTTTCACTAAAGTGAGTTGCATAAAACAGTGAGGGAGTCTTAAAGAGTAACACGAATCTTATTCATATGAATATCCAAACATCAAAGGAAAAAAAAAGAGTGGCAGAAAGATTGACAGCATATCTACAATTTCAGAATATCCAAACCAGATAAAAATCACAACAAGAGTAGTATTAACTTCCAAAAAGAAAAACCAAGCAGTTACTATGAGAAAGATACTTACTAGTATGCTCAAAGACTATTCACGTCTTTAGGTGAACAAAAGTGTCATTGAAGCAATAAAGTGTAATTTTTTCAGAACAAAAAATAGGTTTTAATAACAGTGCATCTCTAAAGGAATACCAAATAATAGCCAAAATGTACAAATTATGATAATGCAAAAGAAATTGATTTATGCCTGTAACAATTCCCTATTGAGCACTTCCTATTAAGTTCTAGATTTGGGGGTTGCCATACTGAACAAAACTACATATATATAAAGGAAACATAAAATAAGGGCTGGAATTTCTATTGAATATAATAGAATGGATATTCCTTAATATCTAGCTTGTGAAGTTCAGTTGTATGAAATACAGAGAGCCCATAGGATTTGAAGATTCAAAACCTTTAAAAGAAATTTTCAGAAAATATTTTGGGAAATGCTGTCCTTACATCTAGGGAGCATATCCTACATTTAAAATATTTCAAAAGTTAAATTCTGCACTTTTGGAAACTTTCCTTTTAAAAAATATGCTGTTTCCTTCCTCTGTTCTCTTTACATTTCATATAAATTTTTTTCCTGAAATCTTACATTTTAAACTACAGTTTCATAGAGAGAAACTTTTTTTTTTTTTCTGGTTGCCAACTAATATTTTCTTCCTCATACTTGAGCTTCAACATTATTATGAATAGAATATAAAATGTGTGATTCTAATGCTGTAATTAAGGTGCTTATCTTTGGAGAAAAACCATTGATTTGGCAATAAAATTCTTATAATAATAACTATCTTTCAGTAGATAGTGGACAAAACACTTTCTTTGTCTTTCAAGGTCCCAATGTCCTTGCTTTCCTGAAGTAAATTTCCTTTTCCATTCTAATGGCTTGATATATTGTAGCAAAGTGCCTTTTTGTGTATAATCTATCTAATGCAATGCTTATTTTTTTTTTTGTTTCTTACCAATGTAATGACATCATTAAGATTTTCCCTTAACCTGCTTAAGTGCACTACCTAATTAAGAGCACAAAGAATGGTTTCATGGAAAAAGAGTCACTGACAGTTGAATTGGCAATCAGTTGTTTTTAGTAAATTCCTTCTTTACCAAATAAATTTTTATGATTCTCATGTATCCAGTACAGGAGAGATACAGGAAACAGCCTGAGCTTTCTGAAGGACGGGAACTTTAAACTATTCAAGGTAGTAAAATATATGATTGTATGTTGTTATGTATTATGTGATTTAACTTTATTACTCAGTATATGGTAAGGGTCCTGTTTTGGCCTGGCATCTTCTGGATCCTTACTTTAAACTGCAACTTGAGAACCTGATATTATTCCAGGATCAGATTTTAAAGGCAACACAGGGACAAAAGCAAAAGGGATGGAACAAATCCCTGAAAAAATTTTACAGAATGTGGTCCATAGAGGGACACCATCAGTATTGCCTCAGATCTTATTTGAAGTGCAAATATGGGTCTATTGAGTTAGAATCTATGCTGGTGTCCTAACCTAATTAGAATGAGTTATACTCTATGGACATTTAATATATCAAAATATACTCTAATGTTGTGTATATCTAAAAAGAACATCAAAAAAAAGGGGGGGGGGGAAAGAAAAAGAAAAAGAGAAAGAGTAAGAGTCTGTGCTGGCAGGGTCCTAGGAATCTGGTTTTAACAAGCTCTCTGGGTTGTTAGAAGGTACACTCAATTTGAGAGTCTCTGCTGCATTCTTGACCTATCTCTCCTTGCCTGGCAGAGCTTGATGGTTATCTTTATGGCAAATCCGTTTGTAGGCTCAGATATGTAGACATTCCTATTGTTCCAGAAACTTAAACTTGAGCACAGAATTAAGTCAATATAGAATTTGTCTTAGTCTGTTTTATATATAACAAAGGAACAGAAATTTATAAAGAACAGAAATTTATTTTCTCACAGTTCTGGAGGCTGGGAAATCTGAAATCAAGAAACTGGCAAGTTCAGTATCTGATGAGGGCTGCCATTTGCTTTCAAGATGGGACTTTGATGCTTTACATGGTGGAAAGTTGAAGGGCCAAAAGGGATGAATGATCTCTGTCAAGCCCTTTAATAACAGTGTTAATCCCTCCACAATGGCAGAGTCCTCGTGACCTAACACCTCTCAAAAGTCTCCCCCTTTCTGCTGAATGAGGACTAAGATTTCAACAGATGATTATAGTAGATTATATTCACAAAACATGCTATTGTATTTTATGAGCAATTTGAGTGTTTTTTTTCTCCAAAGATTTGTTATTTTGGCATCTAGTTGTCCTGTAATCTAATCTTGGCATAATATATAATCCCACACTATCTTATTGTTGCAACATCATGATATACTAAAAATGTTAAAGTTTCCTAGTTCAGTGCAACATTTCTAATTAAACTGAGGAGTGAAGGGAAGATGTTGAAAAAAACCAGAATTGTTGACAAATTTTCTAAAGTATATATTTCCCTTGGATTTATTTAGTAGACTAGAACAAAAATGATAGAATCTTTTATTTAGTAATTTGAGACCTCAACATGTTTCAAGATGAAAATTATGGATATTACTGTATACTATTATTGATAAAGAATATTGATATTAATGGGCTAAATCTGTAATGATCAAGAAATAGTTCAAGGGTAGCAAGTGGCTTACCAATGAGGGACTAGGAGGGCTGGGGATTATTTGCTGGGAGGAGTCTTCTGTTCTTGATATTAGTAGAACTGACAGTTCAAAGGAAAGGGATATTTAAAAACAGGCCAACTTCAAGTTTGTTTTTTCATTATTCTTAGATTTTTCAGAACATATACCCCCTGTGACCTGTACCCATGACAGACCACTCCCATGGTCCCATCCTTGGTACACCACTGGGATCCAGAGTATTAGAGAGACTAATAGAATGAACATCTGTCTATCTGGCTTTATCAAATGTAATATTTTGACAGTCACTTCAGATTAATCTGATGAAGAAGATTTGGTTGAAACCCCTGTGTACTTTTCCTCCTTTGTTCTCTCCTAAGTGATAGCCACTATGTTATATGTAATTTTCTCCATTTCTATGCTTATTATTATCTTTTATTACACATGTGTGGATTCAAAAATAATATGACCTGTGTATATACATAAACAATATATATTATTTTTAATTCAGCTTTTAATTTTGGGATAATTGTATATTCACATGCAGTTGTAAGAAATGATACAGAAATTTCTGTGCCCTTTACCCAGGTTTTCTAGATAGAAACATCTTCCTGAATTACAGGCAGTGTAATTATCACAACCAGGATATTGACACAGATAATAGGGAAAACACGGAACATTTCCACTACTAAAAGAATCCCTTGTGTTTTGTTTCACGGCCACACCTACTTCCTTCCTGCCCCACCTATTCTTTAACCACAGGTAACTACTAATTTATTCTCATGTCTGTAATTTTGACATTTCAAAAATGTTATACAAATGTAATTTGTAAGTAATTTTTAAGATTTGTGCTTTTTTACAACATAGTTCTCTGGCGATTCATTCAGGTTGTTTCATATATCAATAGTTCATTCCTTTTTATTGATGGGTAGTGTTCCATGGTATGGCTATACCACAGTTTGTTTAATGATACATCACTTATTTACAGTTTTCGACTATTATGAATAAAACAACCATAAACATTTATGTATAGATTTTTTTGTGAACATATCTTCCTTTTTCTGGGATAAATTTCCAGGAGTTTAATGTGGGTCATTTTGTACAACTAATACCCTGTCTTATTTAAACAATAATCCTCATAACACCTGGAAACCACTATTCTGCTTTGTACTTTCCCAACAGTGGTCAAGGTTTTTAATTCTCCAGCATCCTCCACAACACTTGTTACTTTCTGTCTTTTTAAAAATACTAACTATCTAATGGATAGGAGGTTACATAACTCATTGTAGTTATGACTTGCATTTTGCTAATAATTAGTATGTGGGGTATCTTTTCATGTGCTTATTGGTCTTTACTTCTGTGGAGAAATGTCTATTTAAGTCCTGTACACATTTTTGAACTGGGTTGTTTGTTTTTATGTTATTGAACTTTAGGAGTTCTCAACATATTCTGGAAATTAAACCCTTATCGAATATGACTTACAAATATTTTCTCCCATTTTGTGTGTTCCTTTTTTTTTTTTACCTTGTTGTATGTGTGTATGTTTCTGGGGATTGAACTCTCAGGGGTACTTGACCACTGTACTACATCTCTAGCCCTTTTAATTTTGTATTTTGAGATAAGGTCTTGCTAATTTGCTCAGATTGGCCTGGAATTTGTGAACTTCTGCCCCAGTCTCCCAAGTATCTGGGATTACAGGCATGTGCCACTGCATCTAGCTTTGATAATGTTTTTGATGCTTAAAATTTAAAAATTTTCATGAAATCCAGGTCTCCTATTTTTCTTTTGTTAACTATGCATTGGTATTATATCCAAGAAATCGTTACCAAATTCAATGTCATGAAGATTGTGTTCTGTTTTCTTCTAAGAATTCTATAGTTTTAGGTTTCACAGTTAGAGATTTTATTCATTTTGGGTTAATTCTTGCATAAGGTATTGAACAAGTGTCCAATTCATTATTTTGCATGAGGATATCCATTTTTTTCTAGTACCATTTGTTGAAAAGATAGTCCTTTCCCTTTTGAATGGTCTTGGAACCCTTGGAAAAAAATCATTTGACCTAATATGTGTTTATTTTTATTCTGTTTCATTAATCTATATTTCTGTCTCTAAGCCAGTACAGTTTTGACTGCCAAAGCTTTGTAACAAGTTTGATATTAGGAAGTGTGAGTCTTCTAACTTTATTCTTAATTTTCAATATTTATTGGCTTATTCTGGGTCCCTTGAGATATCATGTAAATTTTGGAATTAGTTTTTCTATTTCTGCAAAAACAACCATTAGGATTTCTTTTTTAAAGAGAGAGAGAGAGAGAGGGGAGAGAGAGAGAGAATTTTTTAATATTTATTTTTCAGTTTTCAGTGGACACAACATCTTTATTTTATTTTAGATGGTGCTGAGGATTGAACCCAGCGCCCAGCACATGCCAGGCTAGTGCATTACCGCTTGAGCCACATCCCCAGCCCCCATTGGGATTTTGATAGGGATTACACTGAGTCTAAAGATTGAATTGGAAAATATTTTAATTCTTTTTCTTTTCTCTCTTCCTTTATTTCTTTTCTTTCCTTCCCCCGCCCCCTGCAGTGCTGGTCACTAAACCCAGGACCTCATGCATGCTAAGCAAGTGCTTACCTCCATTCCCAGCCTCAGTGTTTATCATCTTAACAGTCTTAAATCTTCCAACCCATGAATATGGGATATATTTCTATTTATTTATATCTTATTTAATTTGTTTCATCAATTTTTGTAGTTTTCATTGTACTAGTCTTTAATCTCTTTGGTTAATACCTTAATATTTCATTCTTTTTTATTATTATCACAAAATGTTATATTAGTTATAGTGTTATTTCTGCATGTTGAAAAAATAATATTGTTATGGTTTAGATATGGTATCTCCCAAAAGCTCATGTGTGAGATAATGCAAGAAGGTTTGGAAGAGAAATAATTAGGCTATAGCCTTAACCCAATCAGTGAATTAATCCCTGATGGGATTAACTGAGTGGTTATTGGAGGCAAGTGGAGTGTAGCTGGAGGAAGTGATTCACTGGGGACATGTTTATGGGGTATATATTTTGTGTCTGGAGAGTGGAGTCTCTCTCTCTCTGCTTATTGATCATCATGTGAGCCGCTTCCCTCTGCCACTGTCTTCTGCCATGATGTTCAGTCTCATCTTGGGTCTTTCGGAATGGAGTCTGCTGTCTGTGGATTGAGACCTCTGAAACCGTGAGCCCCTAAATAAACTTTTCCTCCTTACAGTTGTTCTGGTCAGGTTACAGCAGTGAAAAAGCTGACTAAAGCAAATATAAATGATATATATTATAATGTTCATATCTATCTGAAATTTGTTTTTTTGCCTTCAAATTTGTGTTTCTAATATTTGTCTATGTTGCTAGAAGTAGGTCTGATTTTAATCTCAGATGTGTGGTTAGAGATGGGAGTGATGACTAAATCAGAGCCATCTGAGGTCCTCTCTATGGAGATTTCTTCCTGACATATCAATTTGTTACCTGTAATTGATGTTAATTAGAGGTTTATTTGCCTAATGTCTTTGCTTCTTGGCTTTCTCTAAGGATATTCTATGGTCAGTGTGGTTAGCTCTGGTGCATGACCTCCACATGCATCTGATATTTATACTCCTTGAGTATCATAGTTGTGTTCAGTGCACAATTTAACAACTGAAATATTCATAGTTTTTTCTTTTTCTGGAAAACTTTCATTTGTTAGTCTTTGAAAAACCTCAGAGGACACAACTGAACTAAATGGTAGAAAAAACAACAAAGCTAGATGCAGTGATACACACCTATAATCCCAGTGACTCAAGAGGCAGAGGCAAAGGTCTGGGTTTGTGGCTCAGTGCTTGAGCATTTGCCTAGCATATGTGAGGCACTGGGTTCTATTCTCAGCACCATGTAAATAAATAAAATAAAGAGGCAGAGGCAAGAGGATCACAAGTTTGAAGTCAGCCTGGGCATCTTAGCAAGACATTGTCTCAAAACAGAAAATAAAAAGAGCTGGGGTAGTAGCTCAGTGGTAGAGTACCTCTGAATTCAACTTCCAGTATAAGAAACAAATAAAAAAGCAAAACCAAAGGCGGGGGGCAACAATCACAGCAACAACAAAAAACCCAGAACATAGAGGCACAGACAGAGGGAAAGAGCATGACATGCTTATGGTCTTTGTCGAATTGTGCCCACCCTACAGTGCTGCTGTCATATTAATGAATCCCTCAGGACTGCCCAGGTGAGCACTAAGCCAGGTACTCATGATTTGCTAAACTGAGGTCCAGGCACATTTTACAACATCACTAGCTATATATGCGGGTGCTGAGTTAGGCAGAGTTTTAATTGGAAGGCCCTATCCACCTTTTTTGTTTTTGTTCTTGCTTTTCTTTGGCTTAGCCAGCAGGCCTTGAACCTGAATGTAAACACCCCAATGTGAGCTGTCCTCTTGGCATTGTGGTCGTGGCCTATATGACCCATCTTTCATCACTTATTCCCTTGCTCCAGAACCTTGTTAGGCAACTCCTGATTCATTACAGAAACCATGTATCAGTGAGCTCGTGGAGGAGACTGACGCCAATTTGCCATTACATGTTGATATTTTTAGAGACACCAAGTTAAGCTGTTCAGTGATGACTTTAGTCCCAATTATCAAATTTCCTGGAGAGACTTTTTTGAGTTGGGTGTTCAGATGTTCCCTAATTTTAAACTTGGGGAATGGAGGTGTCAATTGTTGCTCACAGTTTGCCCATGCCCACTTGCCCTTTCCACCGGTGTCTGGCTTTCATTGCTGCTTATGCTGTCCAGGTTCACATTACCTGCTCCTTCCCTCTCTGTTAGCTAATTGTTCTGTCTTTTGTACTTAAACACCAAGAGTTGGATAGCTTTACTTTCATGTTCTACAGTTGATTTGCTGTTCCTTGTCTTTTTGTTGAAAACTGACTCTTGACCCCTTTTCCTCAACTGCAGCTTTGGCTCATGATGGTGATGACTGTGGTCTTCTAACCTGGCTACACTGCCCCCACGTAAATGCCTGGCCCCAAGTTTTTCCTACAATGTCGCTGTTGTCAATGAGCCATGCTTTCTCTGGGCCAGCATAGCCTCAACCAGCTAGGGCTGAGGAGGCATGGCCCTTTGCTAGGTGGGGCTCCCACTTGCCAGGCATCATCCAGTCCACTTTGCTCATTTAGGATGCAAATTTGGCCCATAGGTATTAGAGTTTGCAACACTTGAACAAGCTCACTGGCCTCCACCTGCATGCCTGCAGGCTCTTGACCCACCTGTACTTTGCTGAGTTCTATTTGTTAAACCTGTGCTGTCCTTGTTTTTGCTACTCTGAGTGAGGCACTGCCATCTTTGAGCTGCTGTTAATTTTATTTTCTAGGATGTGAATCTTTATCAATTTGCACAGAGCACAGATAGTTCTAACTTTGTTGGGAGTAAGGAACACAATCTCTTATCAGGGTCATGCTCTGTCCAGATGGGTCTTGAAGGAAGGTTGCTGGATCTTGGATAGTTTAATAAGAGCTTGGTAGTTTCTCATGCCTAGATGCATCCTGACTCCTCAAAGGGCCTGGGTTGGGGCCGGTTCAAGTGACAGTACCATGCCATTTCTGCATTTTAAAACCGGAGTTCTCTTCCATGTGCTACCCCTCCAATGAAGTCTGGTTACCTTTAGGATGACTTTCTCTCAGAGGCCCTGAAATTCCGTCCTTTCAATTTCATCCTGTTGGCTTTCCCTCCTGCACTTCTCGGTTACCACAGTTTACATATTTCAGGGTCCACTTTTTCCCCAGGAAGCTTTTTAGCCTCCATGAAAACTAGGGAATTCAATAAACATGGGGGTGGAGGAGAGTACTTTGTCTTTACCTCCATAGATCTGAAATGTATTTCTCAACTTAACCTCCAGACAAGATGTCTTTGAGATTCATGAAGTATATCTCCTGGCTCCCCAAAACATGCTGCTTATTCACTTTGGTGTCCCCTAAATGCCTGGCCTTGTGCATAATTAGCATTAATGTATAATTTAATTGAATGAATAAATAGTTGATGGAATAAAGATACATTTAAAGAAAAAAGTTGTTCACAGTCAAGTTAAAGCTGGATTTTGAAAGTTCTCACTCTTTCTTCATCTTTACTTTGAGAACATTCCAGTTTCTAATTTAAAATGCTTGAAGGACTTTTAAACCATCTGAATAACATGTTTTCTGGACTGGAAAGAGGGAGGCTGGTTGATTCCCAAATATGGCAGAGCAAGTGTTTATCAGATAACATTAAATGAAAAGTAAGGTTTAAGAGCAGCATGCATATAGCGTGTTTCTGTTTTAAAAACAGACTTACATAGAGAAAAGAAAATATATATCTTGAATATTAATAGTGCTTCCCATGTGCTATGATTATGGTTAACTCTTATCTTTTCTTTTTGATATGGTTTCTTAAAGATATAATAATGAACATTTATCAGTTTTATAATAAAATATTAGACATAATACCTTTAAACTTTAAATTCCTTTTTAATTAAAGGAAACTAATAGAATGTTTAATATTGGGCCCTCTGAGTTGCTCCTGGAAGCAACTAACTTGAAAGCAAATGTTGCTAAATGAATTCTGTTTCTAAATAATTCTAATAGAAAAGTGTATGGGCCATCCCAGGTATCCCCCAAGGAGGAGATAATGGGAAGTAATGTGCTTGTCAAATGGATATGGGACTGGCATCCTATAAATAGAACAGAAGGGGGAGCTTTTCACTAGGCCTCATGTATACTGGAGGCAAAACAGTGAAAGAAATGTTCTCATGAACTCTCTAATGACCTTTGTGCCAAGGAAAATACATATATATATATATATATATATATATATATATATATATATATGTATCTTTTTCTCATGAGCAAAGATGAACCTTTATTACATACCACTGAGAAAATATATTCTTATTAGAGGAATCCAAGAAATATTTTTATCATCATTATCATCATAGTGATCATCATTTGTGATAATAATAGCAGTATAGCAGAAGATCAAGGCCTTGATGTCTTTTTTTTTTTTTTTTAAAGAGAGAGTGTGAGAGAGAGAGAGAGAGGAAGAGAGAATTTTTTTTAATATTTATTTTTTAGTTATCGGCAGGCACAACATCTTTGTTTGTATGTGGTGCTGAGAATCGACCCCGGGCCGCACGCATGCCAGGCGAGCGCACTACCACTTGAGCCACATCCCCAGCCCAAGGCCTTGATGTCTTACAGTTGAGTTTGAATCCTGGTTCTGTTATTTACAGAACCATATTTACCTATGCTTTTGGCATATAATAAGCATTCAATAAAAGCATGTATTGCTGATAATGATAGTAATATCAATTGTTGGTACTATTTATTAAAACCTATTATATCCAAAGAATTATTTTATTCCATTTTTGTCTTTCTTTCACTTTTTTCTTTTTTTAAATTTTTTGGGTCCATTTTCTTTGACACATATCTTTTTTTTTTTTTTAAAGATATTGTTTATTCATTTATTTTAACCTTTATTTCACTTGTTTATTTTTATGTGGTGCTGAGGATCGAACCAAGCATCTCGCACGTATGAGGCGAGTGCTCTACCACTGAACCACAACCCAGCCCCTGACACAATATCTTTTTTTTATTTTTATGTGGTGTTGAGGATCAAACTCAGTGCCCCGCGCAGGCGAGCGTGCTACTGATTGAACCACATCCACAGCCCTCTTTCACTTATTTCTTAAATCAATTTTATTATATGAGTGAGAAAACTGAGCCCCCAGAGAGTTTAAGTTAATTTGCCCAGGATAAAAATTGGTAACCAAAAAAACCTAGTGCTGAGGTTTGGATCAATATCAGTCTGAGTCAAATCTTTTCTCTAGTATCTCAGTGTTACACAGGATTAATTGTTGATGAAGTATGATGCAGTGAGGTTTGTTTTTTTTTTTTTTTTTTTGTATGTGTGTGTGTGTGTGTTTTTGTAATTACCAAGGATACTTTGACTAACTTCTCCTAGAGAGTATGATAGAAAAAAAATTCCTCTGACCGCCAGGTGGCGTTTGACTAAGGTTCATTCTAAAGTGAAATATTGTTCCAGATTTCCTGTAGGTGAATTAGCAAAAGGCAGCATTACATAAAATGAAGTAAATGTATTCATTTTTGGAAGGGATCCTATTTCAGGTACTGTGTGCGGAAAAAAATGGAAATAACTCTTCAAACTATTTTGGGACTTCTAAGGCACATAATTTGTTTAATGACTGTAATCCATTTTGATATGTATTAAAATAGAATCTGGTTTAGTAAATTTAATGGTAACTTAGAGCTTAATCTGAGTTTCATTAATTACTTGAAAGTATTTAGTTAAATACTTTGAAACTTGAGATTTATGATAGACATGGCAGGTAGCCACTCATTCTAGCTACAAAGGAGAGTAAGAACACCTATTTTATTGCCTCTGAAGGAATTGAATAAGCACACACAATAGATGTAGTCTCATTAAATCAAAGAAAGTATGTTGTCATTTAATGTGCAGTTTATCAAGTGAACACTTATAGAGAGTGTTATTTTTTCTCTGTCAGTATTGGTATTTTCTGCTGTTTATAAGTCTATGAAATCTATTCTTCTAAGCACTTAGCGGCTCTATAGCACTTCCTGTCAACTGCAATTAAAAGAGCATGTACAGCCATTCTCATAATTGAAATTTGTTCAGAATGTTTGTAGTCTAAATTTGTTAAAAGAAAAATTGTCCTATCATATTGACAAAGAGTAAATAAATAAAATGAGAAGAATAAATTCTGATTTATTAAGGAGGTGACTTTTCAATTTTTAGGTATGTGAGTCACTTTGCTCTTCATTCACTCAACAATCATGAATTTCCACATAGCTTAATAAATGTTGAATGAATAAGTAATAAACAAATGGGGACTTCTTATGTAGAAGGCACATATCTGGGTGCTGTGGTAAATAGGAAACAATAGCTTACCTGACCTCTGATTGCTGAGAAATTGGTGATAGGGGTAGAAGACCAGAAGCACACATTAAAAATCAAAATAACATCAGAATTAAATAACAATTGGAGAGCATCACAAGGAAGAGGTAATTAAATTCTGGCTGAATGCTACAAAGGACAAGTGCCATGTATTTAATTAAGAGGGGATGTCCCAGGGTGGCTGTGGTCAGGTAACGCTTTATGGAAGAGGTAGGAGATAAGTCAGGCTTGCAGGGTGAGAGAATGGATGAAGGAAATAGAAGATGAAAAAAAAATGAAATGAACCAAAGCAACGGGGATGAGAAGCACAGCAGGACATGTGGAGTGACAGGGAGCAGGGACATGAGGAAGGACACGTCCCGTACTTTGTTGACACTCACCTCCTTAGTGGAAGAATTGACCCACTTATAAATGGGGAACATTTCTTCCAGGAAATGTCAACTAGAAAGTATGAGGAAGAATTTTTCTTAGCAGGTAAATGAAATGTTTGATATTAACATATACATGGAAGTATCATGGAGGAGAGTTGAACAGATGGAGAAAGGTGGCGCCCTGCCTGAGGTTGTTCAACTTGTTCAGAGGACAAGTCTAGCTGGAAAGGTGCATAGCGTAGGCTGTTTCCACCCTTGAATACCATAGTGAAATGTTTGCTTTTGCCTTACTACTATTTCCTTTTATATCATCTGACTGCTCATGAGCTCCTCTGCCAAAAGGTGGTTAAAGAGAACAATAAAAAGGAACTGCCATTTTTTTCCTTATTGATATCTCTTGTATAAGGATCGAGAGAAATGATATCAAAGCTAAAATGAAGTTTGGAAATCATTTGTTAATTGCAATAGTTTGTTTCCGGATCTCTGTTGTCAACAGAGATAATAGAATTGGATATAAGTAATGTGTTCCATAATGGCCACTAGTAGGAAGACTATATATTTTTCAGATCTGGGACATATTTTGATTTTTGAGAGGAAAGAACTGATTCATTTGGCAGGAAGTTCTGGATGAGTGCAGCCAATTCAAATACTTTTCTGGGCCCTGAAAAACAGTCCTCCACCTTTAACGATGACCTGATTTTAAAAAGAGCTTTGAGCCTCAGGTGGGTGGGCTGGATTTCTTTCACAGCCATAGGGCAAACCTCTGAAGACATTCCAGAATGTCTTGTCAGCAGAACAACTAAAGGACTGAACTAAAATCTAGGGCAAGTGACTGAGAGATGTGATTAGTATCCAAAAGATAAGGATGGGCTTTGGCCTCTGTTTCAAACGATCTAGGAATTCATTTGTGGGCATAAGTAGTGTCCTTTGAGGTACTTATGGCACCACTTGCCCTCTTCTTCAAGAGAAGAGAATGAAGAAAAATAATGTGTCAGGTTTTGGTCTTGAATCTTAGAGTGTTTGTAGGAAATATATGCTAATGAATTGAAGGAAGGCTCACAATGGGCGCTAAGACTGTGTTTGGCCACAGGAAATGTAAATGTAAAGCAGACCTATGCATCTGATGTAGCCCACTCCAACTGTACCCACTACCCACACCACAGTGAGAATGGCCCCCCAAATTCTGGCCCTACTCGTCCTGTGGAATTCGATTTCCTCATGGTAACATATGATTCTGAAAGGTCTCACTCCTGTGTATTACCAGTGTACTTCCCATTGTTGATGTAACAAATTACCACACACTTAGTGGCTTAAATAACACGTGTCAGTTGTCTTCTAGCTCTGTAGGTCAGAAGTCCAAGGTGGGTGCCTGAGGCACACTTCCATGGGAGCTTCAGGGGACACCTGGCTTCCTTGCCTTTACCCGTTTCTAAATGCTGCCTGCATTCCTTGGTGAGGCCGCTTCTCTTTAAAGCGGGCAGTGTAGTGTCCTCAGATGTCTCCCTTTCTCTCTGACCTCTCCTTCTGTTGTTCCATCTGCTTCTCTGATTCTGACCCTCCTGCTCCCTCTTATAAGAACCCTTGTGATTGATTGCCTTGGGCTCACCCAGATAATCCAGAATAATCTTCCCCTCTCAAGGTGCTTCAGTTTAATCACACCCACAAAGTCCCTTCTGCCACAGTAGGTGATGCATTCCCAGGTTCTGGGGTTTAGGACGGGGGTCTCTTGTGGTGGGGAGAGGCATCATTCAGCTCACTATAATCAGCCTTCTACTCTGAGTCAGTATTGCTGCCAATGCTTCTTTCCCACAAGCAGCAAGAGCAGCCGCAGGGCCACGGGTGCCCCCTGGAGGCATGTGTCCCTGTAGAAACTGCTGACCCTCAAGACGGAGGGTCTGAACATTCTTATTATCATCTTCATCATCAATGTGACCGCCACTGCAAAGGGGGTGGGTCATGTTTGCAGGTTTCTACATTTTCTTCATCACCCTTGGGACTCAGATATGAGTCTAGGAGGGACACTACCAGACAAGGTGAGGGACAACACCAAGCTCTGTTAAGGACTACCCCTCCCCGCGAATACTGGCCCATAGGTCTTGAACTGGCTCCTCTAGGGAGGAGGATAGGTCAGTCTGTCCCAAGTGACCCCTCTATCCTCACGCTACCAGCCCTCTGTTCAGACCCAGATATTTTGGAATTCCAGTACAAACACATCTGGGACTCAGGCTGCCACATAACACATGCTTTTCTTATGCTACCTTCCCAAGTGTTTACATTCCATGCTGAAAGAACTCTGCCTCTTTCAAGGGACTTAGGGAAAGAATCAGTACCATTCCTAATTTTTCACACTTTCTACCTAGTGTGGGGTTGAGCATCTGGATCCTATTGGAGACCATTTGTCCTAATTTAGCACTTCCTATTAATTTTGTAAAGGATTACTATTGAAATACACAATTTAGCAACTTTGGATTTTGCAAGCTATGTCAAGGGCCACACTAAATAGGGTCTGACTAGATTTATTACTGTTGAAAAGGAAATCTTTGATTTTGCTCCTTCCCGCTACTATTGATTCATTTCAGACCAGAGTGTGTGAAATCGGAGCTATAGAAAATATTTCCCCCCCTTTCCTTGGTCTGGTTGGGATAAATGTTTTCACTTTGCGAAATAAACAATGAAAGACTTTTCATGAATTTCTATGTATTTTTAATGAGTCGCTTTTTTTTTTTCTCATGATGGAATGCATTAATATTTTATATGTTGTCCTCCCAGGAAATGGAGGAATCTGAAATCCTATACTAGCTTTAGCTTGCCCAACAGGAATCAATATTCATAATGTCCAGGGTAGTGGAACATAATTCCCAGAACCTGTTGTGATGCAGATTGACCTGGGCAGACTGAGTAGAGGTTAGGTGTTGCTGTGGGGGATTTCATCAGCCCAGCTGCTTCCCCTTAGTGGTGAGCCCTCCCATTTTCTTCTGACTCAGGAAATGTGCATGCCTATCTTCAAAGGGTAAGAAAGGGAAGGAACATGAGGGACAGGTGTGGTAGGAGAGGTGAGGCCAGCTGGGCTGTGAGACATTCATAAACAGGGTCTGTGTAATGGGGCCATCATTCTTCCTCAGGCCTTGTCTTAGAGGGCCAAGATTCATCTTTCAATTCTTATCATTTCCCGGAGACATTTCCTCACTCAAAGAGATTTTCAAATGGGGTTAGGCCCAGCTGTACTTGAAAATAATTTCTGACTCCCTGAAAAACGTATTTGTATATTCATATTTTGGTAGGTATATCTAGAGAATACCTCTTCATGTATAGTTGAGGGGATTGAGCAGCTGCAGAGATCCAGGAGTTGAAACAAAGAGCTCTCCTGCCACCTCGTGGGCACTCTAAGGAACTCAGAGGAGTTTTCCACAGGAAGAGGGGAAGTTTGATGAATTTCGTTTCAAATTTACTTCAACAGTTGAAGAATTTAGCCAAGTATTAAACAGATTAATTTTTGCCTTTGTGAAGGCTTGAAGGCCTTTGATCATTGGGTCGTTTTAATGAACTCCACGTGGTTGTTTCCGATTTGGCCTTGAAAATCTTGGCAGGTGGCCTTGGTGGGAGTGGGAGCCTCACGGCCTCCAGCTTGGGTTCCTCAGTTTTGGCAGGGTTTTCCTTCCCACTGATGGAAGGTTTACAGAGAGAGAGAGAAAAAATCATTATGTCTGAAATTCTGCCAGGACATTTCAGCATATTTCCAGACTGCCATCTATCGTGTAACTCCCTGAAGATTTAATATGTTTAAAAACTTGCAATGCACCTGTTCCTCAGAAAAACCCCCTTATCATATGATAGTGTGCTCTTATTAAAACAATGAACTTAAAATTTTCCTTATCAGGATTGAGATTGACACTGTAGGTTTCTTCCTCAACTTCCCGATCCCTGTGTTAAGTATAACTTGCTTCCAAGTTCATCCTTCCACCCTCCATAATTAGCCCAGAGATTTACCAGGGGCTTCTGGCACCAACTTTACCCAGCAAGCCTAGCGTGACACTATTTGTGGTCATATCCTAAGTGATTCAGCTGCCCTGCTATCTTTAGAGTCTTGTCTCATCCCACACAAAGCCCTTTCAGATCCACTTTGACATTCTGATTATTGTACCATGGCCCCGCAGGGTCAGAGGGAATAATGTGGCGATTCAGTATCTGTCTTATGGCAGAAAAAGGGCATCCAGTGTTCAGTTAGAGGGCAGGCTGATGACAAGGAGGGAGGAAGGCAACATTCAGGAGATTCTGCCAGTTTGTTGGTGAGGAGTGAAACATCTCACCCTGAACTATGGCTCCAGCAGCACATGAATTCTTCTCTGTGTGTCTTAGCTTTGTGGCAGCAGGACCTCAGGCTTAAACTGGTTAGGTATGGCTATGTAGGACAGGCTCTTCTCTGTGGGGTCCCTCCCTTGGTGTACTGTGTTGTGGTAAGTCAATTTATGCAGTATTCATTGAGGTCAACTTAAGTCACTAAGAAGTTCTGTTTAAGTCGTTGAATATTAAAATTTTGGTGGTGTGCTTGGAAGCCAAAATATATCTATGACAAGTTTTTCCAAATTTTATCCTCATGTTTTCTTTGACTGGCTTCTGTACCTGGTCCAGCTTAAAAAGCTATTTATGGCCCATATCAGATGTGAGAATAATAGAACACTCAAGAAAAGTGGGATATTGGGTTTGCTTTATGGAATTTCATATGTAGAATAGCCTTTCATTCCAGAGTGGTTTTAAAACTGGGTCCCCACTGGGGGAGCCAATTGATGGAGAGGAATGGGAAAAGTAATTGGTTCTCCTGGATGTGATTTACTGTCTATGCATGTAAATCATTTGGCTTTTAGGGAAAAAGAAATGACAGCCATAATTTGTCCTTTGCTCATTAACATACCATTTTCCATTATTATCAATAAGCAATGACACCACTAACAATGCACTCCACCTCTTGCCATGTTTCTCTGGGAAACTTGCAATAAGTAAAACTTTTCATGTACCACTGTGAATAACTTGAAGGAATAATAGTGTTTACGTTATCTGGTATTTGGTAATACCAACATTGAGTATATTTGCATGGGGCAGATAGGGAGGAAGTTTATCTTTGCACCATTTCTGAAGATCTTGTTTGCTAAGCTACTTAATATGATTGAGGGAGGCAGGGTTGTTTTATGGAGAAGTGCTTTGCTAGGTGTTGGCACATTTGGAATCTGGTTTTGTTCTCCTACTTACCAATGTGTGATCCTGGCTAAGGGATCTTTTTAGCTTAAATACCCTCATCTGGAAAGTGGCTGGTATAATGATTTCTATAGTCATGTCCAGTTTTAGAATTCTATAATTTATATTGGAAGAAAAGTACTTTTTTCTCTTTCCACATTTTTATTGGTGCATTATAGTTGTACAGAGCGATGAGATTTATTGTTACATATTGATACATATACACAATATAACAGTATAATTTGGCCAATATCACTCCCCAACATTTCTCTCTTATTTTTCCCCTGGTCCCTTTCCTCTACTGATCTCCCTTTGTTTTTCAGGAGGTCTTCCCCCATTTTCTTTTCTCCTTTCTAGCTTCTACATATGAGAGAAAACATATGACCCTTGACCTTCTGAGTTTGGCTTATTTCACTTAGCAAGTGAAAATGGTTCCAACCATTTTCCTGCCAATGACATAATTTCAATTTTCTTTATGGATGCATAAAACTTCATTGTGTGTTTTTATATACTATATTTGCTTTATCCATTGATGGACATCTAGGTTGGTTCCGTAGTATGGCTATTGTGAATTGAGCTGCTATAAACATGGGTAAGCATACATCACTATAGTATGATAACTCTAATTATTTAGGATAAATACCAAGGAGTGGTATAGCTGGGTCATGTGGTGGTTCCATACCTTGTCTTTTGAGGAACTTCCAGTCTGATTTCCATAGTGGTTGTACTAATTTACAACTCCACTAACAGTATAAAGTGTTTCTTTTTCTCCATAGCCTCTCCAGCATTTGTTATTATTTGTAATCTTGATGCTTGTCATTCTGACTGGTGTGAGATGAACTCTCAGTGTAGTTTTTTTTTTTTTTTTTTTTTGGTATTAAGCATTAAACCGAGGAATGCTTAAACACTGAGCCACATCTCAGCCCTTCTTTTATATTTTATTTAGAGGCCCTCATCTTGCTGTGTTGTTTTAGTGCCTCACTAAGTTGCTGAAGTTGGCTTTGAACTCTCAATCCTCTTGTCTCAGCCTTCCAAGTAGGTTGGATTACAGGTGTGTGCCACCTTACATTCCCTTATTCTAGAGGTTTCATGATCTATTACTTAAAGGCATACTGACTGACACATTAAGCATTCTTTCCATTTTACTGATGAAGCTGAAGCTCAGGAAGATTGAGAGTGACTAGAAAACTGATCCTTTAGAAACAATGGAAAGTCACAAAGTCAGGAGGAAATAGGGATTGAAACCTAGGCTAATTCCCAAACCCATGAATGGCTTAATTTTCTCTTCAAGAAAACTTGCAATAATTCAGATAATGACATTTTAACATTGGTTTACTCTACTTGGGAATGAAATCTAGAATCTTAAAAGTGAAGCCAGGAAATATTAAAGAAAGAATGTGACTTGGTTTGCATGGAATAGGGGCTCTTGTTTCCACTGCCCAACATCTCCTCTTCTTCCCTTTTCTAACAACCCTTCTGCACTCCTCTCTCCCCGCACCACCTACCTTTGGCCATGTGGTTCAAGATGCGCAACCAGATTCCTGCCCCCACTCCTGTGGATTCTTGATTCTCCCTGTGGGTGGAGTGGGTCGAAGTCATCTGTGTGAAATGTCTTAGAGGAGATCTATAAGCTCCTGAAGAGGCTTCTCAGGTTGTTCCTCTTTTTCCTGATGCCTGGCTTTCTATTTGTTCTTACAAGTTTGTGAGCTCTTGTCACATCCTCCCCACAAATCCCTTTTGGCCTTAAGTTATCCAGAGTTGGTTCCTGTTGCTTAGAACAAAAAGTCCTCTGCTTATATGTTTGTCAATATTCAATGCTTCATTCCCAAAGCCACTTATGTATTTAATATTTGCATAACTGGTGTACTTAAGGGCCATGAGATTATTTTCACTCACCACCAACTAGGTGGTACTACATGATCAATTCACTTTACCTATCCTCCAGAGTTTCCATTTTAACATCATTTGAAAAGATTCTTTTTAAGTGGGATTTTGAAAAGTTCCAATTTATTGAAAAGATATGAAGGATTTATATATTGCATTCTTAATAATCAATGTAGGTATATTCTAACTAATATAAAGTTTCAATTTATTTAAAAGATATGAAGGATTTATGTATTGCATTCTTAATAATCAATGTAGGTGTATTCTAACTAATATATAGTGTTAGAAGTGTTCTTATTTTACTTACCCATCCCTGTTCAATTAGGGACTGGTTCCTATTAGTTAGAGACAAAAATCTCTAATCTTCATGCTGATCTTCGACTTTTCCTCATCTTGTCCTTTCCTTGAGCTTCATGGTCAAAGGTATCAATGACTCCTTAGCTTTCTGCTCTCAGAATGCTTGGAGGGACCATTTATCCTGCCCCAGGAGTTTTGGCTCAAAAGGACTCTTGGGCAAAGCATGGCTAGGCTTGCTGAGCTCCTGGAAAAACAGCAAATCCTTTCTCTGAGATGCTATCCTTCTTTCCCAACTTCCACTTTTTTCCCCCCCTGTGTTTCCTTCTTACTCCATATCTCGGATGGATGTCAGCTTGCCCTAGTGTTTCTCGGTTGCTCATAGTGTAATCTATTCATTCTTGCTTCTCAAATTAGTGCTGAGACATTCAGAAGCATATTCAGGACAAAATTGTGCTGCCATGAAGCTAGGGATCCAGTGAGCAGGGAACTTGTGGAGGGAGTCTGTGGAGCTTCTGATTCACAGCATTACTTCTTTGTTTTTGTTCAGTGGTTTAATCTCTTAACTCTGAAAGAGGATCTTTCTTCAAGGAAGCTTAGAGTCCTTTACTGCCATCTAGCTTTAGTAAGGAGCCCCCCTGCTACCCTAGAGATTTTAAGAACTTAAACCTCAGGGTAAAGGGATTGAGGTCTTTGTTTCTCTTCTTTCTCAAAAGAACCCTCTATTTCAACATAAATTTTTGGGTACAAAATGAAGCCTCGTGTGTGTGTGTGTGTGTGTGTGTGTGTGTGTGTGTGTGTATGAGGTTTATATATATCACTTTCCTTTTTTGGTACTGAGGATGGAACCCAGGGGTGCTTGACCCAGCCCTATTTCGTATTTTATTTAGAGACAGGGTCTCACTGAGTTGCTTAGGGCCTCACTAAGTTTCTGAGGCTGACTTTAACTCAGGATCCTCCTGCCTCAGCCTCCTGAGCCACTGGGATTAAAGGTGTGTGCCACCATGCCTGGATATATACCACATTTTCTTTATATATTCATCTATTGAAGGTCATCTAGGTTTGTTCAATAGATAGCTATTGTAAATTGAACTGCTATAAACATTGATGAGGCTTCGTCACTTTAGTATGCTGATTTTAAGTCCTTTGGGTATAAACTGAGGAGTTGGATAGCTGGGTGAAATGGTGGATCCATTCCAATTTTCTAAGGAATCTCCATACCACTTTCCATAGTGGTTGCACCAATTTGCAGTTATATATATACACAATGAGATATTACTCAGCCTTAAAGAAGAATGAAATTATGACATTTGCAGGTAAATGGATGGAACTAGAGAATATCATGCCAAGTGAAATAAGCCAAACCCCAACACCCAAAAGCTGAATGTTTTCTCTGATAAGTGGATACTGATCAATAGTGGGGTGGGAGGGCATAGGAAAGAGTGAAAGAACTTTGGTTTGTGTAGAGGGGAGTGAGGGGAGAGTGGGATTGTAAGGAGGGAAGTACGGTAGAAAGAGACAGATATTATTACCCTATATATAAGCATGATTACACTATTGGAGTAACTCTGAACCATGTACAGCCAGAGAAATAAGAAGTCATGCTCCATTTGTGTACTATATGTCAAAATGCTTTCTATTGTAAAAATAAATCAATTTTTTTAAAGTGAAAACTCTGTAAAGCCTCTATTCAGCTTCCCCGGGAACATCTGTGCTCTCAGTTGGATCAAAGATTCCTGCCGTATCACTGTCATAGAGACTTAAGTGGTCAGACCATTGTTTACTGCAAATGTTCTAATGGTGCAATTTCCTATAATATACTAATATACGTGCCTTGTTTCTCATAAAGAGTGAAATCCTCTTGTTATATAAGGAGGTCAGTAGATCATATCTAAGAAACATCTAGAAACTTTAAGCATATTAGTTAGAAATAACAAGGTATCTACCATAAAAAGTAGCTAAAAGAGCTAGAAATGTTTGCTGCCGAAAAGTTATTTTTATATGACTTTAGAGTTATTTTCACCTTTAAACTTATAACTTTATAACTTTGAGGAAATAAACTTAAAAAATCACCCTTTTTCCTTTGGTGCACACAAAGTTTGCTTTGGCTTTATGGATTATGTATGTGGTCTCAAAGCCCTATTTTTTTCTTTTAATCCTACTCTTTCATGAGAATAGATTTCTTTAAATATTTTTAAATATTTCTTAAATATGTTGGTCTGTGGTTTTTAGCTTTTATTAGGGTGTGTGATATTTGATTGTAAGAATAAAAAAAGAAAAGAGAAAAAGAAAAACTGCAGAACATAAGCTCTGTGTGGGTGGTGTAAGAAGAAATTATTAAAAGGTAGGCTGGCCTGCCGACTATCTGGAATGGACCTCTTCATTAAAACTCTCCATATGACAGTATCTGTGGGGTTTTTCTTCTTGGGCTAGTCATATTTTTTCAGAGTTAGTAGCTGCTCCGTTTAAGAATCTGGAAGCCTCAGAATGAAAGAGAGACCAACATGCAGCCACAGTCTATGGCTGAAGGCCTGAAAGTACCTTGGAGGCTGCTGTTAGTTTTTTGTCATTTTGTGACCAAATCCTGACATAAGCCACTTAAAGGAGGAAGGGTTTATTTTGGCTCATAGTTTCAAAAATTTCAGTTCATGGTCAGCTGGTCCATTGCTCTGGATCTGAGATGAGGCAGAACATTATGCAGAATGGTGTAGTGGAGGAAAGGTGTTAAGAGATGACCTGACCAGCTGAGAAGCAGAGAGAAAGAATGGGGATATTAGTCCCTAAGGTTATACCCCGTGACCTACTTACTTGCTCTAACCATGTCCCACCTGCATACAGTTTCTACCTTTCCCCAGTAGTCCATTCAATTTATTAATCCATCAAATGGATTAATCCATTAATGAGGTTGTAGCCTTCATGATCCAATCATTTTCTAAAAGTCCTACCTTTGGACATTGCTGTATTGGGGACCAAATATTTAAGTACTTTGGGGAACATTCCAGGTCCAAACCATAACAAAGGCTGTTGGTGCAAGTCTGCATTTAAAAGCCAAAGAACCAGAAATCTTATATATAATGGTATTCTCCTTCTTCACTTGGGTTTCATCCAGCTCAAGCCTATAGAATGGTGCTACTCACATCAGGGTGAGTTTTTCTCACTCAGTTTACTGATCCAGATGCCAGTCTTCTTTGACAACCCCCTCATAGACATACACAGAAGTATGCTTTAACAATTCTCTAGCCATCCCTCAATCCAGTGAAGCTGACGATGTCCTAAGCTGATTTTCTCTGCCATGACCTTCTACCATAGTGTTTGGCCTCATATTGGGCCCAGAGGTGTTAAATCAGCTGACCATGGACTGAATCTTTGAAACTGGGAGCCAAAATGCAAAATAAACTTTTTCTTTTTAAGTTTTTTTTTTTTTTTTTTTGATTAGGGCTTTTGGTCACAGCAATGCAAAGCTGACTAACACAGAAATTGGTTCTGAGAAGTTACCATGTGATTCAGAAGCCTGTGGAGCTGGTTTTCATGGGGAGAAATTTTGAAAGGTTTAGAGATGCAAGCTGGAAAACTTTAGAATACTGTAAGTGGAACTTAATAGACAATTCTGATGGTAGCTCAGAAGAATTAGAATGCTGATAGGAATGTGAACAATAAAGACTGGGTTCACAAGATTTCATAGTTGAAGGAGAACTCTATTGGAAATTGGATTAGAAGTCATTTATGTTATGTTCTGGCAAAGAAGTTGTCTACATTTTGGCCATGTCCTGAGACTTTGTGTGAGGTCTAATTTAAAGGTGAGGGACTAATTAATCTGGCAGAGAAAGTTTCAAGGCAGAATGAAATTCAGGTAGTTGCAAGAATATTGCTGCTGTTTTTTTAGCCAACTTTACTGTGATAATCAGAAGAAAGTAGAGTATAAAGATTTTTTTTTAAAAAAAATTGCAATTTGGCTAGAAAAGTGTGTATAAAGCTGGGGCCAAAAAAAGTGTGATTGTTAAAGAGATTATAGTTACTAAAGAGATGTTAAATACTTTACATAGAGAGTAGAAAAGATGGTTTGATGATATCTTAGAATTGGCAAGACAACACTCATCTCAGGGTCAAGGATATAAAATTAAAAATAACTTTGAGAAGAAACCTTCTGCTTGCACACGAGGGCCTATGAAGTTTTTTCACCATGCTTAGCTACCCCCTTACTCAGAAGCTATTGCTTGGCTTCTGCTTGAGATGATGGCAAACCATGGTATTGACCACCAGGTGCTGGTACTGCAGAAATGCAGGATGCTGGAAGTAGGGGGTCATAAAAGCTTCTACTGAAATTTCTAAAGAAGCCCTAGGAAGCCAGGCAAAGTGTAGCGGGAATGGAATCCCTGCAGACAGCCACTGAGAGGGTACTGCATGAAGATATAAGAAGGGTGTTGAAGCTATAATGGAGACTCCCAAGATTAAGAGATATCAATACTGTGGAATGTCTGCCAAGGAAAGCTGGAGGAATGGAGCAGAGTTAAGTCAAGAGAGAGGCCATGTGGGCTGCCACAAGCAAGGGCATAGGGGCAAAGCTAAACGCCTTTTGTGACAACATCATGTACTTTGGATGCTGGACTTGGAACTACAGGATTTGTTTGCCAAGCAGGATTTCAGTCTTGCTTTGGTCTAATCCTTTCTTTCTATGCTCCTATTTCTCCTTTGTGAAGTAGAAATGTTTACTCTATGCCATTATACATTGGATATATGTAACTTGTTTTTATCTTTATAGAGGAAAACATCCAAGAATTTGTCTTGATGCTTAGACTTACATGCTTAAATTTTCGACTTAGATTTTTGGTTAATGCTGGAACGGTTAAGACTATGGGAACTGTTGGAAACAGATTAAGTGTATTTTGCATTGTGAGATGGGCATGAGCTTTTGGGGGCTGGTGCAAAATATTATGTTTTAGATATTATATGTCCCTCAAAAGCCCATGTGTGAGACAATACAAGAACTTTCAGAGATGAAATGATTAGATTATGAGAGGTGCAACTCAATCAGTGAATTAATCCACTTGAATGGATTAAGTGCGTGGTAACTACAGGAAGGTAGGGTGTGGCTGGAGAAATAATTCATAGGGGTGTGATTTGGGGTTTATATTTTGCCCCTGCCAAGTAGAGCTCTTTAATTCTATGCCATGTACTGAGCTGTTTTCCTCTGATATATACTTCTCCATGGTATTATGTCCCACGTTGGACCCAGAGCTATGAAGTCAACCAACAATGGACTGAATTCTGAAATGATAAGCCACAGTAAACTTTTCTCTTGTAAAAAGTTCTTATCAGGTCTTTTGGTCACAGCAACAAAAAAGCTAATGAAAACAACCACTAAATTTTGAGGTAAATGTTTATACAGGTGTAGATAACAGAAATACTGGATTATATAGACTTCAAAAAATCTTTTTGTTTTCAAGTTAATCTGTACTTCTTGTTTAAGAAGGATCAGAAGTCTACAGGTCCTAAGCAGATCATTCTGGTTTTCCCACATTGCCAGTTCAGATTTTATTTTTTCAGATCTGTTAAGATGGTTATCACTAGTCTATCTGCTTTTTAGCCTCCAAAATTGAATCAACTCTAATTTCTTGTTGTTCTCTTCTTTGAGGATTTATATATTTTATTGTCTCTTTATTATAAATTTTGTGGCATTTGGACTAAGGATGTGGTACAGTGTTTGAGTCCTCCTGAGTTCCATCCCTGGTACCAAAAAGAAAAAAAGAAAAGAAAAAAATTATTATAAATTTTGTGGCATTTGGAAGATAGTGGATAAATATATACTTCCAATCCTTAACACTTAACTGAATATTCCTACATGTTTTATTGATGATTTAGAATAGCAATGATAACTTTGGGCTTAGGTACAGAGACATAGATTTTCTGAGTCATGTTGACCCAAAGCATCTCCTCAAAAGTCAGGAACTATGTAGGTATGATTCAGGGGACAATCTTGATTCTGATTCTAGCTAGGAATATTTCTGGTGGTGTGGTTACTATGGGAACATAGTAGGTGCTATAGATGGCTCTGGAAAATAGATCTGTGGTTGCCAAGGGAAGAAAGGACACACACACACACACACACACACACACACACTCACATACTCACATACACATACAGTATGCACTTGTAATTGTGTAAATTCACGAAGATTTTTGAAGAAGAAAGCAATAAGGTGAGACTTTGTGGTATGAAGATTATTTCTCTTTCAAGTGTTAACTCACTAAAAAGAAAGGTGATATAGCTATTAAATATTTTTTAAAATAAGAAAACAGATCCAACATCAAATGGGGTTTTGTAAATCATAGAAAAAGCTAAAAACAAAAGCTCTATCTCTTGGGTGTTCCAAGTTCTCAGGTGGGGATCTGTGAACATCTCTGGTGATGTAGCTGAATTGTAAGAAGCAAAGAACAGACTTTTGTTATTGTAAGAAACAACCAAAGATATGAAATTGGTCCATTTTTTTATATTGAAAAAAGTGAGATGGAAACTTCTGTTGAATTTATATGAAAAAGTTCTTGACATTTGTTGGTTGATTACCCCCACCCCCAAATCTTCTGAAACAAAGGCATTTGTTTTGCTGTCTCCATTGTTATTATTTTTCCCCCCTGATTTTACTCTAGCATGTTTTTCAACATGAAGCTTAGGCAGACCTAATTTGGAGAGAGCATTTTTAAGCATAAGTGTTAGGTTTTGAAGGTGTCATTTTTCAAGGGAGCAACAAAAGTGATAGATTGCAAAACACATCCTAAACAGAGAGTTTCAGGAAAACAGTGAGTTGGAAGAGATTTGTAACATCTGAAAGCTGGGGAAAAGAGTATGAAAAGCAACAGGACATTTTTGGAAAAACTTTTTTGTTGGATAAACTCCAAGGGCAACAAAAAGTACTTCAATGATTTGAAGCAAGTTCATCAGGAAAGACGTAGGTAAGGAACAGCCCCAGAAATCTGACCTGGATTGTTCCTTCAAGAAATCCAAGAGAGTCCAGTTCAAGGAGATTTTAGTGAGTGGGAGATGCAGGCATCACTACACGAAAAAGAAGAATTAATTTAAAATTATGAAGAAATTTTATTGATCCTAGATGATTCCCTAACTCATGCAGCATTCCAAGTTCTACGTGAATAGGATCTTCATTGGTTATAAGATCACTCTTGAGTTCAAAGAGGAAAAACGAATCAAACAACTCCAGCTAAACTTAAGCAACACTGAATGGGGTAATGTTTAAGCACAGTGACTTTATGATCAGGTATTCTGAGATTTTAATTTGTGTTTTTACCTGACTAGTCATGTGATTTCAGATGAATAACTTATTCTCTCTGAGCTTCAGTGTTTTTGTCTTTAAAAGTGGGATAATGAAATATATTTTATGGAGTTATTCTGCAGATTCAATGAGAAATGATTTGTCAAGTACTCAGAAGGGGTCTGCATAGTAAATGTAGCTAGCTGCTACTCCCATCACCACCTCCCTTTTCATTGTAGTTGATCTGGGTTGCTGTTCACACAAGAATCAGGCTTTTCTTCCATAAAGTACTGTTTCTGCAAAATTGATGCTTAAGCAAGACAATATTTTCCAACTACCTTCTCATCCAGGGGGGGCATGTGACTAAATTCTGGCCAATGGGCAGCCAGATAAATACTGACACATCAATACTTCCTATGTGACCCACCACCTCTTTGTACCTTTGCTGGCTGTGTGTCAGTGTCTGGGTGACCTTAGAAATCGTGTTTGAAGATGACAGAGCCTTTGACAGTCCGGTTTCTGAATGGTTGTGGGGAACAAAGATTCAGAGTTTATCTGTGATAGTTGCTGTTGTTATTTTGAAACAAAAGTGCAGAAACCATTCCTGTTTAGGACTGCAGCAGCCTGGTCAAGTCTGAGGTCAAGAATAAGCCCTGGAGAGATGAGCCAGAAAGAAGTCTACTTTTGCAGTGACTCAGATGGAAAAGAAGAGGTTGTGGCTTGGATTGGAAGTCAAACTCTGGCTTATCTGTGTGCTTGTAAATTACTCATTATATTCAGTGTTTATCATTAAATTTCTTTACACTTTGTTTTAACTGTGTGCTGAATGTTTGATTTCTTTATATACAAACTCCAGCAGAGAGGAGTGAGGGAAAGGCCATGGCCTTTGTAGGAGAAAGCCCAGTTTTCTTGGGTGTTAGAACATTCATTTCTGATGACGAAAGACAGGGAGGCCTTGATTTTTTGGACACTTCTTTGGCTGGTTTAAGGGCATTATCTTTCTGCTGTCCTCACTGAGGATTTGGATTCTCTTAGGAACTAAGTAACTGTGAAAAGTTATGGGTGTAGAGATTCCATATCTAGGATCTAGCCGGGTCAAACTATCTCAAGGAAAGTTGAGTAGCTCAGATGTCCAAGCCATTCAGAGTGAGAAATCACTTTTTCTTCTGTTATTTGGAACAGCTGTTCTTTCCTCATTGCTTTCTGAGAAACAAAACAAAACAAAAACCACCACAAGCCCAGGCCACTTCGTAGATTCAAGTGTCCAATTCTCTTCTGCGGAGTCTGATCTATGTAGCAGAACACACTAAAATCATCTTCTAGGTGGGAGTGGGTGGTGTTCCCTACCCTTCATTTGGGGAATGGTGGTGAGGATGTGGGGAGTGATTGGTAAGACAGGGAATACCTGAAACTGTGCCAGAGAACTGTGGTACAGCTGGGGGACTAGGACTATGTGCAGAATCCATTGTTACTTGTCCTCATCTGCCTGTCACCTTCCCCCCAAATCTTCTCCACCTTTCTGTACTATCTTTAGCTGACAGCAAAGGTGGTGAAGGTGGTCTTAATGGTAAAGACATAAAGGTGACTGGTAGGGAAGCAATGGCGTGGAGTCATGGGTCCTGGTAACTGGTTTGAAGCTTAGTTAGAGTTGGGAAGAGCATCACGAACAGGGGTCAAGGTCTTGGAGACTGCAGAATCAGGAAGTGGGCCTGTGATGCCCTGACTCAGGGCTACTGAGATATGTACGTCAGAAAAGCCAACTCTATCATTTGATCCAACCCAAAGGCAAGTGTTATTTTTACAGTTGTGAGTCCTGCACCACAGTCTTAACCAGAACATTCAATGAGACTGGCAGTTGAGAGTCAGTTTTAGAAATGAAATTTGTTTTAAGTCCATTTCTCTCATTCATCATCTTTTCTGAAAATCACTATTAATGCAGATTTAAGTTTATGACTCTGAGCAAGGATGGGGGAAGAAGAAAACCCTTTGTAGTTCTTTCAGAAAGAAATTATAGCCATTTTAAAATTTATTTTCATGTCCAGGAAAAAGTTAAAAAGTATTGGGTGATATTTGGGAATTAACCAGAAGTGCAAGGCTCTCAAATACCATGGTATATTATGGTTGAACAATAAGAAAGTGATCCTGCTTTAGATTTTTCTCTTGTAAGTCCTATGGGCGCAGAGTGAGTCTCATGCCCTAGGAGGTCCATGTAGTCAAGGTAGCTTGTCCTGTGTTGAGGGCAGAATTCTAAGATGACCCCTATTGATCCATGCCTTTGTGCAATGCCCTCCCCTCTCTCTTGGGGCAGAGACTGGTGAATCTGATGGGATACACCCTTGTGGTTAGGTTTTTAATCAAATGACTTTGAGTTAACAAAAAATGTATCACAATTTGTCTGTCACAGCCATTAGTGTTCCCTTAGCAACACACATAGCATCATTCTGTTTAGTATTGCAGTAGTCAGGTAGAATCTGAGCTCAAGAATAAGTCCTGGAGAAATCAGCCAGAAAGAATCCTATTTTATCTGTGACCAGCCTGGCTTCTGGTGTCCTACAGATAGGTCCCCAGAATTCCTTAAAAATTTCCTATTTTCTGATATAACAAGAGAGTCTAGGCTCATCCAGACCTATAATCAGCCATTTCTCCAAGAGGTTCTAGTTTCTAGTAGTGGAGGATGGTATTTAAATATCTAGGCCTGAATTTAGATGTACATATTATTACTGGGGTGCCCTAGATCTTCTCAATGGGAGAACAAGGATTCCATACGATACACATACAAATATGTCCTCACACACAACTGCATGTTCTATTAGGGTTGAACTAACTGTTTAACCTGATATTTTATACACACACACACACACACACACACACACACACACACACACCCCTCTTATATAACTATCAACTGTCAAGAGCTAGTTAAGCAAGCCTGAATTGTAACCAGTCAGGAAGGGAATATCCTGAGCAGGCTGGACACCTGAGGGCACAAACTGCAGCTCTTCAAAAGGAAGGTCCATGGAGAAGGGAGGGCAATTGCAGTTAGATGCTTTTTGGATTAAGGCAGACCTAAGGCCATCTTTTTCCCCATTAATAAGCATTATATTTTTAGAGATTTTAAATCTTGGAGAGATATTGAATGAAAAGCACAGAGTTCCTGTCTATTCCTTATCCTCACATAGGGAGGAACTTCCTTTGGATGCTAACGTCTTGCACACAAAAGAGAAAGGGAAGAAGAGAAAGGTGAAATGGGGGGTTGTGGGGGGAAGGATGGGAAAGGAAAAAAAAGGACATTAGTTCTGGAATATTTTTAAATACTTTTCTTTTTCACAATTCCTTGTATTCAATCTCACTCCTATTGAACCAAAGGCAACCAACCATTCCCTTGGGGGAATACGCTGACTTTTAAGGTCAGAATGAAAAGCAAAAAACCAAGTCTATATTCGGACACCAATTTCTTTTATAGAAGTTTTAAGTCCACAGAAGCACAATGAATCTTTAACTTTGTCTTTACTAAGGAACCAAATTATTTCCTAAATTCCAAATACCCGTTTAGAACATTAAGAACCTGATTTGGTAGACTGTTTTTGACAGCGCAGAGGAGACACTTGGTATTGCATAAGGAATGTTCCTGCCAACCTGGGAGAGGGTGTGGAAGCCTTTTTCCTCAGGAAGGAAGGGGTTGGCAAAAGCTAGAGTAGGGTGCAGATGCTGCCTGTGTCTCATGCTGGGGAGGGTGGGGTGTTGGAAAGAACTCAAAAATATCAGACTATTGGGGGGCAGCAGAATCAGAGGTTACCTGAACCCTGATTCCTTATACAATTTTAAGAAGAGACTCCACTTCAGGGTTCCCCTGTGTGTCAGTAGAGTAGTATTGGCAGCCCTTAATGAAGACAGATGTTCTCATGTTCTCCAATGGTACCCTGGCCTCCTCCATGTGCTGGTATGTGGGAAGTAGCTATAAACACTGTGGCGGTTCCAACTGGATGAATGAAACAAAGGGAGAAGGGACTTTTAGATGGGATAACAGATGCCTTCTATGCAACCACCACTCAGGAAAGTCACGGAATCATGGAGACTTGAGAGGGGGCCTTTGAGCACCTCAGTAGCAATAAGTACTCATTTTCCATGTAGAGGCACCAAGCTATGTCAATGAAGCTAGCTGCTTGGTGGAAAGAGTACAAAAAGAGACAGAAGCCTGGAGATATTTGGGTTAGGACATCATGAACAGAAGGCAATATGTATATCACGGGCTCCCACATCCATCCATGAAGATATTAAAACAGCCCTGTATCAAGTTATCATCCTGATGTAAATGGAACAGAGTGAGGACAATCCTCCTAAGACCTGGAGCATCTACTAGGTTAGGTGTTTAAGCATTGAAAAGCTACTGAACAAAAAGGGATTGAGTTAACCAGAGAATTTTAGATGGAAGAATTGCCTTTAATGGGAATCAAAAATCCTTTCTGTGCCATTTTCTTTCTCCAACACCATTCTGTCACCCTCTCCAATGAATTAGGGAATAGAACTGCAGAAGCAATTTGAGATTGGTAATGGAAAATAAATGAAGGTATGCTTTAGTTGTAGTGTGTAAATTTGAATCCCAGTACATCACTGGACAGCAGCACATCCCAGGCCCTTGGGTTGGTGAGCCATGTGGACACCATGCTCTTCTATGGAGGTACCACACATGCTTATGTGCTCCAGTTGGAATTCTTTTGGCCTGGCTTTACTCAATTCAGCAAATTACTCAGGAGAGGGTGATCCATGGTCAAAGAGATGATTCTTGGAGAGAATGTATGCCTGGCAAACATAGCCCTCAATTTGCAGATTGTTGTGGTACCTGTGGTAATGAGGATTCTATCATTCTCCTGTTTTAGAAAATTTCTTGCATTTCTCTGTGATGAAGATGATGATGCATGATTCTTGACATCCAAATGAGTTGATATGATTGATGCTAACAGTATGCTACATATTGGTGCTGGTGGGTGTTTTGCATTATGTTGCCCTATAGCTTTCAAGTTGATCTAGACAATTTGGGATTACTAGTGAATGAGTGCTAGGGAACTTTTCCTAATGTGGGTATATATTTTGGCTATATTCCTGGTTGTGTTTACAATGGTAACCTCCATGTGCAAAATTTGCCACTATGTCTCCAGGGGCATTGGATCTTCTAGCTTCTATCCATATCCTATGATGGTCCTGAGGAATGATATCCTTTCTGTGAGTCTCTTGATCAATTCTATGGACCTTTCCTTTTCATTGCCAAAAATCACAAAAAGAGGGTTACTGGGATACTGGATTCAGGAAGTTTTGAACACATTAGGGATACCTAACTAAGCAAAAACAATGAAAGAGATGAATGTTGTCCTGTTAAGAAAATTCAGTCCTGCTTCCCCATGAAGTTGGCTGCCTAAGTCTAAAGGGAAGATATAGAATATGTGGAGAGAATTGTTCTGGATTCCTTCTTTCAAAGACATGCAGTGGAAATACATCTCAGGGATTTGTTCTTGAATTAATCATTAAAATAGAGTAGGTTCAGGTTTTTAGTAAAGTAGGTATTAGAAGAAGTCTTAATAAATGGACCCTGAAACTTAAATTCTACTTCTAAGAATGAATAAAAGTGGTAAATAAATTTATTAATTTTTTTCATGTTTGTTTCTGGACAATTCCAGACCTCCTTATGAGCCTTATTTCACTGAATATGAGCTCATTTCCCTGCTTTTCTATTTTCCTTAAAGATTTTAATTTTATTTAATTGTTGAATCATCTTGACTAAAATAAAAGAAACGGATAAAGAAAGATCATTTTTTGGATAAAAAAAAAGATGATGAGGGCTTTACAAGGGAGTAGAAAAATGTAATTTTCTTGGACCAAATACTGTTTGTGAAGGCATGATAAACACCATGGCAATATGGCAGGTGATGATTTGTACCCCAAAGACTGGTCCATGTGGTCATATATTAAGCCATTAAATAACACAAATCAATCAAATTTTCCCTTGGAAAAGCTTAAGAGGCATAGAGAATAAGGTCAGAATCTGTTATACAGCTCAGTGGAAAAATACGGAAGATATGAAAAATTCTGAATTTTAATATATGCCAGTAAAATCCACAGCAGTCAGTGTTGAACAGAGCAAGGGGCTTCTGTGTGTCTCTGTCCAGGCCTTTGAGGAAGGGGCAGGGTGCGATCTAATCTACAGTGGGCATGCCTCTCTGGGTTAGGTTAGACTCACTCCCTGGAGGGCTAAGGGTTTGAACAATGTGGTCTCACAATGTAGACTCACTACTTGGAGGGCTAGTGGTTTGAACAATGAGGCCCAAATCCTCGAAAAACTATTTAGAGCAGAGATGCCTTTGAGATTTCTCCCAGTCCACATGGCACCGTGGATCCTACTCTCCACTCTCCTGTTCCCTCTTTCCCCTCATATTTTCACTTGTGACCAGAGAAACATTAGAACCACTACTTGATGTTCAGTGTTTATCACATGTTCTGATACCATTCTAAGTGATTTGCATGTTTCTCTCAAATAAGAGATTAGGCAATTAAGATATGGACATGTTGAATGGTAATTGGTGACCAAGTTTGAATTCATATGGAGTCTTTTCTGCCTTGATCAGCCCAGAAGGAAAATAAGACAAGTAATGGGATTAAATTTCAGATCTCCAATTGTTTAGGTCTGAGAGTGTTTATCAACTTTATTTCTTCAGAGACTTGAACTCCAGGACCTACTACTTATTTGTGTAAAAAAGTCATGTGACAGAAGAAATGAAACATGTGAATTTATGACCACAACCACTATTGCAAGGGCAAGGGATGGCTGGCTGCCCACAGTTGCCAGGAATGGCCGCTCACACAGGGTCCTGCTACATTTTCTGTAACCCTTTGGCATTTGGGTGAGACTATCTGTCCAGTGGAACATGATTGGAAGTGACCTGTGCCACTTTGGGGTTGTTGTGGTTAAAAAAGATGCATGTTTTCTCTACCCTCTGTTTTCTTATCTCACAGCAGACTCCAGATACTCAGGGTGACTTTGGAGTCTTGTGATGAAAATGGCAGAGCTTCTGAGGCCCAAATCCTCGAAAAACTATTTAGAGCAGAGATGCTTTGAGATTTCTCCCACTCCACGTTTACCCATGCGCCATGAATGACAGCACCTATTTTACTTTATGCAAGAAATAAACTCACCTAATAAAATGTGTTAAGCTACTATTATTTCTGGGTTTACCTCTTACATCAATTGAACTACCCTAACTAATAAGGAATACTGTCTTGTACCACCAAAATGATAAGGTTTATGTTGATATCCCTACTAACAGAAATGTAGTTGTTAAAGAGGTAAGTTAAAAAGAATTCCTTTTAGGATGAATAAAAGGCAAATTTTAGAAATACCAGTAAAGAAAAACAAAGAGTAACATTTTTTTTTTCTTGGAAAACAAGTATTGAAATACTTAATCACTTCAAAGAAAATCAGGGTAGTACTGAGTAGTAGAATTTTAAGGTGAATACCAAAGTAACTCTTACTCACATAGTCTTTTATAATTTTAAAGCACCTTTCTGTTCACCAATTAATTTAATACAATAATTCCAGAAAGTCATGTAGCAATAATAATGATGTTTATGAAAAATAGCAGCAAGGATTTGAATACTGTGTTCTGGGCTCTGTGTTAAGAGCTTTCCATGTACATCTTATTTAATTATGATAATCTCCAGGAGGTTGGCACTGTAATTATTCCTATTTTAAAATGCGAAAATGGAGACTTAGGGATGTCAAATAACAAGCTAAATGTCACACCCTAGAAAGTGGTAATGTCAGAACCAAATGTGGGGCTGACTGTAAGCCTGTGCCCTTCACTGCTGTGCCAGGTGGCTTTTCCATTGTGCATAGCATTGTCACCACCTGTGGATGAAAGTGCTAAGGCCCAGCACACTGCAAGGAGTCACCCAGTCCAAACTGCCAGAATTTGTCAAAGTCAGATTTTCTGACTCTGACTTCAGTACTTTTTCAACTTGGAATACCATAAATTAAAGCAAACACCAACTTGGTTATGGGGCAGACAGTCAATATTTTTAGAGTGTTTATAGAAAGGAAGTAATTTTGGCCTGGCAAAAGAGCAAACTGAAGGTAGTTTTACATTTCTATTTAAAAAAAATCATTCAAATAGGAAAAATTCTCATAATGCTGGAGCATTCTGAGATATTCAGGGAGAGCAAACCCCTTAGGCTTTTTAAAAACAAATTTCGTAGATTATCTCGCAGGGCTGTTGCCCTCTGAGTCTGATGCACAAAATGTCCCAGTATTTGGTGAGATTTGATTGCCAAGAAAGCACTGTGTGGTCAGTTTCTGTGTCTGAACCTGGCCAGGAGGTTGAGGCCAGTTTTTATTTCAGTCCTCCGTGTCCTGTTCACTTCTGTCCTCCTCAGAATGATGGAGGTGCAGCCAAGAGAGGTGCCATCGAGCTAGAGTCACACTCCCTAGGTTCAAGGTCCACCTCTCAACACACATTAAGTGACCTTGGACCCTATGTCTTAGTGTCCTCTGTAAAACTGAGGATTGAGTTTTGCTTTAAGTGATTGAAAAGACAGAGCACTGCAAGGGCATAGCCTTTGTTATGCTTCAAATGTATCCCTCAAAAGTCATGTGTTGGAAACTTAACTCTCAGAGCAACCGTGTTGGGAAGTAGGACCTATGTTAATGGATTAATGTAATTATTGAAGGAATGTGTTCTTGATTAAAAGAATGAATTTGGCCTGACTTTCTTTCTTTATCTCTTGTGTGCCCACTTGCCCTTTGACCATGTTAGGATGTAGCACAAAGACCCTTGCTAGAGGTTGGTGTCATGCCCTTGGACTTCCCAGCCTCTAAAAGATTAAGTCAAATGGACCTCTCTTTGTCTCTCTGTCTCTGTCTCTGTATCTCTCTAATAAATTATCCAGTCTGTAGTATTCTGTTACAAAAGATCCAGGGACCTGAACAGACATTTCTCAACAGAAGACATATAAATGGACAACAGATATATGAAAAAACATCACTAATATCAGGGAAATGTAAATTAAAACCACCATGAGCTATCACCTCTTTGAACTGCCATTATCAAAAAGAAGATAAATGTTGGTAGGGATGTGGAGAAAAGCAAACTGTTATACTGTGTTGGTGGGAATGTGAACAAGTACAGTCTTTTTGGAAAATAGTATGGAGGATCCTCAAAAGATTAAAAATGAAACTTAGCACATGATCTAGCTATCTCACTTCTGTGTATCTATTCAAAGAAATGTAACCAGTACTGCGATTACATTTTTGTTTGTGTGTGTGTGTGTGTGTATATATATATATATATATATATATATATATATATATATATATATAAATAAAACAACAGAAAATGGACTATAATAACCTTAGAATGGATGCTAAATACTCAGTAGAGTTTAGATCTGTTTATTAAAGAAAGCATCTGAAGGGTCTCATTAAAGAAGACAACATAGTCTTCCAGCTGTGGATTGTCCAGTCATATTTTCACTAGCACCTGATGATACTGAATCTGAGCCAGACACCATGATTTAAAGGAATAAGTCAGCAACAGGGTTTTGAGGTAACATGTCTTGGTCTGAGATGCAGAATCTAGCTTCAAAGTTCCTGGGAAGTAGTAAGATCCTTGAAAGATACAGCACATTAAAAGTATAGCTACCACCATTTCTCCCTCATTCTGGGAAAAAGCCAATAGATAACTCTTGGGGAATGCTTCATAATAACCCCTTTCTTTCCTTCCTTCCTCCTTCCCTCCCTCCCTTCTTCTCTCTCTTCCTTTCTTCCTTCCTTTCTTCTCCTTAATCTCATATCTTTCTGCCCAGAATTTTAAAACTTTGAAAACTTCCACTGTGGTCATTTTGATTGTACCACAGTTTTCTGTTGTTTGTCCATTCACTATCGAATTAGTGGCGAGGAACCAGCCTCCTCTTAAGGCAGAGGAAGGAAAGTACAGGTGCCATGTCCACCTTCTCTCTTCTCAATTGTGTGCTCTCCCCATCTCATTACTGCCCAGAGGAATGTGGCTCCTGGCCATGAGAGCCTCCAGGAAACAGGGGCCTGAAGAGCTGCAGGCAGGAACTAAAAGTAGGTCAGATGAGGCTGAGAAGGCTGGTGTGAGAAACAAGTAGAGGCCACAGGGTTTTGTGTGAGAGGTGCGTCAAATGTTAGGCCACCTATGGGTGAGAGCCCTACTTCCAGGAAAGGACTGGTGAGAGGAACATGGCCCAGAGTCAGCCTGGCAGTTTTACTAGCAGGAAGGCAGTGGGATTCAGCAGGTCTCAGTCCCCATTCCCTTCCGTTCTTTAAACTTCCCTTTGGGTACTGAGTTTTAATAGCAGTTCAGAGTCTCTGGGCCCTTTCTTCTGTCTCCTTCCTCAGCCTCATTATCATGATCTAACCCAGATCAGTTATTCTTACTTTTAAACTTTGTACATAATAAATAACCTTCATGAGAAGCAAAGTACTGGACTGAGAGGCAGGACTGAGTGGTCATGAGGCCGCTGTAGTGTATGCTATGGTGCCTTCCCCAGATCTTCAGGATTGAGGCACTGATTCCCCAACTGCTGGGGACTTGACTGTGGTAGTTTACCACTGAATCCATCTGTGTGAATTGCCTTCACCCTAAGGCAATCGGTCTTAAAGGGGGTGATTTTGCCCCCCCCCAGGGGACATTTGGTAATATCCAGAATCTTGATTGTCACAAGTGGAGGGGTCTGTTGCTACTGGCATCTAGAGGGTAGAGGCTAGGGAAGCTGCTAAATGTCTTACAACACACAGGACAGAGCCCTGTTGTAAAGAAGTATCTATCCCAGAATGTCAAAAGTGCTGGGGTTGACAGATGCCCCCAGGAAAGTGCATCCTCAAAGGTAGCCTGAGTCCTTGAACAGGTCCATGATGGGGTACATCATGGTACATCATGGTACATCAAGGTCTAGCGCTTATTTCCATTTAGAGTCAACTCTAAAAGGCCAGCTCAGACCCAGAGGTCTCTATAGGACCAGCAGAGGCCTCTGCAGTGACTGCATCACAATTCAGCTCCTCCCTCTATCCATCCAGCTTCCTCCCCTCACAGGTGATGTTCCTGAGAAACACTTCCCTACAAACCTCCTGTGCACAGAACTCCATCTCAGAGTCTGTTTCCCAGAATGCTCAAACCAAGACAGTAGGCATTGAAAGTAATCCTAAGAAGCAGTCTTCCTGTATGCTCATTTGGCTTGACAATATGACCATGATGGCCTGGCCAATAGGAAGTAAGTGTTTCTGATGTGTGCAAGTCCTGGGTTGGGTCTTTATAGGAAAGGTTTTGTCTTCCCTTAATCTTTTCCTCTATCCTACTCTCTGGACTACAGATGTAATAGTAGAGCCTGGGGCAGTCATCAGAAAAGCCTCATGTTGAGGGTTGTCGAAACAGCAAAATGGAATGAATGTGGGTCCCTGATGATTATGGTACCAGCATGTAAACACTGGGCCATTTTTTCAGGACTTATTTGAGAGATTAGCTTTTTTCTTGTTAAAGTTACTTTGGAATTCTCCATTATAAGCAGTTAAACTTGTACCTAAACTATGTATATCATTAGCATATTAAAATAATTGGTAATGAGCTGGGGTTGTGGCTAGGAGGTAGAGTGTTCACCTAGCTTGTGTGAGTCATTGGATTCAATCCTCAGCACCACATAAAAATAAAATAAAATGAAGATATTGTGTCCACCAATAATTAAAAGAAATGGGGACTGGGGTTGTGGCTCAGTGGTAGAGCACTCGCCTAGCATGTGTGAGGCACTGGATATGATCCTCAGCACCACATAAAAATAAATAAATAAAACAAATATCTATCAACAACTAAAAAAAAAAATTTAAAAAGGCCACAAAAAGATACATTACTTTTGGTGGTGAGTTTCATTATTTACATTTTATCTTACATTCTCAAGATAAACCACATAACTTTATGATTAAATTCCTATTGTCTACATAGTACTTCTAAATAGAAATAGAGTAGGATTGGGAATGAGGTCAATATGTCAGAATCACTTAGAGAATGGTTTTGAAAATACACATAATTAGGCCTGGGGGTGCAATATATTTTGAGTAGATGTTTTGAAAATTTAGGATAGGGTATGAAACTCTGGTCTGCTGCTATATGTCATCTTGTTCTGCATAGGAAGTGTAGAGGAGGAACTCATGTCTTTTGAATAACTAAGTGAAATTTCTGGGTTTGGGTCTATAGTAAATGCTATAGAACTTCTTCTTTTTAGTTGCAAAGTTAACAGCTCCACATAAGAACTCTGAAGGCAACCCTTATGTTCTCAGGCAATAAAAATGCAAGGGCTCAAAGAATTTGCTAGTATTTAAGAGATTTAGAAAGAGTAAAAGCAAAGTGACATAGATCCCTATCACTTGCTTTTAATAGATATACTTAAAATGGTGCTTGAAACTTGAAACTCCTCAGAAAAATTCAGATGGATTTAAGTAGAAAGGTGATATTTGTAGGTAGAAATATAGATATGTAGGTGGCCCTATCATTTTGGCCAAAAAATCATTAGGCACTTATGTAAAATATTTATAGTTGGATGAGATCTGGCTAAAGCTTTAGTAGTCTATAACTTTATTTAAAAATTCTGGCTTATAGCATAAGTGTCAGTGCACCTTCGTTAAATAGTCGTGTCTAGATATTTCGCCTAGCCATGTAAGTGCAGATCAGGAAGTAATACCTATTGTCAGATTACATGGAGCTTTACTTGTGCCTCCTACTGAGCTCAGTCATTGGATGGGAGTGGGGTGATGCTGACTGGAGCTAGAGGTATACCCTCGTACTCCTGTGGGCTGGTGTGCCTTGCTGTCGGTGCCTCCCCTAGAGTTCAGTGTGGGGGCTCTGCTATTGTAGCCCAGCAGGCAGGATGTTGATAGGATCCCAGGTCCCAAGCTACCTGGAAGTCTCTAGGTTTGTTCTTTGCGCTGAAGCCTTCTCCTTCCTTACCTTCATCCTTCTACTTTCTCAGCCCTTTCTTGACCCCTAGTGGTCCCTTTAGGCCTCTGTCATTCATCAACATTTATTTTAATCTCCTCTTGCTACAGCCTTGATCTTTCAATATGTGAATAAGTTCAAAATCTTGAGAGAGAGAGAAAGTGGCTCATCTTCATGTACCAGGCTAGTCGGAGATGACTCACTACCTGTCCTGTGGATTAATCAACCCTTGTATCAGTGATCACAAGGTCAAGGCCCTCCTCTGCCATTCACCTGAGTTGGAGCTAAAGGAAGGCTAGTATTAACTTTAAAAAGACAGTGGATCACTTTTAATGACATGTTCATTTTTTTGTAGAAAGGCATTCCTATTTTACAGAAATCAAATTGCATTGTGTCATGGAGAAAATCAATAATGAAAGCATCTGAATTGAGGTTATAAGCAGTTCTGTTAGAGGCCTGCAAAAATTTATCCTTAATTTAGTTGAAGACAATCTTACTTGATTCTGCATGCATTTATTGACTTCAGAGGAGATTTAGATACGAATTCCAGACTTCTCTTACATATGCAGAAATCCTTTGAGGGGAAGCAGGGTCAATTAGCCTTTTAGTATTTTAAGAATGTGGAATGTTGAATGGAAAAGATATCAGAGTGAGGAAATTCCACATTTCAGGGATAATAAGGGTAGGTACATAGGGTTATTGTGGTGATTAAATGAAGTGATCCCTATAATGCACCTGGCATTTAATAGATGATCAATACATGGTCATTATTCCTGGTGGAATCAAAGGTCTTAAAACTTTGAAAGCATGTATCCTGAGTGGTTTGGTTTTTATTTTCACTGTTTTTCCCAGTCGATTGCCATGGAAATGTATAATCTTTCTTATCATTGAAAAATAAAGAAGCATGTCCAATATCTGAAGGGAGGCTAAACATTCCAAAAGCTTTTAAGTTCCCCTTGGATGCTTTGACTTCACTGCTGGAAGCTTCCACCAGATGATTAGTGTTGCCTCCTTCAATTATTTTAAGCAGAGACAGTACATATCAGCTTGAATATAATTGGAGATACCCTAGTTGTATTTTTAATGAAAAAAAAAAAAAACCACATGGGCATAAATCAACCTCATCTTCCACTTTGAAACTGCAAAATTCACAATATTATTCAACCAATTAAAAGAATGAGGTGTAGTTTCTATATATTCACAGGGAAAAATGTCCATGAAGTATTAAGTTAAAATCAAGGACTGGGGATTAGCTCAGGAAAAAAGTGTTTGCCTAACATGTTCTAGGCTCAGGGTCCAACCCCCAGGCCCAGGAAAAACAAAAGAAAACAGAAACAAAACCCTACAAAAATAAAAATACAGAACAGTTTTGTAGCATGTTCCCATTTTTATGTAATTGTAGTAAATATAATAAAATGCTATTTGTACATAGAAAAAATAATCATAGAAGCAAATATTTATGATTTTCAGTTCTCTGAGTGGGTGGGGTGTGGGAGATTTTCACTCTGTGGAACAATTCTGACATGGTTTGAATTTTTATAATGAGATGATATTATTTTTGAAATTATAAAAACAACAAATTATAAAGTAGGTGGAAAGTAGTCTATTTGAAGCAAGTGTTGTAAATTATAGGACCGTTGTTAAGTCTTTTCTATCACTTTGTTTAGCCAATATTTTGGCTACTTCAGGCCATTTTTACTATTTGTTATAATCTTTCCATTTCAGTTTGTCCTCAGATTCTAGGATATAGGTATTAAATGCCACATTATTGCACCTGTGGCTGCTCACTCTCCACCTGAGTGCCCTCAAGTTAGCACTTAATGTTTTCCATCTCAAAACTTCTATTACCAGGCCTCTGGGCTCTCCTCTCCCTAGAGGTGGTTCTGAACTCTTTTTTTTAATTTTTAATATTTATTTTTTAGTTGTAGTCGGACACAATACTTTCTTTCTTTATTTATTTATATGTGGTGCTGCATCGCTTCTCGGCCTTTTGGCTAAGATCAAGTGTATATGTGGTGCTGATTAGCACTTAACGTTTTCCATCTCAAAACTTCCATTACCAGGGCCTCGCACATGCTAGATGAACACTCTACCCCTGAGCCACAACCCCAGCCCCCTGAGCTGTCTTTGAAGGGTTGGAAGGACTACCTTTCTCCTCATGTTTTTGTCAAGTCTTTAATTCTAGATTGCTGTTCTCCTTTCAGACTGTGTTCCCAAGAGCTCAGGGCAGTATTGTAACTCTTAAGCTTTAGTATATATGAATAGTAATTGGAGTTTGCTTAACATGAAGAGTGCCAGCTCCAGTGCTTATACTTTAGTGGATATGGGATGGAACTCAGGAATCTACATTTAATGGAGCACTCTTAGATGATTCTGTTCTGTCCCAGGGATTCTGTGAAGATGCCGCGGTTACTGCAACCAGGGAGGGCTCCAGGGTCCATTTGGTGTTGATAAAAAGGTCCATGTTTTTATATGTGTTATAATTAGGTGTCTGGTAAATTTTAGTTGAGGAAATCTGCCCATCCACATCTAGAGATCCAAATCCACCAAATATCCCTGATGATCACAATTTGAAAGGTCTTCTTTAACTCATGATTCCCAAAATGATCAAGCAAGCAAAATGACTCCCTAAAATTCATTCTCTTCTAGCTTTACTATGGCTCCCCCCCAGCCTTTTTTTAACATTTAAATATATATCTAGAATTCTTTTATTTATTTATTTTATTAGGTATAAATTAAGTATCCATCTTAATTCTTACTCCACACAATTCATCAATTATTTTAGGTATATTTATTTATTTAAAATATTCTATGTTTTCAAAGATTTGAAATAAAATTTGCGTCATCTACCATATCCCTACCTGGTTCTATTTCTGGGTGACTTCTTCCCTTGAGATGGTTGCTATTCTACTGCTATCTTCCTTAGTTAATTATGATACCTTTATGACATCATTCATTATCTAGCTCATTGCCTTTCATTATTCTACTCTTGAACATTTTTTTCATATGTTGAAGGAATAATTTTTGCTTGGTTCTGGAAAACCTTCCAAGATCTTGATTAGAATTTCATTCAACTTACAAATTAATCTGGTTGAGGTGGAGAGGAAGGAAAAGGTGGCATTATTTACTTTTGCTTTGGGGTTTTAAAATTATAATTATTAACACATATTATTTGTGGAGATTAATGGGATTCCCTGTGACATCTCCAAACACATGCAAGCTTTATGCATTGGTCATGTTCATCCACCCTTTTTTACTCTCTCTTCCTCACCTCTCTCTCCTTTCTTTCCCCTCCCTTTTGACCCCTTCTCAATCCCTAAAAGTCCCTCTTTTGCTTTCAGAGGTTTCATTTTTATTTTTTAGTTTCTACATGTGAAAGAAAACATAGTATACCATTTGCAGATGAGGTTGTCCTTTCTTTAATGTATACTTTTGTCATCTCTGTGAAGAATCAGTTGGCTAGAATTATAGATTTATAGATCAGTTGTGGAGATTTATTTCTGGGTCCTCTATTCTATTCCATTGGTCTGGGTGTCTGTTTTGATGCCAGTACCATGCTGTTTTGGTTACTGTGACTCTGTGGTATGTCCTGAAATCAGGTATTGTGATGACTCCATTACTGTTCTTTTTGCTCAGAATTGTTTTGGCTATTTGGAGTGTTTTGTACTTCCATATAAATTTTAGGATTGTTTCTTCTAATTCTGTGAAGAGCGTCATTAGTATTTTCATAGGCATTGTATTGAATCTATAGGTCACTTTGGGTAGTAAGAACAATTTAACAGTATTTACTCTCCCAATCCTTGAACATGGGAGGTCTTTCTACCTTTTAGTGTTTTCTTCAAATTTCTTCTTCAGCATTTTATAATTTTTATCAAGAGGTTTTTCACATCCATAGTTAGGATTATTTCAGATATTTTATTTTGGGGGAGGAAGGTATTGAAAATGAGATTATTTTCCTGATTACTTTCTGAGTGAAAGTATTTTTCAGTGTGTAGAGAAGCTACTGGTTTTTGTATTCTGTTACTTTATTGAATTTCTTTATCAGTTCTGTGGTATAGTTTTTTTTGTGTGTGTGTGCACTTTTTAGGATTTTCTGTGTAGTAAATCACATCGTCTGCAAATTGAAACCATTTTTCAGTGCGTAGAGAAGCTACTGGTTTTTGTATTCTGCTACTTTATTGAATTTCTTTATCAGTTCTGTGGTATAGTTTTTTGTTTTTTTTGTGGACACAGGATTTTCTGTGTAGTAAATCACATCATCTGCAAATAGGGATAATTTTACTTCCTGCTTTCCTATTTGTATGACTTTTATTTCTTAGAGCCTAATTGCTCTAAAATTTCCAGTACTGTATTGAATAAGTATGGTAAGATCTTATTCCTGATCTTAAAGGAAAAAGTTTGAGATATTCTCTTGCTGAGAGCCTTAGGCAAGTAGGCATTTTTGGTTCAAAAGTGACCCTGCTCAGGGATTAGGGTGGCTCTGGGTTTAGGGTGGATCCTGCTGGGAATAGGGCAGCTCCAGGATTAGGGCGTATTCTGCTGCCTCAGGCGCCCGCTTCTTTAGAGTTCCCGTGGAGTTCTCGCGGGGTTCTGAGAGAATTGATACGCAGAGCCCGGTGGAGGGAGTGTATTTTCCCAGAACGTGCATGTAGAGGGCCAGTGAGAGTTCGGGAATGAAGAGTTGCTGTTTGAATCTACAAGGCTTTGTGGTGGCTCAGTTATTTTGTGCCCAGACAGACTGCGGCATTATGTTATGTGTACACACTTTTGTGTTTTGTATTGTATTCTCCCCCCTTCTGATTAATTAAACAACAAGCAATGTGGCTTAGGGACCGTGCCTGTTAGGTTGTCCAATTCAACATATGGTTCTTACCCGTCATCGGATGAGATGACCTCTAGGCATCAGCCTCCTGTCTTAGGTTGGTACCACTGCAACTGGATCATACCCATCACTGACTACCGATCCAGCATACAGCCATACTTTTGGATAGGCCTATGCACCAGTGGGGGGGGTGAGGTTCTTTGCCTCACCTCTGTTGGCCCCCAAATTTGGCCTTTGCACCAGTGGGGGGGTGAGATTCTTTGCCTCACCTCTGTTGGCCCCCAAATTTTAGACCATCACTAGCAGAAGGGAGGAGGATACAGAAATGCCATGACACCAAGCCAATTGATGGCTCTTTTGGAAAAATTGTATCACCGGTGACACCATCAGCAAAGATACCCCAGCACTACCACAATTCGCTGCACCAACAGATAGTTCACAATGCATACAAGTGATACATAGTCCAGGCAAGTTCTGCAAGCAGTTCAAAGCAGAGGAATCCATCAATATGTCCATTTCCTCCCAAAGTAAATCAACTCCTTGATTGAGCATTACTTGTTGAGTTATTATTCATTGATGCATCAGTTTATACAGTTTACTGTGATAGCTATCATAGAAGCTGTACTTTGGTTTTATCTTTGTCTTCACCGGCACTGGGAGGAAGATAGGAATTCTGGCAATGATGCTTAAAAAAAATATGTAACATTCCAACAAGTACTAAGAAAACAATTTTCTGAATAATTTACATTATCCTGAACAGAATTATTAAATATAATGAAAAGGAAAGGTGAAAGTAAACAAACAGATCTGTTAACCTCCTTATTTGTACACATATTAAAACAATCCTCAACAGCTATTTACCCAATAAAATTAAATCATTTAAATCACGTGAATAATAAAAAATATTTGGATCCATTTTTTCATGAGCGCTCCTCATATATATCTATGGACATACGCACATACAGACATACAACACAAAACACAAGTGTGTACACAAACATACAACACATAAGACAATAGTAAAGGCCTTGTAGCTTTACACAGGCAAAATCTCCATTGCAATGTTTAAAAAGTCCACAGTCAAAAAATAAAACTGATCAGAAAATCATTAACTTAGATCTGTACGAGCTCAAAAAATAAAATAGAACTTTATGATGTGGGAAAAGATAAAATAGATATTGAAAAAAAGCATCCTGGTTAATCACTGTCACAGATGTAAAAATAGCCAAGTTGGAGCTCTGGATATCAGCTGTTATAGATTTGAGTCAAATCATCTTCTTTTTGGTCTGTAGAAATCGCTTTGGTTAGTCTCTCTGGAATCCAAATCAGCTGTTTTTCTCCCTGTGGAAACGCACAAACAGACCTCCGACTCCAGACAATCACTGGGTCAGGACCTTTCCATTGTCCTGTTAGAATATCCTTCCAAAGTACCTTAGGCTTATGTACATTTTTTGGATACATATGCCTTTCCGCAGCACTAAGTCCTAATGAATCCAAATTTAAAAAGTTTAGAGTAAAAAGGGTTATTTTAAGTTTATCTTTGGGGGATATATACCCTTTCCAATTCCCTCTTTTTGCTTTAATAAGTACATTTTAATAGTTTGATGAGCTCTTACAACTATGCTTTGTCCCTGTGGATTGTATGGGATTCCTGTTAAGTAAAACATTAACTGATTTTTCTTCAGGGATGATGTTCCAAAATATCCTATATGCATCCTTTGGAAATTTAAAGATCCTTTTATTTTTTTATTTAAATAATTTTTATTGTAGGTTGTTCAAAACATTACATAGTTCTTGATATATCATATTTCACACTTTGATTCAAGTGGGATATGAACTCCCATTTTTACCCCATATACAGATTGCAGAATCACATCAGTTGCAGAACCATTGATTTACATATTGCCATTCTGGTGTCTGTTGTATTCTGCTGCCTTTCCTATCCTCTACTATCCCCCTCCCCCCTCCCCTCCCCTCTTCTCTCTCTACCCCCTCTACTGTAGTTCATTTCTCCCCCTTATATTTTTCCTCCTTTCCCCTTACTTCCTCTTGTATGTAATTTTGTATACCCCTGAGGGTCTCCTTCCATTTACATGCAATTTTCCTTCTCTCTCCCTTTCCCTCCCACCTCTCATCCCTGTTTAATGTTAATCTTCTTCTCATGCTCTTCGTCCCTACTCTGTTCTTAGTTACTCTCCTTATATCAAAGAAGACATTTGGCATTTGTTTTTAAGGGATTGGCTAGCTTCACTTAGCATAATGTGCTCTAATGCCATCCATTTCCCTCCAAATTCTATGATTTTGTCATTTCTTAATGCAGAGTAATACTCCATTGTGTATAAATGCCACATTTTTTTTATCCATTCGTCTATTGAAGGGCATCTAGGTTGGTTCCACAGTCTTGCTATTGTGAATTGTGCTGCTATGAACATGGATGTAGCAGTGTCCCTATAGTGTGCTCTTTTTAGGTCTTTAGGGAATAGACCAAGTAGGGGAATAGCTGGATCAAATGGTGGTTCCATTCCCAGCTTTCCAAGAAATCTCCATACTGCTTTCCAAATTGGCCGCACCAATTTGCAGTCCCACCAGCAATGTACAAGAGTACCCTTTTCCCCACATCCTCGCCAGCACTTGTTGCTGTTTGACTTTCTAATGGCTGCCAATCTTATTGGAGTGAGATGGTATCTTAGGGTGGTTTTGATTTGCATTTCTCTGACTGCTAGAGATGGTGAGCATTTTTTCATATACTTGTTGATTGATTGTATGTCCTCCTCTGAGAAATTTCGGTTCAGGTCCTTGGCCCATTTGTTGATTGGGTTATTCGTTATCTCATTGTCTAATTTTTTTAGTTCTTTGTATATTCTGGATATTAGGGCTCTGTCTGAAGTGTGAGGAGTAAAGATTTGTTCCCAGGACGTAGGCTTCCTATTTACCTCTCTTATTGTTTCTTTTGCTGAGAAAAAACTTTTTAGTTTGAGTAAGTCCCATTTGTTGATTCTAGTTATTAACTGTTGTGCTATGGGTGTCCTATTGAGGAATTTGGAGCCTGACCCCACAGTATGTAGATCATAGCCAACTTTTTCTTCTATCAAACGCCATGTCTCTGATTTGATATCAAGTTCCTTGATCCACTTTGAGTTAACTTTTGTGCATGGCGAGAGAAAGGGATTCAGTTTCATTTTGTTGCAAATGGATTTCCAGTTTTCCCAACACCATTTGTTGAAGATGCTATCCTTCTTCCATTGCATGCTTTTAGCCCCTTTATCGAATATAAGATAGTTGTAGTTTTGTGGATTGGTTTCTGTGTCCTCTATTCTGTACCATTGGTCCACCCGCCTGTTTTGGTACCAGTACCATGCTGTTTTTGTTACTATTGCTCTGTAGTATAGTTTGAAGTCTGGTATAGCTATACCGCCTGATTCACACTTCCTGCTTAGAATTGTTTTTGCTATTCTGGGTCTTTTATTTTTCCATATGAATTTCATGATTGCTTTCTCTATTTCTACAAGAAATGCCGTTGGGATTTTGATTGGCATTGCATTAAACCTATAGAGAACTTTTGGTAATATCGCCATTTTGATGATGTTACTTCTACCTATCCATGAACAGGGTATATTTTTCCATCTTCTAAGATCTTCTTCTATTTCTTTCTTTAGGGTTCTGTAGTTTTCATTGTATAAGTCTTTCACCTCTTTTGTTAGGTTGATTCCCAAGTATTTTATTTTTTTTGAGGATATTGTGAATGGGGTGGTTGTCCTCATTTCCATTTCAGAGGATTTGTCGCTGATATACAGGAATGCCTTTGATTTATGTGTGTTGATTTTATAGCCTGCCACTTTGCTGAATTCATTTATTAGCTCTAATAGTTTCTTTGTAGACCCTTTTGGGTCTGCTAGGTATAGAATCATGTCATTTGCAAACAGTGATAATTTGAGTTCTTCTTTTCCTATTTTTATGCCTTTAATTTCTTTCGTCTGTCTAATTGCTCTGGCCAGTGATTCGAGAACTATGTTGAACAGAAGTGGTGAGAGAGGGCATCCCTGTCTTGTTCCAGATTTTAGAAGGAATGCCTTCAGTTTTTCTCCATTCAGAATGATGCTAGCCTGAGGCTTAGCATAGATTGCTTTTACAATATTGAGGTATGTTCCTGTTATCCCTAGTTTTTCTAGAGTTTTGAACATAAAGGGATGCTGTACTTTGTCGAATGCTTTTTCCGCATCTATCGAGATGATCATATGGTTCTTATTTTTAAGCCTATTGATGTGGTGAATAACATTTATTGATTTCCGTATATTGAACCAACCTTTGCATCCCAGGGATAAATCCTACCTGATCATGGTGCACAATTTTTTTGATATGTTTTTGTATCCGGTTCGCCAGAAGTTTATTGAGGATTTTTGCATCTAGGTTCATTAGAGATATTGGTCTGTAGTTTTCTTTCTTTGAAGTGTCTTTGTCTGGTTTAGGAATCAGGGTGATGTTGGCCTCATAGAATGAATTTGGAAGTTCTCCCTCTTTTTCTATTTCCTGAAATAGCTTGAAAAGTATTGGTATTAGTTCCTCTTTAAAGGTTTTGTAAAACTCTGCTGTATACCCATCCGGTCCTGGGCTTTTCTTAGTTGGTAGTCTTTTGATGTTATCTTCTATTTCCTCAATTGATATTGGTCTGTTTAGGTTGTCAATATCCTCCTGACTCAATCTGGGCAAATCATATGACTTGAGAAATTTATCAATGCCTTCACTATCTTCTATTTTTTTGGAGTATAAGGATTCAAAATAATTTCTGATAATCTTCTGTATTTCTGAAGTGTCTGTTGTGATATTGCCTTTTTCATCCCGTATGCTGGTAATTTGAGTTCTCTCTCTTCTTCTCTTCGTTAGCGTGGCTAAGGGTCTGTCGATTTTATTTATTTTTTCAAAGAACCAACTTTTAGTTTTGTCAATTTTTTCTATTGTTTCTTTCGTTTCGATTTCATTAATTTCAGCTCTGATTTTAATTATTTCTTGTCTTCTACTTCTTTTGCTGTTGTTTTGCTCTTCTTTTTCTAGGATTTTGAGTTGAAGTATTAGATCATTTATTTGTTGGTTTTTTCTTAAAGATCCTTTTAAATTCAAGTCTTCCAAAAGCATTTTGCCTTACTTTTTAGAAATACTTTAGTCCTTTTTATTTTTTGATGTGGTTTTAAACCAATTTCCTTCTAGTTTAACGTTTTTTAAATTGGCTCTTGTCTATAAATTTTAACACCCTCATCTGAGACTTCTAATTTCTGCACCACGAGAAATTAAAGTTGATGGGCTTTTTGAAAAAAATTACTAATAATCTCCTTGCTCTTCTATTTTATCCAATATTTGACTTTAAACTTTTCTTTTTTACCTATATCTATCTTGAATGTCTGTATCTAATAGTTGTCCTAGCTTTTTGTATTTTTTATCTGAAATACCTTTATTTGACATTTTAAACCATTTTTTATTTTATTTCTATCTTCTAGTTTTTTTCCCCCTAAGGTTTATACATTCATCCTTAGTTGCTTTTTTTCCTCCTAGTTTTCCTTTGTTTCCTATTTTGTGGGTTTAAAATTCTTTTCTTCCTACATCTTCTCTATCTTCCTACATATTTTCTATCTTTTTTTTCACCTTCCTGTACTTCTGTCTTAAAAGTTTTTCACTTCAAATTTCTAATATTCTTTCTCTAAATTGCTTTTATCCTATTATCTTCCCATTTTCATGTTTTTTTTTTTTTAAGTAATGCTTTTAAGATTAACTAGGCTTTGAATGATGCAATCTTTCTTCAGTCACAAAGGCATCTTAACCACCTTTAATTTAACCTTTTAAAGCCTTTTGCAACTTACTTATTTTACAACTTTTTACTTTAACACACAAAGATTATCTCATCTAGAAACATTTCTTCTTTTTTTAACCTTTATATTAAAATGTATTTCCACATCTTGAACCTTTTTATATCTCTTTTGTAGCCATTAACCCTTTTTATAAATTCACATTCTGAAACAACTCTTATAAAATTTCTGATTTAGACAAATTACTCCACTTAAATAAGATGAAATACTTTCATGTTTTTTTATGGTACTATAATACTAAAATTGAAACCCAACTGAAACTTCTTATACTCTTTGATAGAATCTTAACTCTTAGTAACCTTGTTTTAGCAAAGACACAGACACAAAGCAATATTAAATTTTTTTCCATTTACCAATTTATGAAAACACACATAATGTTTAAATATATTACCTTATGTAACTTAATAAGTAAAGAGTACTTGATTTTATATTTAGTGGTTGATATTTTAACACTTTAGCTTTGTAAATTAATCAGATGTCTGTAAATACCAAGATCTTAGACAAATGTAGTAAACAGAACTAGCCATCTCTTTCTTGTTGAATAAAAATCCTTCTACAGGATACCATGATTGTCCCATTGATATACTTGATAACTCGTCTTTAAAAAGCCATGGGCTACATTTTTGTATTGTATCAACATATGTCCTAACTGTTCTTGGTCTTACTGGGGTGCCTCCTTCCTCTAACAATTTCTCTTCCTCGGGGGCGAACAACTTCAAACCTTGAGTCAACCATTTTCCCCAGTTTGCCTGAGAAAGTTCTAGGAACAGGCAACTTGAAATAAAAACAAAATAAATCAAAACAAGAACACATTGTCTTTTGAAATGGTCACCCATTCTTTTGCTCTTCCTCAGGGCAAGCAATTTCACTTACCTCCAAGCTTCAGAGTTCCCTGCACGGGCCGCCAAATGCCGCAGTCTGTCTGGGCACAAAATAACTGAGCCACCACAAAGCCTTGTAGATTCAAACAGCAACTTTTCATTCCCGAACTCTCACCGGCCCTCTACATGCACGTTCTGGGAAAATACACTCCCTCCACCGGGCTCTGCGTACCAATTCTCTCAGAACCCCGCGAGAACTCCACGGGAACTCTAAAGAAGCGGGCACCTGAGGCAGCAGAATACGCCCTAATCCTGGAGCCGCCCTATTCCCAGCAGAATCCACCCTAAACCCGGAGCCACCCTAATCCCTGAGCAGGGTCACCTTTCAACCAAAAATGCCTACTTGCCTATGGCTCTCAGCATTCTCTGCTCTAAATGATGTTGGCTGTGGGTTTGTCGTAGCTTTGATCATGTTGAGGTATGAGCCTCTACACTTAATTAATGCAGGGCTTTTAACATTAAGCGATGTTACATTTTATCAAAAGCTTTTTCTTCATCTATTGAGATGATCACATGAGTTTTAACCTTGATTCTATTTATGTAATCATTACATTTTCTGATTTGGGTGTGTTGAGCCATCAGTGTTTTATTGCAGTGTTTTACTGTATGATCTTTTAAAAGTGCTGTTGGATTCAATTTGAAAGTGTTTCGTTGAGGAGTTTATATTTGATCAGAAATATTGATCCACAGCATTCCTTTTTGTTTTTTCCTTGTCAGATTTTGGTAGAAGGGAAAAGCTGGCTTTGTAGAATATTTTTGGAAGGGTTCCTTCCCTTTCTTTTTATGGAATAGTTTGAGGGTCATTGATGTTAGTTAAGTCTGGTAAAATTCAGCTTGCTTGTTGTTAGGAGACTTTTTACTACTGATTCAATCTCATTACTTATTTTGGAATTATGTAGGTTCTTTATGTCCTCTGGATTCAAGTTGGATAGGTCTCATGTATCTAGATATTTGTCCATTTCTTTTGAATTTTCCAATTTTTTTGGCATATAGTTTTCCAAAATATTCTCTAGTGATATGAATTTCTGTGGTATTAGTTATAATGCCTCCCTTTATTACCTCCAATTTCATTAATTTGATCTTCTATTTCTTTTGATTAACTTAGTGAAAGTTTTGTTAATTTTTTTTTTTTTTTTTTTAAGAACCAACTCTGTTTCATTTATCCTTTGTATTATTCCATTAACCTCTATTTCATTTATTTCTGCTCTGGCCTTTATTATTTCTTTCCTTTTACTGATTTGGGTTTGGTTTGTTTTCATTTTCTAAGACCTTGAGATTCATCATTAGTTTATTTATTGGGGATCTATTTTTTACGTAGGAACTCATTGTTACAAAATTTCCTCTTAGTACTACTTTTGCTATATGCTCTAGGTTTTGGTGTTCTGTGTTTCCATTTTTGTTTGATTCAAGGAATTTTTAAATTTTCCCTCTCACTTCTTTAATGACTCACTTTTTTCAAAAGTGTCCTCTTTAATCTCCACATTTTTATAATTTCTGTAGTGTTTCTTGCTGTTGATTTCTAGTTTCATTCCACTGTGACCAGAAAAGATGTAAGATACTCTGTTAGTTTAGTTTGAATTTGTTAAAGGTTGCTTTATGGCCTATTTTAGAAAATGTTCCATGCATTCATGAGAAGAATATGCATTATGCAGCTATTGGATGGAATATTGTAATTTTCTTTTGAGTCCATTTGATCTATAGTGTAACTTAATGCTAATGTTTCTGTTGTTTTTTTTTTATCTGGATGATATATTTATTGGTGAGAATGGTATATTGAAGCCCCTCATTATTAGTGTATTGGGTTCTGTCTCTCTTTATGTCCAATAGAGTCTGTTTTGTAAAATTGGATGCTCTGACATTAGGTACATATAGTTTATAGTTGTCATATCTTCTTGATTGTTCCCTTGATTGATATATAGTGACCCTTGCTTTCTGAATCCAATTGCTTAAAACATTATTTTCCATACTTTCACTTTTAATCTGTTTATGTTCTTGCAGGTGAGGCAGCATAGTATTGGATCTTATTTTTTAATCCAATCTATGTCTCTTAATTAGGGAATTAAGATCATTTATATTCAGAGTTGTTTTAGTCATTTTGTTGTTGTTGTTTCTGTGACCAAAAATCCTGACAAAAAAAATCTTAGAGTAGGAAAAATTTATTTGGGGCTCACAGTTTCAGAGGTCTCGGTCCACAGATGGCTCACTCCATAGCTCAGGGTCCAACGTGAGGCAGAACATCACAGCAGAAGGGCATATGGAAGGAAACAGCTCAGGATATGGCAATCAGGAAGCAAAGAGAGAGAGAGCAAGAGAGAGTCCTGATATTTTATGGCTCTCGTTATAGCACTTGAGTGTGCAGATTACTGTGCATATCCCAGTCACTTTCACATTTGAAGAAGTCTAGTAGGTAAATGGGGCTTTGTGACTTTTTGTTAAACAATGAAGATTAAAAAACAAACAAACATAAAATCTCTTCCTTACTCTCATAACCTTCTTTATCTGTGGTTCTATTTCTGTGTCCCCATTTTATAAAAATGCCTCAAGTGAAATTTCTGTCCTCCCAATTTCCTACTCTGTTCAACTCACTTTAATCTGATTTTTTTTCCTACTAGGAGATGGAAACTATGCTTGCAAGGTCATGACCAATGATCACCAAACCAGTGGATACTTTTTTCAGCTTATTGACATTTCAGCAATTTTTAACATTCTTTTGACATTCTTCTTTCTTCTGGTTTCCCTCTTGTATCAGATTGCTTACTTAAAGCTGCTCCCCTTTAGTCTCTTTTAATGATTTCAATTTTGCTTCCTCTCCTTCTTTATTTGATGAATAAATGGCAGAAGTCTTTGGACATTCTGGGCATTGACTCTCTGAATTTTTGTTAGAAATTGGAGCTGGATCATCTGATGTACTACCATACAGTAGTTGGATGGCTTTAGCAGTAGCATGGTTTCATTGCTAATTTCAAATTGAAAATTTTCTGAACAAGAAAACACATCCTTAACCACTATTATCAATTATTGAATGGCCTTGGAAATATTTTTGTAGACTAGATGATGTTAATGAATTCAATAAAAAATTGTAACATAAAAAAAGTTTGTATGTGAATCTGATATCTGAAAAAGTCATTTCAATGACAACTACGATTGTTTCAATTGCAAGCATGCTCAAGGTTTAATACACTGCCCATGCTGTCAAAAGTTAAAACAAACAAAAAGCACGGTTTCTATTCTCACACATATTTGCAAATATATATATATATATATATATATATATATATATATAGAGAGAGAGAGAGAGAGAGAGAGAGAGAGAGAGCGCTCAAACTGCAATTCCAGCAGTGTTTTCCAGACCTCAGTATAGTGTAAAGCAAATTTCCACATTTTGAAAATCATTTCACTGTGCAGGTGGAGAACTTCTACCTAACCTTCAATCAGAAATGATTAATCTGCAGTGCAATGACATGCTAAAAGGCAAATATCAAGGGAAGAATCTAATAGAATTCCATAAATTCCTTCTGACTGATGAATATGCTCCATAAAATTGTATGCTTGTGGGTCGAGAGCAGATTTGTGAGAATCTATCTTTGTGAAAGATATTTTCAAAGATGAAATATGTAAGATATTATTACAGATTAGCATTAACAGATGAACATTTCAACCAATTTTGATAAGAAACACCAATTTTGAACCCGATTAAACAAAATGTCATCCCTCCCTCCCAAAGAATTCCATTCTCCTTATTGGTAGACTTGTATTATAAAAATTATTCTTAATTGTTATTATATGCTGAATTTTATCAATAAAAACATGTGGCACTTTTTCTCTCTGGTATATGAGTACAATTATATAATAGCTTAGATCTTGCCTCTTGACTTGCAAACTATTTGTTATCTGGTAACTTACAGAATTAGTTTTCTGACCCCTGCCTCCTTGTCCTTTTTTTCTTGCACAAATCAGTACTCAAAAGATCCCAGGTAAAGCTTGACCTGTCTTTGTCTACTTCTTCAACAACCCTGGCCTCTTTTCTGTGCCTCAAACACATCATAGGCTTCCCTTCTGTAGGACTTTTATACTTGTTGCACCCTCTGCCTAGAAGACCTGTAAGGGTTCATTCTCTTTCTTTAGGTCTCATCTCAAAAACTGCCATTTTAAAGTATTACCCACTTATTTTCTATCAAAAAAAAAAATTTGTCCCTTTTATTTCTTTCATTGTTATCTCACTTGTTTATCTTTTACTGAATCACTGTCTCCTTCACCAGAATGGGAACTCCACAGGACTGTGTTGTTTTGTTCATCTGTGACTGGCACACAGTAGGTGTTCAATAATTATTTTTTGAATCAAAGAATGGGACAGACAGCTAGTGGGCACTAAGATTCTAATGCTGTAGTCATAAGAGCAATCCTTTAAGTCTTCCAATTTGTTTATTCTCTGGTCTTGTTAGTGCTTTTTAACATAACTGCAGCCTAGCTATTAAGCATAAAAAATGATTATTTTTATAGTCTTCTCTGATTTTGATATGGTTGGATATTTTATGTATAGTTATGTCCATTGTTGGTCAGCTTGGAGTAGCAAATACCTCACCCTTAAGTTGGTTCTCTAAAGTACAAGTTAGAATTAATACCACCCTAATTAATGAGGATCCTACCTAGTCCTAGGGTCTTCCTTTATGGATATGAATAAGACCCCTGAGCATTCTTACTTGTGGCTCACATGAGTCCTTATTATTCTTCTGCTTCCAATCTCAGATTGTATCTCAAGATTGAACTTTGTTACTGGTGTGACAGCAAGGACCAGCAATGTTGGTATCATCTGGGATCTTGCTAGAAATTCAGACTCTTGGGCTATACTCTAGACCTACTAAAACAAAATGAGTTATTGAGCAAGATATCCAATCATATGTCACACCCAGGCCTGGATGCTGATGGATTTGGAAATCTGGAGAGTGGTTTCAGCTGGTTTGGTTGCTGCCATTGTCATCTTTGAGGACCCTTCAGAGATCTCTGCTCCATGAGGCACAGTTGAATCCTGATGGTGACTTCTGAATTACTGTCCCTCTCATCTGAGGTAGGCCCATAACTTTTGCTCATCCATATCATTCTATGGGTAGGACAAAGCTCAGTAGATCTTTGGCAACCTTCAGCAAAGAGATATTAGAATATTCTAGAATCTTACTGAGATGCCCCTCTGCCCCTACTATGGCCTGGAATTGCTCAGTCCCTATCACTGGAATAGCTGCAGGCATCTCCCTGGAGAAGGGTCTGATCAAACCAAATCCTGATGCAGAGAAAGAAGAAAAATTTTCCTGATATCAATCAGCTTTGGGACTGCTTGTCCAAGCCATCATTTTCTGACCCCGTATTGACCTTTCCCCGGGATGATTGACAGTGGGAATATCCACTCCCTTCCAGAGAGCCCCACCCCCACCCACAGGGGTGTGGTCTGACATATAATCATTTGACAAAAGCACATTCCCTGAAGTCCAGGTTATTGGTCTTAAATAATACCATATGTGGGAAAGCAACTGCTCTGGAAATTTTTTCAGTTTCTTCGTCTCAAGAGTTCTGAAATCTGGGAGGCAACCCTCCTTCCTGGTTTACCTGGCTGCATAAAAATTCCATGGGGGTATTGTGGAAAGGTCACTGAGAGTAAATAGGTCCTGCACTTACAGAAGGATTGAGAAGGAAAGTTGTGATTAAAAAGAATGGCTAAGATAGGAATATACAATAGTAAGTGAGGTGTAATTTTCTCTTGATCTCTCTAAACAATAAGTATCAGGAGACATTAAAATGGTTACTTGCCACTTTTGAATTTTGTATAAACTAACTGAAGAGGTGGGCTATTGTTAATGTAGAGCTTGTAGAATGACTTGGGATGGCTTATTATTGTCTTTGAAACTACGTGGTGATGGCAAATTTGAGCTTTTCTTTTCCATTGTAGAGTTTTTATATGAGCTTTAAAAATAACCCAGTTATGTTGGTTGGAAGGCAGTTTTTTCTGGAAATGATTTTCTAGAGGTTGGAAAATAGAAAGGATAATTAATGAGACCTTTGCAGTTTATTGAATTTAATAAAAATATATTTGTATACCTAAAAGACATTTCACACACACACTATTTCATTTTATTCTTTTATCAGCCTTGAATTTACACAGAAGAGTGTTATTACTCCCATTTTAAGGATTTGGGAAACGGAAGCCCAGGGAAGTGAGGAAGACAGTATAAGTCAGGCCTTAAACCACTTTTGGACTCTAACTTCAATTTTTTTCTGATTTAAAAAAATGTTTGATTTCAAGGTAAGAGTCTAGGTGATATGAGGTCAGGTAAAGTGCCTGAATGGCCTATGTGGTGTATAAAGGCACTAGTTTTATCAAATAGGTCATTTCTGAGCTTTCTCCCTAATATACTGAGCAGTGGTCAGAGTTCTTATCCACTCTCCTATTTCCATTCTTTCTCCTTGTTTTCCCCTTTCTTTCATTTATTCCTCAGATTTGCTTTCTTTCCATTCCACTCCCTCTGGCTTAACTTGATTCTTAAAGGACTTCACTATTAACATCCCAGAATTGACTCAGTGTGAAGGAAACCACAGCAGATGCACAGAAGGAAGTGGAGGAGGGGGTGCGTATGGGGGAGAAGCAGGCAGGGCAGGTGTGGAGAGCAGCTTAGCCCAGATACATAGATTTCTATGTCCAGACTGGTATTCTGAGATGTTCCCTGCTGCTCTGGAATCTCTGTAAACACAAGGATTTGTCTGGAATGACTTCACAGCTCAGCAGGAAGCTTGCTAAGTGCCAGGACTCTCGAACTGTGAGTGCTGCTCCGAAATGGAGGGGAGGGGGTGCTCTGGGCCCAGGCCACCTCTTCCCCCAGTCTGCCAGTGGCCATTTAAGCTGGGAGAGGGCCACTGAGACTTGTGCTTTTTCTGTCAGGGCCCAGGACAGTAGGGCTGAAAGGGACATGGTGAAGATATAAGTACGTCTATGTGCTGTTATAATAAGCCACACCTAAAATGTCCCAGAAAGCCATGAAAAAAAAAAAAAAAAAAGAATAACCCTGTTCTCAATTTTTTTTTTTTTTTGTGGGTAGGAACATTCATGATTGTACTTTGCAGCAGTTTTTTTCTTCTTAAAAGTCTTTTTTAATGAGAAAAGTCTAAATCTTTCCTGCCATAATTCTCTTTTAAAAAATATCCTTAATGGTAATATCCTTAATGGTAAATCACAGGTAATTTCTATCTCACGGATGCACACCTAGCCTGGCCAACCTTTGGTCCTGCTATTGAACCCAGGGGTATTTACCACGGAGCTACATCCCTAACCCATTTTATTTTTTAATTTGAGGAGTCTCCCTAAATTTCCCAGGCTGGCCTTAAACTTTCTGTCCTTCTGCCTAGCTTCCCAAGTCATGTCCATGAGATTACAGGGATATGCCACCACACCAGCTGAGACCTGGAACTTTTGAATAAAAGAGCAAGAGAAGGAAACTGGTTGACTAAGGTCTCTGGGAAGTGAATTTCAGGGAGTCCCACTTCAGTCTGCATCTGCTATAAAGGGAGACACTGAGAAGGGTGAAGGAAGGAATCTGATATAGAACCATAAAGAAGCCGTATTTTGCTGTGGAAAGCAAAGAAAAGTCCATGGATGCTTTCTGTTGGTTAAAAATGCCCATAACTTCCCCATGCCAGCATGGCTGGCCTGTCCTTCTCCAGCCACATGGCCTGATCTATAGAAGAACTCTTCCATGCAACTTGAAGATTTCTTTGATTTTTATAACACTTATAGCAGTAGATTTATAGGATTCAAAGCTTGATGGCCCTACTTAGTAGTTGTATTGATTGACTTTTCCGTAGAAACAGAACAAAAGAGATGTATCTATTTACCTATTTCTAGAGAAAAAGAAACAGTATCTGTCTACCTCTCTTATCTAACAATTTATCTTATTATCTCTATTTCTATCTTTATTTCCTATTGAATGTCTTTAGCAATCTATCTCATTCTATAGGATATATATCTTAATATATCTTATATTTATGTCTATATCTCTGTTTATATCTATTTCTCTCTCTATCTACATCTAATTATCTTCTATCTATCTATTGATAGAAATAGATAGAGACACAGTTGGTGAGTTTAAAATCTGTAGTAAGCCAACTGGCTAGAGATTCAAGACTTGATGTTGAAGACCTGGGTCTGAAGGCTGCAAACTTAGGCAGAATTTCTGTTTCAGTTGGGCAGCAGAGTTCCTTCTTCAGGAAAATTTAGTCCTTGTTGTTTAGGTCTTCCAGTGATTGAATGAGGCCCACCCACATTATGGAGAATAATCTATTTAGTTAGTTAATGGATTGTATATGTTAACCACATCTTAAAAATATCTTTATAGCAATATCAAAAATACCTTTGGCCAAGCAGTTGACCACCAAAGCTGAGCCAAGTTGACACACAAAATAAACTATCACTCTAGCTTCTAACTTCCTAGCAAGTCATTTAAGCTCTTTAAACTGAGTTTTCTTTTTGGTAAAAATGTAGATACTAAGATAAAGCTTAGCTGGTGCCTGGGCACATGAAGTGGTCAGTTCATGTTGGCTATATTATGATTTTCACAAGTTCTCAAGTAAGTTCACATCATGGGTCCCATGGGGGTCATATATAGTAGAAATCAAATAGAGTGCTCAATTCTTTTTTTGTGTGTTTATTGATTTGCTATTAGACCCAATGTTCAGTTAGTATACAGATATCTGTTGTTTAATAGTAAAAATATGTATTCACAAGCACAAATAATAGTATGAAAACAATAATGTTAAAATAACAAAACAATGAAAAATCACCTGTGATCTTATCACCCTGACTGAGCATCTGTGTTCCTTTTCTGTTATCGCCTCTATCCTTATACATACATATACGTATTACTTCAGGAGGAATTAATATTTGTGTTTTGCAATATTTCAGTTAAGATGAGAGATGTTAACATATTAAATCAGCCAAACTAATTATATGCTGTTTAAAAATTATTGTTTATCATGTCTTATTGCCTGAGCAACTGGGGGAGTGGGTGGATATGCTCTCTAGGTATGTCAGTTTGCCTGTAAACTGCTCAGGTGTTTTTCATCTCACTGTTTTCCTAAAAAAGTATAGTTGAAGAACTAGTGTTCATAAATGGATTATGGGGAATCCATTAAAGTGGAGAAAAAGTTTTATTTTTTAAGGTTTTTATTTATGTTATTCTTTCATCCACTTAAAATGTGTTGAGCTCCTTTAATGTGCTGTAGACTTGACCTCCCAGACTGTAGACGAGAAGGTGAGATAGACAGCAAGGAGATGCATAAGAACCACCACCAGATGGAACACCAGATGGAACAATGATGGTTGGGCATGGCAACATGGCAAGGATAGCCTGCTGAAGGCCGATCGGAGTTAGCCAGGTGAAGAGAAGAAAGGGGGCCAATATCTTTTTCTTTGGTCTCTCTCTCTCTCTCTCTCTCTCTCTCTCTCTCTCTCTCTCACACACACACACACACACACACTTCTTTGACAGAAAAAAGAACCCATATGTTTACTTTGGCAAACTGTGAACCTCAGATAAGGCAGTGGAGGCAGCATGCATGAGGCTCACTGTACAACATGGTTTGAAGAACTGAACGTCTTCTCTTCTGGCCGTAGCAAGAGTGTGGAGATTTAAGGGGTCCATATTAGGAAGTCTGGACCTCCCTCTGTGGTCAGTGAGGACTCAAAGAGATGTTTTAAGGAGAGAAGTGAGGTGACATTATCCGTACTTGAGGAAAATCGTGTGGGCTGCAGCATGACAGTCAGTGGTGAAGAAGGAGGGTTGCATGGAAGCCAGGGACATCACTGTTACGGTCATGCAGGTAGAAGATGACAACAAGCACTAGGGGGTATAATGGCAATGCAGGGAAGTGGATGGAAGCAAGATATTAGGAGACAAAAGGACCGGGGCTTGGTTAATCAGGTATGTGGGAGAAAGAACAATTTTGGACAAAGCCAGGCTCTTCTAATATTTATCCTCTGTTCTTAAAAGCAACATTTCTTTATCTCAATTTATTTTCCCTTTAGAGAAACTGCTGTTATGCCATCTAGTCAAATTTTCTATCATAACATAGAAGACTCCATAGCTCAGGGGAAAAACCATTTGCCAAGAAGTCTGGGAGCTAGGTATAGCTGCGCCATAAATGGTGATTATTCTGGACCAATCATCTTATATCTTTTTTTTTTTTTTTTTTTTTTTGCAGTACCAAGCATTGGACCCAGAAGTGTTCTCAACTGAGCTACATTCAGAGCCCTTTTAATTTTATTTAAAATAAGTTCCCAAGGCTGGACATATACATGTGATCCTTCTGTCTCAGCCTCCCTAGTTGCTGGGATTATGGATGTGTGCCACAACCCCTGGCTAAATCATTTTACCTCCCTGCGGGGAGTGTGAATAGTTGTCATATAAGATAACATGATTACAAGTTGGCAGTGGGGTCTTGGTGTTATGGTAGGCAGGCGCAATGAACACATTTACATGACACTTAGAGTAAATTGTGGAGGCTACTCTTGGTCTAAAGAGACTGGTCTAGGTTCTGCCTGCCCTAGGTCCTGCCTGATTTTCCCAAGGAGTGAGAAGAGAATCTACATTTTGTCACTCCTAAAATAAATTTAGAGCATACCCATATGCTGAAGGATATTTTTTGAGAAATGCTGGTATAGTGAGTAAATTCTTAAGTCAAGTAGTCTGAATTAGAGTCCTCATTTCACTGTTTATAGATGTTTGACTCTAAGAAAATTATGTAATGACTAAGCCTAGTTTTTGCATCTTAAAATAGGGATAATAATAGTACCTATCCAACCTAGTGGTAGTAAAGATTAAATAAGGGAATATCTACAAATACTTTCCTATATTTTATATATGTAAATACCTAAAAATTGTTAGTGCTCCTGGATACAGAGAAATGCTTAATACATGTTAACATAATTGTTTTTATATAACATTTACAATTCAATGATTTTTTAAAAGTAAATTTACAGAGTTGGGCGTTCATCACCACAATTCAAATTTGAAACATATCCACCTTTGCAAAAAGATGCGCATGTTTGCAGTTAGACCCTCTTCCTACCCACAACCCTTTATGTACTAGGAACCTACTTTCTGTTTCTACAAATTTGTTTATTCTGGACATTTTTATATAAATAGAATTATGCAGCACACATTCCTTTGTGTCTGGTTTCTTTCACTTAGTATAATGTTTTTGAGACTCATCTAAATCACAGCATGATTAGTATTTTCTTTTTGTTATTGAATAGCAGTCCACTGATATGGACATACCACATTTTGTCTTATCAACTTACCTGCTGGTGGATATTTGGAATGTTTTCACTTTGTGGTTATTTTGAATAATGTGTATAATTTTTTTTTTTTTGTGGCTGTCTTAATAGTTCTAAGAAACATTGAACTGGTGAAGAGGAGGATTATTGAATTTAGTTTTGGGTCCTTATCTTGGGGAAATAACTACATTTTTGTCAGGATGTTTTGAAGAAGAACACTCATCTATGTCCAACGTAGAATTTACCTTTTCAATTAAAAAGGACAAAAATTTGATTTTAATGAAATACTTGGTCAAAAGAAAACATGAGATTAAGCTTATTATTTTTAAATTTTAATTAAAAAATTCAAGAAGAGTTAAGTAGAATCCAAGGGCTGCCATGCTGTCCAACCACAGAAGTCTCCTTTCACTGGAGTAGCTTGAGAGGCAAACTGTGGGTCTAGGGAGCATGGGATACAACGGTAATGAGGCCACACAGAGCTGTGTGTATAGCTGGCCATGCTGCTAGTCATCTTGAGTCTTTGGTCCTCTCTATTCTGACCCTGGAAGCAGGGCTTGTCATGTTCCTCCACTCCAAGTGGGAAACAAAGCTGAGGCCTGGGTTGTCACTCTGCACACAGCTACAGCTCCAGACTCCGAGGAGTTCTAGGCAAGGCACTTGTTTTAAATCATAGAAATCTCAGTTTAGAATTGTGGATGGTGCTCTTGAAGAGCTGAGAGAGTTTCAATGAGAATGTGTTAGACCTGTGGGTAAGATTTTGGGGTGAGGGAAGCCAGTTGGGACATGTGTTTTGCTGGGATGTGTTTTGTCATAGCATTCCCCTAAAAGAACTGGGCTGAACTCTCTCAGCCGAGAGTTGTGGAAAATTAGAGACGTTCTGTGGAAAGACTAAGTTAATGTTCAAGTCTCAGAATCTGATCTTAGGTCAAATATCTCTTGCTTTTGCCAGTAAAAAGAGCCCAGATGTTTTTCTATTTATTTAGGCAAACCCTTGAAACACAAGTTAGTGATATAAAACTTTACATTTGCAATGTTAAGAACCCATATTTGGAAAGTCACAAGCATAAAATATATATACTGTGAAATGGGAGGTCAGGATGGTGAACTCATTTCAGAACCATAGTTTTTGACTCAGGAATTTTGATGGGGTCTTCATGTTGGTTGAGCTTCTTGGTCCTAATATCATTGAGAGAATTAAATCATGATATTAAAACATTGAAACACTAATGCTTTGTTTTTATTGGCAGGATTCAAAATGATCTAATACTAATGCCATGAAACATCAGTCACTTTTTTCCTGATGAATAAGATGAACTTTGGCTGCTTATGATAGTAAATTTAATAATGTCAGTGATTTGAACTGTTTCAATTCTAAATGTGCAGAAATCTCTCCCTCACCCTTTCTCTCTCTCATACTACTGTCAGGAAGTTTTGTGGCAAATAAGCCCAAATACATAGATCAGATACATATCATTCACATGTGCCATGCGTATGCCAAAGTTTGAGTCCCCACTGCTGGTACTCCCTCTCACAGGTGGTCTGAATTTGCTTCTAGCTGGTCCTGTAAGCAGATTTAATATTTCATAAGCACTGCTCCATCTCATGCCTCCATTATTGACACCACATGGAAGTCAGGAAATTGGTTCTTTCTGGGAACAGTTTGCAGAAATATGCAGCCTGTCAGCCCCTTTCTCATGGGTGCATTAACAGAGAGGCTCACGATTACAAGTAACGAACCTTCTCCAGATGTGTGTAGCAACTCAGCTCCAACTTTATCTTCAGTCCTGAAGATGGACTTGACAAGATGGATTATTTGTGGCTATATCGTAATAACTTTGTGAAATTGGAATTCCCAGCAATTGTAATGGCGGGTGAAGAATCAGCAGCAGAGCAAAAGGAGAATTTCTCCTTGCAGTAAACAATGCAAAAGAACAACAACAATAAAAAGAGCAAATCGGCTGTGGCATTTTTCTGCGTTAGACACTGACTCTTCCAGACTGTTCTAATTCTTTCCCTTTTATGATTCTGTTTATGTTACACACATTAAAGTTAAGTCATGTCTTTAATAAGATGGAAACTGGAAGTGAGATTTGGAAATGACTAAATCAGGCTGCTAAACTTTTTTCTTCTCTTGGAGAGCACAAAAACAACTGACAGAAAGGGATATACCAAAGAAAACAATTTTAATTGTTGGCTTCCATGGAAAATTCAATCCAGTCTCTCATTCATTCTCTTCCAGGGTAATGCCAGCAGACTGATCTCTATATGGCTAAGGGCTTACTTTAGCCGACAAATTTTTAAAAGATAGTTAAGTTTCTAAAAGAAAGGTTCTAGCAATAAATGATGCATATACTCTCTTATTCACAAAAGAGATTTTTCCAGGATAAAGTAATAGGGGGTACATTTCTCTTGCATTTTATTAGCAGTGATAATTTCAAGGGAATATTCTTTTAAGGCAAGGCTGTATTTAAATTTTTCATTTAAATTACAAGTCTCCTGATAGTTATAAAATTGGCTTCCTTTGGGAGTTATTTGTACATCTTCGAGGTTGGCATTCTCAGTTGTTTGATGTTGATGTTCTAGATAAAATTCCTCAAGTGCAGCTGTTATGATTTAGCTTAATATGTTTGTACAGAGGGATTTCCTTTGTCATTGAAGAGATGGAATCAAAACAGAGTTAGTCATTCTTACATCTTCTATTTATAGCCCAGCTATTATTCAGATGAATTGTGGAAGGATGATGTGGACAAGAATTTTCCTTCCTTCCTTTTCATTTTTTTTTTTTTTTTTTTGTAAACAAAACTCTCTTCATACCCTGTGGATTTAACTTTGGTTGCTAACTTAGAGTACTTAACAAAAATATCACTACTTCAATGAAAAATTACCTATTAAGTCATCCCATCTCCATTTGCGAATTAAAGGTTTGTCAGTACAAAGTATGTGAGATGACCAGAAGTCATGGATGACTTACAGGGAAGTGGCAGGGGTTGAAGAGGTCAATTTGAAAAATTATTTGTATGGGTTGCTTATGACTCATGGTCCAAGTCTTGAGAGTATATAAACAAAATTCTGCCTTATTTATTTAGGTTAATGCCAGCATTAGAGCTAGCGTGAAAATTCAGTGAGAGTCATGATTTAAGGGATTTGGGGCATGAAGGGGAGAGAATTTTCATTAATTTTTTGTTTTTTGTTTTTGAAGGTAGCGAAATGGGAGTAGAAGCCTTGGCCATAGTGGGACAAACGGAACAGTCAGATATATTAGCTAGATAAACTGGTTGTAGGAACTCCCTGGGCCACTGAGATTTATTTTATTTCTTTTCTGACAGGGGAGGTAAAGAGCTGACTTTAGAAGTCTCCGGAATAGCTTGATGAGTGGAATTCTTTCTACTGTAGAAGCAATACTCTAACTTTTTGCTGGTCTGATCTAATATGGTAAATTGATATGTCAATTTCAAAGGCAAGTCGAGGCATGCTGAGTGTGAGAATAAGAAGGCTGTCAGAGCCAAAGTGAGGATGGCTGTCCAGGAAAACACAAATTCTAGTTGCCCATTACCCTGGAATGGTATTCTAGGGTCTGATTTTATAGACTTAAAAGAAAAGAACAAAAGGAGATTACAGCAAACCAGTTGTTACCATTACATTAGTTGACAAAAATATTATTACAGGTTGTTGATTGAGCATTTCTCACTTTGTATTTTACATTCCAGGTAAGAATTGTGATAAGCAGGAAAAAATCATTCTTTAAGTTATTACTACTCTAATGGAGAATTCTACAGGAAACTAAGCCAACATAGGTAAAGCTTAAATGAATTAGATTATGAGACTTTGGAATCCAGGAGGGTGTGATTGCAGGCTACTACCTGTGTCTGCCAGGCCTGATAGGAGTTTGCAGAACCCCTTGCTTTTATTTATCTCTTCAGGTATAAGCAACTAAATGAGATAAGTATGTGAAAAGTACTTTGTAAATTCTGAAATCTTCTGCTGTTATTGCTCACTGTAGTGTCCGTGTTAGTTTTCCAATCAGTGTTTGCCAAGTTATAGCAAATCAAATCAGAATTGTTGGACAGTAGCCAGTCATAGTAGAATAGGAGCTGGAGAAGGTTGACAACTAGTATCCTCCATCTCAAAATTCCCTGTTAGCTCAGTTGGTTTGTCTGATAGCTTATTATCATCAACAATAACATGGGAAAATATTTGCTGGATACAAGAACAGGGTTTTATAGCAATATGGTCCTGACATTTTTTTTAAACATATTGAAAACCAGGTTAATTAATGAATGGCTGCTAGGTGTTGATTTGAATGTCACTCCTGGCAATTAAGTAGGGGAGGGATTCTTTGTTTCCTAACTATGATAAACTTGCACTGGGATTTCTGTTGTTTTAATGATTTATTGAAGAAACCTTCAGGGGAATCAGAAAATCATACAAATTCAATGTATAAACATAAGATATCTAAGCCAAAGACCAAAATCAGCCTCTTAACAACTGATCAGACATGTGTTCCAGCTCTAGGCAATTGGATTTCCTGATGATCATTAATGGGGATTCAATCTTTGGTACCCAGAGGTTAGGTATTATGGTTTGGATTTGAAATGTCCCCTCCAAAGCTCATGTGCTAAAAACATGGTCCCCAATGCAACATGGTTCAGAGATGGGGCTTTTAGGCAATGATTGGAGCATAAAAGCTCTGATCTCATTGATTGATTAATCCATTGAGTTAACCATTTGATGGATTAAACCATTGACAGTTGAACGGACTACTGGGAGGAGGAGGGACATAACTGGAGTGAGTAGGTAACTAGGGGTGTTTATCTTTTCCCTGGCCCTTCTCAGCTCTGCTTCACAGCTGCCATGAACTGAGCAACTTTTCATCACCATGCCCTTCTGCCATGATGTTTCTGCTTTGGAGCAAGCTGACTGTGAATGCAACATCGGAAACTGTGAGCCAGAATAAATCTTTCACTCTCTAAGTTGCTTTTATCAGGAGTTTTGGCCACAGCAAAACAAAACTAACACAATAGGTAAAAGTCTTAGGGAGAGAGTTCTCAAGACTTGAGGCTTCACAAGAAGATAGGATCAAGATTTTTCTCCTCCACAACCTGATCCTTCCAATTATTCTGGAGATAGTGGTAAGGAGAGTAGGGATGCAAGGATACCTACAGAACCTTAACTAGGGGATAAGAGTCTGGGCAGGAGGAAGTTCTGGAGGAGATCCCATGTGGCTGATGTAGTGTGCTCCATCCCCTATAAAATGATGATTAGGCTAGAACTGGAGGTATGGGGTTAGTGATAACTGAGAACCAAACTCATGGAATCCGTGGTAAAAGCACATGAACATCACTCTTAACACCAGTAAGGCCTTCTTCAACCCCATATGCAGGGAGGATTAGTGGACTTAAAGTTATGGGTTGCCATGAGAAGAGAGTGTATGGTACTATCCAGTCCTTAGGGCTCTTGGAAGCTTGGTAAGGCCCTATGCAGCTTATTATTAATCATAATGGTGTATCCCTAAAGCTGTCCAGATCACTGTATAACATGAGTCCTGGGGAATGCTGTAAGGCTTTAATTTGGTGAGTGGAGATAATAGCAGCTATCTCTGGAAAGTATTGACTCATAGTTAGGTGTTCCTTGATGAGGGTGCTACCCTCATCTGGAGGGTTGCAGGAAAAGTGACAGGGCCTAGGAGAGATGCCTGGTGAGATATAAATTAGCTGTAGGCACTCAATCAAGACTGTGGCTCAGATTAGGAAGACATAGAGTGTGAACTGGAAACTTGAGAATAAAGCAAAGCTATACAGATTGGGTAGTGTTTCAGTAAGACCTGGCAAGGAGACTGCAATCAACAGACATGTGGACCCCAGTGGCTCCTTTCAGGGACACAGGATAGCACACTGTCAACATCAAATCCAATACTGAGCCCTGTATACTGGCAGGAAAGAAGCTGCTGATAGATCATCATGCTGTGGGGATTAGAAGTGACTCAGAGTTTAGCTGGGGCTGAGCATACAGATTAAATCTTAACACTTTTAGCTGGATGTAGTTGGGGTTGGTGTTCTCTCCTTGGATGTAATAAAAAGTCTTTGTGACATACAACAACTAGTATTAATGGGTAAAACATTGAAATTATCAAGGGTATACTTGTGATATTTTTGGGTTGATCTTATACTAAGAGAAGCATACTGATATCCAGAATAAATTATGAATTAATTATTCTGGAAAGCATATACTTTTTTGAGGTTTTAAAAATTGGTTCATGACAGTAGAATCCATTTTGACATAATTATAAAAAATATGCAATGTATCTTATTCTAATTCAGTCCCTAGTACCTCCTCTTCCACTCCTGTCCCCCAAACCTCTGCTCCCTTCCCCCTATTTTGCTGATCTTTCTGCCATTTACCCATATTTAAAAAGGTCTGGGGATGTGACACAGTGGTTAAGTACCTCTGGGTTCAATCCCTAGTACTAAAACAAACAAACAAACAATCAAAAAGCACCATATACTTTGAACCCCAAATTAGAATACATGATGTGACAAATATGTGATAAAGATATTGGATAAGACTTGCAATCATAATTGTTTTGATAAATAGGAAATCATGTGGTCAGCAAGCTAAGCTTTGCAATTAGGGGGCTATGTGTGTATAGGAGGGAGAAGGTGTATACATGTATTGGAGATACTTACCAGAGGAGGTCAGGAAAGGAAGAGCACTTGTCCAATTTGAGTAATCAGGGAAGAACTCATAAAGGTAGCAGCATGTAGTTGGAACTTTGATGGTTGCATAGGATTTGAACAGGGAACTATGGGTACCTAGGCTTTTCAGGTAGAGACATAGAATGAATGAAATACAGAAGTTTGGAAGCAAAAATTGTAAGAAGCACAACAGTTAATATCTAATAGATTTGGGAGAATGGGATAAAGCAAGATAGGAAAAGTAGATTCTACTGTCTTGAACATTGTAGTTTCATTTCTGAAGAAACTTCAGAAATGAAGACATATTTGGAGATGTAGATTTCATCTAAATTAATTTAGAATCTTTGTTATTTAGGTCCTTTCCTGGAAATTTGTGATATTAAATACCTTCAGAAAGAAGAACTAAGGACCAAATCTTATACTTTGTTGGACATGGAGTATTGAAGAAGATTTTCTCAGTACTATACTAAGGAGGACACTCTGGGTAGCTCGGCATTAAGGCAGCTAAGAGAGGAGTGGATATCAAATTGGAGTGCCAAGTTCTGCTGAGAAGAGGGGAGAATATATACAGAGACCATTGTTTGTGCCGCTGTCTTAGAACTCTGTGACCTTAGAAATGTGGTTTCAGATGAGCAGGATGGAGGTAAGGATGAAGGCAGAATCCGGAGTACAGTGGATAAGGGAAGTGGTTCTCAGAGTGTCGTCTCTAGACCAGCAGTGTCAGTATCATCTATTTCTGAAAATTCTCTTGCCTCGCCCAGGGCCTACCAAATCAAAAACTTGGAGAATGGAGCCCGAGAAACCTGTGCTTTCTCAATTACTCCAGATGATTCTGGTAGCTGCTAAAGTTTGAGATCCACTATGCTACAAGAATACATGGTGAGACTGCAGAACCCAAGAGTCCTTACACGTTAATCTGATTATTGAAGGGTCCATAAACCTAGGGTGCATTATTCTCCAAGCCATCCTTATTTTATCTTGACAAACATAAATTTCCTTCTTGTTAGGATGGTGTGATCGGAGGGGCAAACTTTCAACCATCCAGCTTTTTATTTTGAATACTGTTGTTCGGGTCTGTTGAGTCACTGAAGACTTTTGGGGTTCAAGAGTTTTCCTTCCAGGTCCATTGCTTTCTTTCCCCACTTTTTGGTGATGACACCTTTAGGTAGGTATAACAAACAAGTTTCACTAATGTATCACTTTTTATTAGGATTCTCTACTGAGATAAATTGTGAGGCCACATCCACTGAGGAGAGAATCATGATTAGTAATATCTGCCATGGGTGCAGGAGGCTAGGAAGAGTGATCTGCAGCGTATGTATTTACTATCCTGTCACAGGGTTTATGAAGATCCTAGGGCCTGAGATACTTTTGGTGGTAACAGAATCCTGGATAAAGGATAAGGATGCTGAGATGGTACCGAGGTGGGGGAAAGCATCTCATAATATTTTTCTTTTTTTGATTTTTAAGGATTGGCTTATTTCACTTAGCATGCTAAATCTCCAGATCCACCCATCAAATGGCAAATGTCATAAAATCATTCTTATTTGTGGCTGAGTAATATTCCATTGTGAATCTCATGATTTTTCCCATCAGGTCGGCTTCTAATGTATGCTCCTGATACTTGACACCAACATGAATTATCACACCTTGTCAAAGCTCTAGGAAATAAGCCAATCCTTAAAAACCTTGGGGTTTAGGAAAAGAGAGAGAGAGAAAAAAATTTACTATTGTTTATTATAAATGAGAGAAATTAAATAATTAGGGTTTGCTGTTTTCTTATGGAATCCACTTCCCATTTGTTTTACCTGCAGTACAAGCATAGCATCCAAATGAGACTTTGGCCAGGAGCAATAGTAATTCTTCCTGTCCTTCAGGTCCTCTGGGCTCCCCAAGACACAGCAGAACAGCCCTGTATCTGAGAAGCTTTGTGTATTCTTCCACTTATCCAAACAATTGAATTGGCTTGACGAGTGGTATTCTTTCACAAGAAGCCTGTTATCCTACTTAGGGGGAGTTAAGTTATTTTACATATTTTTTTGCCCTGTTGGTAGCATAATGGCTATTTTAAAGCAAGAATCTTGGAGGATATCATGAAAAGTAATTAAATATGACACCTGGCATGAGGAAGAATCATATAGTGTTATGCAAAGTATGAGGTCGAGGCTTCCTTTGAGTTAGAAATGAACAATTTTTTCCTATTCATACTTGAAAAATCTGCATCAGTGACAAGTCTTTGGGCTTATTTGGAAGATCTTCCACTTAACTGGCAATGTAAATAATGAACTTGGGATATAGCCGGAAGGGCACAGGATTGGGGTACAGCAGAAGTGTATGCTTTAAGCCAAAAGAGTATTGGCTTTAGCATTAGTTTTTTTTTGGTTCTTGAGCAAGTTTCTTGATCTCTCTTGGTCTCAGTTTCTGGATCTGATAAATAAAGGGATTGAGCAAAGTACTCTGTAAATTTTCTTATGTTCCAGGATATCCGTTTTGCATCTGTATCTGACATGTGTCTAACCTGAACATCCCTTTGTCCTAGAGTCATTCATTAAGTTCAATGTCTAGTCTTGCTGCTGGTTGTACTTTTTTTTTTTTTTTCCTCTCTCTGTCTTTTTCTTAAGGGAATGTTTCTTCTTGAGGTCCAGCTATCTGAGTCAATGTCTGGATCCATGTTACTCTGCTTACTATTCTGTGATACCCTAACTGTTAGTAGAGTACATAAGACATCTTCATGTTATTTTTAAAAAGATCCCACCCATTTAAAAGGATCACCCAGAATGCCTGAAATTTCCACTATTATTTACTCCTTTGGCTTAAGGCATTGAAATATTTTCTGTTTATTAATTTACATTTCTTTAGGCCACACTATATAAAATGTGTCATGCTAGGAAGCACAGAACCAATTTTTGCTCTTAGCAGTTTATAATATAACTATGACATTATCTGAAAGAGTTCACAGGTTGATAACAAGAGATATCTAGAGTTTCTTTTTTTTTAAGCAAAGGAGCAATTACTGAAAGCAAAATATTAAAGTAAATTATTATCTTTAAGTGAACCATTTTCTGCTGCTTTAACAGAATACCTGAGACTAGGAAATTTATAAAGAACAGAGGTTTATTTCTTTCAGTTCTGAAGTCTGGGAAATCCAATAGCAAGATGTCAGGATCTGGTAAGGACCTTCTTGCTGTGTCATCTCATTGTGGAAGGTGGAAGGAAGGGCAAGAGAGCATGGCGAGAACAAGAACCACGGGATCAGAATTTGCTTTTATAACAATTCTACTCTTGTGATAATAACATTAACACTCATGAGTGCTCTTATTGGGTCCTACCTCCAACATTGTTGCTTTAGGTAGTAGTTTTCCACTCATAATCATTGAAGGACACATCCAAACCACAGCAACAGTATGACTGCAGATGGATTCTCTTCTGAGATCTTAGCTTTTCATCTGTGGTTAGAACCTAACTGAATGACACACATATGGTTTGTCCAATACTATGGGAAGGAAAGTAAAATCTGAATCCTCATTTGAAAAGCAATACAGACTTCTCCATACCATATATAACTCAAATTAATTTTCTTAAAAATGTTTTTTTTTAGTTGTAGATGGACACAATACCTTTATTTATTTATTATTATTATTTAAAAAATTTTTTTCTAGTTGTTGTTGGACACATGCCTTTATTTTACTTATTTTTATGTGGTGCTGAGGATGGAACCCAGTGTCTCACATGTATCAGGCAAGCACTCCACCAGTGAGTCACAACCCTAGCCCATCAAATTATTTTTTTAATACACTCTTTTAAGTGGAGATGCTACCAAACCTGCTTTAATGAGCACATAAGGCATACTTATGGAGAACATATCTAGTATAGTATATGTTACTGTTCTTAGGCAACATCATTCCTTTAATTGTGGCAAATGTACCACCCCTGCCCACATAGTATTTATTTGCTTGTGGGAAATTTCATCCATAGAACAAAGATAAATTTCAGCAATATTATGTTCTCCATTAGTGGAATTCTAATGAATGAGATGTCAGTTATATTTCACATAGTGACTCATAAAAGTCGTGGAATGAAAATCAGCGCACAGTGCTCAGTCATTAATAGTCTTGAGAGGGCACATGCGTGACTGTTTTATCCTGTGTGAATGTTAGTAGTTACACAGACAAGCATCTGAGAGTTATGGAACATCTTAGAGAAAGACTGAATAAAGGATATCTTACACTTCTAGCTGGATTTTGAAAAGTGTATAAAATATTCAGACTCGGGTTTGTTGAGCCATCCTATGCTTGGCAAGGTATAGATTAGCCCTAGTGTTTCAGAAATAGCCAGAATGCATTAGCAGGGCCCTGAAAAAACCCCTGTGCACTTGTAAACTTGGCAGATCTTAGCTGTGACTGGTTGCACCAGACCAGATGAACTGTTGGGAATCTTGAGAGAGCCAGGGAAAGAAGTTGCTTATTTCTGACGCCTGAGAGAAGGGAAAAAATAATCCAAAGGACAGACGTCCAACAGGATGGTGGTTCAGTACTTGGAAAGCACTGAGACTAAAAACCACCTGTGGTTGGTAATGGAAAGTAAATGTCTTTTTCTTTTTTTTTAAATTTAAGTACTATTTTGGGCTTCACACCCCAAGTAAAATGCCAGGGGCACAGAGGTAGGCAGTTGCCCACAATGATATCAAGAGTGAGCCCTTGTGACTCATAAACAATTTGGGGTCTCCATGAATTAGAAAGAATGAATATTCTGGACCACATTCAGAGAACAGAAATTCAAAAATATAATAGCTGGCTTAAGAGGATAGATTAAGAGGACTAAATATGTTTAACTTGGATAAAGAATGAAAAATAGGGGGATATAATAGCCATCTGCAGGTCCTTGAGGAGCTGAAACTCAAACCAAATAAGGAGAGGAACTGTTTGGGGTGGTGTGCAAAGGAACAGCTATGCGTGAGTTGATGAAATTGAGAAAAGGAAAACTCAGCCTGAATGTCAGGAAAATATTTCTTACACAAGTTCCATAAATCTGCCAAGGGAAGTGGTATAAGTCTTGTTATTTGAAATCACTTAAAATTAGATTGGATAAACCACTCATTTTTTTTTTTTTAGCCCTCCTCTACTCCAACTTTTCTTTATATAATAATCTGTGTGTTTTTTTGCTCTTGCTTATATTTGTAAGATCCTTAAATTAAAGATTCCCTGTGAAAATCGGATGGGATTTTATATGTATTTTTAATTTAAAAATACTGAGTGTGTTTCTCTTGAAAATAGGTCCCTAGGAGGTTGATTATATTTTTATTTCTTTCCAGAGTTCATTCCTTAATAGTTTTTTTTTCCCAAGCTTACTTGGATATAGGCTTTAGTTGTTTGTTTTTACTTTTATAGTGGAACTTCAGGGGTAGGTACTGCCTCCGGTGCCCCGGTGCCCCGGTGCCCCATGATGCTAGAGATAGAACCCAGTGTCCCCTACACACTAGGTAAAAACTTGACCTCAGCTACACCTCTAGCCCCAAGAGTAATTTGGACTGGATTCTTCAAAGTACTTAAAAGTAAAAGAATTCTAATAGAATTAACTTGGGAATCAATAACAGAAGTGAACTTGGAAAATTCACCAATATGTAGAGAATGAAACAGCATACTCTGAAATAATCAATGGGTCAAAAACCAAATCTCCAGGGGAATATTAGGCAATATTTTGAGATAAGTGAAAAGGTAAACTCCAAGATACTACCACTCAAGATGTAGCTAACACAGAGTTCAGGGAAAATTGATAGCTATAATTGCTTATACTAAAAATGAATAAAATCTCAAGTCAATAACTAAATTTCCCCATTAAGAAACAAAAAGAGAGCAAAGTAAACCTAAATGGAACAGCAGAAAGAAAACAAAAATAAACATCAACAACAAAAAAAAAAGAAGAAAAAAACAACAACAAAGATTTGAGTGGAAATAACAAAAATAAAGAATAGAAAAATCAATGAAACCAAAAGTTGGATCCTCAAAAAAGATACAAAGGTAGTTAGGCCAAAAAAATACCGGGAGACTCAACTCACTGAAATCAAGAATAACCCATGTCAAAAGTAGACAAAGGATCCGAGTAGACATTTCTCCAGAGAAGACTTGCAAATGGCCAGTGAGCATACAAAAAGATGCTCAGCATCATCAGTCATCAGGGAAATGCAGATCAAAATGACAATAGACACTGCTTTAATGCACTTGGCTGGTTATTTTTTTTCTTTTTTTAAAAATTTGTTTTAATTAGTTATACATGACAGTAGAATGCACTTATATAGTTTGATGTATCATACATAGATGGGATATAATTTCTCATTTTTCTGAGTATACATATTGTAGAATCACATTGGTCATACAGTAATAATGTTTGTTTCATTCTATTATTTTCTTATCCCCACTTCCCCTGCCTTCCCCTCCTTTCACTTCCCTCTACCTAATCTAAGGTAACGTTGTTGTTGTTGTTATTATTATTAGTATTATTGCATTACAATTCTTACTACATATAAATACCACTACTTTTTGTATTTGTTTGTATATAAAGTATGTTGACACCCAATTCAAGTCTTCATACATGTACTTTGTATAATGATGTCCATCACATTCCACCATCTTTGTTAATCCCTTGCCCCCTCCCATTCCCTCCCACCCCTCTTCCCTATCTAGATTTCATCTATTCCTCCCATGCTCTCTCTCCCAATCCCACTATGAGTCAACCTCCCTACATCAGAGAAAACATTCGGTATTTGTTTTTTTGGGATTGGCTGACTTCACTTAGCATTATCTTCTCCAGTGTCATCCATTTACCTGCAAATCTTCACTGGTTATTATTAAAAACATAGAAAATAACTGTGGATGAGGATGTGGAGAAATTGGAACCCTTACACAATCACACATTGCTAGTGGGAATGCAAAATAGTTCAGCTGCTGAGGAAAAAGTTTGGCAATTCTTTAAATGCTAAATATAGATTTAGCATATGACAGCCATTTCAGTCTAGGTATGTCTCCTGAAAAATTGAGAACATTTTTCACAAAAACCTGGACATGAATATTCATAGCAGCCTGGGTTATAATAGCCTAAAGTGGAAACAACTGATGAATAGAGAAGCGAAAGGTGGCGTATTCATATGGTGAAATATTATTGGCAATAAAAAGAAGTGAAGTAATGATATAGGCTACATATGGGTGCAACTCAGAAGCATTATGTTAAGTGAAAGGGGCCATTTATAAACACCACTGATTCCATTCAAAACTTCCAAAGCAGACAAAAATAGAATAGTGGTTGCAGTAGGTAGGGTTTCGGGGCCTGAGAATGTTCTAAAATTAGATTTTGGTTGGATAACCATGTGAACATGCTAACGATCATTAAATTACACACTTTAAGCGGATAAATTATATAGTATGTGAATCATATCTCAATAAACTATTTAAGAAAGAAGGAGAAAAAAGGACTTTATGTAGCTGGACTTCTCCAAAGATAATTATGAAAATGCTAACCTTATAAGAAAGATTTCCCACTGGCCTTCCCTCTCTTTTTTTGTCCCTCTCTCTTTTATGAGACATAATGAACACACATAAAAGAGTAATTTATGACTCACAAATGACTCTGAGTTTTAGTTGACCAACTTCATGAAACTGAGAAAAGGAAAATTAGAAATAAGGAAAAATATTTTTTACACCATTTCCATAAATCTTCTAAGAGAAGTGGTTGAAGTCTTAGATACCTGCATTTCTTTAAAAGTTGATTGAATGAACCACTCATTTATTCCAGTGTGCATGATGGTGTGGATCCATCACTTAAAGTGGGGCACTCAGACTAGTGTATTGGTCCAGGGCCTGGGAAAGACATTGCCACTCTTATTTATTTATTTTTTTGGGGGGTGGGTACTGGAGCTTGAACTCAGGGGCACTCGACCACTGAGCCATATCCCCAGCTCTATTTTGTATTCTTTTTAGAGACAGGGTCTCACTGAGTTGCTTAGTGCCTCATCATTGCTGAGGTTGGCTTTGAACTCATGATCCTCCTGCCTCAGTCTCCTGAGCTGCTGGGATTACAGGCATGGGCCACCACTCCTGCCACATTGCCACTCTCATGAAGAATAGATTGTGTTCCCTTCTGCCAGGCAGAGAGTTGGGAGGGAATTTGGTATTGTGCTATCCCAATCCCCAATATCATAATGAAACATTTAAGATAACATTCTGGTGTTTCAGAGATGGGGGAAAATCTTTTTCTAATGGAACATAAAACCTGACTTTTCATGAAAACAAACCCACAAACAAAAACCGCAACTCTGTAAATTATGAAATGCCAGATTCACAATGAAGTGAAAGGAATAGCAGGACAGAAGCTAAATACAAGGTGTCACCTCTAACTATGCTGGGTTGTGCTTCACTGGGGAATTTTTTATGAGACAGGTGAGGTTAGGAGGTCACAAAGAAGCTTTTTTTATTGTAACATCTTCACTAACACTTTTGCCAATTAATGTCTGAGATTCCTTTGATAAGAAATAGTCTTTCACTCTATAACTAAAGCTAACAGACTTCAATGTGTGACATAAGAGGAGTTAATCCTCAAGAGTAAATGTTTTCATGAAGGAGTACCGGATGGTGCTGTACCTAAAGGATTTATAAAGCATGAAGTCCTTAAAATCTGAGAGGGCAGAGGTGGGAAAAGAAGATAGTGGCAGGCTTAGAGGATCATTGTGAGAAAGGTAAGTATAAGGAATAAAAGAGGAAGATTCTTAAGCAGGATAGTAACTTGATGAAATCAGTGGCTGAGGCCATTTTGACAGCCACAGCCAACACACAAGACAGGGCAAAGTGACAAGGCAACCAGCCACTTTGAAAGATGTTGCCAAAAATCCAGACACAAGGAGGTTAGAACTACTGGTATTGGGTTATGTCTGTAGGAATGGAAAAGAAGGGGCAAATTTAGGAAAAATGGTGGAAAAAGAATTTTTACCTAGAGCATGTGTCTAGAATCTTTTAAAAAACTCTAAATGTAGCATGAATTCATAGTAATTGAGAAAAGAGATCACTCTATTCATTCAATTTTTTCTTCTAAAAATCTTTCAATAGTTCATCAACATCATCAAGATAAGCTCCAAATGCCAAGACGATGTTATGAGGCATTTCCTAATTTATTTCTTAAAAGTCTTTCTCTCTCTCTCTCTCTCTTTACTGATCATCTCATAGTCAAACTCCAGCCACCCACAATGGTACTCTCCACCTCTAGGTTTGCGTAGGGACTGTTTCTCCTTTTTTTTTTTTTTAACTTCTTTTTCTTTTTGTACCCACTCTCCATCTCTTTCCTCTGCATTGGGGTAATTCATTTGTATCCTTGAGATTTCAATTTAGAGATCACTCTGTAGATAATCTCTCCCAACACCTTCTCTTCCCTCCATTTAGGTTAATTGGCTTTTCCATGTGTCTTTAACACTCCCCACCAGCTCACTCGCATTCATTATAGCACAAACTACTACACTGAAAGGCTCTCCAAATTTTGGTGAGCAGGAAAATCACCTTCAGTGCTTGTTAAATGCAGACAGACATCCAGGCTCTGCACCATAGCCTATGGTTTAGGAAAGTTAGCTGAACCCTTTTAAGAGCATGGGGGCATTGTAATTGGTTGTTTATTTATTGGACTTGCCAATTGGACCATGACTCTGAGAGGGCAAAGGCCATTACAATCCTAACATCCAAAACAAGACCTGACACAGTATAGACAATCATTAGGTATTTGTCAAATAAGGGAATAAATGATGTGAGAATAGGGAAGAATTTAAAAAGTGACTGAAATCTGCATGCTTAGGAAATAGGAGGTAATGGAAAAAAATGGGGAAGGTGTCTGTGGGAGAAAATGATGAACATCTCTACTCAAATTTCAGACAACAGGTGGGGACACTAAGGCAGTGCCCAGGCCTCTATGCCTCCTGTCTGGCACTTACTGTGATATGGAAAATGGCCTGGCCCTACTTACATTACCTATGTACTTCCAAGGACTCAGAAGTATGTTTTCTCCAAAAGCAGCGTGTAATTTTGAGAATTGCAATAATTTTTCCAATGTTCTTTTGAAGGCTGTAAAATAATTTTAGATGCAATAGTAATTCTAGGTCCTTGCTTACCCTTGACCTTTGAAATTTGATTCAAAATATCACACACCTCCCAGTCCAGATGTAGGGAAGAGTTTGGACTCATTTACACCAGGATCTGGAAATCTCTGCCAATGGCATCTTCCCTTGATAACTGCTTAAATATTCAACTGAAATATAGTTTTGTTACTGTATAGGCAAAAGATGAGGATTGGGAGAAATAATGACATTTCCCAATGTATTTGGAATTGAGCATTGTCATGTAATTGGTGTAAGAACTCTTTGAAACCAAATGGTGACTCCTCTAACCCAAGGATAAAATGAATGATTTCCAGTCAAGTGAGTCTTCTGCAGGCTTTTCTTAGAACTTGAACTCCTTTTATCCATTTCCTACATCCATTCCTCTGCCTTGGTTTCTAAATGACAGGATCCACACAGAACTCATCACCAAATCCACCCCACCAACCACTCTTGAAAACTTCTTAGTCTTTTCACTAGTAAAATCAACCTCGAGAAGAACAACGTGTTTATGAGGTAAGCAGTCAGCAGTTCAGCTAGTGTGATTTCGTGTTTCTTGGAGTGTGAGGTGAGTCATCATGATTTGTGGATATTTCTTAAGATTCCCTATTGGGTAGTAAGGATCTTGAGCACATGGGACAGATATCCTTCTCAGCTAATAATATAATCTTTTACATTGGCAAGTGCTGAATAAGTGGTTATGGAATGGCTAAATTAATCCATAGCACCTTTTTGGTCGCGGTTAGTTCATTAGCTGCTTAGTAGGCAGTACTGGGCCTGAACAGTTCAGTGAGCATCTCCTAACACCTCTCTGGTGTTTATTTTCCTGAGAAAGGTGGTTAATCACCCCTGGAGAATCTTGGGCACCTTCCCTGGCAGATGTGTTGTCATGCTGGGCCTAGAAGCATGACTAGATTCTCTGGGTGGAGAATCTCAAGTTCAAAGAGATTGTGAGACTACCTGGTGTTCTGGGATAAGTCGGTGGCACAGTGGTGACCAGAAACCTTCCTGACCAAACAGATGACTTCTTGGGAACAATGAACAAACAGCTGACTTTTCGATGTGAGGACACTTCTTAAATGGAACTTGGCCTTCATCTTCTCTTTCAGTTTTCAGAGCAGGAATTTTTTTTTTTTTTCCATCTTCTTTCCTTTCCCTGGCTTCAAATGGAAAGTCAATGCTTATTAATCCTCTGTCCTTTCTTTTTCTTTTCGTTTTTTTTTTTTTTTTATTAGCTACACATGACATTACAATGATCTTGGCAATTCATACAATTGAATCAGTTGGGGTATAATTTCTAATTTTTCTGATTTTCTCTGTCCTTTTTTAAGAATAGTTTTCCAGTAAGGTTTCTTCATCCTCCAGAGTTCAAAAACCCACACTGTCCTCTGTTTAGACCTCTGTTGTCTCCCCCTACTTCCCCCCTGACACACTCGGCTCAATGTGACACTGTCAGTTCCCAGTCAGGAGGGAAATTCTGTTTCATGGGGGTGTTAGAACATGTCATCCTTCCTTTCTTTAACAGCTTGAAACTTTTTCCTTCTTGCTATGATCCTTTATAAATCCTTTATAATTGTCTCATACTTGTTGAAAACTTTTCTGTTGGTTCTAAAGGACATTTAGTGTTTTGTGGTTTTTGTGTGTGTGTGTGTGTGTGTGTGTGTGTGTGTTTGTGAGTGTGTGTGTCTCTGTGTTCCTAGTGATTAGGTTTTCTTGACTGAGAATCATGATGAGAAAGGCCTCCTCCAATCCTGATTATGTGTCTATGCTTAAAATAAGCTTCCAATATCAACCTTTCCCGACTCTTCTATATGGCAACACACTAATAAGACATATTGGCACATTAACGTATTTGCTGTCTTCAGCTGAAAATACGTCCATGTAATATTTTCTTGCCCTTTCCTGTTCCATAGAGAGTGCCAAAGCAGCAGCCAGCACCTGCAGCTGCTGGCAAGGTGTGCTTGGCAGCAGTCCCAGCCAGATGCCAAGGTCTAGTCTGCTCCAATAATAGTGTCAGGGTGGCAAACTGACTTCCTGCTGACATACAAATCTGCCACTGTCCTGTGTGGAGTGCTCCTGGAAGCCTGGAGTAAAGTTGGCTCTAGGGAATGGAACGTACTCCCCCTGACCCTTCCCTGGAATGTAGTAACCCAGTGGTGAAAATCTTTTAAGGTTAGAAAGATGTTCTGAAGGCTCTCGGCTTCTCCTAGGGACTACTGTGTTTCCCCAGATCACCTTGATTCTTCTCCTGGTGTCTTGCCATCTTCTGATGAAGAAATGTCCTCCAAATCAGAGCCTATGTCCCCATATCTCTGCCTTGTGATGGGAATAACTGGAGCTCAAGTCCACAGCCAGCTGGCATTGTAAAGGCACATGGATTCACTTCATTTTTGGTACAGAATGTGCTGAAGAGTCTAAATTGGCCCCTGTGAAGGCCAAATCAGCATGCTTAATCTGGATTTTTCTTTTCAACTACAGTGATTTCTCATGCTCAGTATCCACCAAAAAAGAAGTGTCTCTTATGAAGTTCCATTGCAAGTGAGCACTGGTCCAGGCAAGGTCATCTGTAGGTAGAAGGTAAATGTGGCTGTCTCATAAGTTTTATTACTCTTATTCTGTATGTTGGAATACTAGGAAGAGTATGGGAGGTCAAACCATATAGCAGAGAAATGTAAGCCTTTGAAGTCAAGTGTCATGAGTTCAAATCCCATTTCTACACTTATGAATTATGGGTTTGTTTGAGCCATCACAAGTAGGGCATTTGCTTTTCTGAGAACTCCTGATTTGAATCCACTGGTTGCAGATTGCTCAGATTAAAGCTGATACCTACCTTAGCTCACAGCCCTAGGTTCAAACGCAGCCCCAGGAGGTGGGTGTAACCTTCCCAACCCCAAACAGCTTCTTTTTCCTATCTTTATCCTGTTTTCCTCAAGAAGCCTGCCACACTGAAAGTTTTTGATGTATTTCTTCTTAAATAAAGAATTTGAGCCTTTTTCCTTATTCTGTACCAGTTGCTATCAGAGCTGGAAAACCCATCAGGCCCTGGATTTGAAAACTATTTTCTGCCTCTAGTTTTTATGTTTCTTATTGACTATTTTAAGACTTTTTAATTACCCCAACTGGTTTACACCGCCAAGGAGGAATTGGTTCTCAGGTGCTGGTAATCCTGACAACTTTTTAAATTTTCTTTGAATGAGTGACTGACCCTTTTTGAGTCCTGGTTCCCTCCCCTATAAAATAATGACAGTATAAATAACCATAACTTTTGAGAGTACTTCATTTGAAGAGTAAACGTGAAAATACATGAAGAACTCTTAGCACAGCACCTGACATAAAATTAATACTAATAAAAGCTTTAAAAATAGTCTTTTCTGTTTTCTTTGTATGGTATCAGCACTGACATGTGTCTAGATTCTTCAGTGCTTAACCAACACAGACAGGATGGTAAAGGGGCCTTAAGTGAGCTGGTTTGAGGTTGAAATCCCTTGCTTGAGTGGATGCACAAGCCCATCTTACTATTGTGTAACTTAAATTTTTCAGCTTCAACCTCAATGACAGGTTCATGTAACATGTCGTGAGTGCCCCCTGCAATTGTGGTTAGATGAAAAGACTATATGGGATAATGATATAACTCCTCCTCCACTGCCTTGCTTAATGCTGTGGTATAGAAAAAAGAGGCCTCTTCAAAAAGTACTTACTGAATGGCAAGAGCACTTGTGTTAGTTTGTTTGAGAACACATAGTTCTTGGATTCTGTTCCTGGTGGGCTAGGTTAGGCTTGTTGGCCTGATTTTCAGTCTATAGGAGATCGTTAGAATTCGGTGCTATGCAAGCAAGTACGATTTGTGGCCCCTGGAGCTTTTACAGGAACATTACTGTTTGTTAAGTCCTTTAAAGTTTATATTTCCTAAGGATCTGGAAATTCCAGTTACCAAAACTGAATCACTGCTCTTTGACCATAATTTCCATTCCATTAGTAGTAACTGGTCTGAGACTGTACTTGATTAAATACATACCTTCTTAACAAACTCCTCCTTCACCAATCTTCATTTGCTTAACAAACTGAGGAGTTTCCTGAGTTTTCATTGAAATCTGAGAAGACAAATTTAGATATCTGTTCATTTTCCGTCATGGTCTGGTGGTGGGCTGACCACCATCTCCCTCCCTTCCACAGGCTGTGTCAGTGATACTTAAAGGACCACAGACAACTGCAACAGAGTTTCTCAGACTTTAAAATGCACACAAATCTCTTGAGGATTTTATTAAAATGTCTATTCTGATTTAGGAAACTTGGGGTTGACCTGGGATTCTGAATTTTTAGCAAGCTTCCAGGTGATTCCCATGCTTCAGGTATCCAGATCAAGAGATCAAGAAAAACTTGATCCAAAGTTTTATACATGAAGTGCTCTAGAGATTCAATTCTCCATTTACTGAGCCTTTCAGCAAATCTAGCTATTTTTTTTTTTTTTTTTTTTTTGCTCCTTGAATTATTACGTGGAACTTTCTGATCCTTTTTTTTTTTTTTTTTTTTTTAAGCAGCTCCAAACCCTATAGATTTAAGCAGCCTTAACTTAGTTCCTTTTCTATTGGTTGGTTGATTTTATATTGGTATTTGTCATCCACTCAGATTTTCAATCCTTGCATATGTGACTATCGCTGTGACATGCGATATATACTAAATAGAAACAAGCAATCAATAGCGGTGCTTCTCTTGGGACTGTTTTGCTTTTGCTAGCCTTTGGCTCTTAAGCTCCCTTTTGTTTATTTCACCATAGATCCATGGCTTTGTCAAACTCAATGATATGGACTATCTACCGGAGTTCCTTTAAGGTGTATCTACCATGAGCTTTTCCTAGTTAACTTCTGTGCTCATGAAAATGGCTCAGTATTAATCTTCTGTCATCAGTTCCCTTGTTTAATAGGGGCAGGGAAGCAAGCTTTCTTTAGCTACCTAAACAATGAATTAACAAGACCCAGCCAATCTGCCCCTTGTTCTCCTTTTGAAAATTAGCAATGTACCCCAAACCAAGGAATGGAAATTTTTGGGATGTACCCATTTCTTGGGAATTGAGAGAAGTGATATAGAACTTAGCAAACATCAAGTCTGGTTTGTTTGTTTGTTTTGTTAGAAGAAAAAAATCACAGCATTGGCCCATGCTTTCCTGATTCTTTCCCCTTCTTTTCCTGGTTGTTTATTGATAATTCTCATAAGTGCTCTACTAGGCTACCTATAGTGAATAGCTCTAACAACTAAAAGCAGTTCATTAAGTTATTACACCAAAGTGTTCCAGGGAGTATAGGTTTAAGATTTTTATCAGGCTCAAGTGCATCAAAATGGTTGGTAGACCACATTAAAAATACAGATTTCTGGACTCAAACTCCCAAGATTTGGACTTGTTAGGTCTGGGGATGGGGACTGTCAGTTTTATCTGTTGACTCCTCTTCCTGTCTCTCTGACTTCTAAAGGTTGGAGTGGCTCCAGGCTCTGGTACTTTCTGTTCTGCAACTCTGCTCACTCCCGAGGTGAGCCTATGTAAACTCAAAGGTGTAAGAACCTTGCAGACACTCATTACATTTCTTTCTCCAAACCATTCCTCTCCCTTGAACTTTAGGTATGTTAGCCAGTGTTTTGTTGCTATGACCAAAATGCCCAACAAAAACAACTTAGAGGAGGAAAAGTTTATTTTGATAGCTCATGGTTTCAGAGATTTAGTTCATGGTCAGCCAAGTCCATTGCTGGGTTCAAGGGGAGGCAGAGAACATCCAGGCCAAGGGCATGACAGAGGAAAGTTGCTCATCTCATGGCAGCCAGGAAACAGAGGAAGGGAAGAAAAGGAGGGAGCCAAAGGAAGGATGCCTTCTTCAAGGCATGTCCCCTGTAACCCACCTTCTCCAGCCACACCATACCTGACTACAGTTACTACTCACTTAGTCCATTCAAACTGGGGTGGACTAAGTGAGTAGTAACTGCAAGATGGCTCTTGCAAGTGATTTCACCTCTGAATATTCTTGTGTTAACACAGGAATTTTCCTCCTATGCAAACCATAACACCATTTCCCCCGCAGTGCTAGAGATTGAACACAGGACCTCATACATATTGGCCAACTCTGTAATGTCTTGGTTCTTTTTCAAACCTGTTTGTTCTATAATCTTCCCCAATTCCAACTACAGAACTCCATGTTCCCGATATCTCAGGTCAAAAGCATCTTTCTTCTACTCACATAAAAATTTGTCTTCAAATCCCCAGCTTTCCAGTATGGAGATTCCTGGGAAAGCTGGGAATGGATCCACCATTTGACCCAGCAATCGCCCTTCTTGAACTATTCCCTGAGGATCTTAAAAGAGCATACTATAGGGATACTGCCACATCAATGATCATAGCGGCACAATTCACAATAGCTAGACTGTGGAACCAACCTAGATGCCCTTCAATAGATGAATGGATAAAAAAAATGTGACATCTATACACAATGGAGTATTACGCAGCACTAAAAAAAGACAAAATCATAGAATTTGCAGGGAAATGGATGGCATTAGAACAGATTATGCTAAGCGAAGCTGCCAATCCTTAAAAAACAAATGCCAAATTTCTTCTTTGATATAAAGAGAGCAACTAAGAACAGAACAGGGAGGAAGAGCATGAGGAAAAGATTAACATTAAGCAGAGACGAGTGGGGGGAGAGAAAGGGAGAGAGAAGGGAAAGCATATGGAAATGGTAGGAGACCCTCAATGTTGCACAAAATTACATATAAGAGGTTGTGAGGGGAAAGAGGGGGGAAACAAGGGAGAGAATTGAACATCAGCAGTTGAAGTAGAGAGGGAAGATGGGAGGGGAGAGGAGGGGGCATAGTAGGGGATAGGAAAGGCAGCAGAATACAACAGTCACTAATATGGCATTATGTAAAAATTGTGAATGTGTAACTGATGTGATTCTGCAATTTGTATTTGGGGTAAAAATGGGAGTTCATAACTCACTTGAATCAAATGTATGAAAGATGATATGTCATGAGCTTTGTAATGGTTTGAACAACCAATAAAAAAAATCCCCAGCTTTCAAAATATATTCCCAATATTATTTTTCACTATGGCCACAGCTTCTGACCTAGTCTAAGTGACCATTACTTCTCTTCTGGATTGTAGCAATAGCCTTCTAATTGATCTCTCTGTTAACCCCTCTATCACTAGCCCTCTGACTGCATCGGCCACCAACCTCTCCCTTGCTCCTTCCACTTGCTCCGTATTGGTTTCTTACTCTACCTGGAATGTCCCAAGCTTGTCCCACTCAAGGATTTTATATGAACTGTTTCCTCTGACTGGAAGGCTCTCTCCTGAGATATTTGCATGCCACACTTCCTTTAGATTTTTGCTTACATGTGAGCAGAAAGAGCATCACTAACCAACTCATAAGGAATAGTGGCAGCTCTGCAGCCTGATCCATTTCTCTCTATGATATTTATCCCACTGGAGGGGTTTTACCCTTTGGTTTATTGTCTGGATCCCCCATCAGAATGAAATATTCAGAAGCAAAAGAACTTGTTATGCCACTACTTAGTGACTACTCAATACATATTTGTTGAATGAAAGAGAAGTATATTTTCCAGCAATCATTTATTTTTAAGTATCAATGAGAAGTTTGAGGCAAACGTTCTATCTTGTTTGTCTCTGTTTTATGCAGTTGTACTAGATATCCAGTAAATGTCCATTGAACAAATGAGTAATTATAGTGTGGAGGAAATACCATAGAATTTAGAGACAGTGAACTGAGCTCAAATTCCAGCTTAGCTTGTGACTTAGGCCAAGTTTTTAAAAATCTTCCTGTGCTATATTATGGCCACAGTTTCAAACTGAGGTGAAAGATTAGAAAGTGATGAAAGTTCTGCTTTCATAATCATTCCAAGGATTAAATGAGATAGCACATATATAATATATAAATATATATCTCTGACTATAGGAACTTACTCATATTAGAAATGTTGAGATTCCTCATTCTGACCAATATGACCCACTTCTTTTCTTTCCTTTTCATTATACTTAGTCCCCACTTAACTGTTCTTAAAATCAATGAATGCCACTAACCAAAGCTTCCTCACTGCTCCAAATTCCTGGACCCTAGATTAATGAAGATCCTAGATTTATAACAGAAATCCAAGGAAACAGGAAGAGTAGCCATGAATCCATACTTTGGAGAATCTTAAAAATGTGTCTACCATATATTCAGAACCCAACTCTTTATCACTTTCAGTTTTCTCTTTCCTCTGCATTGTTGTATTTTTTCCTTGACTTTACCTCTGTGCCCCCTACCTTCTGTTCTTCCAGCAAGCAGAGCAATCCTTTTTTTTTTTTTTAAGTCACATAAATTATTCTTTTGCTCCACTGGCTCCCCATCTTACAGCAAATGCCAGTTTCTAAAACCATTCACAGTCCCTATGAAATCTTATCTCTTCTACATCTCTGAGCTCATCTCCAATTCCTACTAATTTTCTCCTCCCTTACTCCACTTCAGCTGTAATGGGCTCCTTGCTGTTCCTGGAGCCTGTTATTGTGTATGGTCTAGCCTCAGGATCTTTGCACTTATTATTCCTTCTGAATTGAATGCTGTTTCCTTTTGTATAGCTCACTCTCTTACTTATGTTAGATTTTTTTCTCAAAAGCTCATCTTTAACAAAAAAATCTTGGCTTCCTTTTAAAAGATATCAATGCTTTTACCATAAGAAAACACACAAAATGCCTATCATTATTTTTCCATAACCCTAAACCATAACTGGACAAATAATATCTTTCCATTATATGTTTGTCTATCATCCTGGACTAGAAGATAAGATGTACAAGAATGGAAATTTTTGCTGGCTTTCTCCTTTGTATCTTTAGTGCCTAGCATATAGCAGATGATCAGTGCTTACTAAGTAAAAGAATGGATGAGTGAATAAATGAATGAATGAATGAAGGAAGGAAGGAAGGAATGAGGGATGAAAGATGAATTAGAGTTGCCCATGTGTCCATGTGGGAGTGTGAACTGCAAGGGAAAAGGGACAAATGTAGAATTTAAATTTTTCTTCTGTGTGCTCAGGCTTGGCTTGGTTCCTGTCACCTGGTTCCTTGACAGCTGACATCAAAACAAACAGTGTGCTGGAGGGAGTCAGCTTTCAAGGTGCTGGACAACCTCCATATGTCAGGGTGACCTTGAAGGTGGGCTGCTTTGTTGCATAGTCCTCCAAAGAGGTTAGCAAATGGGCTGGTGTGCTGCAGCTCTCAAGGAATCAGTGGGAACAGTGGTGGGTTTTTAACAACACCTCACTGATAATGCAGAGTTGACCTCTCTATTTCCTGTCTTTCTGGGTCATACTTTTGCTGACTTGAAGGAGACTATGTAGCTTTAAAACGTTCCTATAAGAGTTCATTGGATGTGAGAGAGAGAGAGAAGAAAAGGATTAATGAAGCAAAGTAGAACGTGGAAGATAATTTGATGGTAGTTAGTCATCATCCTAACTTTGATGCTTTCGTTATGCTCAGGAACCATGCTTTTCTGGGTCACTTCATCTTGCAGTGACTTGCTCTGGATGCTGTTCTTACCAACCCCAAAGTACATGGACAGGTGCTCAGAACAGCATCATCGACTACTTTCCTTATTTGCAGAATGGGCTAGAAGACTTCTCCCATTAGAGTGGCTCAGGGAGTGAAGGTGAGTCTGATTGCAAGCCAAACACAAAAAAGAGAGAGGTGGGTAGAGTTGGGGAAGAGTCATTGCTAATTCAGCCAGACTTTCTCTTACCTTGAAAGTCACTTTCTAATTCAACTTGACTTTCTCTTACCCTGAAAGTCACTTCCTAATTCAACTTGACTTTCTCTTACCCTGAAAGAAAACCTTTGTGAGTTTTTGGCAGCAGTTGTAAACAAATCTCATCCAATATTTCAGGCCCCACAAGGCAGCCTCTTCTTCCATGGGGCCAGCTCCTGCTGGAAACCCTCTTCCTGGCCCAGCACACTCCAGGTGGGATCTGCAAACACCAGCTCCTCTTGTGGGTCTCCCACCACTACTTCCAAGGAGTGGTAGTGCTCCCTGCAGCTGCTCATCTTGAGGAAGATTCTTCATCCTGTGTTTGGGCTGTCAGCTTTTCCACTATCTGTGTTACCAATTATCTGAGCCAAATTCCCTTTTGTTGAAAGACACAGAATGGCTTTTTTTTTTCCCCTTGACTACACTCTCATTGATTCAATCAACTAAAACAATTTTTAAGTTTTATAAAGCTAGGGCCTCTTCTCACTCTGTTTTGAAGATGTTTTTCAGTGCATATAGCTGAGGATATTGACTTTAGTCTGTCTGGATAGATTTACCTAACTAGTCATATCTTAATTTAATATTTATGTACCACTTCATGGATTTCACAAACATGGATATTGAGACCTTGATTTTTCAATTATATATTTTAAGCTTTTAGCAAATGATTGTTTACTCTGCCTCCTTTTGTGTCATCAAATTCTGTGACCACCTAGACACACATAGTCTTTGGAATTTCACTTAACTTCTCTGCACCTCAATTTTTATGTCTATAAAGAAGAAATTCACATTCAATGGGTCATTTATAAACTTTAACCTCAATACTCTCTTAAGTTTTTCAATAAAAATCTGACCTGAACCTCAACATGGGAAGGAGGGACACAATAAACTTACCTCTTTGATCTTCAGATGACACCCCCCTCCTGGTTTTGATGGTGGCCTGAGTCACCACTTCCAGACTCTGGTGCACACATGGGACAGTGTACTCAGATTCAGTTCTGACAGTTTTGATTCTTATGCTTCTTGAAAGAATTAAGTGGTTGTGACTGTTTTGGTGGATTTTTATTTCTTAGTCTTAAAAGTAGCAAAAAAGTTTTATCCTGATATTTGTCTTCTTAATTAGACATATTGTTGTCTTAGTCTATTTATACTTCCACAACAAAATACCTTGGGTTGGAAAATTCACAGATAATAGAAATTCATATCTCCCATTCTGAAGGCTGGGAAGTTCAGGATCAAGGTATCAGTATACTTGTGTCTGGTGAGGGATGCTCTGTGCTTCAATGATGGGTCATTACATGATAGAAGGGTACAGGACAAAAGGGACAAATAGCCTCCCTCAGGCCCCTTATAAGGGAATGAATATTGTTTATGAGATTAGTGCTGATTACCCCCTAAAGTACTCACCTTTAACATTGTTGCACTGGGGATTCAACATGAATTTGGGAGGGGCACAAATTTCTGAACCATAGCCATTGTGAAGGATAAACCTTGGAATAGAAAAGGTTTTATTAGAAAAAGTGCCAACAGAAAAGTATCTTATTAAAAATAACAAAATTGTGTTTGTACTCTTCGGAAACTATTCAAACTTCCTAAGCACAATACTTGTAGAGGTGTCAGTGCCTGACTGACTGCCTGGCCACAGCTCCACTCCTCACGCTCAAAGAACTTCTTGGCCTCACTCTGCTCTGCTGGAGACCCTGAGGCAGTTCTGTTCTCCATGGGACTTGCAGGGGCTTTTGCTCAAGACTGCCATGACTCAGGTACAAGTCATTGTTGCTGGTGTTCGGATGGACTTTGCCTCAGTTCAGTAGTGTCCCTGAAGCCAGTCTCCCCTTAGCCTAAATATTGAGGTAAAATCTACCTTGTTTCCCTGTGCCTGATCCCTAATGCTGATAACCTGTTGAGAGTCCCAACACCATTGGGCCTGCCTTGCCAATTCTTCCATGCCCACATTCCATCGGCAGGTCCTAGCCCAAGATAGGGAATGATTTTCTGCTGAAAGTCCTCTTTGGTACTGATTCATCAGAATCTCAAACTACAGGCCATTTCAGAACCTGAAAAGATATGCCATTAGATCTTGCTGACCTCCTGCTCTTGAGGACTTCTTTATTAAATCAATTCATTGTCTGTTTTGCTTTTGGGGATGTGGCTAGCCTGACAGTCTAGGCTTCCTCTCTCTCTTCAAAGTCAGTCTTTCTCCTTACCATCAGCGACTGGATTCAATCCTGCCCCACTGTGGTCTCTATGGTTCTACCTTGGCTAAGCCTTCCATGCCTAATCTGGGTCCGTCGCTTTTATCTGCTACATGAGGACTTTTTGCTCTATCGCAAAATACGAATTCCTTTCCAGTTCTAAGCTGTCTGGTTTCCCTCTTCCACCTTCTGTTCTTCTATCCAAGTCATGATTGTTCCCGGTGAGGAGCTAGGGATACAAAGATTAATAAGTAAATGTCCCTTTGGAACTTATAATCTAATGGGCAAGAGATTTTAGACAGGCACTTGTGATAGGTTATGATAGTGATGTATTTATGTAAGTATCTCTCACAGCACAGGAGAACAAAGTGCAAATTCTGAGGGTGGTGATAGTGGTGAGGAATGTCACAGTGCTAGGGAGTCTGGAGCTGAGCCTTGAAGAAGTGGAAGCTCATAACTGGGGATCTGGGATGGAAATGCAAGCAAATGATTCAAGACACATTTGAAGAGGCCAAGCAAGTGAGAGTGGTTGCAGCACCAAAGAGAAACTGAAAAGGTAGAAGATTAAAGGCTTGCCCATCAGGCCAAGGGATTTGGGCTATTTTGTAACTGCCACTGTGGGAGAGAGTGAAGTAGTGGGTAGGATTAGAAGGAGGTGAGACTAGAGGTAGGAAGATCAGTAGAGAAGCTCTAATGTAGTAGTTGAGGCAAGAAATGGTAACTGCCTAAACTAAGGCAAGACAGTGGAGATGGGCTGGATGGGAACAGGATTGAAAAGGGTTTATGAGAAGAATAGACACGATTGGTGATCAGTTGGAAGGAGAAACAGTGACAGAGGGAGCTATTGAGGATAACTTCCAGAAACCTGAGAGCTATTGGAGGATAATTTTCAGGGCTCTGGTTTGGAGGTTGAATGAGAATGGGGATATTATTCCCTAAAATGGGAAATGTGGGAGGATGTGATGTTGGGAAAAAAGAGTGAGATTTGATTTGGACCTGTTATGTGAGAAGTACGTGGGGGATGCCAAGTGGAGATGTTCCATCAGCAGTCCACAGCCCGAAAATCACATCCAGCTTGAGACAGACTTCTTGGCTTGAGATTGATTTGGAAACCATAAATATATACCGAATGGCCATAAATTCTGAAAACATAGATACTATTTTGTCATGTGTTATAACATGGTATCAGTAAATCATTTCTTATGTATTCACCCGTGTTTCCAGACTTTATGACCATCCTTTAGAAATTGGCTGAAGTCAGAGTATAGGTCAGCCAGATAGAATGTATAAAGTAAGAAGCAAAAGGTATTGGATATGGAGCCTTGGGATCTACAATATTTATAGGGCAAAGGAGATGGAGAAAAAGCACTGGGAATGGGGTGAAATTTAAAGCCCAGAGAAGGTTCAAGGGGAGAGCGATAGGTTCAGTAAGATGGAGGGGAAGGTGGTAAGGATGAATAAGGGTGTGCAGACATCACCCCAATTTGCCATGGAAACTTTTTCAAATTTCCTCCCAGTGGCCAAAAGTATGACTTCCTCTAGAAGAGTGGTTCTTAACTTTAAAGGATAACAATATATTTGAGAATCTGGTGGAGACCAGGGACCTTCTTCCCCACAGGAATCCTAGGAATGGAATGCAGAACAGGGAGAGGGGTCAAAGACAGAAGGATCCCAGGTAAAGTCTCTTGGTATTTTGCAACAAATTGATTTCTGTAACAACTTCTAGACAATTACAGGAAGGCCTTAGTTCCCCTGCACTTTAAAATCTAAAACAGTGCTTTATTTTCTTAGGAGACACCTGAAGAATCAATGCTGTTCAGCAGACCCATGTCTTTAAGTTCATCAAAGCCCAGACCATTTTTTTTCCCCCTTAGAGGGATTTCTTTTTCTTTCATTTTTTTTTCCTTTTTTCCCTTTCGCAAAATCTTCAGTTTTTTCTTAGTTGAACTTGGCTTTAACTTAATTTGCATAGTGGTTGTTGACTGTTGTTACCATAAATTGCTTCAGTGTATAAGATTCAACCACAGTTTTCAGAAAAATTGAAGGATCATATTCCTTCCAGAGAACGTTTTGAAATACATTTTTCTCCAACAAATATAACCCATTCTCCTTCTATCCCCCTCACTCAATGCTAATATCCATGTCTTTTAAATATTACTTAATTTGGACCTCCTTCACACTGTACTTCCCTTTTTCATCTCTTTCCTCGTTTGGAATTGCCTCTGGGTTTCCTTGGTTGGTTTGTTTTCATAACTGAGGGCATCTTCTAAGGCTCCAGCCTTGGCTCCCTGCTCTTGTTTATTTTTTGCTAACTCCTTTTCATTCAGTTGATTCTAACAGATATTTATTGAGTGTGGACTATATATGGTCAACTTATTCATTCTCATATCTTCAGGAATCCTTTCTCTGTGAAGATTTATGCCTTCAAATTGTGCCTCCAGCTCTGACATGGTACAATTACCCAATTCCCACGGCTGTCAACCATGTCACTTTGAGGAATTCAGCTCTTCTTCCCCTTCTAACCAGCTCACTCAGAATTTGATTCCTCCCTGCTAATCAGGGGTCTCATCAGTTTTCAGTTTCTTGGCTTAGAAGTCTGGTATTTCTTCAATCTTCAATAATCTAAAGTAAAAAGCAAAACAGAACACAAATCCTCCACTAAAACTCTGCTGAAAACTCTACAACCTTGGTAGGTTTGCAAAAATACAATATTGTTTTCAAATGTCTATTGATCATCATTCACTTTTGTGCCTACAATTTGCCTTTTAATCCTGCTCTTGTTCTGACCTCTAGTATTTTGTTTAGTTTCTTTTCCTATTATTTTCTTCCTTTTGCTTTATTATTCAGGCTGTTAGATCTCAAATTCTCTGCCTATATGCTTTTGTTTAAAAATATTATATTGTAAACTGTCCCCAGTAAATATCAATTTTCCTATGTTTTTGCACATATTTTACTAATGAATTATTTAATGCCATGCATTGAAATTCTGCAGTTAGTACCTGGATTTTTAAAAACTACTTATTCTTCAATACCATCTGGTTAAACATAGAAAATTTTAGACAAAATGTCTAAAATACCTTTTAGATCAAATTAAAAATGTCAGTGATATCTAGTTATAGACCTGTTTGTCTCATACTAAATTTTACAAGTTTTTCACCACAATTGAATTTTTCTTTTTTGGTTCTATGATTCTTTCTTTTGGAATGTGGCAGAGTTGAGGTCAGAATTATACTCTGCTCCTTCTCAACCAAACTGAGATACTCTGGTGGAAGATACACATACTGTCAGGGTCCTGATGAGCACACTGTAGGCTGTGAGCCCGAAGTTGGGCAGTTTTGGGAAAGGGGATAAAGTTCTGGAATTGAGTATGGTTACATCAGTTCATTTGACTTTTAGATTTTCACTGAATTTTTTCCCCCACAAGAGTATTTATCGTAATAAACATATGTTTCCAATGTATCAATCAGGAGGGTGTGTGGTCTTGTTTGTTCATGATTAAAAAGCCTATGTCAAATAAGAATTATTTCAAAGTTGCCATAATAATTGGAGCAATAAGATGGTAAGGGGTAATTAAAGGATGCGGCTTTCTTTCAGAAACAAAAATGAATCTGGTGACCACATGTATTCTCCTCCTCTTTCTTAATGAGTGTGATGAAAGATGTCATCATAAGAAATTATGGAGATTGGAGACACACCAGCTACATACTAATGTGTCAGACTCAAGCCCGGATTCCTCCTTTGCTTGCACTCAGAACATGCATCTCATAACACTATCCATTTACTGAAACGTGTATGTTTCACACCATGTCATGCCATGGTAATGCCTTGTCACCTTCACACACACATTCAATGGTAAGGATAGTTGCTTACTATTCCCATGTTGAACTTAGACTACAAACCATAAATTACTCAGGTTATTGCTCTTGAGTTAGAGCCATTTAAGGACTTGTTATTTTGGCTGGTTTGACTTGGACGACTCAGATCAGTCAAGAAGGAAAAATTGTCTCAGGAACAAACTTTTTTTTTACTCACAGTATTGTTTTATTCATTGTGCAAAATTCTTGTTGGGCATATCCAAGAAAAAATCCAATGCTTTTGGTCAGTACTGAATGACTTGATCCTATATCTTGGTCTTTTGAGGATTGTCCAAAGGGGTCATTAGAACACATTAAACATCTGCTTCTCTGTCTCATGCCTTATTGGCCAATTCCCATTGGTTTAACTTTTGTACCTTTAAATATTACTGTCTATGTGGATTAATTGTAATGAACACAATGATGTGGTGATAATGACAGGCTTCTACCTAGAATTTGGTTAAATTCAATTGTACTTGACAAGTATGTTTGGATCTCTGGCTTAAGGAAAACAGGAAGAAGGAATGTGATATTTGTCATCATCTCACTCATTGTGAAAATGGGCTGTATTAACAAAAAATATAACTGATGAAAAGATAATTCATACTGTATATGTCATATAGGGGAAAATGCTGTTAGAACAGCAGGAGTGCATTCTAAGCAGTAACTCTGCATTCTTTCTAGGTGCCTTACTGGAAAGGTTAATGGTATACTACCACTGCACAGATGAGGAAAAAGTTGGGGGAACACTTAGTCCCCACTTCAGAATAGAATGCTTTGCACTGACCAGTTAGTTGCTTATGAGGCTAAGTTACATTTCTTCTTGTTAGTTATCCTGCAAAGTGACCACAGAACACTTTTAAGCACAGCAAATTTATTTTATTTAAAAATCTCATTTAAGAATGAATTAAATAACTTGGGGAATATTTGTGTTAATTCTTCTTTGAAGGTCTTATAGAACTTGGCTATGAATCCATCTCAGGAAAGAAAACTTCAGACCAATATCCCTGATGAACATAGATGCAAAGATTCTCAATAAAATTCTGGCAAATGGCATACAAAAACATATTAAAAAGATAGTACACCACAATCAAGTGGGGTTCATTCCAGGGATTCAAGGTTGGGTCAACACATGGAAATCGATAAGCATAATTCATTACATCAATAGACTTAAAGACAAGATTCATATAATCATCTCAATAGATGCAACAAAAGCATTAGGCAAAATATATTACCCCTCATGTTCAAAACACTAGAGAAACGAGGGATAGTAGGAACATGCCTCAACATTGTAAAAGCTATCTATGTAAAACCCAAAGCCAACATCATTCTAAATGGAGAAAAATTGAAAGCATTCCCTCTGAAAACTGGAAGAAGACAAGGATGCCTTCTTTCACCACTTCTATTTAACATAGTCCTGAAAACTCTAGCCAGAGAAATTAAACAGATGAAAGAAATTAAAGATACAAATAGGAAAAGAAGAACTCAAATTATCACTATTTGCCAACAACATGATTCTATATTTAGAAGATCCAAAAACTTCCACCAGAAACATTCTAAAACTAATAAATGAATTCAGCAAAGTAGGAGGATATAAAATTAACACCAATAAATCAAACACATTCCAATACATTAGTTCCTATACATCCACAGAAAGAGAAATTAGGAAAACTACCCCATTCACAATAGCCCAAAACCAAACCAAAACAACAACAAAACAACACACAAAAAACCTTGAGAATCAATCTAAAAAAAGGAATGAAAGACCTCTACAATGAAAACTACAGAACACCTTAGAAGCTAGAAAGATTTCCCATGCTCTTGGATAGGCAGAATTAACATTGTCAAAATTATCATACTACCAAAAGTGCTAAACAGATTTAATGCAATTCCTATTAAAATCCCAATGACGTTCTTGATAGAAACAGAAAAAGCAATCATGAAATTCATTTGGAAAAATAAGAGACCCAGAATAGCCAAAGCAATCCTCAGCAAGAAAAGTGAAGCAGGAAGCACCACAATACCAGACCTTAAATTATACCACAGAGCCATAGTAACAAAAATGGCATGGTATTGGCACCAAAACAGGTTCATAGACCAATTGTACAGAATAGAAGACACAGAGACAAACCCACATAAACACAGTTATCTCATACTAGACAAAGGTGCCGAAAACATTCATTGGAGAAAAGATAGCCTCTTTAACAAGTGGTACTGGCAAAACTGGAATTCAATATATCACAAAATGAAATTAAGCCCTGTCTCTTACGACCTGCACAAAAATCAACTCAAAGTGGATCAAAGACTTAGGCACTAGAACTGTGCCTAATAGAGGGAAAAAGTAAGCCCAAATCTCTATTATATCATCTTAACAACTGACTTCCTTAACAAGACTCCTAAAATGCAAGAAGCAAAATCAAGAATCAACAAATGGGATGGATTCAAACTAAAAAGCTTCTTCTCAGCAAAGGAAACAATAATGTGAAGAGAGAGCCTACAGAATGGGAGAAAATCTTTACCACATGCACCTCAGATAGAGTATTAATCTCTAGCATATATAAAAAACTCAGAAAACTCACCACCAAAAGGCAAATAACCCAATAAATAAATGGGCTAAGGGACTTAACAGATACTTCACAGAAGAAAAAATACAATTGATCAGCAAATATATGAAAAAAGTGTTCAACATCTCTAGCAATTAGACAAATGCAGATCAAAATTATTCTCAGATTTCATCTCATTCCAGTCAGAACGGCAATTGTCAAGAATACAAACAACAAAAATGTTAGCAAGGATGTGGGGAAAAAGGTACAGTCATACATTGCTATTGGGACTACGAATTGGTGCAATAATTATGGAAAATAGTATGGAGACTCCTCAGGAAACTTGAATGCAACCAGGTATCCCACTACTTGATTTATACCCAAAAGCTTTAAATTAGCATACTACAGTGACACAGCCACATCAATGTTTATAGCAGCTCAATTCACAATATCCAAACTATGGAACCAAACTAGATCTCCTTCAACAGATGAATGAATAAAGAAAATGTGGTATATCTACACATTGGAATATTACTCATCCTTTAAGAAGAATGAAATTATGGCATTTGCCAATAAATGGATGGAGCTGGAGAATATCATGCTAAATGAAATAAACCAATCCTCAAAACCAAAGACTGAATGTTTTCCCTGATATCTGAATGCTAATTCAAAATAAGGGAGGGTGGATAAGGAAAAATAGATGTACTTTGGTTTAGGCAGAGAGGAGTAAAGAGAGGCATAGGGGCATGGAGGCAAAGAAGATAGCAGAATGAATCAGACATTATCACTCTAGGTACATATAGGACAACATGCAAAGTGTGATTCTACATCATGTACAACCAGAAGAATGAGAAATTATACTCCATTTATTTATGATGTGTCAAAATACATTGTATTGTGATGTATAACTAATTAGAATAAATTAAAAAAAGAATTAATTGAGAGTATCAAAGGCATTCATTGAGGTATCTCAAGGTTAATTATGTAATTCAGGTGAAAATAAATTAGGCTATTCGTTTAAAAACATATACCTAACGTTTGCTTAATCGCTGAACTACTTCCCCGCTTTTAATTTTTATTTTATTTTTTTTTAAATTTTGAGACATTAAGTTGCAGTACAAGTAGTTTTATAGTAGATATTCTTTTCTTAAAAGGTTGGCATTCAAAGTTGAAAGGTTGCTGAATGATATATGCAATTGAGGAAAATTGAATGTAATGAGGAGCAAAACAAAGTATAATAGAAGTAATAGGATGTCACCCGTTTCACCTTCTCTCACCCATTCCCAGCAGGCCCAGCCTTTAAGGTGAAGTAAGACTGTAGGTAATTAGTTAGACTGTCCCAACCCAAAGACACCAGGAGATAACTGCTCTATTCAAGAAAACCAGCTAGTGGTACAGGTGAAGAAACATAGTTCATGAATAACATTATTGACATTACCCTGCAACAGATCTATAGTACCTCAAAACTTCTTAAGCCCAGGTGCTTAGTCCTAAATATTTACTTAAACCTTCAAATCATTCCTTTAGTTATCTTCAGGATGTTCTTAGTAGAAATGAAAGACTGTGTTCTAATGCTATAGACGTTGACTTTCGCAAAAATTCAATCATTGTACTTTTTTGAGTAAAGAACAACTTGATTATTCTCTTAAATACATGAAGTTAAAGGATGAAATGTCATTCTATTGGAGTGTTAGAATGGATGGAGCTCAGATTCTATTGACAGATCTAGATATGAATTCAGCCTTTGTCTGAAGAGCCTTGGACAAGCATTCTGAGCTCAGTTTTTTCTTTCTGTAAAATGGAGATACACTACTTTGCAGAGATAAAAGAAATTATACACATCAGTGTCTGGAAAATAGTCCAGAGAAACTGTAGTTAGTATTACAACAACATCAACAGCAAAAATAATAATAGCTGATACGTAAGGAGTGCTTGCTGTATTCTGTTCTTCTAAAAGCTTTTCATATCTAGTTTAATCTAGTTTTATCTAGTTTAATCCTCACAACAATTTTGGATGGATAAATAATATTTTCCTCCTGGGCTATTGTATACATCAAATGAGAGAATGCATGTAAAGCCTTGTCTGAATAGAGAAAATGCTAGCATCTTTTTTTTTCTTTTACATGTTATGTAGGGTTTAAAAGGTAGAATTTTGAGGAGTATTGGTATTAATTCTTTTTTGTAGGTCTTGTACAACTCAGCTGTGAATCTGTCTGGTCCCTGGCTTTTCTTAATTGGTAGGCTTTTGATGCCATCTTCTATTTCCTTGCTTGAAATTGATCTGTTTAAATTGTATATGTCCTCTTGACTCAATTTAGGTTGGTCATAGGCCTCTAGAAATTTGTTGGCATCTTCAAGTTTTTCTATTTTACTGGAGTATAAATTTTCAAAATAGTTTCTAATTGTCTTCTGTATTTCAATAGTGTCTGTTGTGATATTTCCTTTTTCATCAAAATTTTAGTAATTTGAAATTTCTTCTTCTTTTTTTAGGGTAGCTAAGGGTTTGTCAATTTTATTTATGTTTTCAAAGAACCATCTTTTTTTGACAATTCTTTGAATTTTTTTTTGTTTGTTTCAATTGCATTGATTTTCACCCTGATTTTAATTATTTCCTGTCTTCTACTACTTTCAATGTTGGTTTGTTCTTCTTTTTCTAGGACTTTGAGATGCCATGTCAGGTCATTTATTTGTTGACATTTTCTTCTTTTAATGAGCTTAATGCAATGAACTTTCCTCTTAGCACTGCCTTCATAGTGTTCCAGAGATTTTGGTAAGTTGTATTAGAGTTCTCATTTAACTCAAAGATTTTTTTATTTCTTTCCTGATGTCTTCTGTTATCCATGTGTCATTCAATAGTGTATTGTTTAGTCTCCAGGTGTTGGAGTAGCTTCTCTTTTCAATTTTATCATTGATTTCTACTTTCATTCCATTATGGCCAGATAGAATGCAGGGTAGTATCTCTATTTTTTTTTTTGTATTTGCTAAGACTTGCTTTGTGGCATAACATATGGTCTAAAGGAAGGAAACCTTCCAAACTCATTTTATAAAGCTAGTGTTATCCTGATACCAAAACCAGGCAGAGACACATCAAGGAAAGAAAATTTCAGACCAATATTTCTGTTGAACATTGATGTAGAAATTCTCAATAAAATTCTGGCAAATTGCATACAAAATCACATTAAAAAATAGTGCACCATGATCAAGTGGGGTTCATCCCAGGGATGCAAGGTTGGCTCAATTTATAAAATCAATATATATAATTCTTCACATCAATAGACTTAAAGATAAGAATCATATGATTATATCAATTAATTCAGAGAAAGCATTTGACATAATATAGCACTCTTTCATGTTCAAAACACTATAAAAATTAGGGATAATGGGAACATATCTCAACATTGTAAAAGCTATCTATGCTAAACCAAAAGCCAACATCATTCTTAATGGAGAAAAATTAAAAGCATTCTCTCTAAAAACTGGAACAAGACAGGGATGCCCTCTTTCACCACTTCCATTTAACATTGTCCTAAAAACTCTAGCTAGAACAATTAGACAGATGAAAGAAATTAAAGAGATACAAATAGGAAAAGAAGAACTCAAATTATCACTATTTGCCAACAACATGATTCTATATTTAGAAGATCCAAAAACTTCCACCAGAAACATTCTAAAACTAATAAATGAATTCAGCAAAGTAGGAGGATATAAAATCAATACTCATGAATCAAAATCATTTCTATATATCAGTGATGAATCCTCTGAAAGAGAAATTAGGAAAACTATCCCATTCACAATAGCCTCAAAAACAAAAACAAAAACAAAAACAACCTTGAGAATCAACTTAATGTAAGAGATGAAAGACCTTTACAATGAAAACTACAGAACACTAAAGAAAGAAATTAAAGAAGACAGAAAGATCTCCATGCTCTTGAATAGGCAAAATTAATATTGTCAAAATGGCCATACTACCCAAAGCACTATACAGATTCAATGCAATTCCAACTGAGGGAAAGGGAGAGAGAAGGGGAATTGCATGGAAATGGAAGGAGACCCTCATTGTTATACAAAATTACATATAAGAGGAAGTGAGGGGAAAGGGAAAAAAACAAGGGAGAGAAATGAATTACAGTAGATGGGGTAGAGAGAGAAGATGGGAGGGGAGGGAAGGGGAGGGGAGATAGGAAGGGGATAGGAAAGGCAGCAGAATACAACAGACACTAGTATGGCAGTATGTAAAAATGTGGATGTGTAACTGATGTGATTCTGCAATCTGTTTACGGGGTAAAAATGGGAGTTCATAACCCACTTGAATCAAATGTATGAAATATGATATGTCAAGAGCTATGTAATGTTTTGAACAACTAATAATAAAAATTTTTAAAAATCCCATCTTCATTCCTTATAGAAATAGAAAAAGCAATGATGAAATTCATTTGGAAAAATAAGAGACCAGAATAGCCAAAGCAATCCTTAGCAAGAAGAGTGAAGCAGGAGGCATCACTATACCAGACCTTAAACTATACTACAAAGCTATAGTAAAAAAATGGCATGGTTTTGGCACCAAAACAGATTCATAGACCAATTAATTGTACAGAATAGAAGACACAGAGACAAACCCACATAAATACAGTTATCTCATACTAGACAAAGGTGCCAAAAACATTCATTGGAGAAAAGATAGCCTCTTCAAAAAATGGTGCTGGGAAAACTGGAAATCCATATGCAGCAAAATGAAACTAAACCCCTCTCTCTCACCATGCACAAACTCAAAGTGGATCAAGAACCTAGGTATTAGACCAGAAACCCTGCACCTAATAGAGGAAAAAGTAGGCCCAAATTTTCATCATGTTGAATAAGGTCCCAACTTCTTTAACAAGACTCCTAAAGTGCAAGAAATAAAATCAAGAATTAATAAATGGGATGGACTCAAACTAAAAAGCTTCTTCTCAGCAAAACAAACTATCAATGGGATGAAGATAGAGGCTACATTTGGGGAGCAAATTTTTGCCATACACACATCAGATACAGCACCAATCTCCAGGATATAAAAAGAACTCAGAGCACCAATCTCCAGGATATAAAGAACTTAACACCAAAAAAAAAAAAAAAGGCCAAGAACCAAACAACCCAATCAATAAATGGGCTAAGGAGCTGAACAGACAGTTCTCAGAAGAAAATATGTGAAAAAATGTTCAACATATCTAGTAATCAGAGAAATGCAAATCAAAACTACTCTAAGATTTCGTTTCCAGTCAGCATGGCAGTTATCAAGAATACAGATAATAAGTGTTGGCAAGGATATTGGGAAAAAGGCACACTCATACATTACTTATGTGACTGCAAATTGGTGCAAACAATCTGGAAGGCAGGATGGAGATTCCTTAGAACACTTGGAATGGAACCACCATTTGACCCAGGTCTCCCACTTCTCAGCCTATACCCTATATATACTTTTTAAATATATAAAGATTTAAAAACAGCATACATACTACAGTAACACAGCCACTTGAATGTTTATAGCAGCACAATTCACAATTGCTAAACTGTGGAAGCAACCTAGATGCCCTTCAATAGATGAATGGATAGAGAAACTGTGGTATATATACACAAAGGAATATACTCAGCATTAAAAGAGAATAATATTATGGCATTTGCATGTAAATGGATGAAGTTGGAGAATATCATGCTAAGCGAAGTAAGCCAATACCAAAAAACCAAAGGCCAAATGTTCTCTCTGATAATTGGCTACTGCTCCATAAGGGGGAGGGGGCATGAGAAAAATGGAGGCACAGGGGAGGATGGGATGACGAGGGGGAATTGGGGAAGAAAGATAGTGGAATGAGATGGACATCATTATCCTATGTACATGTATGAGTGCACCTATGGTACAACGCTCCATCATTTACAACCAGAGAAACGAAAAGTTGTGCTGCAATTGTGTTCAATGAATCAAAATACATTCTGCTGTCATACATACCTAATTAAAATAAATAACTTAATTAACAAAAAGTAGAATTCTGAAAAAGATAATGTGTGATTCTTGTCAGCATATTCTGAAAGCCTAAGATGACACAGAATTTATTCAGGCAGTATTTGTGCATGTAGAAAAATTTTAAAATGTGGTACCTATTTTTTTTTAAAGAGAGAGAGGAGAGAGAGAGAGAGAGAGAGAGAGAGAGAGAGAGAGAGAGAGAGAGAGAGAGAGAGAGAGAGAAAGAGAATTTTTTAATATTTATTTTTTAGTTTTTGGCAGACACAACATCTTTGTTTGTATGTGGTGCTGAGGATCGAACCCAGTGCCACGCGCATGCCAGGCGAGCACGCTACCGCTTGAGCCACATCCCCCAGCCCCGTGGTACCTATTTTTAATGCAACCTCCACTTTAACAGAAAAGAGGGGGGAAATCCCTGTTAGGGTTATAAATCAACATAAAAATAAGAGTGTAATACTTCAATATAGAATATACAACATAAGACTTAGGCAAAGTAGCTAAGAATAGGCATCAGAAATTTGCCTTATAATGGATATGAGGATGTTAATTCAAGTGTTTGAGGAGGCGACTGCCCAGATACAGGCTGGTAAAGGCAAGGTGGGGTGAATAGACTGTTGAGGAACAATGAGCGGATCTAGCAACTCACACAGAGGTACGATGTTATAGAGGGCAGTAAAAAAATAATTGAGGACCTAAGTGGGAAGGTGAGAAAGGAAAAAGGTGGAGCAGGCAGCTAGAATAAGTGATCAATTCCTATAAGATTAATGCTATAGTTGACCTTAAGGGCAATCTGCAGCTACTTTAAATTCTGGAAGGGAATGGTCCTGTGATGAAAACCTTGTGTGAGAAAGATGCTGCTTCTGGCATCGTTCAGGCTGTGTACACTGTGAGGATGTGTGAAAATGTGCAGCACACGTGTTTTTGCTACTGCCTCTCTCTCTCCCACTGGAGACATCAACAATCAATAATCAATCAGAACTCTGCTCTCAGATGCACCTTTAGAATCCTTCTCAAGACAGCATTCTTGAATTTACTATTCATTAATCAGAGTTGGCAAAAGAGATGAAATTAATGGGTACTCTTTGTCACTCTTGAAGCCTCTCAGTATTTTGAGTTCATTCAGTAGGAAGATCTCCATCAGGACCTTAGCAGAGTCTCTCAAAGAAATGCTTTTCAGAATTAAATTTCAAGAATGACATTGTTAAGGTTTGAATGTGAGGTGTCCCCCAAAAGCTCACATATGAGACAATGCAAGAAGGTTCAGAGAAGAAATGATTGGGTAAAAAGAGCCTTAACCCATTCAGTGAATTAATCACCTGATGGGATTGAGTGGTAACTGAAAGCAGGTGGGGTGTGGCTTGGACATATATATTTGTATCTGGTGAGTGGAATGTTTCTCTCTCTCTTTTTCTCTCTCTCTCTGCTTCCTGGTCAGCATGTGAATTACTTCTCTCTGCCACACTCTTCCACCATGATGTTCAGCCTCACTTGAACCCCAAGGAATGGAGCCAGCCTCTTATGGACTAAGGCTTCTGAAACCTTTAGCCCTTAAACTTTTCCTCCGCTATAATTGTGCTGATTGGGTTGTTAAGTCACATCAGCAAAAAAGCTCATTAAAACAGACATGTCAGTGTGTCCCTTAATTTTTTCCCCAAGCTTTGCCAACTTAGAAGATAACTTTACCGAATCCTATGACTTTTGTTCTCATTATTTTGTTTGTTCACAATTATTAAACATTCACTTATTAAAGCCTCAACACATTCCATGGCTCTATAGAATTGACATTTGTACCAAAACTATGTTTCAGAGAAATTCAGAATTAAATGAGTGTGACAACCCCTATTTATCAATATGGTAGTCTTGCTTCTGGAAGACAAAGGATGATTTACACCTGCCTATTTGTGCGTGTATGTACACAGCTTGCATGGACCTGTGGACTCTGCCCAGGTATTTCTTTAACACAGGAAAACTTCTGCTAAAATAATTTTATAAATACCTTGACATGTGTTTTAAATTATCAGATAGAAAAAAAAACTTGTAAGAGCATACAGAGTATACCCCAAAACACATACATTATGCCAGTTAATTCCTTTTGTAGCCCATGTAAGACATGAAAGACAATCATTTTGAGTCAAATCCCAATGTGTATGTTTTAAGCTCTCCTGATAACTTGAATTATGGTAGGTTTTCCAAGTGAGGGCAACATGGGAAAAGGATCAATTATACATACACTGTGTGCTTACAATTAGAATATTTTCTGACAGAAGGTTAAAAGTATTTTGACTGCCTCTGTTGCTATGGAACTTGTTGTTCCAAGACTTGATAAATAGGGATAAGTAGGGCCAATCATTTCAGACGCTTACTGCATGAAATTCCAATGGCCTGGCATTGCACAAAATAGTAAGAATTAAGTGGTGATTGAACTCAAAGTTCCGAAGATTCTGATCGACCAAGGTATTGATAGATACTTTTTGCATTTTTGGACTGGAAATGTGAAATCACTCAATTTTAGACCTGGCGGGGTTTCAGGGATGATCAACTAATTGTGTTTTTCAGATGGGCACACTGAGTGTCAGAGAGAATGTGGGAGTTGCTTAAATTCACTCAGTGAGTACAGGGTTGTTACTAGAATACTTGTCTTCCAGTTTACAGTTCTTCATCTTTAGGGATTTACTTATTTTTGGTGCTTCAGTTTTTCCTCTTTATAAGGCTCACACTTGAGAATTCTATGGTAATTGAAAGTTTCATCTGTGTCGATGGAGCTCAACCCTAGCAAGAAAAGCTAAGAGGTGGTGAAGTAGCTTGTGCACCTCTGTGGTGAGCTGTGTCACATGGGGCACAGAGAGGAGGATCCATCGCTGTGCCAAGGCTGGAGCCAGTTTGGAGAAACCAGGTAACTTCTCTTTTTTTGGAAGTTATCAGTGCTTACTTAGAGTTTAGTCCCTTTTGTTATGTGATGTTGATAAGTGCTGACATTTCCTTTTTATGTGTGTTGTCTGTATAATGCAGCACAGTAGGAATGCCCACCGAAGATCCAAAAGAGCTGGCATGCAGGAAACTGAGGCCTCCCTTGACACTTCCAGAACAGGGTGATGGACTGGAGGGCTTGGGAGGCTGGGGCAGGGTAGATCCTCAGAGATACAATTTTGGTGTGTTATGGTGATCATGTTTTTACCTGCCTATGTCCTCTCCATTGACCTGTCAAACTCTTGTTCATCCTTCAGGATGGACCACTAATGCCTCCTCTTCAAATCCGTTCCAAGATGAATCTTCTCCCTTCTCTTTCCTATGTACTCCCAGAAGGGCATATTTAAAATGAAGTGTCAGGTTTCTATGATTTCTAACGATTTCTGGTTCTTTTGACTTGCAAGTATTTGGGACTTGACTTTGAACCTTGTTGAGAGCCACAGCCGAAGGGGCCCCAGCAAACTTTCAGACTGCCAGCTGATGATTGGCTCACAGCGGCCCCAGCAACATCTAGCTGATTGGCTCCTCTGTGGTGATGCGGCAGAACCTATACCAGGTTTAGATGGGGTAGAGAGAGAAGATGGGAGGGGAGGGGAGGGGGGATAGTAGAGGATAGGAAAGGTAGCAGAATACAACAGTTCCTAATATGGTATTATGTAAAAATGTGGATGTGTAACCGATGTGATTCTGCAATCTTTGTAATGTTTTGAATAACCAATTGAAAAAAAAAAAAGAAAAGAAATCATGGGAAACTTGTGTCTGACTCTCCAGACTGCTGGCAAACCTGGCACTGTGTTGAATCAGGCCTGGGAGGAGTTTTTCTTTCAAGGAACATCCACTGGATCCTATGTGTCCAGAGTGCTGCCTGTTGACCACTCTGTTACAGCTGGGAGGACTCCTGTCACTCTCCACCAGTTGTGTTCTCTTGCCTTCTGTAAATAGATGGCTGATGGGGCTGGTGGCTCAGAGGTATTCTTCTCTCCCCTTTTCTCCTTTATTTTTCATGCACAAAGTCTTTACCATTTTTCTTCTGCAGCAGGGATTGTTTCCTTGGTCTCCTGTTCCCAGGCCCTTACTCCCCATACTTGTATCCCGACCCTGTTATGGTTGGGATGTGAGGTGTCCCCCAAAAGCTCATGTGTGAGACAATGCCAGGAGGTTTAGAGGAGAAATGATTGGGTTGTTAGAGTCATAACCCAATCAGAGAATTATCCCCTGATAGGAATTAACTAAGTGGTAACTAGAGGCATGTGGGTTGTGGCTGGAGGAAGTGGTTCATTGGGGGCGTGGCTATGGGGCATATATATTTTGTATCTGGAGACTGGGAACTCTCTCTCTGTTTCCTGATCAACATGTGAACTGCTTCCCTCTGCCACACTCTTCTGCCATGAGCCCCGAGGAATGGTGTCTGCTATCTATGGATTGGGAACTCTGAAACAGTGAGCCCTCAAATAAACTTGTCCTCCTCTATAGTTGTTCTGGTTAGGTCCTTTAGTCACAGCAGTGAAAAAGGGACTTCTGAGAAATCTATAGTTAACTCTGCATTGTAATAATTAACTGGCAAATGGCTGTTCAGTATTCACTTTAATTATATGTCATCACCCCACTACCTTTCTCTCCTTTATTTTTTTCTTCTTGGTACTTATGTTAAATTGACCATGGTACATATTTTGTGCATAAAAACTTCTTAACTCTTCACCACTACTAGAATATGAACTCCAGGGACTCCACAGTTTTTTTCTTTTTTGTTTGTTTGTTTGTTTTTATTGCTGCAGCTCAGACTAGAAGAGGGCTTGGTACATAGTAGGTTTTCAATAAAAAGATGTTGAATTGCATGAATCCTCAGTTTCCCTGAGCTATTTGTCTTGGCCCTACCATTTCACTTCTCTGTGCCTCAGCCCTGGGTTGGGGGTAGGAAGAGCGGAGCATCAAAAAGAGGCAGAAACTCCAAATAGATCCAAAGAAGAATTGATATAGAGGAATTTTGGATTTTACTTCCTGATTGGGATTCAGTGAGAAGATTGGCTTTTGGGACTCTTGGATTGGTGTAGCCCACTGCGGCTAGAAAATTGGGGCTGGCTGGGCACAGTGGCATACTCTTGTAATCACGACAAGCACAAGGCAGGAGGATCATAAATTTGAGGCCAGCATGGGCAACTTAGGGAGACCCTGTCTCAAAATGAAAAATAAAAAGAACTTGGGATGTAGCTCAGTGGTAGAGCACCTCAAAACAAAGAAGTTCTGATTGCAAGAACATCTAGGATAAGGGAATCCCCAAGGGCAGACAATTATTGCTGGCATCCGAGACAGGAACCAAGCACTTCATCACAGGGTGCCAACCTGGTTCCAAAGAACCATGTGGGACCAGCTGTACCCCCAAGCACAGATAAGCCACTCCACTTCATGGGGAAGGTTCAAATCCCTGAGATCCCTTCTCCCAGGCCCAACAAAGTTATGCAACTTCTTCTGCACAGATAGCATCCTGAGAGAAGGAGGATGAAAGAACTTCTGAGAAGAAATAAGCAGTCTTACCACAAACTTTGAACTTTTAATTGACTGAATATTCAACCCATGAAGGACAGAATGAGACCAAAAGAGACTGAGGTAGCTTTGTTAGCAAATATATTCGTTTGAGGGCAAGATGAGATGCATGGTACATAACAAAGATGATACCTTCAAAAAAGTATATATCTAAGCATACGGATAACTTAAACTATCCACCATCATCCCGAAGGAGGTTTTAGGGAAAGACTTAATGAGTAGAAAAAAGGATAAAAAAGACTTGCACATTGTGTGGGAAGATAAAGAGTTTCACAAAGACTTGGAATCTAAAATATCACTTAGTCTTTAAGTGGGAGGAGCGGCTCCCATGTTGGTGGGTGTTTTGAGGTGTCTATCCCTGTTCTTTGCTCCAGTGCCCTGGCTTGAAACCTTCTCTTTTTGCCTTTCCTAGAGCGCACTCCATATAGGGTTGAGTCCCCAGAGCAGAGAACAATTGTACATCGCTTGATGCAAATCTGCCAATACTCACAGACACAAAGACAATGCCCTCATTTGGGGATACTTCCGCTGTCTTTGATTCTTACCATATCATCGTAACAAGCTATGTCATCCTAACATCCCAAACCAAAATTATTCTTTGTTTCTTTTTTTTTTTTTTTTTTGGTACTGGGAGTTGAACCCAGTGGTGCTTAACCACTGAGCCACATCCATAGCCCTTTTTATTTTGAGATTGGGTCTTATTAAGTTGCTTAGGACCTTGCTAAATTGCTGACACTGGCCTTGATTTGTGATCCTCCTGCCTCAGCCTCCTGGGTAACTGGGATTACAGGTGTGCCACCACACTCAGCCTCTTTTCTGCTTTGTATAGGAAAACATGTAATGAAACCCTCAGCCAGTAAATACCGAGAAGGCAACAGAATATTTTAAATACTGTAAATGGGGCAACAGCAAAGATAGATGGCCAGCTTTGCACTTGAACTATATGCGGCTATGAGTCAAGGAGATGGGGTGAAGGGTAGAGGAGGGTGAATGGCTTGGTGGAGTGAGGGAAGACTTTGAGGAACAAGGATGTGGTCTTTGAGGAACAAGAATCTGCTCACATGGAGGCTTTTTGTGAGTGGTTCTGCTTTTGCTTGTTTGTTTGGTATGGAAATCATGAAAAGTGGCTGATTTCCTTACCTGGATTGGAAGATGAAAAGATGACGCAAAATCAGAAGGAATTCTGCAGGTGGCCATGAGAACATGAGGAACCTAGGAATTCACAGAAATCTTAGGGAGAGCATTAGACTTTCTTCACATGGTGGAGTGGGGGTTTCAAGATAATGTTCCCTAGATTCTAGCCCCACATCTGGATTACATTAATGGAAAGTCACAGCCAAACCTAATATCTTCTCCTCCTTTCTCTTCCCATCTCAGGGAGCTCTTGTTTCTGAGTCATTTTAAGTTTTCATTCCTTAGGTGGAACTGTTTTCTCTTCTCTTCAGAAAACATGAAGAATGAAGGAGGGCCCACATTTTCTATTTGGGTTTCTCATTTCTAGGGTGGGGCCTCTGGCTGGTTCAAAGAATGTTACATGAGAAACAGAAAATTCTCAACACAGGTCCATATCAAAATCATGTTTTATTGATTTGGCAGTGAAGATATTATGTGTGCAAATATTGAAAGAATTCTTTGATTGAAGGATCTGAGGAGTGTGATTTTTGATTTGGCTGTGCTTTCTTCATTAAATGTACTCATCTCTTGCACACCTGCATCAGCTGCTGGGCACCCAGATTGTTGTAATTTTCTCTTCAACAAAATGCAGTTGCCTCTGTGCTTCTGAAACCAGTGTGTTGCTTTCCACAAACCTTTCATGGTATCACACTGCATTCTGTGGTCTTTAGAGTCACTGTGCTATAACACTTCTTAGATAAAACAAAACTAAACAATGTTTAGATCCCTTAGGGACAGAATAAATTCTTTTTGGACTGATCTAACTAAATGGTCCTGGGGTAGAAGCCGATTTCAGGCATGGCTGGATCCAAGAGCTCAATTATGTTGTTAGGGCTGATCTTGCTGTCTGTCTCCCGGTCAGTCTGTCTTTAGATGATGGACAAGAAGGCTGTGAGAATTCAGACTCTTATTTTATCTGTACTGAAACTCTAGGGTGAAGACAATGTCTTTCTGATGGCTTTGGAAGAAAAATTTTATGGAGGAATTTGATTGGCTTCTTTCAACCTATTTCCCGTGCCTGTACCAATCAGTGAATTCAGGTCATGGAACAGTCTGATTGGCCAGGTTGGATCCACACCCAGTCCAGTGGTTAGTGAGGATGGTCAGGGGGAAGCTGGTTTCCCAGAACAAGGATGATTCTGATGGCAGAGGGGGAAGGGTACTTGGTATAGGCACAGTCAGCAGCTGCCCACAAACCACAGAAGAAATAGAATCAGAGACACTGTTTTGACAGGCTGGGACTAGGGACCCAATTTGCTCTAGGGGAGATAAGTCTGTACTGAGTGTTTGCAAGGAGAAATCATTCTAGATATAATAACACAGTCCCCAACTACAGAAATGTATGGGGGAGCTACATAACCACATAAGAAAGTAAATGCTAGTAAGGGCTCAGTCTTGAAAAATACACATTTAAGACACAAAGGTAGAATTTACATGTGTTAAATAAATGTTAGTAGTAACCAAGGTAAAAGAATTTGAATTAGTCTATTATATACTTAGTGTTAACATGAATATACATTAAAATTTCCTTCAAAATATTCTTCATTTTCTTCCTTTTTTCCCACTGTCTAAAATTTGTCTATTGTATATGAATATATCATTCTTTCCCTCTCTCCTGCTTAGTGGAATTATCAGGAGCCTGCCAACAGATGTGGAAATCAGACAGTTGGCCAAACTGGTTTAGAATAGAATATATGTTAATCCTCCATGAAAATGAATTATATATTTATATGAGTGCACACAGGTGCTAATAAGAAGTTGCTCTCCCAGGAGTTGTACAATTGTGTGAAAAATCAAAGATGATAAGGCACACAGAATATTTTATTAGTCAAATGCAAGCTTTGTTTCTTTTGGTTTCATAAATGCATTTCTTATAGCAGATAAGGAAAATTTGTCACTTAAATAACCAAAGCATATAGCACATGTAAAATCCTCATCCAGCCTCAGAAATCTGAGGCTTGGAGCCTGCCTGGTTTGTTTCTGATTTCCAAGAGAGGCAAGTTTAAATGTTAAAAAGCTCATCTGCTAGTATTCCAGTAGAAGGCACCCAAAAGGAGACTTCTACTACAATACTTACCCTTTGAGCCTTAACTGTAGCAGATAGGATACACACACTACTTAAAGTTATCTACAATTTAAAAATGAACAGTTGCATACCCAATGCCTAGTTTAAGATGTCGAATAGTACCAGTAATTTATAAGCCCACCATGCACCTCTCACTAAAACATCTTCCAACGGAGAGGTGACCACTGTCCTGAATTTTGTGTTTATCACTCTTTTATTTCTCTTTATAGCTTTATCACCTAATTATATATCCCTAATACATGTATCATCCAATTTAGTCTACTTATATGCTTTTGATATGTGAAATAATCCTGCATATATTCTTCTGAGACTTGCTTATTCTGCTCACATTGGTTTTAAGAATCATTAATTTTGTTGCAAGTACTTGTTCATTCATTTTTCACTACGTGTAATTCTCATTTTCTGAATATACAGAAATATATTTATCTCTGCTATTGTTGACGGACATTTTGCCATGTGAAACAATGTTAATGTGAATACTATTATATCTTGGTACATAAGTTCATTTTTCCTGGAGTTGTGGAGTCATGGAAATATGTGTTATTTTTTGCCAGGAAATGCCAAACTGCTTTTCCAAGTGATTGGTATTAGCTGAATTCAAAATGTTTACCCATCTGGTGTATGTATAGTTTTAATTTGCCTTTGCCTGCCAGATGAAATTGACATTTTTCCCTTTCTCATCTCCCTCTTTTATCTTCTCTCTCTGTTTCTTTCTCCTCCACCCCTGCTAGTCCTCTCTTTCTGTTTCTCTTCTCTCTCCCTTCTCTATCTTTTTCTTTGTTGTTAAAGTTTGTGGGACATTTGGGTTTCCTCTTCTTGTTCATATATTTGATTCAGTTTTTCTTTAGATTACCTTTCCCTTATTAATTTGTAAAACTTCTTTATAATCTCAAAATACTATCCTTTTGTCATTTAAATGTGCTATAAATATCTTCTCCTGATGTAGAACTCATTTTTATCCTTTTATTGTATTTTTGGATACATTAAGATTTCATGTTTCATAATAGTTGAATTTATAACTTTTCTTGTGCATCTTTGTGTTTTGTTTAAGAAATCTCTTGCTACCTTGAGGATATAATTAAAAAAAACTTTTTAGTTTTGTTATATGTAAAATATAGCAACTGTTTGGAATGCAATTAAAATCTATTTGGAATATCTGGAATACATATTTGGGTAGTGAGGAGTAAGTAGTCATTTTTTTTAACTTGAATAATACACAGATGATAATAGTCTACCTTTTTCTCTACCAATCTGCTATAATAGCTGGAACAGAAATATTATTTTCATTAAATTATTTAATTAAAAAACTTGATTATTATGTTCATTTGGTCTACATAGCTATCCTTATACCAACATCCATGTGTAAAAACATTAAATGAATAGCATACTATTAAATACTTATGAATTTTGGCCATCTTTTTTTTCTTAACTGTATAGTTTAATCCATTTACATGTATGGTGATTATTGATGCATTTGGACTAATTTATAAATATTATTATGTTTTGCATTTGCTCTACTTTTTCTTTCCCTTTACTCCTTAGCCTCCTTAGTTAACTTGAAGTTTCTTCCTCTCCTCTTTTTACCCTCTCTGTACTTAAGAAGTATAAAGTTAATCATGTATACCCTTGGGAAAGAATGCTATGGTTTGAGTATCTTCCAAAGGTCCATGTTTTAAAAGCTTGGTGATATTTTAGGTGCTAGAACCTTCATAGGTAGAGCCTAGTAGGAGGTCTTCTGGTCACTGAGGGGCATGCCCTTGAACGGATAATAGGAGTTCAGTCCCTTCTTCCTCCTCTGGTTTGCATCCCAACCTGAGATGAATAACTTTGCTATCTGCTGCCCTGCCGTGAGTCAGTCTCTAGAGCAATGAGGAAACAAATAATGGACTGAAACCTCCAAAACTCTGAGTAAAAATAAACCTTTCTCTTTATAAGTTGATTATTTATGGATTTTGCTATAGTAACAGAAAGCAGACCAACACATCCCCCTTTAAAGTAGAGTGAAGTAATCTCAGTGTTAACTATTTTGAGTCAGTTCTCGTAAGTATTCAGCAAGCTCTTTCTATAGGTCTATTTATATTATCTCCTATTTCCACAAAATATTGTTTTTCTTTTTCAGACTCCAATTGTATGTTTGTTGGGTCTTATTTGCCAATCTTTTATTTCAACCACTTTCTCTCAGAGCTTTTAAACTTATTCTTTATGTAATGTTTTTTATATTTTTTGTTTTCTTGCTTTTTTGCATTTGAAATTATTGTCCTTTGGACAATTTGTAATTTGTTCTCCATTTCTCAGGGAATACTTTTCTTTTTCTTCAACTTTTTCTTGCATTTAGTTCTCTCGTTGCATATCTTCCCTTCATTGTATGTTTCTTTTGTTAGTTTTTGGACTTCTGATAAGTGTGTTTTTAACCCCCAAATAAATGTTTGATGTAGCATAGTTCCATTTGGAGTACTATGTTACAAATTTCTTCTGTTTTGTAATTTATTTGAGAGAATATTTTTTTTGGGGGGGGGGTAAAATATTTTAGTTTGCCTTATTCTACTTTCTTATTATAGTGAATATGAATAGGTTTGTTCTGATTTCTCCTATTTTATAGAGGTCCCCTGTTCAAGATTATTCTTTCCTATCACTATAGTGAAGTATAGTTTTTTTGGGGTGTGTGTGTGTGTGTGTGTTACTAGGGCCTTGTACATGTGAGGCAGGCATTCTACCAACTGATATATATCCCCAGCCAAAGTATTCTTCTTTTTTTTTTTTTTTTTAAATGAATGATATTGTCATAGTGGGCAGTGAAGTTGTTGAAATGTCTTATGATTCTTTTGCCTTTCTCTTTCTTTTTTCTCCCTTTGCTTTCACTTTCATACACTAGAAGGGTATATTCTCTCTTTTTTTTTCTTTCAGAAGTAATGCTTCTTCAAGATCATCACTTCTAGTTTTTCTAAATTCCCTATAACTGGATCTGTGATTCAATAAGTTTTGAATTTGTTTTTATTATCTTATTGCTTATTGTTAGAATTTATCTTTTAGGAAGTAATTTGTTTCTGTTTTATGTATGTTCTCCACTCATCTCATCTCTTTCCCATAGAGTGTCTTAAGGCTATCTTCTCACTACGGTCTTATCAGTCACCTTACAGTGGAAACAAAAAGTCTAGTAGTATCTCTGTTGAAGCTTATTGTTTATTTTTCTATTAATGAGCAAATTAAATTATGGAGTACTCTCTTTCTCCAGAGTCCTTTTTTGGTCTATTTGTTCTTCTTTTTTGACTTAGGATTTGGGGAATAATGTGTGCAAATTTAGTTTCAGGCAAGCGTCATAAACCTAAGTGCCAATCAGAACCTTTGTATATCTTATTGTGAAAAGAAGCTTTTATACATGCAATATTAATACCCATATGGAAAACTGAGCAAAGTAGAGTTACAAAGGGAAAAAATCTCAATAGCCAATAAATGCATGCAAAATGTACAATCTCACTAACAATTCAAAACAAATAAAAACAATATTACTCTCTCATTCTCAAAATAAAAAAATATGTACTTTTAAAAATAATAATATCTACTCTTGGAAAAACAATAGTTTCATATACTGCCAATGGTAGTATAAGTTGACAAAATCTTTCTAGAGAATATTTTTTTTGGGGGGGGCACTGAAATGGTTTATTTGACAAGTAGAGACATGCCTATAATTTGAAAAATAGATTTTCTGAAAAAATTAAATGTATCAGATAGATTTTGCTGAATATACACTTCATTCTTCTTAAGTTGCAGAAATTTTGCAACCAATTTTTCCTCCAGTAAGATGGTCTTGAACAGTCATCCTTTATAGGTTGTCATTGATCTTGACTTTCTCATTTTCAAGCACAACAGGTCTCAGTCCTTAGAAGGCTGCCTCCATTACTTGGGGCTCAAGGTGAAGCAGAACATCGGTGGAAGAGTGTGGCGATGGGAATCAACCAACCCAATGATCAGGCTCCAGAGAGAGCTAGAGAACAGTTTTTAATGTAAACAAAAAAATCTTCAAAAGGTATTTATTCTTTTATTTAGTGATTTCACTTAGATATTTATGCAAAGAAAATAATTATCAAGCACTAATTACATAAATCAGTTATCAGATAACTTTTTATAAAAATCTACCAAATCAAATACTCATCTACAGAGACTTAACATTATTTTTAAATAATAACATTAAAAATGATGTGAGTCTCAATGGAATATTATTCAGCATTAAAAGAGAATAAAATTATGGCATTTGCAGGTAAATAGATGGAGTTGGAGAATCTAATGCTAAGTGAAGCAAGCCAATCCCCCCAAACCAAAGGCTGAATGTTTTCTCTGATATAAGGATGCTGATTCATAATGAGGCATGGGAGGAATAAATGAAGTCTAGATATGGCAAAGGGGTGGGAGGGTAAAGGAGGGAGCATAGGGGTAGGAAAGATGATGGAATGAGATGGACATCATTATCCTAAGTACATGTATGAAGACACAAATGGTATGACTCTACTTTATGTAAAACCAGAGATATGAAAAATGGAGCTCTATATTTTAATATAAATTGTAATGCATTCTGCTCTCATATATAACAAGTCAGAATAAATAAATAAAATACTAAAATAAAAAATGGTGTGAGTTTGTGCATATTGATGTAAAAAATAATTTCTACTATTTTATTGTTAAGTAAAAAAGGTCAGATATGAAGTAGGATTATATATTAATTTTAAATGTAAGTAAATATTTGCAAATTCATAAATAAACACACAGAAAAAAGTCTGAAGGGAAATATAACAAAATTTTAAATTGTTAGCATGGTGAAAATATAGATTTATTGTCGTCTTTCATAATACTTTTCTAAATTATTTTTTTATTAAAAAATTTCATGGATCCAAGATGGCGGGCCAGAGGGAGGCAGCATTCTGTGTCACTCTGTGACCTGGGACTCAAGTAGTGAGAATACTGTTTCTCTGTGAGCGATATTCCTGCTGCCACATGGGAGTCACGGTCCTGTGCCTGTCCAGGGCTGCAGGCCACAGCATCAGAGTAGGCCTCCCAACTACTCATCCACACAGGACTACCAGGTACCTGTGGGACCATCACCATCAGCACCCACACAGAACTTTCGGCCACCCATCCAAGTGGAAATCACGGATGCTGCTCCCATGAAGGACACTCGGCAGCTTCCCACACACAGGAATTCTGGCCACCACTTCTGTGTGGACCCCCATCTACCCACATGGGGCTCCTCCAGTTGCAGCAGAGATACTGCACACAGTGGCCTGCCTGTATCCGAGAACTTCATACAGAATCTGAAGTCAGTGGACAGCCACACACTGCACACCACAGAGCTTGTATCTGAACTCATCATCTAACACTGTCACTTGGCTTCCCCCACATGATGGGACAGCCCACCGCTGAAAGCAGGTGCCCCATCTTGGGTCACCTTCATCATCATCTTGGGGGGGAGGACTCCCAATTTGGAATGCTGGCTGGCTAGGTACCCAATTTCTAACTCCCCCACTCCCCCCAGCAGTTGCTAACCTGGCACGGTGACACCTTGGTTACCTTCACCATCCTGAGGATGGAGATACCAGCTAACAACAGATGACCCCATTGGATAAGAAGGGAAGCAGGAAAGATACTGATCTTCAACCAAAACAAACCCTATATCTTCCTTCAATATTTTTTTTTCTTTCTTCCTCTCCCACTCTATTCTCCTGCCCTCACATCCCCAATATATGTGAAACAAAGTTCTTTGCATGAATTAGGATTTTGAGGACTGGGATGTCTGAATAATATATTATAGTTGTGTTGTGTATATTCTTTTCTTCATTTTATCTCACCAATTTCTGCTATTTCAACATTTTTTATTTTTCTTAATATAAATGTCTGTTTGTTTTATGTACTTACTGTCTCCTCACTTGTTAACACAAAATAACTTCCTCTCCCTTCTCCTGTTACAAATCTTCCTCTTTAGATTTCTCTTTCACATTCCTAAGATATAATAACTCTATATCCTCACCTCCTACCTCCTCAACATATCATCCTACTCCTCACTCCTGGTTCTTTGTTAAACATCAGAAACTCTAAACCCTTTTACAAACGTATTGAGTATATTGTAGATAATAATTGAATTCACCATTTCTGTACCTTGTGACCAAACTGTAAATTTCTTAATAGCAAACATTTGTTTTTAGTGTGTACACTGTTTACATTGGGATCTGATAACATTGTCCTTCACCTCAAAGGAGTGGTATTGGATACCTACAGGGGCACTATAAGCCTATAGGTAAAAAAGGTAATGCCTTGGATCCATAGTGCCAGAAGGAAAGACACACAGGCAGTATAAAAAGACAAGGGAAGAAAGTGCCCCAAACATATCAAGATACCACATGGCCAGCACAGCAGAAGAAATGACAGAGAAGGAGTTCAGGATGCACATGATTAAAATGTTCTGCAAATTAAAGGATGATATAAGAGAGCAAATACAGGCAGCAAAAGATCATTTTAACAAAGAGCTACATAAACAAATACAGAAAGCAAAAGATTTCTTTAATAGGGAGATAGAGGTTCTAAAAACCCAACAAACAGAAATCCTTGAAATGAAAGAAACAATAAACCAAATTAAAAGTTCAATTGAAAGCATCACCAACAGATTAGACCACTTGGAAGAGAGAACCTCAGACAATGAAGACAAAATATATAATCTTGAAAACAATGTAGACAACACAGTGAAAATGGTAAGAAACCATGAGCAGAACATTCAAGAAATATGGGATAGAATAAAAAGACTAAATTTAAGAGTTATTAGGATAGAGGAAGGAATAGAGTTCCAAACCAAAGGAATGAACAGTTTATTCAATGAAAGAATATCAGAAAAATTTTCAAACATGAAGAATGAATTTGAAAAACAAAATTCAAGAGTCTTACAGAATGCCAAATATACAAAATCACAACAGCTCCACACCAAGGCACACTATAATAAAAATGCCTAATATATAGAATAAGGAGAAAATATGAAAAGCCATGAGAGAAAGGAATCAGATTAGAAGTTAGAAGATCCTGGAACAACATATATCAAGCTCTGAAAGAAAATGAATGCCAACCAAGAATCTTATATCCAGCAAAATTAAGCTTTAGATCTGATGATGAAATAAAATCCTTCCATGATAAACAAAAGTTAAAAGAATATACAACTTGAAAGCCTGTACTACAGAACATCCTCAGCAAAATATTTCATGAAGAGGAATTGAAAAACAACAATGAAAATCAGCAAAGGGAGGTATTACACTAAAGGAAAAACTAATCAAATGAGAAACCAAGTCAAGTTAAATACCAAATATAAACAAAAATGGCTGTGAATACAAATCATATCTCAATAATAACCCTGAATGTTAATGGCCTAAATTCACCAATCAAAAGACATAGACTGGCAGATTGGATTTTAAAAAGATGGCCTGTTCAACAAATGGTGCTGGGAAAACTGGAAATCCATATGCAACAAAATGAAATTAAACCTCTATCTCCCCTCATTACAAAACTCAACTCAAAGTAGATCAAGGACCAAGGAATTAAACCAGAGGCCCTGCATCTAATAGAAGGAAAAAGTAGGCCCAAATCTCCATCATATCGGATTAGGCCCCTACTTCCTTAATAAGACCCCTATAGCACAAGAATTAAAATCAAGAATTTATAAATGGGATGGATTCAAACTAAAAAGCTTCTCAACAAAAGAAACAATTAGTGAGGTAAATAGAGAGCCTACAATTTGGGAGCAAATTTTTACCACTTGCACATCAGATAGAGCACTAATCTCTAGGGTGTTTAAAGAACTCAAAATAATCCAATCAGTAAATGGGTCAAGAAACTGAACAGACATTCTCAGAAGGTGATATACAATCAATCAACAAATATATGAAAAATGTTCAACGTCTCTAGCATTTATAGAAATGCAAATAAAAACTACTCTAAGATTTCATCTCACTAAATTCAGAATGGCAGCTATTAAGAATACAGACAACAATAAATGTTGGCGAGGATGTGGGGGGAAAGACACACTCATAATTGTTGATGGGACTGCAAATTGGTGCAGCCAATATGGAAAGCAGTGTGAAGATTCCTTGGGATACTGGGAATGGAACCACCATTTGACCAGCTATCCCACTCTGTGGTTTATACCCAAAGGACTTAAAAATAGCATACTACAGGGACACAGCCACTTTAATGTTTATAGCAACACAATTCACAATAGATAAACTGTGGAACCAGCTTAGATGCCCTTCAGTAGATGAATGGATAAAGAAAATGTGACATATATATATACACATACATACATACACACACACACAATGGAATATTACTCAGCATTAAAAGAGAATAAAATCATGGCATTTGCAGGTAAATGGATGGAGTTGGAGAATATAATACTAAGTGAATTTAGCCAATCCCTAAAAACCAAATGCCAAATGTTTTCTCTGAGATAAGGAAGCTGATTTATAATGGCATGGAGGGGGAGCATGGGAAGATTACACAAACTCTAGATAGGGCAAAGGGGAGGGAGGGAAGGGAGGGGGTAAGGGGGTAAAAAATGATGGTGAATGAAATGGATATCATTACCCTAAGTACATGTATGAAGACACGAATAGTGTAAATATACTTTGTATACAGCCAGAGTTATGAGAAATTATGTTCTATATGTGTAATATGAATTGTAATGCATTCTGCTGTTATACATAACAAATTAGTATAAAAATAAAAAATTCACATATATTACTTGTGTGTTAAAAATTATTTTCATTAAAATGTATCTTGAATGTTCTGAGACCAGTACCAAACTATGGTGATCCAGATTCAAGAACAATCTCTGAGGCATGGCTATCTATACTCCATTTGTCCTCAAAATTATCTCAAATGTATCCTAAAGGCAGTGTCTTGACCTTAATAAATCCTAATATATTCTTGACACATTTGGAATTTAGCATTAGCAGGTTGTCTCACCTTCTTCCACTCCCATTCCACTTATTCTGTGAGCCAACTCGTTGAGTTGCCCCAAATGTTGCTGGAGAGTGGCTCCAAGTACAGCAGTGTAATTCATCAATACTGATACTTCTAAAATGTACCAGAAATAAAACAGTACTTACTTGATAGTGATAAGTCATCTATTAAACCTGCACTTGAAGGGCACCCTTGCTCACCACCAAAAGTAAACATTATTTGCTGTGATTTTGTATAAGCTGAGATTTCTATCCTTCTAGTTTGAAAAGCATGGGTTAGCTACTGTCAACCCATTATTGATAAATAACCTTGGCTTTAAACTAGCTCATATAAAACCAGAGGGTACTATATTAGGTTTCTGTGGTACAACCTGTTTCTCCATTTGCCTTGCAGCTTTTTCCCCTTCCCATGGCACACCACAGGACCACTAGCTGGGAACCAGGAGGGCTTTAATATACTGGTCCTAATGTTATGTAAGAGTTCAGGATGAAGAATTTAATTTCTCTTGGTTATTTTTTTAACAAAGCAATAGTAAATTGTGAAATCAAAAACATTAAATGTTGAGGTGAGAAGAAAAAGTATAATTTGTATAAACTATACTTTTTATACAACTGACTTAAGTTTGTATCATGTTAAAATTAAACATTACACTTATTGGATAATTTATACCAACCACAGGGTACCTCCAAAGCATAGACTTATACTAGGTATATACAAGATAAAGTAATCAAAGCATATCACTCTATAAAATCATCAAAACACAAAGGAAGGCAGCAAGAGAGGAGGAAAGAACTGCCAAACAGTCATAAAGCATGAACAAAATGGCAGTGTAAATCCTTACCTACCAATAATTACTTTAAGTACAAATGAATTAAATCCTCTAATCAAAAGCCATAGAGAGGGACAATGAACTAAAAAAGCAAGATGCATTTATATGCTGTCTACAAAAACATGCAAACTGAAAATGAATGAATGGAAAAGGATATTTCATGCAAATGGAATCCAAAAAAGAACAGGGGTAGCTATACTTATTTTACATAAAGTTAGACTTTTAAGTGAAAAATTATCAGAGGAACCAGCAAAGTGGTATATGCCTGTGGTCTCAGCTATTCAGGAGGCTGAAGTAGGAGGATCACTTGAGCCTCAGAATTTAAAACCAGCTTGGGAAACATAGCAAGACCCTGTCTCAAAAACAAAATGAAAATTGTCACAAGAGAAGGTCATTCCATTATGAACACAGAGGTCAATTTTAGAGGATGTATAATATTTATAAATACATATGCATCCAATGTCAGAGAACCTAATCATATAAAGCAAATATTGATGGTTCTGAAAGGGGGAAATAGCAATGAAAAGACAGTAGGGGACCTCAATATCTCCACTTTAATAATGGATAGGTCGTCCAGGTAGAGAACCAATAAGGAAACATTGTATTTAAATTACATTTTAGACCAAATAGGCCAAATAGACCTACTCTCTATAACAGACATATACAGAATATTCCATCTGACATCAGGAGAACATATTATTCCCAAGTGTGTATGGAATGTTCTCCAGTACAGATCATATGTTGGGTTAGAAAGAAAGTCAAGAAATTTAAGAAGATCCAAATACATGAAGTATTTATTTTGATGATAAAAGTATGAAACAAAAAAGCAACAACTGGAGGAAAACTGGAAAATTCACAAATATATGGAATTAAACAACACATTTGTAAAGAACCAATAGGTCAAAGATGAAACAAACAAAGAAACAAAAAATCCTGAGACAAAAATGGAAAAGTGACATGCCAAAACTTAGATGTGCAGAAGCGGTTCTAAGAGAATTTTATGACCACAAATGCCTACATTAATAGAAAAGAAGGATCTCAAATAAACAACCTAACTTTGTACCTCAAGGAGCTTGAAGAAGAATAGATTAAGCCCAGAGTTAGCAGAAGAATGGAAATAACAAAGATCAGAGCTGAAATAAATAAAATAGAGACTATAAAAAGAATAAAAAAGACTAATGAAAATAAGAGTTGGTAAAAATAAACCTCACAAGTCTTTGGTTAGACTAAAAGAAAGGAGATAAGACCCAAATAAAATCATAAATGAAAAACAAAACATTACAACTGGCATCACAGAAATACAAAGGATCAAAAGAGATGACAACAAATAATTATATGAAATCAAACTGGATAATCTAGAAATCTTTTGGGTATGTTCTCTTTTTCTATACATTCTTTCTCCTTGCAACTCATAATATACTATTGCTGCTTTATGACCTGCCCTTTATTTAACAACATATCAAAAATAGGTGTGCATATCATTTAGTAACTACAATACTTTATTTTGTACATATAAATTATAATAGAGTTTTATTTCACATATCTCTGATAGAAGCTTAAAACTGAATACCATCACTTCTCTTTTTATAGTTTTATTGTTATACTTTATGTTACAGTAAAATCGGCAGTTATAAATATTGAAAAATGTATATAGTCATGTAACAACAATGATCAAGCGATAGAATGTTTCTGTCATCTTCAAGTGTTCTTTCATGTCCTTGATCCCTAGTTTCTGGCAACTACTGATCTATTTTCTGTTCCTGTAGTTTCCCCTTTTCCACAATGTCATGTAAATGGAATCACAGAATATGTACGGTTGAGAGACCAGTTAATATGATTTGTCAATTTGATTGGATTAAGAGATGATTAAAATTAAGAGGCTTCTGGGTGTGTCATTGAGGGTGTGTCTAAAAATATTTGGCATGTGGGATAGAACTGAAGTGGAGACCCTCCCTAATTGTGGGCAGCATTGTCCAATAGGTTAGAGACTGGGATGGAATAAATGTTGAAAGAACAAGGAAGCAGCTACAGAAGCAAGCTCAACACTTCTTGAATGGGTTCTTGATTGCTGCTGTGATTATCTGAGGACCCCAAACTCAATCTCCTTCACTCTTTCAAGGTGGATTCTGCCAGTTATTCTTTCCAGAAGCCTTTGATCCTGGAATGGGATAGCATCATTGATCCCTCTTGTTCTGAGGCTTCAGCCTCTTGAACTGTTCAGCTGCTTGTTCCTCCAGCTCTCCAGCCTGCAGACGGATACATATATCCGTTGGTTCTATTTCTCTAGAGAACCCTGACTCATATAGTCTCTTTGACACAGTATTGTGCATTTGAGATTCACCTGTGTTGTTGTATGGCCAGTAGTTTGTTCTTTTTATTGCTGAGTAGTGATGAGGAAAATATTCTGAGATGTTCAAATTTAATTAATGGTCAGAGGTTGGAGGAGGGAAGAGATAAAGAAAGTTAATCAATTAAAAGCTGTAGACAAAACTGACAAAAAGGTAATTTCATACTTCTAAATGTATGTTGGAACATTGACTTGAATCTCACCATGACCATGCCTGGTTTATGTATAAACTTTCTGGACTGTTAACCCCACCCAATCCACAAGCAACAATTGCATCTATTTTTAAAATTTTAAAATTAGTTCTCATTAGTTGTACATGACAGTAGAATGCATTTTGATATACCATACATAAATGGAGTATAACTTCTCATTCTTCTGGTTTTACATGATGTACTTATACCAGTCATGTAATTACATATGCACATAGGATAAGAATGCTGATTCATTTTACTGTTTTTTCTATCCTCATTCCACTGCCCCTCTTCATTTCCCTCTGTCTAGTCCAAATTACCTCTACTCTTCCCCCACTCCCGAGTTATTATAAATTAACATCCACATATCAGAGAAAACATCTGGCCTTTGGTTCTTTGGGATTGGCTTATTTCACTTAGCATAATATTCTCCAGTTCTATTCATTTACTTGCAAATGCCATAATTTCATTATGCATTAAGGCTGAATAATATTCAATTTTGTATATATACTACAGTTTCTTTATCCAAAAATCTGTTGAAGGGTACCTAGTATGGTTCTATAGTTTAGCTAATGTGAATTGAGCTGCTATAAACATTGATGTGACTGCATCACTGTAGTATGCTAATTTTAAGACCTTTGGGGATAAAACTAGGAGTGGGATGACTGGATCAAATGGTGGTTCTATTCCAAGTTCTCTTGGGAATCTCCATACTGCTTTCCCTAGTGGTTGCATCAATTTGCAGTCCCACCAATAATGTATAAATGTACCTTTTCCCCCCATATCCTTGCCAACATTTATTGTTGCTTGTATTCTTGATGATTGCCTTTCTAATTAGAATGAGATGAAATCTCAGTGTAATTTTACTTCGCATTTGTCTAATTGCTAGAGATGTTGAACATTTTTTCATATATTTGTTGATCGATTGTATTTCTTCTTCTGTGAAGTGTCTGTTCAGTTCCTTTGCCCATGTATTGATTGAGTTATTTGTTTTTTTGGTGCTGAATTTTTGAGTTCTTTATATATCCTGGAGATAAGTGTTCTGTCTGAGGTGCATGTGGTAAGGATTTTCTCCCATTCTGTAACTCTCCTCATTATTGATTGTTTCGTTTGCTCTGAAGAAGCTTTTTAGTTTGAATCTATCCCATTTATTAATTCTCAATTTTATTTCTTTCATTTTAGGAGTCTTGTTAAGGAAGTCAGTTCCCAAGCCAACCTGGTGGAGATTTGGTCCTACTTTTTCTTCTGTTAGGCACAAGGTCTCTGTTTTAGTGCCTTACTCTTTGATCCACTTTGAGTTGGTTTTTGTGTGCAGTGAAAGGAGCTTAATTTCATTTTGTTACATATGGGATTTCCAGTTTTCCCAGCACCATTTGTTAAAGAGGCTATCTTTTCTCCAGTGAATGTTTTTGGCAGCTTTGTCTAGTATGAGATACTGAATTTATGTGAGCTTTTCTCTGTGTCTTCTATTCTGTACCATTAGTCTATGAATCTGTTTTGGTGCCAACACCATGCTGTTTTTGTTACTATAGCTCTGTAGTATAATTTAAGTTCTGGTATTGTGATGTCTTCGGCTTAATTTTTCTTGCTAAGGATTGCTTTGGCTATTCTGAGTCTCTTATTTGTCCAAATGAATTTCATGATTACTTTTCCTAGGTCTATGAAGAATGTCATTGGGATTTTAATAGGAATTGCATTAAATTTGTGTAATGCTTTTGGTAGAATGGCCATTTTGACAATGTTAATTCTGCCTATCCTAGAGCATGGGAGATATTTCCATCTTCTTAGGTCCTCTTCAATTTCTTTCTTTATCATTTTGTAGTTTTCATTGTAGAGGTCTTTAACTTCTTTGTTAGATTGATTACCAAATATATTTTTTAAGGATATTGTGAATGGGGTAGCTTTCCTAGTTTCTCTTTCAGTCAATTCATCACTGATATATAGGAACACATTTCATTTATGAATGATAATTTTATATCTTGTTACTTTGCTGTATTTATTTATTTTTATTAGTTTTAGAATGTTGTGGTGGAATTTTTGGGTCTTCTAAATGTAGAATCATGTCATTAGCAAATAGTGATAATTTGAGTTCTTTTCTTATTTATCCCTTTTATCTGTTGTGCCCCTTTAATTTCTTTTGTTTAATTGCTTTGGATAGAATTTCAAGAACAGTGTTGAATAAAAATTGTGAAAGAGAATATCCTTGTCTCGTTCCAGTTTTTAGAGGGAATGCTTTCAATTTTTCTTCATTTAGAATGATGTTTGCCTTGGGTTTAGCATAAGTAGCTTTTACAATGTTGAGATATGTTCCTGTTTTCCTAGTTTTTCTAGTGTTTTTGACATGAAGGGGTGCTATATTTTGCCAAATTCTTTTTCTACATCTATTGAGATGATTATATGATTCTTATATTTAAGTCTATTGATGTGATGAATTACAATTATTGATTTCCATATATTGAACCAACCTTGCATCCCTGGGGTTAACCCCATTTGATCATAGTGCACTATCTTTTTAGTATGTTTTTGATTGCAGTTTGCCAGAATTTTATTGAGAATTTTTGCATCTATGTTCATCAGGGATATTAGTCTGAAGTTTTCTTTCCTTAATGTGTCTTCATTTGGTTTTGGGTGACACTAGCTTTATAGAACGAATTTGGAAGGATTCCTTCCTTTTCTGTTTCATGGAATAATTTGAAAAGTGTTGGTGTTAATTCTTCTTTGAAGGTCTTGTAGAACTCTGGTGAGAATCCATCTGTTCCTGGGCATTTCTTTGTTGGTAGGCTTTTGATGGTGTCTTCTATTTCATTGCTTGAAATTGATCTGTTTAAATTGTGTATGTCCTGCTGATTCTATTGGGTTAGGTCATATGGCTCCACAAATTTGTTGATGTCTTCAAGACTTCCTATTTTACTAGAGTATAATTTTTCAAAGTGTCCATTGTGATTGTCTTCTGTATTTCAGTAGTGTCCATTGTGATATTTCCTTTTCATCACAAATTTTACTAATTTTGAGTTTTTCCTCTTTCTTTTCATTGGCTTGCCTAAGTGTTTATCAATTTTACTTATTTTTTCAAAGAACCAAATTTTTGTTTTGTCAATTTTTGAATTGTTTCTTTTGTTTCAATTTCATTGATTTCTGTTCTGATTTTATTTATTTCCTGTCTTCTACTGCTTTTGGTGCTGATTTGTTCTTCTTTTTCTAGGGCTTTGAGATGTAATGTTAGGTCATTTATTTGTTGATTTTCTATTCTTTCAAATGACTGAGGTCAATACAATGAACTTTCCTCTTAGCACTGCTTACATGGTGTCCCAGAGATTTTGATATATTATATCAATAATCTCATTTACCTCCAAGTATTTTTATTTCATTCTTAATTTCTTCTGCTATCCATTCATAATTCAATAGTGTATTATTTGGTCTTCAGGTGTTAGTATAGTTTCTACTTTTTACTCTATCATTGATTTCTAATTTCATTCCATTATGATCACATAGAATTCAGGGTATTATCTCTCTCTCTCTCTCTCTCTCTCTCTCTCTCTCTCTATATATATATATATATATATATATATATATATATATATATATAGTATTTGCCAAAAGTTGCTTTGTGGCATAAGATATGGTCTATTTTAAAGAAGGATTCATGTGCTGCTGAGAAGAAAGTATATTCACTCACTGATGTATCAAATATTTTATATATGTCTATTAAATCTAGATTATGTATTGTATTGAATCTATTCAGTAGTGATAGAAGTGTGTTAAAGTTACCCAGTATTTATTATATTGTGGTCTATTTGATTCTCAAAATTGAGAAGGGTTTGTTTGATGTACATAGATGCTCCATTGGGGTATACATTTTTATGATTGTTATGGCCATTAAGCAGTCTTTCTTTGTCCCTTCTGATTAACTTTGAATTGAAATCCACTTTATATGAGGATTAAAACCCCTGCTTATTTATGTGATCCATGTGCATGGTGTGTTTTTTCCCATCCTTTCATCTTCAGTCTGTGGATATCTTTGCCTATGAGGTGAGTCTCTTAGAGACAGCATATTTTGGGGCTTGGTTTTTGATCCAGTCTGCCAGTCTATATCTTCTGATTGATGAGTTTAGGCTGTTAATGTTCAAGATTATTATTGAGATACAATTTTTATTCCCAGTCATTTTAGTTTATTTCTAGTTTTTAATTTGAATTAATTTCTCCTTTGACTGACTATTCCTTTACTGTAATATCTCCGTTTGCTGGTTTTCACTTTCCTTTTTCCATTTCATTTTCATGGAATATTTTGTTGAGAATATTTTGTAATGCAGGCTTTCTAGTTGTGAATTCTTTTAACTTTTATTTACCATGGAAGGTTTTTATTCCATTTTCAAATCTAAAGCTTAATTTTTCTGAATATAGGATTCTAGGTTCATGTCCATTTTCTTTCACAGCTTGATATATGCTATTCCAAGACCTCCTAGCTTTAACTGTGTGGGTTAAGAAATAAGCTGACAAATCAGAGACATGGCGTCTGATAGAAGAAAAAGTTGGCTACAATCTACATACTGTGGGGTCGGGCTCCAAATTCCTCAATAGGACACCCATAGCACAAGAGTTAATAACTAGAATCAACAAATGGGACTTACTCAAACTAAAAAGTTTTTTTTCAGCAAAAGAAACAATAAGAGAGGTAAATAGGGAGCCTACATCCTGGGAACAAATCTTTACTCCTCACACTTCAGATAGAGCCCTAATATCCAGAGTATACAAAGAACTCAAAAAATTAGACAACAAGATAACAAATAACCCAATCAACAAATGGGCCAAAGACCTGAACAGACACTTCTCAGAGGAGGACATACAATCAATCAACAAGTACATGAAAAAATGCTCACCATTCCTAGCAGTCAGAGAAATGCAAATCAAAACCACCCTAAGATACCATCTCACTCCAGTAAGATTGGCAGCCATTCTGAAGTCAAACAACAACAAGTGCTGGCGAGGATGTGGGGAAAAGGGTACACTTGTTCATTGTTGGTGGGACTGCAAATTGGTGCAGCCAATCTGGAAAGCAGTCTGGAGATTTCTTGGAAAGCTGGGAATGGAACCACCATTTGACCCAGCTATTCCCCTTCTCGGTCTATTCCCTAAAGACCTAAATAGAGCATGCTACAGGGACACTGCTACATCGATGTTCATAGCAGCACAATTCACAATAGCAAGACTGTGGAACCAACCTAGATGCCCTTCAATAGACGAATGGATAAAAAAAAAATGTGGCATTTATACACAATGGAGTATTACTCTGCATTAAAAAATGACAAAATCATAGAATTTGGAGGGAAATGGATGGCATTAGAGCAGATTATGCTAAGTGAAGCCAGCCAATCCCTAAAAAATAAATGCCAAATGTCTTCTTTGATTTAAGGAGAGTAACTAAGAACAGAGTAGGGACGAAGAGCATGAGAAAAAGATTAACATTAAACAGGGATGAGAGGTGGGAGGGAAAGGGAGGGAGAAGGGAAATTGCATGGAAATGGAAGGAGACCCTCAGGGTTATACAAAATTACATACAAGAGGAAGCGAGGGGAAAGGGAAAAATAATACAAGGGGGAGATATGAACTGCAGTAGAGGGGGTAGAGAGAGAAGAGGGGAGGGGAGGGGAGGGGAGGGGGGATAGTAAAGGATAGGAAAGGCAGCAGAATACAACCGACACTAGTATGGCAATATATAAATCAATGGAAGTGTAACTGATGTGATTCTGCAATTTGTATACGGGGTAAAAATGGGAGTTCATAACCCACTTGAATCAAAGTGTGAAATATGATATATCAAGAACTATGTAATGTTTTGAACAACCAACAATAAAAAAAAAAAAGAAAAAAAATCCTAAAAAAAAAAAAAAAAAGAAATAAGCTGAGATCTGAATTGGTCTTCTTCTTATGTAATCTGATATTATTCTCCTATAGCCTTTAAAATTCTGCTAAGCATTTTCATTATAATATGCCCTAATGTGGGTATGTTGTAATTTGTACATTTGGGGTCCTGTAAACCTCTTATATTTAATTTTTCATTTCATTCTTTAGATTTGGGAAATTTTCTGATATTATTTCATTGAAAAGATTGTGCATTCCTTGGCTTATATCTCCATGCCTTCATTTATCCTGATGAATTTTAAATTTGTTCTTTTCATGTTACCCATAATTCTTGGAAGTTCTGTTCTTGGTTTCTTAACATCTTTTCTTTGTGGTCACTCTATTTTCAAGGTTATATATTTTGTCTTCATTGCTTGAGGTTCTATCTTCCAAGTGGTCTCATCTGTTGGTGATACTTTCTATTGAATTTTTAATTTGGTTTATTGTTTCCTTCATTTTGAAGATTACTGCTTTTATTTTCAGAATCTCTGTTGCTTTATTGACCTTTCACTTCCTGTATTTTCTCTCTAATTTCATTCCTTATACCATCATTTACTTCGCAGATCAGTTTAACTATGTACATTCTGAATCCCTTCTCTCACATTTCTTCCACTATGGTGTTGATGCATTATGTTGTTAGAGTATCTTGATTTTCTTACGGTGAGTTTTCCCCCCACTTTTTTATGTTGTTTGTGTGTCTACCCATCTAATAGTACATATCTGAGGCAGTAGAGTTTCTACCCTGTGGACTTATAGTGTCCCTGAAGGTTTACAGTACCTCAATGTTTATGGGGAGACAAATAATACCAACCAATGCAAGCATTATACAGCATTAAATCAAATAGTTCCTACCATGACATCTACAATGTTTATTATCACAATAAACAGAAATAATAAGATCAGTTATTGCTTATAATAAAAACAGCAAGTTTGTAAGTGGGTTTCCATTTTAAATTGTGGACAGGGAGACAAAAGAAATGATATAGGATGTGATGACCATTAGGGAGGAGGAGAGAAGACAGAAGTAAAAAATTAAAGGAAGAGTGAAAGAAAGAACAGTAGAGATTGGCTGTTGATGGAAGAAAAGAGAAAAAATATATACAAAGTAAACATTTAAAAAATTAAAAATAAAAAGAATACAAAACAAAACTGAAATATACTAATCAAACATTCTAGTTCATAAAAAACTAATCTATGAAAAATAACTGGCTTCAAACATGCTAGAAATGACAAAAAATTCAAACCTGAAAATGTATATGTGCCATCAAGGTCACAATTGAACAGATAAAGAATTAAAAAAGAAAAAAAAATCTTATTGAAAAGTTAAAGAATTCTTTCTATTGAAATTTAAAATATTCTCAGCTTCTCTTCTCAGCAGTTGAGGTGGGGTCTTCTGGAGGTGATGTTCCACCCTCTGGATTGCTGGAGTGAGGGAGGTAATCCCATAGGAAGAGTTCTTGGGGGCAGGGTTTATACTTAGGTGACTCTAAGCTCTTTGCTGAACACTATGGTCTGGAGATTTTAAATCAGCACACCTCCAACACCCAGTACTTGCTGGTCCATACTGGAAGACTTTACCCCAGGATTCTCTCCTGGTTTCCACTCATGTGGTGAGGGAGGCAATTCTTAGACTCCTACATCACCTGCAGGATTTACCTTTCCTGATCTTGGGTTCAGTCTCAAAACAATCTCTCCAGCCCTACCCTTCTGAGTTCCTGGTCAGATGCCTCTCTCCCAGTCAGTCCTGCAAGCAGTTGGATTGGAGAGGGAAGGTAGAGGCAGGTGAGTTTCCAAGACCAGTTGTCCCTGTGTAAACCTCTCTCCATTCTGGTTTTCTCCTGGTCATTTATTTTGGGCCAAACTTGGGCTTGCCAGGAATGGGTTTCCTCAGTTGCCGGCCCCCACCTGCAGCTGCAAAATTGTGTTTCTTCCTTTGTCCTCCTCATGCTGCCTGGAGAGAAGGTGTCTTTTTGCCCCTGCATGTGGATATCATGCAGCATGCCTTTCAGGTTTGTTGGGCAATGTCCTTGGTCTCTAAAAAAATCAGTACCCAGACATGCCTCTGGCCTCCCCAAAATGCAGGTTTCTTTAATTCCCTTAGCTCTCTACTATGCTCATGGAGAGACCATTCTGGATGGTGCTTCAGGTCTGGCCTCTGGAGATTTTTTTCCCTATTTTGTTATATCCAACCTCCTGTGTCCCTAATCTTCTTTGAATGTCCAGTTTTAAATTCCAGTAAAGTCCCCCCACACTTTTTTTGTTGTTCACTCACCTTGCAGGGAAGTCTAATTTCTTGGTTCCATGTCATGGAGCAGCCAGGAACGTGACCTCCTCTATTCTGTCATCTTGGATGAAAACCCCCCACAGCTGCTGCTTATGGAATTGCCCTCCTATCTCTGCTTGGCATGATCCTGCCTCTCTTGGCTATAGCCAATGTCGGTTCAATATAAGTAGGTCATGTCTTCTTTCCCTATGGTTTTATTTTTAGAAATGCTCTTAGTTCTGGGCTGGTGGGCATTTCCTAATTGCTACTGAGGCTTGCAGGTGCTTGTTCTAGTACTTGGTCCTTTCTTACTGGGTAGCATCTGTACTGGTTCAATAAATCCTCCTATTTTTGCAATCCCTTAATCTCAAAAGTTTTGGCTTAACAAAAATATTCCATTGTTTAGGTAGGGTTCTGGTATATACTATCCCCAAATATGCTTCTTTGGCACCAACGTTATTTTGAGCTCATTATCTGAAGAAATTTCGGACATAATAGAAGCTCCAAAAGCATAGCAGAAGCTACTGTTTAGTAAGGAAAATTTATACTTACAAAAGAAATCTTCACTTGTAAGAGTTTCCCATTTCTGTATCAGAAAGAGAAAGATAGCTCTAATCACTTGAGTCTCATAAATAGAGAAGGCACTGACCTAAATCTATACAACAAACGTTACCCTCTTTTACCATGATTTTCCTGGTCACTCATTTTACAGAGCAAGATCTGCCTGCAGAGTCAAAACAACTGTGGTGATCTGTGATTATCAATTCTTGCAGTCTTGTCTGAAGAATTTCAAGTGAGTTGCACATAGTAGCAGGCATTAGTTTATTAGAATGGGTAGGACAAATGGTCCTCTCAGGGAGGAGAGGGATGGTGTGCCCATCCTGCCCTCCAGTTTTATTGAGGGTCCTAGGGAAGTTTCCATAAAGTCCTGCTTGGGTCCACCTTTCAACTTTTGACTGACAGCAGGATTGCCTCAGACTTCCAAGTCCCCAATGTGCATGGCATTACCCCATAGAAGAGAAATTTTACTATTATAATGGCATGCAACTGTAGGTCACCTAAACCTGCACTAACCAATTCTAATTGGGACTTGTTCTTATAGATTTTAGGTCTGGGGGCTTTGCTTCTAATTATCCTGTCTCCCCAAGTCCTAAAATCTGGTCTGTGTAAAGGTCACAAAATTGCTCCCCTTGGGATAACTTGTTCTTCTAATGGGAAGGGAGGAGTCTTTGCTTCTGCATTTCTTCTAAAGGTAACAATCTGTTTGCTGAAGAATATAGTGTATCCTATTAACTTGAGCCAGGCAAAGCCAGAGTGGTCTCAGGCAAATTGCTTTTTAAAAGAAAGCATGTGGGGGTCCACACAGGAGGCCCTTCTCCTCATGTTCCCTCTGCTCACGTCTGTCTGCTACTTATTGACCTACACAATGATACCTCCCACTTCTACTATGCTTCTGTCTTTGTTACAGTTGAATATGGTATGTATGCATAAATTCAGGGCCATTTCTTTGAGATTTAATGGTTTTTCCCTCAGTACCTCCCATGTACAGATGGTTCCTGGCTTTTAATGGTTTGACTTGTGACTTTTCAACTTTAAAATGGTGTAAAAGTGATAAGTGTTTAGCAGAAATCATACTTGAGTTTTGATCTTTTCATAGGCTAGTGATAAAAATATGACCTTCTTTTAGGATTTGGGGCACTGGCAGCCAGCTGCCGTCCCCTGTCTGTCACCTAATCATGAGAGTAAACAACTGGTATTCTACAGTGTACTGTGTGGCTGTGCAATGATGTTTGGTAATTTAGATGCACTTTAGATTTAGGACATTTTCAAAATACAATGGTCTTATTGGGATGTAACCCCATTACAAGTCAAGGAGTACTCTGTATATATGAGTATGTGTGTTATTGAATCTCTATTTTTCTTAACTTGATTTTTGTTACAGGGGTTCATTCAACTAGCAACTATGGATGTTACCATACCTGTCTTTCTGCTCACTGCTCAAAAGTCAATACTTGCAAGACAAGGGTTAGCAAATGCTGAATGTTTTCTTTGATATAAGGAAGCTGATTCATAGTGGGATAGGGAGAGGGAGCATGGGAGGAATAAACATACTCTAGATAGGGCAGAGGGGTGGGAAGTGAAGGGAGGGGCATGGGGTAATTAATGATGGCTGAATGTGATTATCATTATTATCCAAAGTACATGTATGAAGACATGAATTGGTGTGAGTATATTATGTATACAACCAGAGATGTGAAAAAGTATGCTCTATATATGTAATAAGAATTGTAATGCATTCCACTGTTATTAAAAAAAAAGTAGGGAGGAGATGAAGTTTATTCTGGCACTGGTACCCTGAGCAGATGAAGTGAGGGAAGAAGACCATTCTGGAGAGCTCATGTATATGAAAGGGCTTTTATAGGAAGGACAAGGAGGTACAGTGGGACGGTGGACAGGAGGGCTATGTGCTGAGCAGGATCTTTGTCAGCCAGGGACTATCTCTTTTTTTCTTTGGCAATGTCAATCAAGTCTGACATTCTGGGGCTAGTTTCTGTAATCCTTTAGACAAACACATTATATTTCTCTAAGATAAGCTTCGTCTTACATGGGCTCATATAAACTGAAGGTCAGTAGATGTTCTGCGTTGTATAAATCTAAAGATGTTACTTAGCAGTTAACATCTTAATGATTTAGATGTGGCTTTTCTTTAAAATTTAGAATGCCAGGCAAATTGAAGGGAAGTAATTGAAAAGGACAACTTGTAAAAGACTGGCCACTGTTACATGCAAGGTAGAGACAAAAATATTTCTCCTCCTTTAGAGCTCAATGCACCATGTTTTTGTGAAGGAGGAAGAAGAATTTCCCCATTACCCTTCATATCTCTTAACTAGAACTCCCTGTAACAAAAGACAGACAAATGAGGAAAAGACAGGGATTTATCAATGTGTAACTTTACACATGGAGAAAAATTAATAAATGAGTGGACCTCTAGAGTAGATCTCAAAAAAGCATTTAAACTTTAAAACACTTTTATTCTCTGAAACAAAGAATCTAATCCTCAGTTTCCTCATCTATAAAGTGAATATCACAGCAATGTCTATCTCCAAAAGAGGTCATGAAGTTTCAATAAGATAAAGTTTGTAAGGAATTTAGAATAATACTTCATTAGCAGTAAGAAATATATACTGAGATTGTTTGTTCTAATATTCAGAATTTTCTGTTTCAAACTTCAGAATGTCAGATTTATAAATTAACACTATACACAGTCTATAGCACCTCTAGCAGAATATACAACAGCCCAGTTATCAAACATTCTAATTTTTCTGCAATGAATTATGTGAACAGTCATATCCAGAGAGGCAAATAAAGATGAATATCTCACAGTAGGTCAGGTAAAATCCATTGAAGTTGTTTTGAATGACTCAGCACATAGATATTTATTTTCTTGGACCCTTTTTGGATTTTGGAACTGCGTATGAAGGATGTGGACATGTACTTTTTTCTTTTCTTAATTGTTATTTGCTTTTTAAATATATGACAGTAGAGTATATTTTGACATATTTATGCAAACATGGAATATAACTTATTCTAATTAGGATCCCAGTCTTGCGATGTACGCAATGTTGAGATTCACTGTGGTGTATTGCATATATGTACATAGGAAAGTTATGCCGGATTCATGTAATCACAACGCAATTCCGCCTTCATTTATTCTTTTCATATTCCTAGGGCCTAATAAAGGCTAGTTTTCAATACAGAGAGAGAAAGAGAGAGAGAGAGAGAGAGCCAGAAAAAGCACTGGACTACAGGGGCAAGGTTTGTTACACAGATTTAGATCTGTGCCTTCTCCATTGAGGGAGTCCTGAGTGATGTACCAGAGTGCTGTAGTCATCCTTTCCTTCCTGGTACCAAGAGGAGACGCCCTTACAATTGGAGAGCCCCTTTAAAGATATACATTTCTCTTACAATAGAGCCACTTTTCTGGAGCTACTTCCGTGTCTTCAGTTTCTCAAAATAATTAATATACCAAGAAGATATATTCTGGGATACACATTCTGGGTTCCACAGTCATATTTTGTGGGGTGTGCTCTGAGTCCCATCAGTTTGTTTATGCACGCAGCGGTTAAATGACATATAAGTTGTTTCCAGTTTGGGCAATTATGACTAATTCCACTATAACTGTTCACATTCAGATTTTTATTTGAACTTATGTTTTCATTTATTGTATACCTGGACAGGTGTTACTAGGTCATATGATAGGTGTATGTATAACATTTTAAGTAATTTCCAGGGCTGGAGATGTGGTTCAGTGGTAGAGCACTTGCCTGGCATGTGTAAGGCAGTGGGTTTAATTCTCAGCACCACATATAAATAAATAAATAAATAAAATGAAGGTCCATAGACAACTGAAATATATGTATACATACAAAAAAATTTTTAAAAAGTTTCCAAACTGTTTTCCAAAGTGGTGAACCATTTTTTAACTCTAGGATCAAGGCAAGTAATGTTTATAAATGATAATTACATACATTAGTATGTAATTATTAGTATACATAGTCCATAATATTTGATTTTTCCACCATGAAAAAGAAATACCATACATTTTATTTGTAATAAGAAGAACCAGAAATAGATAGATACTTATGAAGTTTTTCTTTTTCTTTTTTTTTTGAACTGGAGATTGAACCCAGGGGAGCTTTACCATTGAGCTACATCCCCAGCCCTTTTATTTTTTTATTTTGAGTCAGGGTCTCACTAATTTGCTTAGGGCCTTGCTAATTTGCTGAAGCTGGCCTCAAACTTGTGATTCTCCTGCCTGCACTTCCCAGGTACTGGGATTACAGACATTGCCAACACACCTGGCTACTTACAGGGAATTTGGTGGAAACTTATTTAAAAGACTTTAGTTTTTATAGATACTAGTTCTTTACAGAACCAATTGACTATATATATATATATATATATATATATATATATATATATATATATATTTCCTTTTTATTGATACAGTGGTGTGATTTTTTTTGTTTTGCATTCATGATGTTGTGGGGGTGAGTGATATTCATTAAATACCTACTATATACATATAGGTACTAGTGCTTTCCTAAGGTTATTTTAAGTAAATCTCATTGTTATAGTAACTCTACAAATAGGTTATTTATCTCTACTTTATAAATTTGAAAACTGAGATTTACAGGTTATTCCATTTATTCAAGATCCCACAAGGAAAGTGTCAGATCTGAAATTCAAATCCAGGTCTGCCTGACTAGAGTCCACTATTCTCTTGAGGTTGCTCAACTTTTTGATTAGTGAAATAAATGATGAGGGGTGGGGCTCTTCCTTTCCTGAGAGAAGGGGAGAAGAAAGGGAGCTTAAGTGGAAAAGATTAAAGCAGAACTGAATGACTCATGGGTGGTGACTTAAAAGGGTGAAGAGAGACCCTGCCTAAAAAGCCCTTGAAGAGCAGGAAAGGATCAGGTGTAGAAGAGGAAAGTCCAATAAACAGTTCCTCTTGCTGCCACTAGGTGACACCATTGACAGACAACCCCTTGGCTGGAGTTGGTGGTGAGGGTGGTGGTGGGGAAAGGCAAGGCAGGGAAGCAGGGAAAAAGACATTCCACAATGGCCATGCGAAGCCATTACAAGTGATAGCAGGTACATGGGAAGGACCAAAGTGAGAAAGGTGTCCTCAGGGTGCGCCCGATCAGACCCCTTGGATTTTAATGTGAATGGTTTATATTTCTGCTGAACACTAAGTAGGAGGCAGCCTCAGGCAGAGCTTAAAGGCACAGAATCCGGAGCTCTGTTTTACAGGGCTGTAGCTGGGTTCTGCCACTACTAGCTGTGTTATCTCAGGCAAGTCCCATAAACTGTCTGAGCCTCAGTTTCCTTCTCTGTAAAGTAATAGAACAACATCTACCTCAAAACGATGTCATGCAGGTGAAATGAAATAGCAGAGGTAAAGCTCTTCCTGAAAGGCCGTTGGTAAATGCTATCATGTTGTTATTATGGTTAGTAGGTAGAATCTCTAAAACAAAATGACTGCTGAATTAAAATTAAAAGCAAATGAGTTAATTCAATCCCCCAAACAGTGAGAGCAAGGCGTTTTAGCTCAGATAATACAATTTCTTTTGCTTTTGTTGAGTACAAACAAATGCTGTCAGCTTAAATGAGCATTGCATTTTAGCCTCCTGGATGCCTTTTAATTTTGTAATAGAAAGAAATGGTTCTATCCTTAAATATTTTGCTAAAAAACCACATTTAGTATTATAATAAGCATGGTCAACCTTAGGAAAAATGCCAAGGTAATGAAAATTTGTCTTTGATACCTTATTAGCTTTCACTTGAATTTTTGTGCCTTTTGTTCTCTCTTACCCTTCCTTCCCCTGCCCAGACCCTTCCTTCACTTCTACGCATGTTTCCAGCAGTCTAATTCTGCTGTTTAGCTACCGTCAACCACTCTGCAGAACTCTCCAAATGCTTTTCCTCTCCTGTCTTCCCAGTCCATAGGTTGTAAAGTTACATCCTCTTTGTTTATCCCATCCTCACAACAAAACTCCAATGAAGTCGATTCTTCTATCTTTGGAAGATCTAAAATTGAACTTGACTAATTGATACTAAATTAAGAATGGATGGGTATTTTTAACATCCCAGAAATGTTCAGATTTTATAAAGATTTATTAACTGAGACAAATCTGTAGTTGAGGGCATTTCTTCTTCATAAGACAGTAAAGAATTGTGACAATAAAAAATGGAGGAAGGTGGGGAGTGGAGTGGACTTCTGTAAATCACAGGACTCAGGTGACCTCCAGCGTCATAGAGATCATTTGAAAAGTCACTCCAAGCTCAGAGATTTACATTTATTCAACAATTTAATTTTTTTTCTTCAGCTTTTTTTTTTGACACGTGTTGCTTATACCCAGGAAAATTAATTCTTTTTAATCCCTTTTCATTTTTCTCTTTTACCATCTCTTTTCAACACTGTGTGACAGAGGTTCCTACATACTTTCCCATAGCCATTCTCTTTTCTCCCCATATCAATAAGACTCCAATTTTATGGCCATTAGAATAAAGTCTATCTCCCAGTTTCCCGTGCAGCTAAAGGTGGTCATATGTTTACATTTGGATAGTAGGATGCCAACAGGAATGTTATTTGCAAGTTAAGGAAAATCCTGAAGGGAAAGGGCCTGCACATCTCTTCCTCCTTCCAGTTGGCTGGAAGGCAGAGGTAGAGACTGGAGCTCTCTCACCTTCTTGGACCGTACCACTGAAGTATGCTGACAGAGGGGTGGGAAGTGGGCAGAAACCTGGATCCACAATGAATTAATCAGAATACTAGACCAGCTTTGAACTGCTGATCTCTGGAACTTTTACATAGTAAGAAACTTTGTGTGTTCAAGTCATGGTTCATTTGTAGTTTTGTTATATAGAATTGAACTTAATTTGAGCTACATGGAGCTACTAGAAAGAGTTGAATAACTAACTTAGGAGTAATGATGAATATTTTAAAAAATATTTTAATTAGTTGTTGATGGATCTTTATTTTATTTATTTATTTGCAGTGCTGAGAATTGAACCCAGTGCCTCACACATGCCAGGCAAGTGTGCTACCGCTGAGCCCCAGCCCCAGGCCATGATGAAAAATTCAAAAGTATCACTCAAATTCACTAAGACACTGGCATTTTTGCACTTAATATCTGTAGTACCTGACTTCAATCTCTTAACAGTGGAATCTCTTGCTCTCATGTTCTAGGCTAGAAAGCAGCACCATTCAACAAAACTCTGCAGTGATGGAAAGGTTTATGTCTATTTTTCTATGGAAGTCAGTAGTTAAACTCGGCTATCCAGGCTTGCAGTGTTGCTTTTGGGACTCAGGAATTGAATTTTAAGTTTTAATTGTTTTTAATTTAAACTTAGGTAGCTACATATGGCCTGTGACTACCAAATTGAATAGGGTAGCTTTAATTGTGGGAATTTGGCTCATACTCAGGTAACTCATCCACAGTCTTTCTTGATTTGAACATTTTAAGCAAAGAAACTGAATACCCCAAATGACAAAGGGGTTGGTGAAGCCAGTTACAGCTGACTGAAGCTAGTCCTTAGAAACACAGTGGGAATGGAAGGAATTCCTCCACAATAAGAATATGGCAAATACATTTATTTTATAGGTCTCACACTAAGATAGTTTTTGTGTGGTAGATTTTGTTCCTTCTCCATCCTCATAAAATTCACATTTCTTTTTGTGCTTTGTCTCCATGGTTCCACTGTCTTTCAGGGTCACTCCCTTGTTTCTGGTGGAGAAAAATGCCTCTTTCCAGTACCTTAGGTATTCATCAAGATCACCGCTTTCTGCTACAGGTGGCATTGTGTGTGCATGGCTGTTTATTACAGTTTCTTTGCATTCAAGTGTAAAACTGTAAATGGTTAAAATAAATACCCTGTGATGGTGGCTTAGGTATCTTTCAGTATCCCTCAGAACTAGGGCTGTTATTAGCAGGGTGGACCTTGCTTATTTTCTGACTTTGCGCTACAATCAGATTTGCAACACTTGGTGAGCAGAAGCTGGGTGTTTTGGCTTTGGTATGTGTGGCAGGGACTCTGCCTTCAAGGCTGTTTTCAGATTTAGAAAAGAATGCTCTAGAATTCCAAAAACATCAAATATTTTCATTAAAAGACAACACCTTCTCTCTGTGTGTTTGTGTGTATGTGTGTGTGTTTGTGTGTATGTGTGTATGTGTCTGTGTCTCTCTACACACACACACATACACATAGAGCATTGTGCTGGACGCTGTAATTTTTTGAGCAAATGGATTTTCTGGCTTATGAATTATTCAGTGGAGGGGTCTCTGGATTATTCTTCTTTATTTAATAAATAGTTTATTGTTTGACAGGAAACAGAGGAAATGTGTAAGAGACTCCATTTTCCAAAGGCCAAGAAATGGAGTATTGAGCCTTTTCCCCTGTGTCTATTCTTTTTCTTATGCCTATTGATTCCTATTCAGTTCAAGGATTTACTGAGCACCTCAGTCAGGCTATCTTTGTTACTGCAGGTAAGGTATAACCACTCAGAAAATTTCTGTTCTTTTTGTAGGCTTAGAGAATTTGGATCTCATCCAGATTTAAGATCAAATTCTGACTCCATCACTTACTAGCTGCATGATCTTTGGCAATTTAACTTCTTTATGCTTTGGTTTATATACCTAAAATATGTGGGTGATGATCCTTCCTGCAACTAGGTTCACCATGTGATTTAAGTGTGATAATATAATTTAATGTTATTAGTATTGTCTCTAGGACACAGTATACATTTTATAAACAGTGTAGCTATTATCATATACTGTTTCAAATTAGTGAGCATGCATATTGTCAGTTCTTCTTTTTGTTAAAAAGCATTAAACTGCCCATTTACACACATTCTTAATTCATGCATACAGAGTTAGAAAACATTTATTTCTCTCTCATGTAAATGTAGTCTGCAGATAAGCAATTCGTAGATGATTTAGTGGCTTCATGAAGCTAGGGAGCCGGTTTCTTTCTAGCTCACTATTCTACCATTCTAAAAAACTGATCTTGTCCTCATAGTCCAAGATGGTGGCTAGAGTACTAGCCATCACATCATGTTTCAGACAAGGTGGTAGAAATGGAGAAGAGGCAAGGGGTACCTGCTAACTATCTTTAAAGAAAATTTCTTGAAGTCTGTCACATAGCAGTTTTGCTTACATCCCACTAGCCGAATTTAGGTGCATATCCACACTTGGCTATGAGAAAGGATGAGAGCAGTGGAGCTTTTAATCCAAGTGAATTTTTGCCAAGCAAAATCTGGAGTTCCATTATTAAAGAAAAAGGGCAGAATAAATATTAGGCTAGATGACTGGCTATTTCTACTAGCATTCATTCTCTGTCAGCCTATATCTTACCAGAATGTTGATTTTCCTTCAAGAGAACACTCCTAATCAATTGTGTGTTGTGTAGCAATCTTGACATTTGAGCGAGGTTGATTTTATTTCATCTCTGGAAGTGGACGCTGGTTGGTTAATGGTAGGGAAGTCTGGAACCCTGGTCTTTCTAGATACTTAAGTTAGTTATTTTCTACTGGCAAAAGAAGACAAATCTGCTGATTTTTTTGATAAAGAAACTCATTCCACTGCCAAAGCACTGAAACATGCATTTGTACAAACATTAGATAGCTAATATATAATGCACATATGATATCTCGTACACATGACATTCTTGTTTATCAGGATATGACATACGTTATGAGTTGAGGTCAGTGTGTGCAGTTCCTCTTTTCCAAATGGGATTTAAAAAGAATTGCGTGTGTCTTGTTCTCCCTCTCCACTGTGTATGAATTATATTGATGGAGTTTACTTCACTACTTAGTCACGTGTCCCTTGGCCTTGAGGGACAGTGCAAGATTGGTCAGAACAGTTGTAACATCAAGTGTAGCTGTAGACTTGGAGCTAGATATAGTGACTACAAGAGGCATTCTGTCATGCCCCATTGAAGTGTGTTCCTTGTACACATATGTGGGCAATTTTGAAAGTGCATTCATGAGAAGGGTACATGTGCATGATGTTGGGTAGCTAAAGGGGTAGACTATAGGGACATTCATTGATGGCCTACTCAGCATTCACTTTTCTTTCTTCCTAACACTCCCCAGATTTTCATCTGGGGAACTACCCTTACACCTTTGTGTTGCAACTGCATGGTATGGAGTGGGTTGATAAGAAACCATTCAGATAACCCCACCACCCTTGCACAGTGATTGGATCAGGTAATCCAGGCCTAAGTCATTCCGAGTACTTGTTAATTCCCTAACATTAAGATTGGTTCAGAGGGGATCTCACCACCCGTCTCTTTTTCTTGCTTTTCTTCTTTTCCCACTACACCACTTCACAACCTCCTGGATACTCACAGGAAGCTGGAAACTGAATCGCCACTGCATCAACAAGATAGGGTTGGTCTAAGAAGCAATCTGATACACAAAAGAGAATAAATCTGAAAGAAACAGAGTCAGGGTCCTGAACAAATCATACCTGAAGCCCACATTTGTGCTGCTCTTTTCATTTAATCAGCAAAACAATTCCTTTGCATTGTTTGTCAGTTTGACTTGGTGGATTTGATATTTATAACATAAATGCTATATGAATGAATAGAGAGAGGAACTAACCAGTGCATTTAAAAGCCTGAGGTCAACTTGAAATCACAGGCTTAAACCAGATAACAGGTCCAGGGAACAGAAATTGTCACAGTGCTTCTAGAAGTTCTACTTTAAATAAGAGTTTTTAATGAAAAGAATTAAAAGATGGTCTGGGGTGGGGGTGGTCATCAAAAGTTTGTCATGGGGCTGTGCTACCGACTGCCAAGTAGACTAGGGAGGAGCACAGGTTTCCATAGGAATACGAGCAAAGGATATCTGCCTGCTCATCTAAAGTCTTTGTAAAAGGTACCAAGAGAGTGTGATGGACATCATTATCCAAAGTACAGGTATGAAGACCATGAATTTGTGTGAACATACTTTATATTCAGAGATATGAAAAATTATGCTCTATATGTGTAATAAGAATTATAATGCATTCCACTGTCATGTATTTAAAAAATAAAATCAGTTTTTAAAAAAAGAGAGTAAGGAGATAACAAAACAAAGAGAAATAATCAATCAGGACCCCTCAACTATCCTCTCAGGAAAGAAGTAGTGAAATAGGGCCACATCATGGATTTCACAGTCAGCAATGTTAAATGTTGCACTGTCACTTTCTAGCAAGTTCTCGAACATGCTGAGCCTTGTCCACTCATTTGCAAAATAAGAGAAAAATACTAACACCTTCTTTGAGGGTAGTTACAAATACTACATAGGATTAATTAATGTAAAAATTGCAATAAAAACTCAATTAATAAGGAATCAGTTATCTATTATCAACAGAACTGGGACTATATGTATCGGTGGAACTCTTGACAAGCTTTTTGAAAGCTGGGTGGGCTGCAAGATTTTGTGACGTGGGCAGGCAGGCTGCTGTTGTGTATAATGATCATACAATTGTTTACGTTTAGGATTCTCCTGGTAATTTTTATACTCCTCTTGCCAACCTTTAGGCAAAAGAGAAGCCATCCTTGATTAAACTAGCTTCTAGTTTCCATTCACCCCAAGAACTGCAATAGCTATTTTATTGAAGAAGTCACGCTTGGTTTTCTGGAAAAGAGGTGGAAACCAGAACTGAAGTTGCAGTGCCTGGCACATAGTAGGTGCTCTATAAATGCAGCCTGAAGTTTGGATGCAGCAAGCTGATTATTGTCCATCTGTCATGATGATTAAAGGATACTCTGAGAAGAGCATTGGAAGATATAAATAATCCAGATTCTGTTACCGTTTCTACATTTTTAAGACATTTGGGCACCAAGTTTATTTACATTCTGGAGTGGGATCCAAACTATGAGAGAGATCAGTAAATTGACCACAGCCTCCCTCATCTAGGAATGTCTCTACTCACAGGACTGATCTGAGAGTTTCTCAGAGCTGGAGTCCCTACAGAAGGCTGAGGGTTAGTGGAAAGTTTGGCAGTTGTTGTTAGCTCACTCTGTAGCCTAAGGCAAATCATTTAACCTCTTGGTGTCTGGATTTCCTCATCTGTGAGCCAGGGATAATAATACTTCCCTACCTCACAGGTGTGTTGGGGGCATTAATTAATGTTTGTCTATTGCTTAGGGATCTGAGATGAAAGGCAAGCATCATTATTGTCGGTTTGCTGCAGGCAAGACTAGATTATAGTCTTCCAGATGGGTTGCACATGGGAAGTGGTTTTAGCAAAAGATTTTCCCAAATGAAATGCAGGCTTTAGGGTTTGGGGCCACTTCAAAAGAAAAGGTGCCAGTGGAACTTCATCCCCTCCTTTTCCACTTAGTTGGCTCAGGTTTTACTATCTTCTAGAATCAGCAATCAGCATCCCGGTACTGTATATTAATTTATCTGAAGAGCAGCATTTAGTTAGTTTTTTCAGTGATCTCTGCTCCGCATAGACTTTTAATGACCCAGATTAACTAGATGAGGTTATTGTTGCAGAAAACTCTTAACTCCTTGTGAAGAACATTTAGTGTAAGGGCCATTTAGCATGTGTATCCCATAAATAATAATAATAATAATAATAATAATAATAATAATAATAATAATAAACTATTGTTTTAACAGCACCAAGTGGACAAGTCAAATAAGCAAGAGGTTTCAATCTTCTCACTTTAAATTTCTTCTCCCTGCCCCCCACTATTTTAAAAATAGCCTTATACACTAAAAAGCACTAGTGTGCTCTTGAAAGCTCTTAAAAAACATTTTGAGAAAGAACTTCTGGGCAAACAGACAACAGAGGATCTGAACACATTAAGAGTGGGAGGAAGGGGGAAAAAAACCTCTTTGAGGAGTACTACACAAATTCTTGTTTTTTCAGAAATTGGAAAAATTGATACAATTGTCAATTAAAGGACAAAGATAACTTTTATTGCCTCAAGAACAAAAGTGTTTTTTTTTTTGTTTTTTCTTACAAATGCCATAAATGCAAGCAATAATCGCTTGTACCCATGTTTGATTCAGTTACAAACCAAGAAGCACATTCATTTATCTATTCAGCACATTTTATTGAATGCATTGTCAGTATCAGGTTCAGTTTTGGGGTTCTGGGAAATGAGCAATCCAAATGGGGTCTCTGTTCTCATGGAGCTTACATTTTGGTGGTGGAAGACAGGAATGTACAAAAAAATTGTCAATACAGAGAACTGAAATGGGTGATGCAGTAGAGTATAATGGTGATTTAGTTTGAATGAGTATAAAATTTTCAGCTGGTCGGGCCCAAGATGAGAAAGCAGTGTGACATTTAGTGTTAGAAAATGACTTTGTTATTAAAAAAAAAAAAAAAAAAAGTAGTTTTCAGTAGGTATGGGATGGACGTTGGGATTCTAAGAAACCCTACCAATGTGGTGTTCAGTTGTTTCTTCCTTAATTTAGATTCCTCCATCATCTTCTGGCATATGAAGGAAAGTGGCTAATGTTTAGAACCATCCAATCCTGAGAGCTGGCTGGGGCTCTGGGAAGGACTGAGACCTACTTGGTCCTGGATCTTTCGACATCTTGCTGGGTTGTTTGCATAGTTTCTCTACGTGGAGGGAGAGGAGGCAGGGAGTTAGGTCCTTTTCAAGTCTGTTTCTAGTATGAATACAAACCATGATTCAATTATTGTAAACCATTTGTTTTCATAAATCTATATAAGAAAGTAGCAAAATTTTTGAAATGTGCTTATATCAATAGCTCAGAAATTTAGAGCAACTAGAGAGCTGGGTTCAGAAATTAGATATCAAGAGTATTTGGGGGAGAATGGGAGAGAATGGGAGTTTCTTTCTTTCTTTCTTTTTTAACCCTGAAATAGAGAGCTTTCAAAACATCAGTGAAGTAAATAATCATTATACTCTAACGTTGGTGGCTTCTTACTTTCAAGTTTTTCCTGTTTTTGCAAACTGCTAGAAATTAATAGAAGTAGAATGTCATTAAGTTTTGCAGCTAAGAATCTAATTTGAAACAAAAATTAGACCACTCAATGCAAATTAATTAGATAAGTAAATTTAGAAGGAACAATTTATACTTTAATACCCCAAACTCTTTACAAGTAATTGAAAATTGTTTTTAACAATAATATCTCAAATACAATTTTATAAAATTATCATGTTTTTTGTCTATAAATTAATAACACTAACAGCATTATCTTCTATAGTGTGCCACATTTTTCACTAGAGTTTCAAAATAGTTATTTGATCCCTACAATTACTTCAGAAATGAAGTGGACAGAACTTATTATTCGAGTTCACATAAGGGGAAGAAGTGCAGGAGTTAGGAATTTTCTGGAGTTACATAGCTGGTAACTGGACCCAGGATCCTGACTACTGTCTAGAGCTTCTATTTCCAAAAAATGGGTGCACACTTGTGTTTCTCTTCTGTGTTTCACTACTTGTCTTTATTCAGGACCCCAAAGCACTGCCAGCAATTTCTAAGAGACTTTGAGGCTGTTGGGTGGCACATTTGAGCTTAGGAACATATTTGGGAAGCTACTGCTCCTTCCCCTTCTTGTGTCCCTTCTGTTGTGACGCTGTTCTTTTGTGTCTTGTCCATCTGTCTTACATGGCTGTAACTCTTGCTGGGCCACTTGTGCCTACTGTAGTGGTGAAAATGTGGTTGTGTCTCTTGTTTTATAAAAACTTGGGCAGGCATGGTTCATCTCATTATGAATCCATTCATTAATATATCATGACAATGGAAAACTGAGGCAAGACCCTTTTAAACAAAACCGTTTCATGAAGTATAAAAACTTAAAAGACTGACGTCAAGTACTTGATTATCTTTTGGCTAAAACCAGCCAATAAACAGTAGGTTCAGAGTGATAAGGAACAAATAGCATAACATGTTGTGCCACCCCCGAGACTTTCTACTGTGGTCACAGAATATTAAGCCTTTGCATTAGAATATGATGAAATGAAAAAAAGAAAAAAATAAGAATATGGTGAAATGATCATATAAACTATTTTGCTGTATCATTTTGAGACACTGCTGTAAGATCTGCTAAACCCATCTACAGGTCAAAGCGATTGAGGGAGGGGGAGGAATCTACTTGAAGGCGGTGGAAGAAAGATGGACGAAACACCGGGGAATAAAAGAGCTGGGGTTAGAGAGAAGCACCAGGCGCAATTTTGTTCAAAATTTTATTCTTTATTAGCAATAAATTAAAAGAAGGTGGTGTTTTTTGATGACTCATAAGATAGATGTTGCATGAAAGGGCACTGGAATCAACAGGCAAAAAAATAAGACGGCCAAACATGGAAAAATGATCATAGGTAGAGCATTTGTTCCACTTGCCTTTTATCTTTTACACCTGTGTTTGAATTCATCCAAACTTGCATAAATCCTTTACACAGCTGTCGAAATTGCACCTGAAAAAAGGCTGAAGGAGTCTCAGACGGGCTAACATTTCATCATCCTGAATACTTAAACCCAAACAGGTTTAAACACTTTGCCAAACCCAAGGATAACGGGCTTCCCATTGATCTTTGCTCTGTTCAAATGCTCAGCTGCATGTGCCAAAATGAGCACTGCAGACTTCACTAGAGAGGCTCCGACGATGTTCAGCTGCAGACAAACTCAAAAATAGTTTTAAGGATGGCAGGTTTCCTTTTGAATCTACACAGAAACACACACTTTGACAGAGGGTATTAGGTAAAGACCAGTTGGGCATCATAGAAATCAATCTACTGAATTTGTTTTCTTGTAAACAAGTTATATTTAGTATAGTTCTGAAAAGAGCTAATAAAATTTTTGATACTTTAATAGACTTTCCAATGCTTATTCTGACCTCCATAATTCTATCACTTTCACTTGGGGTCTATGATTTTTTTCCATTAAAATTTATAAACATCTGCACTGACATTATAATGAAATTCACATCAGTACAGAAAGATACAGAATGAATAGGCAAACACTCCTACATTCTCTTTCCTTCAACTCCCTGATTCAGAGGTAATACCCTTTTAACAGTTTGGTGTGTATCTTTCCAGGTCATTTATAAAGTGTACTGTGTGCGTGTGTGTGTGTGTGTATTATGAATAAACACAATCATAACATAAATGTTGTTCTGCCAATGTCTTTTTCCTTAAAGCGTCTTAATGTATTATCAAATTTTTAACTATGTTGCCCACTTAATAAATGAAAGTTGGTATCTCTGGGTATAGGATTTGTTCTGAGTAAGGGTAAGAAAGCAGTTCTACAGTCTCTGCTTTCTTGTTGACACTACCAAAAGCTGAAAGGCTTGTTTTCCTGGGAAACACTGTACCAAGAATAAGTGAGTTTTGGGGCTGGGGATATGGCTCAAGCGGTGGCGCGCTTGCCTGGCATGCGTGCGGCCCGGGTTTGATCCTCAGCACCACAAACAAACAAAGATGTTGTGTCCGCTGAAAACTAAAAAATAAATATTAAAAATTCTCTCTCTCTCTCTCTTTAAAAAAAAAGAATAAGTGAGTTTAAATAGATAAAATAAATATGGCATAATATTTTAAAAAAGTGAGTCTGAAAGCTGATCTAAAAGAAAGTTTGGGGTTTGATTTCAATGATAGAAGAAACAAAAACAAGGAAATTCCACATAGAGGGTCTCCTGTGGGCAATGCCACTGAAGCCTGAGTCCCTTTCTTGGTCTAACCTGTCTGTGGCTATGATAGTCAAGGTTAGGCCAAGCTTCGTGGTTGACTTGATTTATGTTTCTCAACTGAGCTCTTACTAAGTAGTTTGCTCATTTTTAAATGTTCATGGACTTCTCACTTACCTTGCTTCCACACATTGGCTGGAGGGTTTATTGCTTTTTCTTGGAAGGAGTTCCTTCCAAAGGGAAGAGATAGGTTTTTCTCAGTTTGGTAGAGAAAATCCTAGAGTAGGCCTTTGCCCAAGCTTTATGAATTGATAACTCTGAAAATAGCCACTGAGAGTTTTAGCTGCTGAAGGACTTCAACAGTAACTTCATTGGCAAGATAACACCAAGCCACTGAAGGCCGTGTGGCAGGAAGTTGAAGGTTATCAGGTAGAATAGTCCAAAAGACAATTGATTCAAGCAGAATCTCTCTGTGGTTTCGAGTAATGAAATTGGAAACTTGAGGAAGGAGCAGTACTAGGATTTGGCACTTGGACCTAAGTCAAAAGAATTGAAGAAGATGACAGTTCTGATGAAAAGAAGTGACTTTCTTCATTCGTTATGTCACTATGTGCCATTTCTTGTCTTTCAGTTTTAAGCCTACCCTTTGATATGGGGCCAGCTTTGCCCACCGGCTCCATCTGAGGCTTGGAGAATGCTAAGTGGAGAATGGAAGATGGCTACTTCTTGTTTTCTGTGGGCTTCCTGTTTCCTTTCTGTTCCTCCGAGCATCACCTGACTTCACTTCTTTATAAAACCTGGTGGTGGTACTTGATTCTAGAAGCAGCCATTGAATTCAACTGTCGGTTTTACAACACTCAAAGAATTTGCTTTCTCTCATTCCAGCTCCTGAAATACCAGCTCCCTTGCTCAAAGGACTGAGTTTCAGTTCCATGAAGCCCTTTTTCTAAGTTTTATTCATTCTAGTCTCTTCTTTTTGTTCTGGAAGGTTTAGGGTGGTAGTTGCTTCATGTGATTGTTACCTCTGTGATATCTTAATGTTCCTTTTTTGAATTTTCTGTTCTTCCATATCTGTAACAATTATCCATAGCTTATTACTTCAGTCTCTTTACCGGACCCTGACTGATCCAGGTCCTCCCACGATGGAGTGTCATTCGTGGAAGAACTTCTGAGATTCTGTGTCCTTCAGGAGTGGTATTGCAGCCTCTGTTACACGAGGATGGTGAGGATATGGGGGATGAGGTACCTTTGACACACTTCAGGTAGGAAAGAACCCACAGGATTTGGTGATTAGAAGCAGTGAGAAAGAGAGAAGCATGAGGAGTAGGTAGATAAGGTTTCCATCCTGGCTGTTGGGGGAATGGTGTTGTGGTAGACAGCTGGGAAAGTTGGGAAAAGTGAGTGAGTCCAGGTAAGGAGATGTTCAAGTGAAGATATTTGCAAGGCATCTCTGGTAAAATGGAACTAAATACAAGTGAGAACAAGACAGTTGGTTTAACAGGAGAATGGAGACTGTGGCTTAGATCCCCAAGGATGTGAGGATGGAGGGCTAGGAGTTGCCAGGTAACATGTAGAGGGAGAGCTAATGCAAAGCCAGTTACAAATAAGGATACCCTCCTTTTAGATATCCTGTGCAGGGCAAGAAGAATCAGAACTATAGGGCCACTATTTTAATTAGAGGAAAGTGTGAGTGATTACTTAAGATTCTGTTATCATTCCCACAACCAAACTTCACTTCTGATTGAGTCTGTTCAGTGTGGTGTCAGTGAACAATATTGCCTTTAAATTTTTAAGACGGAAGCAGATGAGCAAGCTATATAAACAGCCTCTTGACATGAGCAGCGACTGTGAAGCCTGTTGTCATCAAATAAAACACACAGCAAAGCTCATCTGACACACAGGTAATAATATTCATAGTCATTATTGAGCTACATTGTAATTAGACACAGGTAGTAGGCAGGTCTTGTAAAATATTGAAATTCACATGAAAGTCAAATTGAATTTTATACTTTCTGTTTTCTTAATTCTTTATGGAAAATCTATTAGCAATTTTCCATGATATTATATACTATCAGTTAAAGCCTATTTATCAAACATTTATTGAATTTTCATTCTGTTTCAGATATTGTGGTAGGTTCTGGAGGACATAAATATGAACAGAGTTGGCCCTAAGTTTGAGATGTTTATGTGTGTTCTTTAAGCTAAACCATAAATTTCCTGCAGAGTGAAATTTCATACAGGCTCCTGTATAATGGACTGGTATTTTGTTCTGCGACTCTCCTTGATTAAAATGATGACTTCCTCGGAGATCCTTTCTTTCTTCATTTGACAACCTTAGCCACCCACTGTCTGCCTTCTTCCAGCCTTCTCTTGGGCATTGAGGGGTTCCCCACCAGTATTTCCAACTCTTAGTTTCCTGGATGAAAAAGATCTTAACATTAGAGAGCTATGGTTTGTGACTCTGAGTTATTTTCACCAGGGGAATAATAGAGGCATGGTAGAGTAGATGTCATAGGGAGTAGAGAAACACACGAGGAAGGGGCTTTTCCTTCTTAGAAATTGGCTAAGAGAAGCAGGAGTTAAAGGTTAAGAGAAAAAGTCTATGCTGAGGCTGGGGAAATAGGAAAAGTAGAAGGAGGGACCTGCCCAGGGAAGGAGACATGCTTGAGTAGGATGGTTTCCAGGCACAGGAGTATTTCTCACCCAGAAGTCAATATAGTCTCTAATCTGTTCTCTTGAATAAGATAGAAAACATGTTTGGGAGAGACACATATTATCTCCTTCTTTTGGCCCCATGAACTGATCAGGATAGTTTAAGTGACGCTGCTAAAACAAACATCCTTCAGATGAGTAGCATAGTGCTACAAAGGTTTATGTCTCCCTTGTTCTGCATGTCCATCCTGAGCTGGTTAGATACTTTGCTCCATTGTCTTCCTTATTCAGATACAAGCTGACAGAGCCTTTTCTATCTGGGAACATCAATGATTTCTCAGCAATGAGGAAGGGAAGGGCAGTGTTCATCACACACTGTTTCTTAAAGGCTCTGCCCAAGAATCACCTCAGTCTCTTTATTCACATGTCATTGGCCAAAGAGAGTCACACAGTCACACTTTTCTTTAAAGTGGCAGAGAAGCAGAAGCATACCATGTGCTCAGAAGGAGAAGAACTAGAAACATCCTAAGACACCTAGACACTGCAATGGGTAACTGGTGGCTCTCAAGGAGCAACTATATGGGGTTCAGGGTCCCTGAAAAAAGAATCCTCTTTCCCTGAAATATCTTTTTACTTATTCAATGATGCTTTGAGTTCCTTTGATACCACATAATATCATGTGAAATTAAGAACTGTTTAAAATATCTAATAAACTAAGAAAACTTTTTCATATTAGTTATAGATCTGGTGTTTTGTATTTAGATAAATGGGCAGAGCCTTATAAAGGATGAGGAAAGGGAGTTGCCTAGGTGCACACTGAGCATCTGTCATATACCAAGAACTTTCAGAGGAGTGTCTGGTTCAATACTCTCAACAAATCAACTAAACAAAGCATATGTCAAATTAACACTCTATTTTTTTCAGAGTTTATTGCCATTTACCAAGAGGAAACTAAGACTCATAGAGGTGAGCTGGTATCTGCCCCGCTTCTCTCCAAAGTCTGCATTTTCTTTTACAGCACATTGGCAGATGGATAACAATATTGAAAAGAGAAAAGAACATGATATGGGTGACATGGAAGGCGAGCTTCTCAACATTGTCTTTACTTGTATTCTGAAGTTTTTATGTTCTGAGTGGCTCTTTGATGGGAACTTGTCAGTGAACAAAAATGAGTGCCTTAATAAAGGCAGATACCATTCAGATCTACAGAATGATGTTGTTGCTGACATTCTTCATGTGTCAACGACCTGCTAAAGGTACAGTGGCCCAGAACACTTCTTGGTTGTTGGACAGCTCTCAAGGATTTATAGTCTTCTGTGAATAATCATAATTCCTCCAATAAATATATTTTTATAAAAATAGAAGATGTTTTCTTGAAGTGTGAGTGACACATTTTCACTAGTGAACATCATCAGGACAAAGCAAGGAAGTAAAATAACTTCAAGATGGTTCAAATGTTAGGTATAAAAAATAAATGGGAGCAAATGAA